>NC_067479.1:21615335-22245335 GCF_947179515.1 Apodemus sylvaticus
TGTTTGCAATATATTTTTAATTTGTCATTGTGTGTTTATTTGTAGGTGTGTGGGCATGTTCATGTGCAAACAGTTGTGTAGGGAAACTAGGAGAGGATTTCCAGATCCTGGGGAGCTGGAGTTACAGGCAGTCGTGAACATTCCAATGAGAACTGAAATTAGATACTCTGGAAGAGAATCAAGTGTTCTTAATCACTGAGCCATTACTTTAGGCCCTAAAGAACTCATAAAAGATACATTTTGTTTGTTTCTTGGAATTTCTTTAAAATAAATGGCAACCTATAATAAACAAATACATATTTATAAACAAAAAAATAACCTTTCCAATTTATGTAGAGCAACGCAGAACCAGTGAGCTAATCATTCTGTCTCTTCTCACTCAGAATGGGAACTCTGTTCAGGTCAGTCTTTGTCTATGAGCAGGAAACCCATCTCCAGACACTCATCATCACATAAAATGGACAAATCACCAAGGGCTAGATCTGAATTACATGTAGTATGGGCTTGAGAAACATCTCTTCTTGCAACAGTTGCTTTCCGATTCCAACTAGATTCAGAGCCTGTGATTCATTAGGTTAAGTCGTGGGGTAGGCGGACGAGTCAGACCTGGAGTCACACAGTTGTTCCTCCTTTGTAGGCCTTAGCAGTCTGAAGAGCTTGCCTGTGTTCTGGGAGATGGCTCAACTCTCTGGCTGCCTTTTCAATTTTAGCTGAGGGAAACCTACCAGACAGTGACTTTTTTGTTGGAAGAAGGGGGCAGGGAGAGAAAGTTTTATAAGAGAGACAGTTTGTGAAAATGAATAAAACGTTGAGCTCTCTTCAGTTCCTCCTGATATAATGAGATTCTCATCTATTTATAAAAAAGTAATTAGATTCTGATCCAAGGAACGCATGAAGTAATTGGGCTTTGGACAGGCAGGGCGGAGGTTACTCTGTTAAGTTGGAGAGGAAGGGGTGAAGACTCTGAAGGCAACGCTGAGAGTGTTCAAACTTGTATCAGGGATCAGAACTGACCCTCGTCAACCACCGGAGCTGGGGAGCCCGTCGCATTCTAGATGCTCAAACTTCATCTCATATAAATAAAAAGAGATATCGTAGTTCGTCCAGGATGGATTTTCTAGATTTTTACTTAACATTATCCATGCACCCTAACACCATCCCTCTAGCTTCCTGTTCTACATAAGGAAAATTATGTAGTCCATCAGCGAGAGGGAAAAGGAGTGAGTCATCTTCTGAAGTTTTGGAATGTGAGCATTCTGTGCTCAGAGAAGCACGCCAGCTGTTACTGTATCCCAGCTGCCTGTAACTAGACATACTGCTCAGAGCCAGGATCAGGAAAGTGAGTGACAGCCAGCCAGCTGCTAGGAGCAGCTCCGCGGGAGAGCTTCAGGCCACTCAGAGCTGCCTTAGAGATGCTCCTGGGAAAGACCCCGGAGAGCAGGGCATCACTGTGCAGCAGAAGGCAGCTCTGCTGGAGACCAGAGCTTAAGAAAGGTTTTTATGGGCAGAACTCTCAGTGATTTGGAGTAAGAGATGGGACCGGCAGGGAGCAAACTCCATTTCCTTGTATGTCTGAGCTGGTGGCACTGATGCTGCGTGCGTGCGTGCGTGCGTGCTGGGCAGCAGGAGAAGTGGGTATCTCCCCCGGCTTTTGAGTTTACTGAAGGTCCTCTGCTCCTTCCTCATTGTATTTGGCAGGGAGGAAACCGCTCACACTCTTGATCCCTCACAGAAGTTGCGTGAGCATGTGGGATATAATATGCGGTGTGTCTTTCCTAACAGCAGTCTGTGTCGCGGCAGCCGGAGCGCAAGACTTTGGCTAAGCCTGGAATTCTAGCTGAGCTCCCTCCATCTCCACCCACTTTCCCCAAGCCTCCAACCTCCTTACAGCCTGGACTCTCACAAAGTCATGTATCTTACTCCCTCCTGGACCCTAAGTTATTGATTCTACCGTCCGTGGTCAGAGAAAAGTCGGGTCTCTGTTCAATAGACTAAGTAAATGTATACATCGGCTGAAGAAAGCAGGTGCAACATTTGTCAGTTGAAGAACTCAATAGCCCAAATATTAGCAGGCCTCATATCCTCTTAATGGCCTTATGTTCAATACTCCTTGTTCTGGGAAAACTTTCATTTCCTTTGGCAAAGAAGCACCATGTATAAGCAATATAGATCCTAAGCCTGAGGCAAAGACTCAGGCTTAAAAAAACAAAACAAAACTAGTTATATATATTATATATATTATAGTTGTACAAAATAAGCTATTTCCCAATATTGAAAAATACTGTATTTTAGACATCCTGTTAACCATTCACCCTCAAGTACAATTGCCTATTTATTCATTTCATCATTCAAAGCAGTGTATTGGTGACTGGGCAATTATAATATTTCAGTACAGTGTAATCAACTTTCTAACTCCTATGAGTTCAATATCATAATAGGAATAGTGTTTCCAAGAAAGTTAGATCAAAACTTCATTAAGGAATAAAACTTCTGCGCATTTCCTTCGAACCCTGACCTAACTTAAGAAATGATTACATAATGTTGGGCTGCCCAAGTTTTAAGGGTCATTCGAGCAGAATCGATCACCAATTTGCATTCATTTTCTGTTCCTGTTTTGAGTCATTGGTAGGGGAAGAATGTGCTTCCAATGAAGTTCTGGGTTTTGAATAGCACTTTATAGAGTTCTCAGGGTGTGTAAACAGAACCTCTTCTCTAGATAGAACACCAGAGTCAAGCAATTATAAGCACCTCCATTTCATAGCTGAGGCAAATGTGACTCACGGTTGGCAGACTCAGATGGAGTAGGCAAAAAGGCAGACAGTACTTTTCCTTAACTATTCTGAGCCACACTCAGGTCTCTCTCTCTCTCTCTCTCTCTCTCTCTCTCTCTCTCTCTCTCTAACAACAAATTGATAATTTAAAAAATTTCCTTTCATTGTGTTTAGAGGATGTTTTGTATCCCTGACCTTTTTGTGCAGGGTTGGGGTGGGCAGGGGCTGGATTCTGG
Source organism: Apodemus sylvaticus (assembly GCF_947179515.1). Taxonomy (NCBI): domain Eukaryota; kingdom Metazoa; phylum Chordata; class Mammalia; order Rodentia; family Muridae; genus Apodemus; species Apodemus sylvaticus. The sequence goes on from NC_067479.1 coordinate 21,618,343, forward strand.
GTTTGACTCCTTTCCAGCTCTGGCTGTGATGCCACCTGGTGTTTCTTCTCTCTCAGGAGCTGAGTCTAATCACTTAGGACTTCAGTTGCTGTCCCCGCTTCCTAGTGAGGCCTCAACATTCTGGGCACAGATTCGAAGCTAAGTTTAGAGAACAATGTTAAACAGTAGATTTCTCTACCAGAACTAATAGGTATTCCCATGCAATTCCTTCCGTAGTTTTGCCCAGTGTATGTGATTCATAAGTAATGTCAGAAGTGGGCCTCGGCTCTTTTAGTAAGATGGTCATTTAATGTAAGTAAATCCACATTAAATATTGAAGATTGGGGAAAAGCAGCCTCTTCAAAGAGGTCACGTTTAAGTGAAGGGCGGGGAGAAAGAAAGGGGGGAAAAAGAAAAGCAAGAAAACAATATCTGTGGAGAGGACACCCTGTGCTGGGTGGCACAGAGTTAATGGTTCATAGAGAGCACATACATGTTTTTTAAAGATGTTTTATTGCTTACAAAAGGAAGTAGTCTTGAGAGACTGGATACATAAACTGGCTCCAGCCAGCTGCGGCTGTCGGACTAGGAAGGATCCTGTTCAATTAGTGTTGTAAAATAAAATACTTTGTAAAGGAAATAAACACGATGCGAGCTAAGATTCATGCTTTCAAATATACACAAGGTTTGAATTTTTAATTAGGGCTGCTAATTACAGTCATCAGAAAGCAGAACAGAATAGATTTTACCTTGCATTTAGCAGACAAGCCTTCAACCCCAGTGTATTTTTCAATTTCATTAATATTTTATGAAAATGGCCCTTGCAGCTTCAGCCTATTCCAGTCTCCTACAAAACTGCCCCACATTATGGATGCCAATGCCTTTAAGCCATGTACATTAGTGTGATGACAAAATGCAGAAGAACATCTTGTCAACCATTGCATCAATTGATTCTATTAGGTAGTGTAAAAACAGTTGGGTGTGAGTTATAATCCCGGTGGCACTAATGATGAAGCAAGATGCTGGCTGAGAACAGCCATTAGCTAGAAGCCAAAAATTAATGATTCTAATATTTTTGAACAAATTAACCTTAATGAACTGGTCTTGCAAATACTGTACTATCTACAGATAAGTTAGTTAGTAGAACGGCACCGTTCCACATAGCTATGGTAGATACATATATGTGTGCTAAGAAAGACAAAAGCCTTTGTATAGACATTTTATGTATTTTCCATCTTTATGGAATCCCTACATTTATTTCATATTTAATATAGCTAGGCCAAGATGTGTCCATGGTTATAATGCAATTGTTAGTGATTTAATATTTTGATAAAATTACTGTAATGTGGTACATTAAAGATCCTCTGAAGTTAGAGGAAAAGTGTCAGAAAATAAAATTTTTGTATTTAGTATTCAGGAGACCTTACTAAAAGTCTTATTGAAAATAAAAGATGAAGAAGTAGATGGATAACATTTGGAAAGAGGAACGGACCAATGGGAGGTGGGAGAAGACAGAGAGGGCATTAAGAAAGTAAAAGGATCAAGGCAAGTTGTATACACACATCATTAGTCAAAGCAATACTCATTATCTTTTAAACTCATATATGCTAATAAAAATATAAGGAAAAAGAAATGTGCATCTTTTAACGAAACAACTCATTTTTAACCCACTGTGAATAGAAACAGTTGTCCATACTTGTTCACTTACACTTCTAGGGTTTGGGTTTTCTGCTAGGTTTTCACAAAGTAAATCCTGCCTATGCGACGCCTTTGACTTATCCATCAATTAACTTCCCATAACTACTTTGGCAAAGTTTGTTATAGCGATTCAAACTTTACATTGATGCGACAGCTCTGTGAAACAAAATAAAAGCATAGCTATCTCATTCTCAATCACTCCACAAGAGCTACATGACATGGAAAGGTTTTCCCCCAATTCATTCATCCTCTGTAATAGAGCCTCATTAGTTGTAATATATTTGACAGACTACCGCTCCCCACCAAATTCAACTGTCGCTTTAAAAAAGAAATTTCCTTGAGTAATTTCAGACAAGTTGTTTCTCTTCGCTTCCTCCACACAACACTACAAGCGCCTTTTCCTTTTGTGTAAAATTATGATGTCACCCGACCACAGGATTCATCAGAGAGGACCCCCCTCTTGCTTCCTTCAGTGTTTAGTACCCTCTTAAATCTGTTGTCCCCAGCCCTGGAAACCCATTCACAGATGCCACACAGATCCCAAACGGCTAATTTAAGGGAGAGGAAACAGCAGTAAGGCACTTGCCAAGAACAGTTTGTTGGCTTAACTTTGACTTGCTTTCCTGGGAAAGAGGAAAACAGAATTTTCAATGTGAACTGTCAGCCTGAGTTATGACAGCAGTTCACTAGTAAGGGATGCAGACCTGCCTTCCATTGGCAAAGAGAAGCAAAGAAACCTTCCAAACAGAATTCTTTCAAGCTTCCTCTACAACTCCACTTAAATAATTTACTTTTTATTTTTTTCTCAGACAATTCTTTTTAAAGTTAGCTGACGTGTGCGTTGACAAGTATGCTTTGCTGCAGAAGATGACTTGTATATTTTGAAAGAGAAAAAGAAAAATCACAAAAAAACCACCTCCAAGTCTGAGAATAAGACAACTACTATATTTACTTTGGGGAAATACTGTTAGCTTGTACTGTCTCAGGCAAGGGAACTAAATATAAAGTAATATAAGTAAAATATCTACTACTATGAGAAAGGTTGTCTACTAACTTAGAAATCATACTGTAGCTGGTTACCTATTTTGGCACCTTTTGACTGGTTGGATAACTCTTGTATTTATGCAGAAAGACCCCCAAGTCTCGGTGTTGGATATACTTTTATTTGACCTGCTAAAACTTAATTTTAAGAAACCTCATTTGAAAGTTCTAACAGTTGCTGCAGAGTGTGGCAGATGAGCAAAATGATGTGGAAATAACACCTTAAGTGTAGCAACTGATTTTCCAGATCCTTAGCCTCACACTTCAATATTTATGATGATGTCAAGTAACTAAAATAGAAAGTGGAAAAACAACAGGGCTATTTAGGTCATTCATATATATTTGGATTATAAATGGAATGATTGACCTATGCTACCTAAGTGCCTCCTCACAACTGGTCAAAAGACTCTTTTCTACTTACCCTGCTGAGAAATGATCAAAAACAGCTTCTTTACAGAGAGGAACAATTTGTGAATTGATTAAAATAACTTTGTCTTTTTTATCATAATAAAATATTCCTTCAGTAAGCAATTATTTCTTCCCCTCTAGCCCTAAGATGTTCTCATGTAATATCTTTTAAAGTCGTTCATGCAAATCCACCTAGTTTGCAATTTTGTGCTACACATAACACAAATAGCATTGAAGACACCCTATTTCTTCTATTGTTATTCGCTCTTTGAAAATACTGTACAATGCATGAATACCGAATTCATTCCTCACCCATTTCTTTGAAAGATGTAGATAAAATTTCAACCATCTCTTCTTCCATCTGCAATTTTTACTGTTGTTGTTAAAGCTGAGAACACCTGATTGCGGATGTTGTTTGGATAGACGTATCTGATATGAGTAGCAGATGTTGTTTGGATAGATGTATTTGATATGAGCACCTTCTACCTACAAAGTCTTCACTTTTAGGTACTAGCATATTATTTATTAGTACACCTAAAATTATAATCAAACCAATGCAACATTTGTATAATTTCTTTAGAATAAATTTCCTTGAAATATACTTTTAACTTGTAACTAAAAATATACCTAAAATTAGTTTGGGGTTAGGGTCAATATACAGCCCAGGAAAGTTTAATTAGTATGCATATATTATATATATGTATGCATTAATACATATATTATACAATTATTTCTCAAGTTTTAGGCAATGAATAATTTGTAAAATAGTTACAATTAGCTGGTGACACTTTTTAGACAAAGTTAGACTCAAGACACATTATTCTAAAATTCAGGTAATTTTGATAATTCCCCACTACCATTTAAAAGGTTTTGTAATAAATTAGGGGTTTTAGATTCTTTTCCACGCACCATGACTCCACTAGCACTGAGTAGTTATCTAGGTTTACAGCCTGTTATGGCTTCACTCATGTTGAGCAGGTTTTCTGTTAGAGAGCTTTTGGTTACCGCCAAGGTATGTGTGTCACTACTACATCTTCAGGGTTATTGTGTTATGCTGGTTATTGATTGTGATTCGTAGTTGACAGACAAATCTGGGTAGAACTGTTCGTTGCTCCCTCCTTTGGAAACTTGCGTGATTTCTAACAAACATTTTTTCTTATACCCACAGATAAATACAGCGTTTATCCCTCACCAAAAACATGTCTCTTTGCGATAGACAAAGATCATTGTGAAAAAACACAACCAATCAAAATTCAGAGCTGTGAAACCCAGTCCCAATGGATACATCTAGAAAACACTCTTACATCTAAGAGTCAGGGAACTGAAGAGGTGGTAGAAAGAATGTAAGAGCCAAAAAATCAGTGAGTTTGCTGTGACATCGTGTTCCCTAGGAACATCAAAGCTACACCCATAAAGGCTCAACAACACAACTGCTCAAACATGAGCTGACCCAGGGTGATACCAATAGTCATGCTAAACTGGACTGGGAAAAACCAACAAGGCTCAACCCTACAGGACGAAGGGCTATAGGAAAGAGAGGAAACTGGTAATGGGAGAAGTGGTCTTCACAGGGAATAAGACACCAACTGACTGATTGTCCAGTGCCAAAGGTCAGTCCTAAAAATGTACATACAAGTACATGATATGGACCTAACAGGTTACATTTAGAAATATAGAAGTATATACATACATGGATGCAATCACAATTAGTGTGAAAGGGGTGATGAATGTGAAGGGGGGAATATATGAGAGTGTTTGGAGGAAGGAAAGGGAAGGGAGGAATGTTGCAATTATATTTTAATCTTTAATTTTTAAAAACTATTTTTGAAAGAAAACATGTTGGCCTATAAAAAATCTATATATATAATGATCTCAAAACAACCTTAAGTGCAGTTGTTATTCGTTTGACATTCTTTCACGTGCTACTCCTGCACCTCATGAACTGGTCATTCACAGCTGTGTACTGTGGGCCACCTCTCTGTGTCCTGAGCGGCAGCACTGTGACCAAACTGCGCAGCGTAACTGAAAATAAATGTTATCTCTTCTATTAGCATCAATTTTTAAATTGCTTACCTATTTTTGAGCTCTTGGGTTAAGTGAAATGTATTGTAAAAAAAAATGAACATTACGATTACATATGTGGCTCAGATTATTTCCCATCGGGTAGTGCTGACCTGCAGGGTTGTAAACACAGGGATAAACTCTGGGGCTCTGCTCGCCGTCAAGGATCTTAGCTCAGTACTTAAACGGAAAGTCTGCAGTGAAGATTCCAGCTGTAATATTTCCCAGCGGCTTGACATCCAAAGCTAAATGACTTTTTCATTGTTCTCCCTGCTGAGTCAGTATTCCCAATATGTAAAAGTCATTTAACACTAGCAGTGCTCTACAAAACTTCCTTTTCTGTCTCATTATTCCACTCTAACTCTGGATGACTTTACACTCAAAGAAGATGGCTTGTTATATTAATTGCTTTAATTTTTATATTCGGGTTTATTTGAGAGTTTGGCCGGCCTGGACTTATTTTATGTGCACCCTGTGAATATCTGATACCCGTAGTGACCAGAAGAGGGCATCAGATCTCCTAGAACCAGAGTTATAGCCGGTTGTAAGCAACAGTACCTGTTGATATTGGGAACCAAAGTGGAGTCTTCCACACAACCAGTAAATATTCTCAACAGCTAAGCCGTGTCTGCAGCTCTACAGTAACGGGTTTACTTCAGGAGAACTTAGACACACTCAGGATTGCTGCCCCATGAGAATGAGCCTGGTAAGAACCACAAGACAGGCTTTCTGAACTGACTCCTCCCCCACCCCCGCTCCCCCACCCCCATGCCCCCAACCCCCAACCCCAGTGGTTGCAATTACATTCAGCCACACAACTTTGTTTAGGACCCTTAACAAGTTCTCTCACAGACAGGGATGTGCTCTGTTGTCAGCAGCAGTGTCTAGGGTTGCAACTTTGGCTCTGTTCAGCACGATGGAACTGAAGTACTTGCAAGTAATTGAAGTGTATCATCCTCTGAAAAAGATGCATCAGAAAAAAACCCCAACTTCCTTGTTCTCTGAGGGGAGAGCACCTCACCCAGACTCCACCATGGCACGGCCCATCTCTCTCAGGTTGGGATCGGTGACGTAGGTAAACGGCCTTATGCCTGCCATGAAGAGTAGCTTTATCTGGTCTGCACAACAGAACGTTGTTGTTCTAAGCAATGCTTTTTAATGCTCACCCTCTATTCTGAAAAGCTCATACTATAAAAGCCAGCCAGTTCACACGTGGAAATACATGAAACTTAATTTCAGAGGAAGAAAAGAAAACTTCTGAAGTCCTAGCAATCGCATTTTCCCTATGACACTTCTGAAATGTTGTCTGTGGGGGGCAAGGGTAGTGTTAGTGACTGGGCACAGTCATTAAACCAAATACAGCCTTGTTAGGGTAGACAAATCCATTATTCAGGCCTAGGATTCCCTGCTTACCACCTGATTGAATAATGGTGGGGATTGATTGACAAGTGTGACAAAGGCCACAGGGCCATATCTCTGTCGTGTGAATTGATGGCTCTGTAAATATAGTCCTTTACATTCAATACACCCCAGAGTTAACCCAAGTATCTGAGATTCGCTTCTGTCCTTGTTTATGCTTACCTCCTCTTTATGACTGATCCAGAGCCAACAGAGATTGAAAATATTTTTATTGTTCAGATTGGCCAACTGAAATATTTATTTTCTGTAAACATTTGATTAAAAATGGTAATATTCTATTTCAGTAAAGTGCATCCTAGGATCTATGGCTCCACAGTAGATGGTCAATCTTTTCACGTTCCTGACACATAAACAAGTTAATACACTTTGTTTTTCTACAAATATAATTACTAAGAATCATTGTTATAATATTAACTAGAAGAAGAAAATATTAAGGCCACAATTTACATTGCTTTCCCAGTCTCTACAGTAACAAATTGTTTATTCTGAGTCCTCTCCCCCTCTCTTTCTCTCTTTCTCTCTCTCTCTCAACTCACAAGTACATAAAATGAGATGTCATTGCCTAAGTTAAATGTTGTCTTTGAAGCAAAATATCTGTTGTCATTTTTATATATTGTTCCCTTATTATAAAAAATGAGTGTGTTGGCAAGTGCTATCTAAGTGTAGAACTTTAGTTAAATGTGCAGAATTCCTTTAAGTAACATTTGGGTTTTAGAAGGAATAGGATTTACATGGTAATTAATTTAGGAGTCCTGGTTATCCAAGAATCCTAGAGTTTTCTTTAATCAAGTCAATTCATTGTCAAATTAAAACAAATAATTAGGCTAAATTGAAATTTGATTGCCTTTGGAGAAATTTTATGATTTAAATGAGCCTATGTCTGTGTAGAAGGGCACATTAACAATAAGCAAAATATGAACAAAGTAAGAGACTGAACCCATCATGTATAATATCATATTATTTAGGTGGTTAACAGAAGCAAAAACTCCAATAATTTAATTATAACTATATTAAAACTTAATTAGAAAATAAGTTAAATAGTCATTTATATGAACCCATAGCACTTAATACTTTAGCTGTCATCAAGTGCATTAAGAATGAATTGTTAATATTTTCTACTGTTAATACATCGTTAATTAATGATTAAACAGTGTTTTACTGCTCACTCATTAATGATTTATTACAGTTACTTAAACAGTTTCTTACATGTGAGTGTCTTAAATAGACCTCTTAACACTGCTCTCCACTTGAACTTCTTTCTTTTGTATTGCCTTGTATTTTCCCATGTTTACTATATATGCTATATATCTTGATTACCTGTTCAGGAAGAGATCATCCATTAGCTTGAATTAGTTATTCTAGGGCTCAGTATGGAAATACGCCATGGGCTTTCTCTGTTAGTTCAACTGTTTTCTCCCAGTAAGCAGGTTTGCCCAAATTGTGATTAAAAGAAAGCTACTAGGAGACATGAAACCAACTAACCCAACTAATTACTCTTTCTTACAATGTGTTTTCAACTCTATATCGAAGCTGCCCTCTAACTCACTCTAGTTTCAACTGATATTAAAGTATTGTATAAATTTCTTAATTGGGAGATCCCTCTTGGACACCAGTTAGGGGAATTCAGTCTTTTATGGTCATATGGCCCAAGTCCCTGGTCAGGTTGTGTGTTTCCAGTCACTCCTGTGTTAGCTGAACATTCTCAGAACTCTCAAGGTACAGTTGGTTTGAAGATGGTCCAAACTGGAAGGTATCACAGTGACAGAGTGAACTTGCTTGGGACGGATTCTTTATCACTAAGATGCTTGTGATGGCTTCTGGATTTGGTTAGTGGCTTCACAGATGTGTGCCTGACAAATGGGCTGAGGTGGTTTTCTCCTATTTGGAGAAATACATGGAGAAGTACATAGCTTCTGGGGTACAGCACAAAAGCACCTCCATGCTCATCTTTATGTGCCTGTTTGTCTTCATCAGGGGCATCTGTGGCTGCTGGGGACTCTGTTTTGTTGGGTTAGAAATAGCAGTAATGCTCAGGATGTGACTTTTCCTTTAGAAAAACTGACACGTTAAAAGGGTGAGCCCATTAAAAGTTGTTTTCCTCTTCTCTATAAGCCTAATTAATAATCGCTGAAATATATGCTATTCCAGAGAACATATTTGTTTCCTATTTTCTAAACAAAGCAAATAATTCTTAATACAATTGTCTGAGAACTGTTGACAGGCCTTATCTGATGCATCCTAGGTTATATCCCTGTACTAGGACATTGTTTTGCTTGCAGTTAGATATTGAATATCTATCAGTACCTTCACTAAAGCAATTTGAAACAACAGGACAATTTTAAGGCACCAAGATTGGAAAAAAAAGTTAAAACCTTAAATGTCAAAATTGAGTGGAAAAGCTAGTGTTCTTGTGGGGATAGTTATACCTTCATGGATAGGTAGTGAACAACTGAAGGTTGATTAGACTAAAGAAGGATTAGTTAGTACTAGTAACTAGTTAACTAGTACTCCTAAATAATTTCGGTTCCAACTCTTAAAGCTAATACCAGCTTCAAGAATGATAATCTTAGAATCTGAAATCTTTGTTAAATACTCAAAGTGTTGATTAATCATAATTATATAGTTATGTGTGATGATAAAAATATTTGTAATATGTTTCTAACACATGTTAAAAATGGATCACATTGTTTTCCAAGTTGAGCAACATTTGAGGTAAACATTTCAGCATCATTTAGATAACACCTGTTGACAACAAAATTTTGCCAGGACAAATTCTTTTTTAATTTATTTACATCTTGCCAAACATCCAACCTGGTAGAGATTAAATATTTGGAAGATTGAAAGAATTTGTTGAAGATGTAAAGAAGTATAGGGAAAGCAAAGGGCAGAGTTTTTTTTTTTTTGTTGTTGTTGTTGTTTTAATAGGAGATCGAAAGAGTGTACCCTGCAGTAACCCTGGAATGTCAACGAAGAGATCTTGAATTTGCTAAGATATTGGATGTGGCCATTTTCAACCCAGATTCCATCATGAGCTGCAAACTGATTTTCTTTTGGGTATCTGCTGAGTAACAAGCTCTAGGCTGGGAAAGGGCAGGGGGCCCACGTGAAGCAGTCTTACGAATGACTAAGATTTAACACTAGCGAAATGTTTTGGCCATAGCTAATATGGATTATTAGTGACACCAAATGTTAGTTTTATAGAAAATATCGGTAGCCAAGTGTACATGCTTTGTACATGTTTTCTCACTGATTAGCATTCCAGGTGAATCTGTTATGTCATACATTGCATCCTAAGTAAAAGCTCATAGTTGTGCCTTGCATGCTCTTGGAGATAGTCAGGTGAATCCTCTTAGTGCCATTAGGGAGATGAAGTTTTGGCTGGAGAGACAGATTAGTGGGTAAATTGCTCACCACACATTACAAGGGTAGGATTTTGAGCCCCAGGATAGAGAAACAAACTCCAGGCATAGCAACATGTGCTTGTAATCCCAGCACTGGGGAAATTAGGACAGGTCAATCCCTGGGACTCATTTCCTAGCTAGCCTAGAGGACTCAGTGATCCCCAGCCAGTGAGGCATCCTGTCTCAAAACAAGGCAGATGACTACTGGGGGATGAGAGCTAAGGCTGAACTCTGACCTTCACATATGCATGCACACACATGCACATGTATGCACATATTTATGTACACCCATTTGGTTATGAGTCCCCCCATACATACACAAAAGACATGAATTTCTACAGTGTTCAAAACCAAAAATAGGCTAGACTTCTTGAAATACAGACAACTGTGCTAGACATAGAGGTCTACTTGGACATATCCCGAGTTTTTACATTGCCCTCATGAGGCTACTAGGATCTTTGTATTCCATATGTAAGAACAAATGACCCCCTTGGAGACTGTCATAAATGATGGAATAGGATTAATACCAATCAATAGGTGTGATTAAAGGAAAAGTAGCAAAGCCAAATATTGTTTTGCTTCTACTCTGACCATAAAGGGTTCTTATCGAAGGACAAGAGGAGTTTGAATCTATATTATAGTTTTAGAACTAATTACGGTGATTTAAATGGAAGTTTTTTTTTTATTTTAACTTATTGTCCCTGTTTTGGTTTTATGTAATTTGTGTACATGTAAATTTTTGACATCACAATCAATACCCTGCCCCAACCAACATGAAGGGCTCATGGCAAAAGAGAGGCAAAGTGAATTTGAAAGCCAGAAGATATGGAGGACGGTGAAGGAGGAAAATCTTCTGAATATGATGTGGTTATCACAGGTAGGCGTTCTCAGGAGCTGTGCTTCCTGCAGAAGACCTGTGTAAGATCATGCCAGCCAGGGTTGCAGTACAGACTGGCAAGGAGTCTGTGAGGCTCCATCCGTACCCAAGGAGCTATTGGCAATTGATAGCATCCGGGAGAAAGGAATCACGTTTCTTTGGGGTGTGGCCATTGGTAGGCTGGCTGCTCTCTGTCCACAGGATGGTTACATAGCCAGGCCCGCGTGGGCAGCAGTAAGAAAACTTAGTGGGTTATGAAAAGAATTAAAAAGGAAACAAAGACCTGAAATTTTGAAGTGCATGAACCAGGGAACGTCAGTGGGGGAGTTGGAAGGGAGGCTTGAAGGGACGGACACAGATTGCATTATGAAATTCAATCAGGCATGAACTTCTCAGTGGACACAAAAATTATAATGAACATATTTATGACTTCCATAGGACTTGGAAAGTTTTATTTTCCCAAAGTTAAAATATCACTAGAGCCTTCCAGAAAAAGAAGGTAAGAACCTACTCCTGAGGATACCACACATTTAAGACACAGGATTTGGAGAGAATGATCTTGTCCTGACTTGGAAGTCTCCTCACTGAGGACTAGCTCTCATAGATTCAGCAGGAGCCACACAAGTTACCAATGGAGAAGAGAAATCAATAGTCCTGTCCAAGTATGATGCCAACAACCACACATGACCTACTGGCCAGATACTCTGAAAGGTGCAATGGTGGAGAAACAGTAGTCCAATATAGGTAAGGCCTTTTCAACAGGAGAGAATTCAGGCCCACTTCTGTAAGATTAACCAACAGTGACTGGAGAGGCCATTGAACCTAGAGGAGAACCCACTGCTGTCCATTCCTATAGCAGTATAATCTCCAGCTGCAGTCTAAGTACCTGTTCTTACAACTGTAGAAAGTGGCCCTTCATCAAAGACGCTTCTTTCTGAAATACTACAGAAAGCCACAAATGGTCAGATTGTAGAGATTGATTGACCGCAAGTGCCAAACCCTTATCCAACACAATCCTAACACATAAGGCTCAGGGAATATCACAAAGAAGGAGGGCATATCCCCATTAATCTTTTTTTTTATTTTTATTGTTTATTTTATTTATTTACATTTCAAATATTACCCCCTTCCCTGCTCCCCCCCCACAAAACCCCCATCTGCCCTCTTCCCTGCTTCTATGAGGGTGTTCACTCACCCACCCACCCCACTCCCACCTCATTAGCCTAACTGAATCATCAGGCCTCCACAAGACCAAGGACTTCCCCTCCCATTGATGTCAGACAAGGCCATCCTATGCTACATATATGTAGCTGGAGCCATGGGTCCCTCCATGTGTACTCTTTGGTTGGTAGTTTAGTTCCTGGGAGCTGTGGGGTTGTCTAGTTGGTTGATATTAAAACATCAAGTAACATATAAAGGCAGACCTGTCAGAATTACACCAGACTTCTCAACAGAGATTCTAAAAGCCAGAATATCTTGGGCAGATGTCATACAGACCAAGAGAACAAAAATGCCAGCCCAGGCTACTATACCCAGCAAAACTCTCAATTATCATAGATGGAGAAACCAAGATATTCCATGACAAAACCAAATTTACCCAATATTTTTTCACAAATCCAGCCCTACAAAGGATAATAGATGAAAAACTCCAATGCAAGGAGGCAAAGTACACTCTAGAAAAAAATCTAGAAAGTAAACTTCTTTCAACAACCCCCCAAAATGATAGCCACACAAACATAATTCCACCTGTAACAACAAAAATAACAGGAAACAACAATCCCTGCTCCTTAATATCTATTAACATTAGTGGACTCAATTCCCCTAAAAAAAAGACATAGACTAACAGACTGGATATGTAAACAGGACCCATTCATCCTCCTAAGAAAGCCAATAGGTTAGAAAATGAAAGACTCTCAGGAGTCAAAATTGGATGTGATGGTCCTGAATACACTTTAAGGAAAAAGAAGCATTTTTTAAGTAAACAGAAAATTAAGCCCTGCTTATAAACACATAATTATTGATATAAATGAAAAGATTGTAAGATACAGACACTGTCTGCAATATAGTCCTATCAAAACAAACAAACAAACAAACAAACAAAACCAAACAGTAAGAGTGGTTCTAAAATGATTTGGGTGAAGGATAGAAATGTGGACAAGATATTTTGTATAAATTATCTAATAATTAATAAAATAACATAATTATAAATGATATTTTAAGAAATCTAAGTAGCAACATTAGTGTGTCAACATGTATGTCTCTGAATTTTACAACTGATTACTTTTTAGGCTCGACCTAGTGGTTCTCAGCCTTCCTGACCCTCTGACCCCTTAACACAGTTTCTCATGCTGTGGTGACCCCAGCCATACAATTATTTCATTGCTATTTCATAAGTGTAATTTTGTTACTGCTTAGGTTTGTGATGTAAATATCTGATATACAGGTTATCTGATATGTGACTCCCTGCGGGGGTCCCGACCTACAGGTTGAAAACCACTCACTCTGTTAGATCATTTCCTTCAAAAAAATACACAAAGTGAGGAGGCGCTATTTTTTCTAAAAAAAAAAAAATCCTAATCTTCATTACTTTACACTATCTAGGTTTCCTTCTGTGTTTTGCTTAGCTCGGGTATGCAAACATGGCTAGAATGAACATTTTACTGAGGCAACAGGAAGGAAAGTCTTGGTGTGCTCGTAGGCTCTACACACTCAGATCTGTTTTATCAGACTACTCAGCATAGACCTTTCTTCACTTCCTAAAATCTTAGGGCAATTGGATTTGAGCGGAGAGGAAGCAACTAGTACTATAAAAGAGGAGTTTTCATTTCCAAGAAAGAGGGAAAGTGAATAGGTCTTTACTGCTCAACTGCAGGTAACCATAGTTTGCTCTTTTGTGAAGACTTTTGTGACCTTGACCAGGTTACGTAAATACATTGTACAGTATATGTCATCCCATCCTGAAACCGCCACATGTCACCATTCACCTACTTATGAACGACAGTAGGTGCCAGGAAGGGATAGACTCCAGGAGTCAAAGTCAAATATAATGGTCCTTGGCATATCTAAATGCACTTTAAGAGAAAAGAAGCATTTTTTGATGAATAAAAGATGTGGAAAATCAAGCTAGGGTACCATTTTAAGCATATTTTTATTGATATGAATGAATGAAAAATACTCCATTAGAACATGGTACTTGAACTTCAACAAGAAGTCCTAAAGCAATCTAATGCATTCCATCAGTTATATGTTACATCAACAAAACAACAATTAAAAACACGCACTTTTCTCCAATCACTAAATTATCTCTCCTTGGTCCTGATGCGATGGAACGCATCATTCTGACCCTGAGTTTTGGAATGTATGGCTTGTTAGTAACTGTTCCACTGAAGGGGGCAGGAAGTATATTTTTCCCTACCTAAACCATGTCTCCAGATAACATTATGGAGACCAAGTTCATTCTATCCACCTATGAAGTTTCATTTGAAATTGCAGACAGACAAAGACCCAAACAACCTACAGCTAAAATGTTTTAACATGACAAGCCCAGGCGGACCTTTAGATAGATTTGAAATTAGCATTGCTCTCTGTACTTGAATGTTAGGTCCAAATGGTAGGTCCCCTTTGAGGTTGCAGTTTAGAGTAAAACAGATTTATTAATAATCAATGTGCTCATATGACCAAGAATGTTATCAGCTCATCCAAAATGAAAAACAACAGCAAACTTAAGCCAAGAATCATTTTCTATTTTCCTTCTTACTATATGTGTTGGATAAGAACCCCATTGGCCCTGTTTTCGCTAGTGATGTCTAATGCAGGAAGACAGGAATAAGCAGAGTAGAAAGCACCTGCCAGCTCTATTTCCCACTCTCCTTGATTAGCATGAAACATTAATAGGGCTTTCAGAAATTCTGGCCTGAAATGGGCTTTGCCTAAGAAACGTGTCTGTCTTTACTGCACAAAAAAGCCACTGTCATTTAAGAAAGGGCAGATAACTAAAGAAGACTCTTTCTTGAAATTTATACCTTTTGCTTCCGTACAATGACAAATTATTTTAATAATGGGAATCACACGCACGGCCATTTGTATAATGTTTCCCATAAAATCTCCCCATTAAATATGCTCCTTCACTTGACTCGTCTCCTTTTTTTAAGGAATGACACACACAAAATGATACATCATGCTTTCTTATAAAGAATTGAAAATGAACGTACAGTAATGGGTTAACATACATTTTAATAAAAATTTCATTGTTGTGGATTTCGCTTTTCAATACTGAAAACAGGGGATGTTCCAGTAACCCCAGGCGATGCCTAGGGATAAAGCAAATCATCTGATACCGGGCAGGTTTCTCCTATGTATTCTTCTACAGGAAAAAATATGCATAAGTACCCAAGAAAATCAGATAAGAAAATCAGATGTGCTCCAGAAACTATTATTTCTGGCCTTAATAACCCTCATCACCTATTATAGGTAACCATATGATATGATTAAAATGAAAAGGTACTTTTGAGACTGCTGGAATTTTCTTAGGCCTTCGTAAGACCCTAATTCTGCTTGCAGGCAGTAGTCAGATTGATTTTTGGTTCTGTCATGAACACAAAAATCAAAATATATAATGGGGGTTCAACTAAGAAGGTCACAAAACAGTTTATTTTTTTTTTTGCAGTCCCATAAAAATAGACCCACATCCACAGTTCAGCATTGAAGTTTCAGGCCTGTAGATTTTGATTGACTTATGCGCTAACTATATTAAGTAGGCTGCTAATTTGCAATGCAGTATGCACGCAGCGAACCTGTCCTCACAGACGACACGTCAGCAGCACATTCGATGTCCTTGTGTGTGATCTCCTAAGAGAGCAAACACAGCAGTGAAGCGCCCTAGGTAAAATGAAGTGTCTGCCACCCTTTTATTAAAACACAGTGTTTTGCGTTTTGCGAGGAATCCCACCCATGGACTCCTTCCTGCTCCGCAGCTCTAATGGGACAACTGGAATGAAATGGGGCGGAGGCAATGAAAATGAGTGTGCAATTTCCTTCTGACGATTTTGTAAATATAGAATCCCCACAACAGCTTATTGTCAGACACAGGAAGCACCACTGCCAGAGGATGAAAGAATTTATTCTCTGAATGTTTAGTTAAGAAAAAGCTGTTATTTAAAGTCCTACAAAAGCACTATTTTGTTCTATTAAGGAGGATTTTTAAATCAGTTCCTAGAGAGAGGATAGCATTGCCTTCAAAATAAGAGGCAGTGCTAAACAGCAACGTTACTGAAAAAGCGGAATCTCAGAACAAGACAGCCTTCGCCAAGTCCAGTGAGCCACCCAATGGCAGGATTCCTACAGAGATCTTACACATGCCCTGAGATGCAAATTTCCATCTATACTGTTTCCCCTTACATCCAACCCTAGACTTTCTGAATTAAAAGTAGGCAATGAAAACTCCTCTTTGAATTATTTTGAAATATTCTGTGGTCAAGAAACATAAAGCCCAGCTGTGAAGGGACAAACGCCCTCCACTGACACTGTCACCTGAAGCTGACTTTTGTTGCTGAATCCTGAGGAGGAGCCCTCCTAGTCAGTCATCAGCACTGAGTCTCCATGCAACATTACCTGGTGCCCTAGTTCCTAAGAAAGCAAGTCAAGATTTTTCAGCCTCTTAGCCTTACCAGCTACTACTGAGGAGGATGAAAATCTTGGGTTTTGGAAATACTAACATAAAAACAGGCTGTTAATAATGAGTGAGAGATATCAAATTATTATGGTAGAGGGAACTGGGTAGACACACGTACATCTCAAGCTAAATGCTAATCAATAGGTTCACAGAAACATAAGGCTTAATTCCAAAACTATTAACATGAAGCAATAGAATAAAAGGAATAATGCATATTCACTATCCATGCTGCATTTTCTAGTAAAAATGCGTTGCACCCTGCTAGCTTGTCAATCTTTAATAGAAACTCATCAATTATTTGTGGGCAGGAGATTGAAACGGCTAATAGCTCAAATATATTCCTCCGTCTCACTGCGTCAGGAGCTCTAAATTAATGCCTGTATTTTTCCTTAAATTAAGTTTTTCTTAAAAAATGAAAATACATGCTTTATTTTGGCATAAATTGAGCATACGAGCAAATCAGCAAACATTTATTATTCTCCTGATAATTAAAAAAAGAGAAACAGAATATTTTTCAAACAGTGAATGTCTAAAACAAAAGAAAAAAAAAGATCCCTGGTGTTTGTGTTTTTTAACATTAAAATTATCGTGGAATTCAGCTTAAGTAAAATTTTATGAAGAAAACGTTGCATAGATAACAGCCAGACTTACATTGCTTCCCTCATGACAGACATCATCCAAGACTGTCCTACACAATGTATATATCAAAATATATCGTTCAGATGCACAGCATTCCCCATCAAACAAAGCCTACTTGCTTCTATCTAATTAAAAATGAAGTTTCTTTGACATTAATAGATAGCATAGCGAATTTATAGGCAGACACAGAGCACTCAGTCAAAAAGTTAGCCTACAACTTGAGAGAAGGCAGGTTTTGCCAATCACATGCCAAGAATCTACCCTCCCTGACCCCAGTCATCCCTCAGATAGCAGATACTGGCTCTCTTTGCACATCAGAAATAAGCCAGCAGAGCCGTCCATGAGGGAACTAGGAAAGCAAGTCACATTTGAGCACACAACAAATGCTCCAAACCTTGACCCACTACATGCAACAGTCAGTGAGCAGCGAGCGACCCAGCACCCAGCGATGTAAGGATGGACACGCACTGGGGTCCTCCCACCTCGTCCCCGTCCGTCCTACCGGCAGGACGCTCCATTTTCTGCACACAGCAGGTTTTTAAACAAATAATAAAAGGAGATTTGCATTATCATTACAAGCTAGTACCCGAACAACAGCGCAGAACAGATGACACACTTACTGTAATGTCCCATGAAGCAAAGTTCCCATCTAGAGAGAGGCACTGTTTGATTATTCCACTCCCTGAAAAAGGGTTAACCATTATGAAGAAACATTATGCCAGACATTAGCAGACAGCCTACTTAGAGATTACATTTTTCCATACATGATAAATCCTGGGTAAACCTGTTTTTCTTTTTAAACACCTTGCAGAGTGAAAGCCTAGCACTGCATCTAGTTGCCAAAGCACAATCAATATGGAAGGAGCGGTATTTTATGATTGGAGAAGTTGTTGTGTTTTTGGTGGTGAAATTCATTATTTAGTATCTGAACCCTCAGCATTTCAGTATCATTTATTCATAAAGTCCCTTTTTGCCAGGAGGAAATGGATACAGCTGTAGAGAGGGAGAGAGAGGAGAGAGAGAGTGTGTGTGCATGAGAGAGAGGGAGAGAGGAGAGAGGGAGAGGGAGTGAGACGGATTGATGATATTGATCAGGTACCATCTTGAAACAAAGGCTAGGTGCTCTATTTTAGTTGACAACTGTGACACATAAAAAACAAGCACGAGGGGGAAGGCTGGGGCCTTGAACATCACAAGCTTTAAAAAACGTTTGAAGAAACCATTATGACAAGCAGGTCTAGGAAAGCTGGTGCAAAAAAAAAAATGTATTCAGAAGAGTCATTAAAAAATGATGCTTTGTTTGCCTTGTGAATATGAGGTTTCCAGCTAGCTGCAGAGCTCATACCTACAGAGGAAATGAGGAGAGCGGCACACGGGCCGCAGTTCCATTGCTTTCTTTCCTGGGGGGCAGGGGAGTGGTGGAGGGCTGGGAAGGGCTAACAGGAGGAGGGAGAGCCGGCTCTGCCTTCCCTTTAAGCTTAAATGTATTTTTCTGAACCACAACTTTCCAGATTTTCCTCATCGCCATTGGTACTCCAAAGAGTTGACCGTTTTCATATCAGATTTATTTATCTCTCATGAAATTGTTGAATAATTTAGATGCCTTCAAAGGCGTTAACTAACCCCACAGCACCCTTGAACACTTTTAGTACATTGTTGGAGCAGCACCCAGTTCCTGGCATGTGATCATAGATGATATTTTCCACTGTCCAATCGTCTGTGTGGGTGAATGCCACAGGGGAATCACTGGAGTCAGGCACATGCTCATTATTTGATCCATCCTGAAGGAGGCTTGGAGATCTGGCTTGCAAGTTTTGTGGGTCCCTCTTGCATAGACAGTTATGTGTAGTTTTAAATGAGAGTGTCTTGGTAGATCTCTAAGCCAGCCGGCCTGGGGAGTGGGAGGGGACTTCTCAGGAGCTGAGTGGTGTGGTGTGTGTGTGTGTGTGTGTGTGTGTGTGTATGCATATCGTAGCAGCACTGACTTACTTGAGGAACTTAGACCCATGGTAGATTGTTCCTGTTCTCTTTCCTGCCTGTCTGTGCTGGTAAGGCACAACCGTGGGGGCGAATGGACCAACAAAGGTTTTGCACAGTGTGCTCACCCTAGGAATGAGTGACTAGGAAGGAGGGAAGAGATAATATCCTTTGCGTTTGCATCTCCTTCCTTACGAACATTTGGCTGGATGAAAATAATTCTGTATGACTTGAGGAAAGTTTCTTAATGTTCCTGAACCTTGGGGTCTAAACTGAAAAAAGAATCAGAAATGTGCTTTGGTGCTGAAGTAAATGAGATGTATGATAAGTATCCAGGAAGGTGTTCCAGGTGCTGTGTGAGTGTAGCCATTGCAAGTGCTGTAGTGGCAATCATCAAAAGACTTTTGTTGTTTTGTTTTGTTTTGTTTTGTTTTGTTATTCCTAAGAGGTGACAGTCTCCACACTGTTTTTCTACTTCAACAAACCTCAGAGGACAGACAGGGACTATTCTGGTGTAAGAGCAATGCTGTCCCATGTTCACAGAAGGCAGTCTCATCCAGAATGTTACCAATAGAGACGTAGGAACAGTTTCAATAAAATTTGACTGCACTGCTGTGTGGTGGTTATCTTACCAACTCCAGGCTTTATCTTTCTGTATAACACCTTTGATTCAGGAAAGTAACTCATGGTCCTCTTTCTGTGTTGGAATATATTGCTGAGACATTCACCGTACCCAAGGTATCCTTCCAATTTCAGAGAGAGAGAGAGAGAGAGAGAGAAAGAGAGAGAGAGAGAGGGAGGGAGGGAGGGAGGGAGGAGCTAGAGGGAGAGAGACTGTGTGTGTGTATGTGTGTGTGTGTGTGTGTGTGTGTGTGTGTGTGTTGTGTGACCTAGGAATCAGAAAGGAGGCTGGGATCTTTTCCTAGATCTAGCAAAACACATAATTATCTTTCTTCCTTTGGCACATGCTGACCTGCCAAACCCATGAGCAGAAAAGGGCTTTCAGCTTGCTGCTGTCCTGCCTGTTAGAAGGTCTGTGTCCAGTTCCTGGTGATATGGCTTACATATGAAGAACAACCTTGCCCTTGCAAAGGATATTGTATTAAAATTTAGATCTCTCTAGCTGGTGTGCCATTTGGAGATACTCTGGAAACTTCAGGATATGGGATTAAACCAGAAATCCCGAGTCCTGTGAAGCATCTTTAGGGGTACGTTCCTTTCTCCTCATCACTTCTTCCATGAGGACCATAGTCTCTGCCTCCTGTAGCCACCATAGCCACCACTATGAAGTGGTGTATCACTGTAGGTCTGGAAATACTCAGCCAAGTAACCTTTCGCTGAAACCTCTAAAGCTGTGAGCCTTTATATGTCTTCCCTACCTTAAGTGTTTCTTCTGTCAGGCATCTTAGTTGGTGATGAGAAAGTTAATGAACATACACAAAGACTTAGAAAACTACTGACTAGGAAAGCTTCAGAGTCATTTACACACACCAAGATAATGTTTCTTTTCATCTTACAACCTGCTGTGACTTACAGGGCTAAAACAGTTTTCTTAGGTCTGTAAGATACAGAAAGAGATAGAGACATTTTGACCACAGGACCTTTGCACCTGCACTTTGCAAGGTCTAGTATATTCTTACTCTGATTGACATTTCATCTTATCTTTATCATTTCTAATATCATCTCCGTACAAAAGTTTCTGCAGCCTCCCTGCTAAAAGTTGCAGCTCCTACTCACAGGCTGTCTTTTGGTTGCACATTAAGCAATATTTTTCTATTTATGTATAATAAATATGAATATATAATACATTTGTATAAATATTGGCCTATTTTCTACTCCTGGTAAAAGTTCCCTAAAACTCTTATATTTTTCTAAATAATATGAATGGGAAAAGGGCATTTTTGTTATATATTTTTTCATTTTGTCCTCTGGGTCTTAGAAAAACCTAGAGAGAGAAAGGTGCTACTTATTAATAACCAACCCTTTTAATAATACTTCAATATATTTTAATCAAGTGACAATTATTTTAATCAAGTCTCTTGATAACTCTGGGAGGGGAGATCATTGCCAGTGGACGACCTCTGGGATTAGAGAGTTGAAACTTTCAACCCCATCCCTAAGTTGAACAAGAAGAAAGATGCAGGGGTTGAATTAGTCAGCTATAGTTGATTAGTCATCTAGTATCCCTGTGGGACAGTCCCCTAGCCATGGAAAATAACTTAGGGTGTGGAGAGCAGATCAGGACACTGGGAAGATGTGGTGGTCGAGAAGGGTGGAGTTTCAAGTATTCTTCATTTGGTCAAGTTCACTGTTCCCCAGCTTCTAAGTACGGACTTAATGAATTAGTTTGTGTAAAAAATTTAATATATGAGTTTATTTTATACTGTTTTGCATATTCTTCAAGAGAATCCAGGAGGTAATATTTAAGGGGTTTGTGTATCTTTTAGGTGTTGGTTAGTTTGGTTTTGATCGTGGTTAAATCGTGTACCTGACATACAAGAAGCTTGTGAAGGAGAACGAATGAATTTGTTTTCCCTCTTTGCTGTTTCTCGACTATCTTCTTGAACTTCTGCCCTGTCCGTGCCTCCTTCCCCTCCCCCAGCAATCTTTCCTTCTTTACCTTCTCTTTTCTGTCCACCAGCAAAGATGTTAACCAGTTCCTCGTCCTTCAAATGCGTTTCTCCTCCAACTCAGTTCTAGACTTTCCTATGCTGTTGAACTGTGTGAAAACGGAAGCTTCAGGCTGGCTTCTGCTTTGCGTTCCCATTCGCCCATCAAGTGATCCGCCCTCTCTGTGTTCCCATTCACCTGTCCCTGTCAAGTAATCAGCCCTCTCTATGTTCCCATTCGCCCATCAAGTGTTCCGCCCTTTCTGCGTGCGCCTTCGTTTCCTTCAGTTCTACTGGTAGGACTTTCTATCACCGTAACTAAATTCTTGCAAAGCAAAAGAAAACTGCTTTAAAAGATGCAAGATTTATTTTGGCTATAGTTAGAGTCTGGTGGTGGTGGTCTGGCTCCATGACCCTGGGCCTGAGGTGAGTTGAACAATGTCCTTTCGGAATTACATAGTATAGTGGCGTAGTCCGCCATAGCGTGGTAGACAGAAAGCAGAAAGAGAAGGAGCTAACAACAGGATACATCTGAAAAGGGACACGTCTTGTAACCTACTTTCTCCAGCGAGGTCCTAACTATCTATCTCTAGCACTCCCCGAACAACCGTGCCAGTGGCAGAAAGACGTCTCTTCAGAGCATGAGACATAGGGGTATCTGTATTGAAACCCTAACTGTCTCTCACATTGATATTTCTACAGCCTTTGATTGTCGAGAGCATCATTGTTCTGGTCACTTGTCCTATTTGGAGCTCAGGACATTTCCCTTCATGTTGTGCTCCCTTTCTTGTCCTCTGTGACTGCTGTCTGCCTTCAACTACTCCATGTTTTCTTAAAAGAAATCACATTGTATTCTGACTTTTATTGGCAAATTCGATTTATTTCATTGTAAGTAATCCCAGAACTTAGAAAACTGAGCCAGGAGAATTAATAGGTGTTCCAAGCCAGCCTGGGTTATAATATGCAACCCTGTATTTAAAAAGTAAAGTAAAATTAAACAAAGAGCCCAAATCCAAACAACCTTGAATTTAGTAATCTCAACAAATAAGTTTACATCAGCAATTGCAATGTGCGGTTCTTAAAACTCACATCCCCTCACAAGATCTAGTTGTGAAGACTCTAGCTGAATATCATGGAAAGCCTTCTCCTCCTCCTCTTCCTCCTCCTCCTTCTCCTCCTCCTCTTCTTCCTCCTCTTCTTCCTCCTCCTCTTCCTCCTCCTCCTTCTCCTCCTCCTCTTCTTCCTCCTCTTCCTCCTCCTCCTCTTCCTCCTCCTCCTCCTCTTCCTCCTTCTCCTCCTTCTCCTCCTCCTCTTCCTCCTCCTCCTCCTCTTCCTCCTTCTCCTCCTTCTCCTCCTCCTCTTCCTCCTCCTCCTCCTCTTCCTCCTCCTCCTCCTCTTCCTCCTTCTCCTCCTTCTCCTCCTCCTCTTCCTCCTCCTCCTCCTCTTCCTCCTTCTCCTCCTTCTCCTCCTCCTCTTTCTCCTCCTCCTCCTCTTCCTCCTCCTCCTCCTCTTCCTCCTCCTCCTCTTCCTCCTCCTCCTCCTCCTCCTCTTCCTCCTCCTCCTTTTCCTCCCCCTCCTCTTCCTCCTCCTCCTCTTCCTCCTCTTCCTCCTCTTCCTTCTCTTCCTCCTCCTTCTCTTCCTCCTCCTCCTCTTCCTCCTCCTCTTCCTCCTCCTCCTCTTCCTCCTCTTCCTCCCCCTCCTCTTCCTCCTCCTCCTCTTCCTCCTCCTCCTCTTCCTCCCCCTCCTCCTCCTCTTCCTCCTCTTCCTCCTCCTTCTCTTCCTCCTCCTCTTCCTCCTCCTCTTCCTCCTCCTCCTCCTCCTCTTCCTCCCCCTCCTCTTCCTCCTCCTCCTCTTCCTCCTCTTCCTCCTCTTCCTCCTCCTTCTCTTCCTCCTCCTCCTCTTCCTCCTCCTCTTCCTCCTCCTCCTCTTCCTCCTCCTCTTCCTCCTCCTCCTCCTCTTCCTCCTCCTCTTCCTCTTCCTCCTCTTCCTCCTTCTCCTCCTCTTCTTCCTCCTCCTCCTCCTCCCTGAGGACTAGCTTTCATTGTACTAGAGGGTATTATATAAGCTTCCAAGACATGCAAGCAACCAATAGCCCTTCCCAGCTATGACATCTACAAACCACAATGATGACTAACATATCACAATAACCCTAAGGGTGCCTAGTGTCCCTTACACCTTGGTGGTGACAACTCCTTAAATGGATTCAAGGCCTATTCAATAAAAGTAGAATCAACCTGGGTTCTAGAAACACAACCAGCTACATGGGGAATAGCAAGCTTATAGATCCCAGAGAAGACCCGATTACCACCAGTCTACTATATGAGCACAATCACCTACTGAATTTAAAATATGTATCTGTATTCTCATAGCCACGCATCCAACAAACTTCTCTTTGCAACAGATGGAGATCCTTGGAGAAGATGGATGGAGAGCATTACCACAACTGGTGAAAGAACAGAGAGGACCAATGGTTAGCGATGCCCAGCCTCAGACAATACATCTACAGACCACTTCTGCACCTAAGGCTCACGGAACAGTGTGGCATAGGGGACAGGAAGATTGTTAGAGGCAGAGGACCAGGAAGTCACCTGTGAGAATGTGTCTCCTAGGAATGAGAGGGAAGCTTTGCCCATGACACCTCAGCGCTATGGCTGCCTAAACAAGACCTGAAGAAGGACACCACCAGAAGGGGGAGATCTCAAGGGCCCCTGCCCTCAGACAGTGCCGAACCCCAGAGAAATAGCCCTTCAGGAGGATAAGTCCCCTAATAGGTTATCTGATACGAAATGGTCAGTCCTGAAATCACATTCACATACAAGGAACAGAAAACAATCAGAGCAGGTTGTATTTAGATATTCAGGCATATTTCAAGAGAGAGCAAGTGCTAACGCCTAGAATGGGACATATTGGAAGGAGAAAAGTGAAGAAGAAATGATGTAAACTTAATTAAAATACATATTAAAAGATCATGTCCCCTGACTCTTTTCCTGGAGTTTAAGTATTGGACTTTAGAATGTCTACCCACTGTGCCTTCTGCTAATGAAGAAGCTGTGGTATGGGTTACAGATCCACATGCTGATGAACCACTTCCTTAAAATGGAACGGGGAGCTGGGAGTCGTCATATACCTCTTCAATCCCAGCACACAGGAGGGAGAAAAAGGTGGGTCTCTGTAAATTTAAGGCAAGTATGGTCTGCATAGCAAGCTCTAAGCCAGGCAGATTACATAGTTCTCACTGACCCTGACCCTTGGCTAAAATAAATAAGGATTTGGTGCTAATTTGTCTGTCATGAGCCCTCCTGTGTATAAGTGATATCACTCAGAGAAGTTATACACTTCCTCTCTGTCCTCTTAAAGGATGACATAAAAGGCCAGAGCTGTCTGATACGTATGTTGATTACAGGATTATAAATAAAAATAAATCCAGGAATAGCACCTGCAACATCTGGTGTTTGATAAATGTTTACTGCTGCAGTCACAAGAGAATCTGGGGAAGGCCCTGCAATCATGTGGGAGAGGGTTCTCTCTAAAGCTTCAGGGAGAAGGTAGTCTTGTGGTGAGTTTTAAAAAAATGAGGAGGAGGATCCAGCTGCATCAGGGTAGAAGGTGTAAAAGCCAGAGGACCAGGACGTCAGCCATGAGAATGTGTCTCCTAGGAACAAGAGGGGAGTCCAAGATAACAAGTAGTGAAATAAAAGATAAAACTCTATGCTGTGTGTAAGAAAATTTAAGAGATATTTAAAGACTGTAGATTTTATGCTGCTAGGTTTTAAGAATCAATAGGTGTAGACCTTGGTGTAGATCAAGGAGGACATTGACTATTTTGCTAATATTTTTAATTTTCTTTTATATTAGATATTTTATCATATTTATTAGTTTCCACAAGTGTTTTATTTATTGCTTTGAAAGGAAACAAACAAAACAATAGTGGTGACACCAAAAATTAAATTGAGGGCAGCATATTTAAATTCATTTCTATATTTTCTGATTACATATATTAGGTAGCAGATTTAAAAATCTCTCTCACTCCAGGAAATGGGAGGAAAAAGAATACCAATCAGCTGAGAGCTGAGGTCTTAACATTAAAATGTGTTTTACAATTTATTCATTACATTTGTAACTGACCCATATAATAGGTTGAGCATGTTTATTGCAGGTATTAATTCAGAATGTCTACAGCATTAGGGTGAAGTAGGATGTCAAAACCATTTAGTGAAATCTATATTCTGATTAAGACTACGTGTGCTGAGTTGCTCATTCATTCAAGTAGTCATGGGTGATAACAATCCATCTTATGTTTATATACTACATTTAATCACGAGAGTCCAGACCATTTGGTAAACTAAAATTTCTCATTGTTCAACCGTAACAGTATTAGTAAATAAAGAAATAACCTAATACAAAATATAGAAACCTGATTAAAAAAATACCTGGCATAAAATAAATACCATGAATTCAAATTAATGATCTGGTTTATATACAACATAAACTCTTAGAGTTGAACCATCTGAAGAAATCCAGAAGGGACCTTGGCAATTCCTTCTATGACCATTTTGTTTTACAGATAACAAAACTCACTTCTGTGGCTTTGATTATTTTTTTTTTTGCTGGTTTCCACAATATAACAACATTATTTTTATGCTAGAGCTTACAAAAGTAATATATATTTTAAAGTGATATGACAAATATATATGATTAAGGTTGTATTATCACCACTATTCAGTTTGGAAATTAAGATGGTAAGAGCCCCATCGATGAAATACCTAAGGCATTACCATGCTCACTGCTAGGGAATTGTCAGGTGAAAGTCAGGAATGTTCTAAAGTAATTTGGAATCTAATCAAGGCCAAGCCTTCATATTCACTCCCACTCTGACGTAAAAATCTACTATATCTCCTGATCTCTTCTAGAGAAAGAGCCAGTGGCAAGCCTTTATCAGCATTTGGAGGGTTCTCTCCAAAACATACAAGGCCCCATACACTGTCTCCACATTTGTCTCTTAATGCTTGGGACCACAGATATACCAGGTTTAGAACTTTTAATATTATATTTTGTAAACATGAGATATATGGGAGTGGGAGACAAGTCTAAATACAATTTTTTGAAGTTCTGTGTGGACTTTATTATGTAATTTTATACATTTTGTTTGCTTGTTTTTGAGACAGGGTCTTATTACTATATAGTATGTAGGCCATACAATACTATATACTATTCTATTCTATACTATACTATACTATACTATACTATACTATACTATACTATACTATACTATACTATACTATACTTGCCTGGAACTCACTATGCAGACAACATTTGAAATAATCCTATACAGGAAATAAATCTCATTCTACTAAAAATATCCAGTTTCTGATTTTGGAATGTTTTAAGATTAGACACCCTCAGCACCCATATGCATCTATGAGTTAAACCTGAGATACTGAGTTGATTCCAAAATTCTGAGAAGTCTCTAATATGAGGAAAATGTAGGCAACTTCCTCCACGTGTCTCTTGCCTTATTCCCACTTACAACAGAAGTCTTTATTCCAATTCCCATTTGAACTTCTAGCCAAGTCTTAATGAATGCAATCTTAATAAGATGGACCTGCCAATTGATCTTTTTCTTCTACCTTCATTCTTCATCTACAGAATCTTACGAAATAATCATCTTAAGCTGTCAAATTTGTGGCTAGCTTAAACCCATTCACCCTTACTCAAACAACTGGTCATACCCAGCAATTATATTTCACTTCTACGGTGCAGGTATTTTCCTCTTGTATTCTCTGATTCACTGAGTTCTTTTTTGTTTTCCACTGAGTTCTTAAAGGTCATCGGAGTATATAGTGGGATATTAAAATATAAAGCTTTGGGGACCTGAGACATGACACCCAGAAAGAAGTCAGTGCATTCCAGAAACGTAAGTGACCATAGAAGAGGGTGACTCTGGAGATGGCTCTTCAGTGAGTGATTGTCTCTCAAACCATTGGGCAGAGTTAACAGGGCATGTTAAATGTTCTCAGTGGGCTACTAGCATCAATAGCAAGAGTTCAGGGCAGAGGACAAGATCGTATGATTAGTGGTCACCAGCTGCTAGGTGTTGTGAATATGACATTATTTTTGAGAGACTCTGAAAGAGCGGAAACCATGTTTGAATGGCTTCAACTTAGAGCAGAGCTTCACCATTGGATCAGCCTAAGTGTGTGAGGCAGGGATTCTGCTCAGTCAAACTTGCCTGCGGGAAGCTGGACCATCGTTCCTCATGGAGGATAAGGATAGAGAAGTTTATCGGGTGCTGCTCCAATTGTCCACCTATGTTATATTATGATTGTAGTTTGTATTCATTTACCTTGTGTTTGGCTGAAACTATCTCTGCATTCCTTGATGCAGCAGGATCTGTAGCCCTGGAGACACTCAATATTATTTTCCATTTGCTACCTTGAACTGATTCAACAGACCATTGTCTCCCAGACAGTTGTATGGTGAGATTAGCAGGAACGAGGAGGGCTGGTTAAATACTTGGCATCTTAAGGAGTACTTTCACATAGTTCCTGAGTCTGTCTTTTCAAAAGGATACAAATATTATAGTTTTAACTTCTAAGCAGAAATAGAAGCCTCAAATACATGATATATTTTGTATGTGAATTTGGTGAGGTCAGAGCAGGATGCAGGACTAAGATTTCCTCATCTAGGGTTTAGTGAACCAGTGAGAACATGACGCATGGCAATCCTAGCTAAGGAGAGCGAAACCTGACTCCATAAGTTGCAAACATGGAAAGTGGGGTGAATAAGCCTCAGACTCAGAAGTTGGTAGAGTTAGGGGAAGAGCTGGGCCACACGTGCAGAGGATGTGGGTGGCCTTGACTATAGGCACGGCTGTGCTATTGTCAGGGGTGACCCTGTTGGGTGGCTCCAAGCCAAAGTTTTCAAGAATGTGTGACTGCAAAAATACTGACAGTACCAAAGTACCCAGTACAGTGCTGCAGACTCGGAAGGCTTTCGCTTCCAAGTGGCTCATACCAGTCATCTCAGGTGTGGATATCCTGCTCTGACTGAATCCCAGGCTTTCCACTTTTGACTGAAAACTTCAGTCTCTGTCTGTCTGTCTGTCTGTCTGTCTGTCTCCCTGGGTCTGCCTCTTTCTGTCTCTGTCTCTATCTTAGTCTTTCTCTGCCTCTGTGTCTGTCTGTCTTTCTGTTTGTCTATCTGTTTTTCTGTCTATGTCTCTGTCTCTCTCTCTCTCTGACATAATACATAATAAGTAATTTTCAGATGACCATTCCCCAGTCCAGCCTCATCTGGGTGATGTGGGATAACTGGCCCTAAAGACATTAGAGTAGGAGAGCTGCCCCTGCCCCTTGCCAACTAAGGTATTCTGGAGAGTGGGTACCACCCATCAGTGTGACCACACACACACAAACACATACACACACACACCCTCCAGAAAACACAGTAGATCTGGCCCTGAGAGCGTGAGAACTGGAGAGATGGCTCTGCCCTCTGTAGCATTTAGAAACCTAGTTTGGCCAGTGCTGGTGAGACCAGCCTGGTGGTGTGGGTATGTGAGAGCTGTCCACTGACCAGCTCAGATGTTTCTCAGGCCTAGATCCAGAGGGTATTCTGATTAGTATTGAAAACTGCACCATCAGAAGGAGTTTCATGGTACTGTAATCCAAGTCAAATGTCCATGGCTAGGAAGGTCATAAACCCTAGGTTTGAACCTACTATTGTTATTTTACTAAAACACCATGCTGTCTGTCAATTTCTTTCTAAATATTTTTGTTTACCCTTATAGATTTGGACTACTCTCTGCTTTGGCTTGAGATGCTTCTTTCTGAAGTGGGCAGAAATGTTCCCCTCACAACTTCATGAGTTGACTAGTCATATTACTAAAATTAACAAACCGTGAGCTTGGGCCTAAAGAAGGGACATCTGTCCCAATATCCTCACCACCGCCAAGATCAGGAACATCAAAGATGAGGAGAGAGGATGTAAGAGCTAGATAATGGGGAGACAAATTCAAGAGTCAACATGGCTATTGAAGCCATGAACTCACACCAGATGGGGTTGTCTATGCAAGACCTGCACAAGATTAGTCTAGCCCCAAATCCATCATGGATGGGAAGTCGTTTTCCAAGCCTCATCCCTTCCTAAGGAGCTGTTGGCAGTTCAGAGCAGTTTGTGGAGGAAGGCTCAGTCTCTTTTTTCTCTTCAGAATGTGGAAACACTGGTAGATTTCTCATTCCCCATTGGATAGTCCTATATCAATGCATGTATCTATTGCACTAATTGTACTTAGTGCTCTCTAATAGGGCAGGGGAGAGAAAGAGAGAGAGAGAGGGGGGGGAATATGAAGTTGTGAGGGGAACATATTTGCAGGGAATTTATAGAAAGTTGGAGGAGGGAAATGAGGGAAATTTCATTGTATACTTACATGAAATTCTTAATAATAAAAAAGCATTATTCAAAAATGTTCGACTGTGTAAGTCTAAGTTTTCTATATTAGGCTAGAAAATGATATTGTCAACAGACAAGTGTTTGGTCTCTGATATGCTGTAGCTATTGCTTTATTTGTTTGTTTTCCAACACTACATATGTAAAGGAGTAGATCTCAGAAGTCAGGGGTGGGGCAGGAAGTGTAGAACTGAGGTAGAACTTTATGAGAGGGGCTTATGTTATTGGAGGTTGACTTCAAAGGGGATTGACGTGTGTGGCCTCTGTTCTAGTTCATAATGTGACCCTCTCAGCATGCCTGCTCTGCTCAGATGGTGCAGCGTTAGTCACCTTCAACAGAGGCCAAGTCTGTGAGGCTTTCTGATCTCGGCTTTCAATCTCTATATTTCTGAGGTTAAAACAAAAATAAACTAAACAAAAAACCAAAACTTTCTACTCCATAAATAGCCCATGTCAGGTATTTCATTATAGTAATAGAATGCTGATAATGCACTTTTGTGCTTTTAAATATATCATTATCCACTCTCTAACACAGCTTATACTTCTACCATTATCTCACAATCATTTTTGAGCAGATATTCACTTGCATTAAAAGAATAGAATAATAAATATTTCTCATGTTATGAATCTTCTTCATGAAAAATACCCAAGAGGTAAAACACTGGCACCTAAAATTAAAGGAATAAAAATGCATAAACTTCTTAATGTATAGATAAAAGGAGAACTCAATGCTTTCTTCATAAAGGATTCCTTTTCTAAGAAAGTATTTCAACTAAAATATCTGGTAAACAAAAACAATCTCAAAGCATTTTTACAAAAGTTTTAATAATTTACTGTAATTCCTTTCTTCCTTTTAAAGGATGTATAGATATAAAAGTCATTTACATAAACCTGATATTCAGCAATATAGAATTTTTTTCAAAATGACTAAGGTTCCAGTGTTGCTGTATTGACTAATATTAGATACTAAATTTCTGAGAAAAATGAAATCTTAAGTATTATATGATTAAATTGGGAATCAGACCAAACCACAAGTTTTTCAGAAGCTGTCCTAATGAGGATAAAGAGTTCAGAAAGCCTTCAGTCTGAGAAAGTTTGTAGATTTGGGGTAGGGCATTTCAGAGAACTACGAACTTAGAGGCTTGAAGCAAGAAACAAAGGTGTGTAAGATCTGAACACAATCCAAAGACAAATCTTAAATATACTTAATGTGGGAGAAATGTCTTCTGATGTCTTCAGTGAGAGCAACTTCCAGATGTCAAACTATTCAAATTCAGCAATAAAATAGGCAAGACTGTGCTTTCCTCTGTGTGTGGTTTATTTGGTTGGGTTTTGTTTTGTTTTGTTTGGGTTTTTTTTTCTTTTTTTCTTTTTGTTCTTCTTGTTGTTTTATTTTGTCATTGTTGTTTGTAGGACAGAAATTTGAAGGCCAAATATTTATTACGTATCCTCATTTCTCCTTGTAACTGAGAGGAGTCTTTTTTCAAAGACTCCTTGCTCTCCCCAGCTGTGGAAAGTCAAGACAAGAATCCGGGCAGCACACCATACTGGTCATGGCTGTGGATAAGTATTTCCAAGATATCCAATTCATACCCAAACCCCCAGTAGACAGGAAATTCTGTTGGTAACTTGGGTATAAAGATGTCCTAGGAAGGTTGTGCTGTCGTATGTCGGTTTTCCCTCCCAGGTGCCTGGTGCTTTTATCTCATTGCCGTTGATGCCATCCTTAACCAGCTTTGAGTCCTTGGTCTTCTAACATGCACTGAAGACCAGGCATCCCCCAGGAATCTCCCAGGATTTCAGCATCACACTGAGGCCATGTGCATTCAAGACCAGACATCCCTCCAGTAACCTCGAGGATTTCAGCATCACACTGAGACTGCTGAAGTTTCCAGATTCTTGGACTGGATTCCCAGCTTCTCCAGCACGCAGACAGACACTGCTGGGTTAGCCAGATGTTATTCAATATAAAACATTCCAGTCACCGAATTAGTGCACACATATTATACTCAATCATTTCTTCTGTTAGTGTCTTCTGTATAAGTGAAAATGTGCTTAAAAGAGGGGCATAGAAGTCTAAAATGGCCATTCTACCACATATACAAATGAGGGATTCTTAAAGAAATAGATGATTCCTGGTCTAGGGCAGAAAAGATTGAAAACGAATCTGAAATGCATGCCTATGTCAGGAATAGGTGCGTATGCATGACTTTTGGTGACATGTCAAAGAGAGGCAGCAGCTGATCTGAGGGACTCTTTATAACAACCAATGAATCAATGGAACATCAAAAGTGATAATGCTTACTATGAATGGATATATCAGAACACTTCAAGTTTGTGACTCTATAATTACACTAAAAAAAAAAAAATCAGTGATTACCACTAGGTGTTGCTAGGGTACCAATTCATTATTCCACAAAGACACTAAGAGAAAAAGAGCAGGAGAACTTCCTTCCAGCAAAGAGCTAGGGAAACAAAGCTCCACTCTAATAAAGAATTGGAGCTACTAATGCAGAAAGAAAAACAGCCACAAATAAATAAAATGGTGACTTCTCAACTTCAAATTATGTAACATAGACAAACTACCTAAAATTGCTAGAAAACTCTGATGTGATTGATAAAACTTCTTGACTTGGATGCAACACTCAATTTCATTTTGAAATTGAGAGCGAAAGAGATGGGAGGAGTTGAAAGGAGGTGGGTGAATATGATCAATATATACATTTCACAAATGTGTAAAATGTTCAAAGGAAAAAAATATCATTTTAAAGATATACAATAATTAGAACTACTAGTAGTGTATGTCTTTTGATACATTGATAAACAAGTTTCTAAGTGAGAGCATCAAGATGATAGAATAAAATTTTACACTTCTCCGTTCATAAGAAAACAACAATTAGAACATTCAACCATTGGCAAAAATGTAACAGCTAAATCTGAGTGATAGGTAAAGATTCAGTAAAGAGGACAGCAAAAACTACCTCACACTACCTGGTCATGCCTGCCCATACCTGCACAGCGTAGCCTAGACACAGATGCCCTCAGTGTGAGGGTAGTCTAGTGAAAAGCACACTCTCTTTCTCAGAACCCATTGACAGCTCTGTCTCAATGACCTCCCAGAACCAGGCTAGTCCATGAAAATCTGTCATCAGGTCAAACTTAGATGGTAAGTGGGCTCTCAAAGCAGCTCCTGAGAATTCAGTTCAGTCCAAACAAAGGCTGATTACAAGGGGATTCCCGAATATTTATTACTGATTTCTCAGTAAAACCTCCAGGGATAAGGGAAAGACACATTCAGTGCCAAGTGAACAAAAGCCAAAATTTCCAAGAAGGAATGCTATTCCCTGTGTCTCAAAGATAAACAAAAGGTGTGCTGTCAGACAAACACAAGTCCTGAAGTTTATCATCAGTATATATTTAAAAATGAATGAATGCTAAGAAATCACAAAAAAAAAGAAACTTAATTGAAAGATAACATAATCAAATTCAGACCACCACAGTAAAGTGATGCTCCAGGGATCACTGTGAATGAAACTAGAAAAGTTAAAATATAAAATGATTAAAAATAAGCCACGATTGCATATCAGTGAATTAATTTTTGACTGATTCATAATTTTATGGAGAGCTGCAGCTAATGGAAACTGGATGTGGGACCAGTTGAGGGGAACGGATTCCCCTGCTCTCCCTCTCATGTTTCTTTGCTGTTTCTCTGGCTTGCCTTTCCTTCTCATCCATCATGGAGTAAAAATTTCTGAACCACCACTTTCTCTGAGCACCACATTCTGCCTGACTAAGGGGCACTGGAGAAAGTTGACCACAGATTGAAACCTCCAAATCCATGAGCACAAATACATCTTGTATTTTTAAGTTGATTTTCTCTTAGTCTTTTATCAGAAATCTGACTAGCAGTATTAATACATGTGAAGTGCTCACCATGAGCGCATGCTCTGAGCCCTTGCTTCCTGGTGGGTGGGAATATTTCATGGGAGAATAGAAGATTTAGGATGAGGCGCCTAGCTGGCAGAGGCTTGATGCCTGGTTCTGGCTGATTCCTTACTTTCTAGTTCTGTGATGTCAACAGTCTGAGCCGCATGCATCTGATGCCATCAACTTTATCAAATGCTCCCTACAGTCTGGACAGCTTTGCTGTACCTTCTCTACTGTGATGCACTGAAACCTCTGGGAACACAAGGCACAATAAACCCAGAAGTTAGTCTGTTATACCTTCCAATACAGTGATGCAAAAGTGACCAATACACACACTGACCACCACAGAACAGGAAATAACATCAAATGCAGGCAAGCAGTAGTTCATCAAACAGCAAAATGCACAATCAGAAGAGCAAAGAGATGAGAGGACCTCTAGTAGCAAGAAGGCAAATCACTCACTGACAAAGTGGGAAACTAAAAACCAGACTAAGAATCTGAGTAGACATTTTCCCCAAAGACTTATAGATCACCAAAAGGTTTGTGGAAAATGCTCAACGTCACTGGGAATGAAGGAATGCAAGTCACAACTGTAAGGAAATGCCACCTCATATATTTTGAATGTCCATTATTAAAAAATAAGGCAAGTGGGATGAAAAGGAATCCTTTTCCAGTGTTCTTAGGAAATAAAATTGTTTCAGTTAATTTGAAAACCTCTGAAGAGTTCCTCACAATTTAAAAATAAAATTACCAGACCACCATTGACTCTTTTGGATTTTATATATCTATATATGATCATATATATATTTGATACTACTTATTCAGCATTACTCATAATATCCAATAATAAAAAAATAGTATCCATTATTGTCATGTGAACAAAGAAAGAAAAATGTAAACATACTGGTTTAAAGGAGAATAAATCCTCAGCTGAACTGAGTAGCTATAGCAGTTGATGGCTACTGGGAATGGAGAATTACTTTTATTTAAATGGGACAAGGCTCCAGTAGATCCCATATATCCCATATATCTCATGTATCCCATATATCCCATGTATCCCATGTATCCCATATATCCTATATATCTCATGCATCCCATATATCCCATATATCTCATGTATCCCATATATCCCATGTATCCCATGTATCCCATGTATCCTATATATCTCATGCATCCCATATATCCCATATATCCCCCATATATCCATACACACATGAGCAGCACTAATTGCACTTTAAAAAAATATTTTAAAAATAAAGCAAAAGGACATGAACTTGGTAGGGAGAAATGTGATAAAGTCCATCAGGGGTTGAGGGGGGATGGAAAATAGGGAGGGATATAATCCTTTCCTCTATTTAGGAATATATTTCAGATTTTCTCAAACTATAAAAAATAGTAAAAAGAAGACAATTTTATCATTTATAATAATAAAGTTAAACTGGAGAATACTAAACTAAACAAAATAAGCAAATGACAGAAAATAAACACAGAACAACCTTCTTAGATCAATTTAAACTTGAGGTCATGCAAGATAATACAGAGGAGAAGAATCATTGTCACTACATAGAAAATGAAGGTCATTAGCCAGAGATATGAAGGTTCAATTCTACAGGATAAATTTGCATGATTTAACGTAGAGCATAGTGACCATGGTTAATAACGCTACACTGTATATGTCCACTATATCTTACCAAACACAGGAAAATTTCTAATTATATGAAATGTTAGAGTGATTTAGTTCATTTTATTGATGTAGCAATTTCCCTATATCAAATCATTACATTGGGTGGGGTCTGGGCCGCAAACTTGTAAACTCAAAAAAATAGTGGGAACCTGATTAAAAATAAAAAGTAAGAAGAAAACTGAGGCTACAGCTGAATAGTAAAGAGCTTGTGCAGCAGTCGTGGAACTCTCACTTCTACTCCTGATCCTGTGAAGAAAAATCATACACAATCTATAACTTTCAGCAATTTCACTTTAATTCAGCTGGAGGGAAAGAGGAAGAGATACAAGCCACAACGTATGCAATTTCTGAGCTTCATTTAAGCCTAGTCCATCTGTCCTCTAATAGTAAAGCCAATTAATGTGAAAAATTACAGAAATAAGAAATAATCATGGCTCCGCAAGGATATGATCAAACGAATTCTGCATATAGGTAATTATTCAAGGCACATAACCCTATTAGTTTTCCAAATAAAATGCAAGGAAGAGTCAAAAATATAATAGATTGAAAGAAATGTACAGGCTAGTATTAATATTACAACTCAGTATTTTTTTTAACAACTCAGTATTAGAACACTTGCCTAGAATACACAAACATATACAAGGCCCTAGGTGAGTGCTCTCTCTCTCTCTCTCTCTCTCTCTCTCTCTCTCTCTCTGTGTGTGTGTGTGTGTATGTGTGTGTGTGTGTGTGTGCATGTGTGCATGCGTGTGTTGGTGGAAACAGAAAAAGATTTAATATCTGTGTTGCTGAAGCCAGCAGGAGAAAGAGATGTAATAACTGCCTGTGCCGACAACTTTTACGTAAACTTAACATCATGTAGAATAATTTTGAAAGAGGGAACATAACTGAGAAAATATTTCTAAAGATTGACCTGTGGGCACTGTTATGCATTGATGAGGGAGGACATATGTCATACCGAGAGCTGTCACCCCTGGGCTGGTGGTCCCTAGTGCTTTAAGAAAGCAGGTGGATTTTCTTTCTTAAATGACTAATGATGTTGAGCATTTCTTAAGGTGCTTTGCAGCCATCTGAATTTCTTCAGGTGAAAATTCTTTGTTTAGATCTGTAACATTTTTAATAGGGTTATTTGGTTCCCTGGGGTCTAACTTCTTGAGTACTTTGTATATATTAGATATTAGTCCTCTATCGGATGTAGGGTTGGTGAAGATCTTTTTCCAATTTGTTGGTTGCCATTTTGTCCTTTTGACAGTGTCCTTTGCCTTACAGAAACTTTGTAATTTTATTAGGTTTCATTTGTCAATTATTGATCTTAGAGCATAAGCTATTGGTGTTCTTTTCAGGAACTTTTTCTCTGTGCCTATGTCCTCAAGGGTTTTCCCCATTTTCTTTTCTATTAGCTTCAGAGTGTCTGGTTTTACGTGGAGGTCCTTGATCCACTTGAAGTTGACCTTAGTACAAGGAGATAAGAATGGATCAATTCGCATTCTCCTGCATGCTGACCTCCAGTTGAACCAGTACCATTTGTTGAAAAGACTATCTTTTTTCCACTGAATGTTTTCTGCTCCTTTGTCAAAGATCAAATGACCATAGGTGTGTGGATTCATTTTTGGGTCTTCAATTCTATTCCATTGGTCCACTTGCCTGTCACTGTGCCAATACCATGCAGTTTTTACCATTTTTGCTCTGTAATATTGCTTGAGGTCTGGGATACTGATTCCTCCTGAAGTTCTTTTACTGTTGAGAATAGTTTTAGCTATCCTGGGTTTTTTGTTATTCCAGATGAATTTGAGAATTGCTTTTTCTAACTCTGTGAAGAACTGAGTTGGGATTTTGATGGGGATTGCATTGAATCTGTATATTGCTTTTGGCAAGATGGCAATTTTAACTATATTAATCCTGCAAATCTAAGAACATGGAAGATTTTTCCATTTTCTGAGGTAAACAGCCCTGAGATTTCACCTCAAACCAGTCAGAATGGCTAAGGTTAAAAACTCAGGAGATAGCAGGTGTTGGTGAGGATGTGGAGAAAGAGGAACACTCCTCCACTGTTGGTGGGATTGCAAGATGGTACAACCACTATAGAAATCAGACTGGCAGTTCCTTAGAAAACTGGACATGACACTTCCAGAGGACCCTGCTATACCTCTCCTGGGCATATACCCAGAGGATTCCCCAGCATGCAATAAGAACACATGCTCTTTTATGTTCATAGCAGTCTTATTTATAATAGCCAGAAGCTGGAAAGAACCCAGATGTCCCTCAATGGAGGAATGGATACAGAAAATGTGGTATGTATACACAATGGAGTACTACTCAGCAATTAAAAACAATGAATTCATGGAATTTTTAGGCAAATGTTTGGAACTAGAAAATATCATCTTAAGTGAGGTAACCCAATCACAAAAGAATACACATGGAATGCAATAAGTGGATATTAATTAGCCCAGAAGCTCTGAATACCCAAGACATAACAAATGACTCCCATGAAGAAGTAAGGAGAGGGCCCTGATCCTGGAAAGGCTTGATCCAGCATTGTAGCAGAGTACCAGGACAGAGAAAAAGGAGGGAGGTGATTGGAGAATGAGTGGAGAGAAGAAGGCTTATGGGACATATGGGGAGGGGGGGACTGGGAAAGAGGAAATCATTTGGTATGTAAACAAAGAATATAGAAAAATTTAAAAAGATAAATAAATAAATAAATAAATAAATAAATAAATAAATAAATAAAGCAGGTGAAGCAAGCCATGAATTGCAGGTCATTACGGAGCACTCCTCCACAGCCACTGCATCAGCTCCTGCCTTGAGTGCCTGCACCAGCCTTCTTGAATCTTTGACTATCATAAAGTAAGGTACCTGTAAAATTCACAGGGTTCTGGAGGAAGTCAGGAGGCTTCTGGGAGGCCTCGTCTGAGATAGCTTGCCATCTCTGTGCTCCGAGCAGAGCTGAGGTCTGTGTGTGAGCAGGACAGTCACAGCTCTGGCTCTTCATTTCCAAGCGGAGGCTGGACTCTCTTTCCTCCCGATGATGGCTTTCCATTGATCTCTTGCTGAGCTGTTTTCTCACTGCATAAAGAGAATTATTATAGGAGACACTAGAGGGAACCATGAGTTTGGAGATTTTTAAATTTTTGCCTGAATCTTAGATGCCATTCTTTTATATCCTTCTCAGCCAGCCTTAAAGTGACAAGTCATCCTTTTCCTTCTTAGCTTGTCCTCGAAAGAGAAACCATTCTTTCCCCAGTTTCAGAAGAAACACTGCCTTCTGCACAACTGCCTCGCATGGTGCTAGAGTCTCTTAACTGGATGAGACTACAGGGACCTAAGACATAAATGACATCTCTCACGAACTGACCAAACCCAGGGTTAGAAAATGAGAGTGGTCATGTCTAAAATGCAGACCAGGCATTTGGAAAGTCTGTGAACAGTCAAACAGTCCCTGTGTGTGACCAAGCCCTCAGTTCTCCATGCCGTGAAACTGCAAAGATGATGCAAACAAATTGGAAATAAGGCATTTTCTCCTCTTTGATATGTGTACTTAACAGTAAAGTGGTGATATGATAATTCTGTGGTGAATAGGTTCAGGACTATAGAGTTAGGGTGGCTTTTTAATTGTCTGGACTGATATCCCACACTAATCGTGAATATCTATGAAATTTGAAGCTCACTTTTCATTCTGTCAACAGTTGTTAAATTATCTAGATTATTTGCCTGTACTATAATAAATGGGAATTTCTCCTTGTACCTTATTTTTAGTATTAGAAAATAAATACTCCAATGTTCGGGAATTAAGGACAAAATCAGGCAATGGCACCCTGTTATGGTGCCAGGCAATGGTGTCTGCCCTCTCTTAGTATGGCACCCCATTATCTATGATTGTATCTGTGAGATGAATTATGTTAAGCATGTTCTTTGAGTTTGATAGGTGAACCAACAGTTTGACTGTTTAAACTGACTGAGCTTCAAATAAGGAAAGCCTCTAAAATGTTCAGTCATTGTATAACTCAATTAGATAGCCTGGTAGGAGATTAATGAGAACATGTGTGACACAGTGACATCACACAGTGGCATCACACAGTGACATCACACAGTGACATTACACAGTGGCATCACACAGTGGCATCGAACAGTGGCATCACAAGCCTTTGTTGTAATGATGAGAAGGGTATTTGCTTTGTACTGCTCCAGGTTTCCAGGGACTGATGGTCAATGTCTTGATACAGCAGGAGAGACCTCACACACACTTGGTTTCACAGCACATTGTTTTATAATTAAGGCAAGAAGAAGGTAAGACTAAATTATTAGCATTATTTTATCCTTGTCCATATGTTTTCCTCATTAGGATACCTGCAAAATGGTTTTAGTATATCACCAATGGAAGTCCATATACTATGGCAGGTTTTATACACTTCTGCTCGGAGCTGACAGCCTATCACAGTGAGGCAGACAGTTTTCTCTAGAATCCATTGGACTTCAGTGAACTCAATTGTTCTGGTCACGTAGGTTCCTTCATGAGTTGCCTGTGGACTATGGGCATTACAGTTAAGACAAGGAAGGAGAACAACTGGATCA
This sequence comes from Apodemus sylvaticus, assembly GCF_947179515.1. Classification (NCBI taxonomy): domain Eukaryota; kingdom Metazoa; phylum Chordata; class Mammalia; order Rodentia; family Muridae; genus Apodemus; species Apodemus sylvaticus. The sequence continues at coordinate 21,658,754 of NC_067479.1, forward strand.
GAGACACTGGCAATGACACTTGGTCTTTAAACAAGGAGAAACCCTCCAAAGGAGGTCTGTCTAAATTGATGCATATCAAACCCAAACACTGCACATTTTATTCCTCTATAGGACTATATTTGACACTCTTCATGTATACCACTGGTCTTATGAAATTATTTAAATTATTTGCTTATAATGATGATCAAAAGAGAAAACATTTCCTTACAAGATTTGCTGATGAGCTTACACACCCATACTAATGTGTTATTTTCTTCAATTTGTTAATACAAGGATCAAGTTTACCACATCGGTTAACATACAAGCTTAACAATCCGTGTCTGTCTAAAACCATGAAGACAGAGATCGCTGACTGATTCAGCTTTAGTGTACAATCTGGGGAAGATGTAATCCTGACTTCTGAACTCCAATAACTCATAGACAATTACACTGCTCAATAAAGAAACTCTTTAGAGCCAGAAAAATAATTTGGGAACAGGGAGAAATGCATTCAGATTGTTTCTGAACTGGGAGTAAAGTATTTAAAATACCTACCCTTCACCTCCTCCTGATACCATTGTAAGCTTAAATGCTAAAAAAAATACATGGTAATATTCTCTGTTGCTCTTGATTTAATTCTAAAGTGTTAAAACTTTTATTGATATGTGTCTGCTTCTAGTGCTAGCAAACGCCATGAAACCTGGATCCAGGGACTTCAACAGGGAGTTAAAATGAGGGCTTCAGTCAGCGTTTGCTGAAAGAACTAGCCTGTTTTGCTAGCCTGGAAGAAAGCTAATTAGACTCCTAGGGAGATTTCCTAGTTATGGGAGGCCTTGACACACTCACCCTCTTGCTCACTCAAAGACAGTGTAAGAACTAGCTAGAGGTACCAAATCAAAGACAGTGTAAGGGCTAACTAGAAGTACCAAATCCAAGAATTAGACAGGTGATCGAAACCACAGAAAAATACCCTCTCAGATTTTTTTAATGAAGCCCAGAAGTTGTAAATTAGGGTGCCACCATGGTCAAGCTTGGTGAAAGTCCCCTTCCTGGTGTTCATGTAAACAATTTTGAGCTGTTAGATGGCAGAGAAAAATGTGAGTCTGTGCCTCATCCGTTTTGTACAGGCACTAAACCTATGGTGCCTTGTCTCCACCCAGTTATTTCTCCATGGTTCCACTTATAAAACAGTTCCATCACTGTGAACACTAAAGCCTTAAAAACAAAATTGCGGAAGTCTATGACATTCATCCTTATTGTGTAGCATGAGAAGAAGTCAACTGTAAGCACACCTAATTGACCATGGCCCTTGATGCTGGCCTTCTGGAGACTGGAACGGGGTAGGTAGCACCTATATCCATGTTGTTGGTATATCCATGAATAATAACCCAAAAGGAACAGACAAGTTACTGCAAACCTTGCATATATCAGTGGGGTGTGCCTTGCTAGGGAATGAATGACCCGTCTTTGTGAAGTCATCATGGTTCATGCGACATGATATCTGGAAAAGGAAACTGTGCCTGTCCAGTCTATCAGTTCAACATTTGTGGTTTGAGGACCAGGATGCCCCCAATTTATGTGTGGTATTCTGAGATTGGACTCTGAAATTCATGCAGTAGTTTTGTAAGCCAGAAGCTGGAATCCCATCAGTTCTGAAAGTTACAAAAGCAATCAAGAGTTGGAACATCTAGAGCACAGTGTGGTGCCTCATCAGCATGCTGGCTTGGATGTCCTCGCCTGCATCACATTTTTGGAGGAAGCCAATCCCTTTTTTGTGGGAGCACCACCTGTCATGGTCAGCCAAGGAAAAGTTGACTTGGCCCCTTACACAATTTAATCATGATGTATAATATAATAATATTATTATGTATAATATAATCCAAAGATGAAAGTTACTCAATACTTAGATTAAGTTCCAATTTTATTCTTTATATTGCTCTGAGCCTTTTCCTCCTCAGACTGTTTTTGTCAGATTTTAGCATGAAGGTCTGGTTACCTCTTATAAGCAATCAAATTGTAATTGTTTGTATGTGACCCAACACTCTTCCCACACACACACACATTTTCCCACCACTGGAAAAGAATTGAAGGCCTGCTCCTTGTGGGAGTTGTAGTCACAGATACAGCTTTGAGAAGTGAATGGATTGCTGTTATCAGGGGTTCTTTTCATCAGGGAGTAAACATGAATACATAATAGGAAAATGGCAATGCTGTGGGAAGGTGTACTTGCTTGAAGGAAGTAGGATGTATTTTTCCCTGGACCCTTCTGCTACCTAAGTCCCTGCTTCCTGGGCACCGTGAAGTCAGAGACTTGGCCTTCTTATTCCCTCCATCATGACATTCATTCTTAGCACAGTCCAGAAACAGCAGAACCAGCCAACCATGGACTAAAAACTGGGAAACTGTGAGCTTGAATACATTTCTTATTTTTCTTTCTCCCAGGTTGGGTTTTAGCATCAAAATGGAAGAGTCTAACAGAGCAATATGATTCTTGATAATTTAAAATAGTTCACATGAAGGTAACCTAATATTTTTCTCTGAAGTCTAGTAATATTACTTTAAAAGATTCTTACTGTGAAAAATTATAGAATGGTTCAGATATAAAGTTGGTTTCCAAAGAAACTTTAATAAGTAAAAGCTTTTTAGAAATGTACTCAACTAATCAAAGCTATCAAATATACTAGGAAAATATGTCTTTGTACCTCTGTTTGTATAAGCTCGCCCTTGAGGTTGAACCCTTTTACATTCCAGTTGTCTGCTTGGACCCTTTCTTTTTTCATTTTCTGAGTCTTGCCAGTGTTTCATAAATATTCTTAGTCATGTCTGAACTATAGTTGGCGTGATTGAGCTTCCTTTTGTTCACCTGATTTCTGTTTTTTTTTCTGCCTTTCTTTAATTCATTTCTTCTTTTTGTAACTAATTCCTTAGGTAGCCCCAGCTAATTTATAAAATTGAATGATTAGATCATCGAATCCTATATATTTTCACATTTAAGACTGTAGATATATCTCAATGGACTTCTACTGACAGGATGCCAGCGGCTAAAAAATAGAAATTCATATTTCATAGATCTGGACATTGAAAAGCTCAAGTTCAAAGTAAGTGTGGTTATATATCATCAAATCTACAATTCCTAATCCCCAGAAACAGTTTTATTCACTTCTACTTTGTAATCAACTTTTTCATTTCCGGCTTTAGGAATAAATGCAGTGTGTCATTCTGCATCTGTATTAGTTCACGCAATGTCTTTTAGTTCCATTTTGCCGCAATGAAAAGTTTCATTCCTTTTATGGATGAATAATATATGATTGTGTGTGTGTGTGTGTGTGTGTGTGTGTGTGTGTTGTCTTCCTTCCTTAGGATTTTTTTTGCTGTGAAGAGCCACCCATAACCATGCCAACTCTTATAAAGGAAAACATTTCACTGGGGCTGGCTTACAGTTTCAGAGGATTAGTCCATCACCATCATGGCTGGAGGCATGGTAGCATGCAGGCAGATTTGGTAGAGCCTAGATCTCTATATCTTGACCTGAAGGCAAAGGAGAGAAGACAAGAACTCTACCCTGGGCGGAGCTTAAGCATAGGAGACCTCAAAGCCTGCTCCTCTAACAAGGCCACACCTACTCCATCAAGCCCACACTTCCTAACAGTGCCACTCCCTATGGGTCAAGCATTCAAACATGAGTCTACAGGGGCCAAAGTATTCAAACCAGCACACATGCTGTGTTTTCTTTCTATACCCACCCACCGAGAGACACCTCAGGTGATTCCCTTGCCCTGTCTGCTCTGAATAGTGCTGCAGTAAACATGGGCATAGGGACCAGTAGGGACAGGCATGTGAGCCAGTCTTATTTTCTTTAGATATATACCCAAAGACAGGATACGAGGGCCAAAGGATAAGGGTTTCTTTTTCTTCACATCCTCACTAACACAGGTTGCATTTTCCTTTAGTGATAGTGACATGAAAAACTAAAAAGGTGATAATAACCTTAAACAGAGGAATTGTGTCTTCATAATTTACTTTCATTTTGAATTGATAGGATTTTTTTTTTTTGGTATAGTCTGTTAAGTTATCCATCCACCCCCCACCTTTTCTTTTTTGTCAGATTTTAGCATTTAGCCTTATTTTAGGCTTTTGAGCCTACATCTTAATATATATAGCAGGCTGGTCTAAACTTGTACCAGTCTCCTGACAGTGTCTCCTTAGGGCTGCACTCACAGGCACAGGCCATCACTGAAGGGTAAGAACTCCCTATGGGCTGTCAAACTATACAGACTTTTGAGCTTTGGACACTAAGATTGTGAGATAAAAAGTAATTAATTTCTTGATTGGAATTATCTCCTCCCAAATCTTTTCATTTTTCTAAACACACACATATATGTTCCTTATGTGTGTGCACATGCACTTGTGTGTGTGCACGCTCATGCTCATGTGTGTGTATACACAAGTATATGTATGAGCGTAGGTAGAGGTTTATCATGGTATCTTTCTTGACTATTCTCCACCCTATTTTGTTTTGATGCAGTTTCTCACTGTACCTGGTTTGCCTCCCTGGCTGGCCAGTGAATCTGCCTGTCTCTGCCTTCTGGATACGCTGCCTCAAAGGCTACCTAGGCAGTCCTGGGATGGAGTGCAGGTCCTCATGCTTCCAGTCCAGTAGCACTGACAGACTGGACTTTCTCCAGAATCCTTATTCTTCCAGAATATATATTACAGAATGATTTTATTTAAGGAGTGATTTGTTTCATTTGACATGTGACATTGAAATTAAGAATTCACTTTTACGGTTCTCTTTATACACAATTTTGTTAAAAAGATAAAGAAAAAAAAGAATGTGGCTATTTTGAAGCTTTCTCTGTAGTTGCTGGAGACTTTAAGCATATTTGAAAATTACTTCTTCAGATGGAGCCTACACAAGTTTCCAAATCAGGATGCACAGCAAATCTGAACGGGACAAGAACAGCCATCACTTATTAAATAAGCCCATGGGAGCCTGAGGCTGTTGGCTGGCTCATGGAGTTTGGGCGCGGACTGCCAGACCTGTGCAGACATGACACAGAAAGAGGTGGTTGCTGGGAAGATCCCCTGGTGTTCAGTGTATGGAAGACCAGGGCAAAGACTTCCTCATCATTACAGACCTTCTAAGCTCCACAAAGACTTCCTGTGGAGGCCAGCACCACACTTGTGACAAATCCCCAACAGTTTATTTGTTAGATATTTTATTCAAATTGCTTCCTTCTCCTTGCAGAGTGCACAGATGAACAGCAATATCCTGTCCCCTCTGTACCTCCTAACTGCTATTTCAGGAGATAATGACTGAGGTTAGATCTTCATTACAATGTTAGTTTGTACAGCCAGCCTTATTTATTTTTCTCTACCTTGCTATTGTAATCACCAGGACAAAAAGACTGACTCAGTATAAACGTATTTATTTGAGTCCACTGTTTCAAAGGCACTCATTTGTTGAAATGGGAGGAAGTGCTTCACAACACTGTCCTGGCGAGAGAGAGAGAGAGAGAGAGAGAGAGAGAGAGAGAGAGAGAGAGAGAGAGAAATGAATCTGGAATCTGGTTGCTCATTACGTCTGAGCCACACAGTGTTGTGATTTTCATGATCAGATGGCATCTAAAAGAGAAAATTTTAATTATAATATTTTTAATCAATGATTTTAAACAGGCAACAGCCATCCCAAATGCTTTCCTATTTTTCAAGCTACATCTTAATCTGACTATATCCTTCTTGGACTTCAGGATAAGTCTTATTGATACAGCACATTTTAAAATCTAGATACAACTTATTAAGAATATTAACATAATAAAAACTTAAAAAATGATCAGGAACAGCTGGAGGTTGGCTCCCATCTCAACAAAATATTAGAAAGCTATTTTTAAAAAGATGATATCTGTGGTTCATAACATTGGGGATAAGAAACCTGGAGAGGCCACCTTCTGTAGCCAGGCAGGAACCCCAGTGGAGTGACAGAGACACCAACCCACCCACAAAACTTTCAACCCAAAATGTATACTGTCTGTAAGAAATGCAGGCACAGGGGGGGGGGGGGGCGTGTAGAGCGGAGACTGCGGGAATGGCCAGCCAATAACCAGCCCGGCCTGAGAGCCTTCCCTCAGGCAAGCACCAGCCCCTAACACTACTAATGATACCCTGTTATGTTCGCAGACAGGAGCATGTCCTATGAGAGGCTCCACCCAGAAGCTGACTCAGACAGATGCAGATACCCACAGCCAAACAGTGGATGGAGCTTGGGGTCTCGTATGGAAGAACAGGAGGAAGGAGTGCAACCCCTAGAGGAGAGCCCCAGGAAGACCATCAGAGTCAACTAACCTGGACCCTTGGGGCTCTCAGAGTCTGAACCATCAACCCAAGAACATATATGGGCTAGACCGAGGCCTCCGGCACATGTGTAACAGATAGGAAGCTTGACCATCATGTGGGTCCTGAACAACATGTGGGGCTAACCCAAAAACTATTGCCTGTACGTGGGATATGCTCTTCTAGCTGGGCTGGCCTATCTGCCTCAGTGGGAGAGGGAGTGCCTAGTCTCACAGAGACTTAAAATGCCAGGTAGGGGATACCTGGGGCTGGGGTGGGGGACTTGCTCAGCGGAGAAGGGAAGGAGGGGATGGGTGAAAGATTATGGGAGGGGGTGACCAGGGGAGGGGCTGTGAGTGGGATGTAAAGTAAGTAAAAAAATAACAAAATATCTCAAAAATATGAAGGCATTCTTAAGACTTGTTTTTATTTATGTGCATGTGTGTCTGTGAGAATATATACTGCGAGCATGCAGGTGTCTCAGGATATCAGAATAGGGTAAGCCTCTAGACCAGGTTTACATTTAAAAGAATTCCAAATTTTGTAGCGTTAGAAAAATCTCTGAGTGAGACATACTCAGAGAAGGTGGTAGATATGGCTGCCAGCACTACAAGAATATGAAGAATGTGTGTTTTGTATATGAAGCCAAAAAGCCAGTGGGTCAAACGAAGAGTTACTTTGATCAAAGGCTGGACAGAGGGAAAGAAAAGGCTGGTTACCATTGAGAAGGCAACATTAAGCAAAATTGAATGCCTAATGGAATTCTACCCCCTACAATCTATAGACCTCCATCTGACTTTCATAACTTTTACTAACATATATGTGAGAACTTTTCATGGTTAGGTGAGAGAAAAGAAATACAGAGAAATGGAATTTTATTCATTTGTGAAGACAAAATGGAATTAGGAAACTTCCAGGGAAACTGATGGAGGTGGAAAGTATTAGGAACAGGCCTGTGAGGTGGAGGCCTTGGAAGGGCAATGCTGGGGTGTGGATAACAGAACACACGCTATCAAAGGGGAATACTGAGGACCCAAGGGGACAAGCAGTGATGCTGGGGATAGGAGGCGAACAGGCGGGGAGTCGGGAGTTAATAAACAGCAAGTGTGTATGGAAACGCCATCATGAAACCAGTTGCTTGTATATTACTTTTAAAAAGTAAACTGAAAAAGAAAGAAAAAGAAGCGTAAGGAATGTGATGTAATCTTCCTACCAGGTAGCCCTCACTTTGGGGTGGAGTCAAAAGCCACGGATGAGGAAGTAGAGTAGTTTCTGGAAAACAGAGCAAGACAACAGGAGTCTCCAAACCACAGACAAAAACTGTTGATTCTACCTTCACTGGCACAAGAAAAGAAGCAAATCTGTTTTGCTTTGATCTTAGCCCATTGGCATCTGTGCTGGACCTCCAACCACAGGTAGTAAAGCTGTACTAGGTGGGCATTCATAACCGTCACAAATTAAAAATAAGTTTGTACCCAGTGTTGGTGTGAAGGATACATACAACATATTTGAAAATGTACAGACTTGGAATATTTATCTTCTAATTCCTCATTCTGAGACAGTCTCTTAATAAATATTCCAGAAAGACACGCACGACAAGAAAGTAAGGACATCAAGATCCCTAAAACAAGAGAAGTGACTTACTAGATATAAAAATTAAATCTTCATCATAAACCATGAATTAAATTTTAAGATCCACTAGTGAAAATATAGAGAATGGCAGTGCCTCCTGATAGCATGACACTGAGCACCAAGTTTTTGACGTGTGATTCTTTCAGAAACATTCAACACACACAGAATAGTGCCTGGTCAACAGCTCGTTCTGAAAGTTGAAAATCAATGAAAGGAATTTAATTTGACAACATCAAGTTAAATAGTGTTCTTTTCCAAGCAAAGTGATGGGTTAGACATTCTATACAAATATACCATCAACATCCCTGTCCACTACAGAGAAGGAACCTATACACTGTGTGTTCTCAATCTATGGACTGCTACCCCTTCAAGAGTCACATATCAGAAACCCTGTGTATCAGATATTTACATTACGATTCATAACAGTAGCAAAATTACAGTTATTAAACAGGAACAAAATTATTTTTATGCTTGGGTGTCACTACAATGTGAGGAATTGTGTTAAAGGGTCATAGCATTAGAAAGGTCGAGAACCACTGACAGAGAGAATTTCCTTGACCTCTGACCTGCATTGTCATTTATAAAAACCTCTTGAGAGTTATTAGAAGTACATGTATATACTTCTGAAAATGTAAATTAATAGTTCGTTCTGCTTCTTCTGCACTGCCTGTTGGTTTTGCCAAAGATTTGTAACACTAGGATTTCTCCCACTTGGCTATCAGTATACTAATTCCACAGAATTTTCCCCAATTTCCAAGACTGCCTTTCCCTCTCTGCCCTCTTCCCACCAAAGTGGACCAGGAGATTAACGGTTCTTAGAAACCTTTTGCAAAACCTTTTGCTGGCCTCTAGGTGTTTCTATGTGTATGAAAGCACGTGTTCTTCTTCGTTGTATTTGTTGAACATAAGATGGGAATGAGAGTTTAACAGTCTCCATCCTCAACCTTCAGCTTGATTTAACAGTTCCATTAGAGAAACAGATAAAAACACATGTTGTGCTTCATAGACTTGTGATTTTGTCAATTAAAAATAAGATTCTTGAAGAATGAAGACATCTTATTATTTTTAGAAGGCAAAGGAGTGCTTGTCTTGTGCTGAGTTCTTAATTCTAGTGCTCCTTGGCCGTGGCTCCCCAGTGCTTTTATTTTTAGTGTACATTCACATTGCCTTTGTCCCTTCATAGCTTCCAGAAATGTGCTTTTTGTGGCAGCTTTATTTCCAAGAAGTGACATCAACACTGCTAAACACTTTTAAAGTGATGCTTGTGGTTTTAGACACTCACAGGAGGAAAAACATTAATGCCTCTCGATCTCACAGCCGAATCCCAAAAGGAATAGAATATCCAGCCGGCCAGGCTTGGAAGAGAGATCCTCTGTCCTCTACTGCACTGGTTTAGAAGTTGCAGATCCTCCTTCTAAAATGCCATTTAGTTATAATTATGAGACACATATAAACATCTTAGTCAAAGCAATAATAATAAACTGGCCAAACGTTTAACTGGCTTTAATAATTATTATAAAGAGAGTAAAGATCTTTTGCTGCAGACACACCTTCCTCAAGTAGAAGCAGTGATTATTATGTTTCTGTTTGCTTGTTTTCCTTTGTAAATAAGTTTTGGTTTTTTTTGCCATAGGAGCTCATTCAATATTTATTAAGCATGTTAATATTTGAAGCAACTCATCACTTTATAAATTCTGGTGGGAGAATCTTGTCAAACTTGTTGAACATTATGATGATTTATCATATTTGATAGTCCCTGAGAACAATAAAATCTCTGAATTCTATTGTGGGGATGGTGTGTGCCACGGAGAACTACTCATTGAGCACAAATTGGACAGATTGCATCCCAGCCCTGCTTAATTGGACAGAAATTATTTGAATTCATTCAACACTCATACTTCCTTCTTTGAGAATGAAATCACACCTACTGCTCCTATTTAAGTGGTATGGTGTTACTTTCTGCTGAAATACCCAAACCATCCATCGAAGGAATAGTTCACATTGGAAACGCAACACAGATTTTAAGTTATGCTAAATCGTTTTCCTTTTCCTTTTTTTTTAATTCAACATATTTTTTAATTTACATTTCAAATGTTTTCCCTTTTCCTGGCTCCCCACTCCCTGAAAGTCCCATAAGCCCTCTTCCCTCCCCCTGTTCCCCCATCCACCCCTTCCCACTTCCCTGTTCTGGTATTGCCCTACACTGCTGCACTGAACCTTTCCAGAACCAGGGGCCACTCCTCTGTTCTTCTTACAAAAAACATGGTATATCTACACAATGGAGTACTATTCAGCCATTAGAAACAATGAATTCATGAAATTCTTAGACAAATGGATGGAGCTGGAGAACATCATACTAAGTGAGGTAACCCAGTCTCAAAAGATCAATCATGGTATGCACTCACTGATAAGCGGATATTAGCCTAGAAGCTTGGACATAATCCACATATCAAATTGTTTTCTACTGAAACTGGGGAGCCAAGAGTAACGAGAAAGTGGCTGGGGACATTCATAGCAGAGCCTCTCAGCCGTTGGCTGCCTGGGCATGGGTGTGAGCCTGCAGGAGGGATGGAGATATCTCATCTCTTCTCAGTGTCTTTAACCAGGGATTTCCATTTTGAAAGGATCTGGATGAGCGAAGAAACTTTCTGGAAGATGTAATCCACAGGAGTCGCATCCTTATGGCTTCTCACACTGTCCAGGGCCTTGTATTTCCACTTTAGGATCAATTTATTTTCTTATGGACTCTCTATTAAAACAATGTTGTCAAATGCACTCATCTGCAAACCTGGACCTGTATTTCACCAAGTCCGTGTCTCGAAGTGCGTTCTGACTGCCAGAAGGGGATCTGAAGGACTCCAAGCATCCTTCCAAACTGTACTCACTTTCTCCCGTCTTCAAATGAATATGAAATTCGGTTTTAATTAAGGTTTCTTTGTTGCTATTTTAACTTATATACGTTTCTTTTTCTACTAAAGCTGTTTAGTACTTGAAGTCAAAACTTAGTTTTTAAATTTTTCTCTGATTTGTCTTGATTATTATTTAGTATTCTGCTTAGGTAAAAAAACAGAAAATAGGAGAAGAGGATCCTGGGTATTATTGAGGAAGTGGCAAGTGTAGATCCACAAATTTCATAATAATAATAATAATAATAACAATAACAATAATAATAATAATGATAATGATAACAATAATAATAATTCCATATTTCCTCCAGTTCACAATGAGTTTCAAGTAGCCCGTTTTCTTCACTTTTGTGGAGTGTACCCCTAAAACAAAGAGTTCCATCAACAAATTCAAACAGATTAAGATAAGACATACTAGGTGATTCCCTTTACATAATTAAAAGTACTAATTTAAGTAATAGTAACATAATACTCTGACAGCAAATTACGTAGAGAGTGAATCAGTGAAAATGTGTAATAATTCAGACTGGTAAGCAAGGAAGAGTGAAACCGGTGTGCACATCTGATTGTTATAGAAGCATCACTTTCTCGCAGTGACCTTGGGCATGAGACAGGGCCTGAGACCCCAGAGTCTTCCAGACAACGAAAGTATTTGCCAGGGAGATATAGCCAAATAAACCTGTCAGTTTGGCTTATTAAAGCTTCTGCTCAATTAAGTTTCAAAAATAATTACATCACCACTTAAAGATACAAGGTCATTTCATCTTTCTAACCTGAATAATGTGGAGGTAAATAGTGAATTGTCGATAAAATGGATGTACACTGTGATGGGTTATTCATTATCCTTCTCACCAGCATATGACAACACACACACACACACACACACACACACACACTGAGGGAGTTGGAACCTGAAACAATGGTAAGCTCATGTATCTCTGATCAAATAAATGTAAAGAGGAGAGTGGCACTGTGTTCCATAATGAATGCAACTGAATTTAAGTGTCTGAGTATCAGTCAGGATATTGCTTTCTCCCATAACGGATTAATTATAATCAGCCCTGCTCTGAATCACATCCGTTCTCAAACATTTTCCCTCACACAACTAGATTATAACTCTCTTTTTCATTTTAAGATAAACCTTTCATACATGTTTTTTAAAAATCAGCCTCTAGTGTGATCTCAGAGATCAAGGCAAAACCCCCCACGCCCCACTAGTGATCAAAGTTTGATGACCTCCAAATAAGAGAAAACACAATAAGTGGACTTCAGATCACAAGAACAAAAAAATGCCCAGAAGCTACGCAAGCCACTGCTGGTGTTCTTTACTCGGGATGCTTTTCATGGGCGAAGAAGAAAGCACGAGCTGTCAAGAGGCGGCAACTCCCAGTTCCTTGGTCTGAAGCCTCGTCTGTGGATCCAAACAAACAGGTTATGTATACACTCAGGAGAGAAGATGTAAAACCGTGAAGGGTGGGGTAAGCCTCGAGGAATAAGATTTGAAGAGCAAAATAAAACAACAGGTCAGAAGCCAGAGATTCAAACTTGGTGTTAGCAATCACAGAGTTGCACAATGCTCTGTGTACTCAGGATTGTCAGAGGCTAGGAAAGGGATTCCTATTAGTGATGTAGACAGGGTACTTTCATAGATAATTGTGTATATCCATGATACAAATTGATGTTTTCCCTCTGAAGGACATTCTTTCTCTTTATTCTTGGACAAAGTTTCCTGTCACTCACACAATAATATGATCACTACAAGTTAACTGAGTCTTCATTGAGAATCCTTAGTCTTTTCAAAACATTGAAAATACTAGACACGAATCTTTGCTGATTTAACATTTTCAGCTTTATTTATTTTATTTATTTATTCTGTATCTGTACCTGAGAGTGGTGATGCAGGCGATCTTTTTACTCACTAAAGATGATAGATTTTTAAGCTGTCCTTAAAAGTGTCTGTGAAGCAGAATTGAAGAAGCCATTCTTTTCTGTCCGAGAACGTCAATCTACTTTGAAAAGCTCTGTGTGTGCTTCTTGAACATGGTTTTAGATGTGTCTCACTACTACCACCACCACCGTTGCCTGATTTCTGTCAAGGGTAAAATAGTTCACAAAATGTAAAGTATATTTCCTCACACACAGAATGTAGTTCCTATTTCTTTCTTTTTTAAAAAAAGATTTATTTATTTATTTATTATATGTAAGTACACTGTAGCCGTCTTCAGACACTCCAGAACAGGGCGTCGGATCTCATTGTGGATGGTCGTGAGCCACCATGTGGTTGCTGGGATTTGAACTCAGGACCTTCAGAAGAACTCAGCGCTCTTAACCACTGAGGCATCTCTCAAGGCCCCGTAGTTCCTATGTCTGATGTCTATTTCACAATCCCAGTATCCTCATCCCCTTCAAGTACAACATGTATAATTTCACAGCCTAATCCACAGCCCTTCATTGATATACACTAAAGACAAGACTCATTTGGACAGCTGAGAAATGTTCTCCTGTCTTCTGACATCTCAAAGTCAATAATAGACTCCCCCAGACTTTAATAGTTCACCTGCCCTACCTTGACAAACTTTTGGATTCTTATTCATCTTTTAAGATTTATTTTCCAGGAAGTATCATCTCCTTGTCATGTGGTCATACAGTTCTCCAGGACACTTACCAGCATGGGCTTGTGGGTAATCTATCTGAAGAGAACCTCGTGCCTCAGTAGATCATGGGTGTCTTAATCCGTGAACCCTTGTCTTGATCACACTAGTGTTCTTCAGATACATGCTGCAAAGGTTAGCCGCAGTGAATTCCAATAACCTTTTATTGAATTTAATGAAATAGAAAATACTTATCAGTTTCAAAATATTGTCCAAACTTCTCCATTAATTATTTAAAAAATAAGTGTACTGTTAAGTACACTTACATAAAAAAAAAAAACTGGAGAAAGATACTCAAACTGTTCTAAGGGCTGATGGTCAAGTGGAAGGGAAGAGAGCCCACCTTCACCCTTCTTTAGAAAAATCATATTTAAATGAAATAAACTGTGTTTGGCGGCTGGGACAATTGCTCAGTATGTAAAGCACCACATGAGCATCTGAGTTCGCATCCCAGAATGTGCGCCGAGTCGGACACCATAGCTGGCACCCTGGTAATGGCTATGTTCTTCTGGTGAGCAGAGACGTGGAAACAGGAGAAACCCCAGAGTTCGCCGACCTGCCGGGCTTCCGTACACAGCAGTGGTGAACAAGGGACTTTGTCTCCAAAATGGCGGAAGATGAAGACTCATACCCAAGATTGTCCCCTCATCTGCACACATGTGGCAGGGCACAAACAAGCCTAGGTCAACCACCTCAGCTACCCACCTCAGTATCACCAGTGCAGCACACACAACACATAGACGTGTTAGAAACTTATCTTTACAATTAAAGAAATAAAATGACCTAAATCATTTGAGGTATCTTGCGCTTCTCCTTTGAATAAGTAAGACAGAAAGTGAGAGGAAGCCCGGAGAACTGCTCTAGTCTTGCTTGGAAGGAGCTAAGCAGGTTTCTGGTTCTATATAACCAGAAATAACGTGGTTCTTTATAAATCTGACACTGTTGTTATTACCCCATCCCCTTATGAACTTTCTTGTGCTCACATTCAGATATTCAAGATGCTAATGTCTGGGCACTAAAATGAAACAGCATCCAGGGACCAACTCTTCATTCTGTGTTCCTCTAACACGAAATTCGTCGACTGTCACTGAATTATGGGTACCTTAATTATGGGAGGTGCAATGCTGCCTGCACTTATGACTCCTTGATGGGGTTTAATGTGAGGCCAGAAACAAGAGCTCAACACAATTCGAGCCTCTCATCTACACCATTATTTACCAAAGAAAAATCTCTTGAGAATAGTGAGAACTATGTATATATCCTCTTGGATACACAAATTAATAATTAGTGCTGAACTGTGAAAATAGCAGCCATCAATAAATGCATACAGGAACCAAACTGCGTATAAAGATGAAGTGATAATTCTTTCCAGATAAATCCTTTGCTCATGGTCAGACAGATGGGAATTGCTTTTATTACATGTTTTATGTTCCTGGCTTATGATTTCATTTTGGATACATGGAATCTTGTGTATGTGGATGCTTGTAAAATAAAAAAAATGTACACGGTTATGCCCATTTAACAATCAGTATATGTTGTTGAAGGTAATTTTTTTTCTTGCTTGCTGTTTATATAAGGATGCTGGTTAGCTTTTAGTTTAAAGAAGCACATATTACTTTAATATTTGATGCTTTGTTGTGAGCTTGTCACTTGTGTGTGCCTCCATGTCCTTCCTTACATCCACATAGAACTGAGTTTGTCTTTGTCTAATGGTCAATTCACCACAGCAACATCCACACTTTAAAAGTAAGATTTCCCCAAGGAGAACAACCTGGATAGAAGTCATTTGTTAATAGGTTTGCCGATGCAGCACAGGGAAATCAAGGAGGGCTTCATGGACACGCAGCCTGCGGCACTGCAGAGCACCATTATGTTTTGAGCCCTCAGACTGTGGAGCTAAGCCTGTCATGGGGTTAGATATGTTTTTATTTCCTTAACACCAACACTAAAGTCAACCATCAGATATTTAACTCTTTCAATGATATCTCTAAGTAGTTTCAGGAGATTTTGTCTGAATGTGAGGAACGATCCTGTAGTATTCCCACGAGAATCACCCTGAGGAACAGCCAAGGCGGAGTAGAGTGGGCCGTGGAGGGAAGATGCTGAAAAGACAGAGATGCTCCTGAAACTGAGCAAGACCTCGCTATCAGCCAGCTGACCTTGACCGGTGAGGATTCCTCTGCATTCATCTTTTCTAGAATGTTCCCCAAGCCCTGCAGAAAGTTCCATGACTGTCCCACTTTGGAGTCCCTCCATCATTTATTCTCAGCACAATGGCCTGTTCTGCGTCTGTGCCTTAGCTACAGCCCTGTGCGGTAAGGGGCTTAACTGATGAGGCCGGGCACATAGGGTTTGCTCTTTAATGGTGTCTGTTTCGTCTTTTCCTTCTTTTTGTTTTTGGGAAGGGTCCCATATTTTGCTTTACACATTTTTGAAAGGGTTCATTTGTTGTCGCTGAGACTTAAATTGCTACAAAATTGTCCTTTGTTTTGTCTTCTTAAATATCATAGTTTGATATTGGTAGTTTTTTAGAACTGTTTGCTGTCTCCCTGTCTGGGCAACTCCAAGCAAACATACATCTTAGCATTCCTATAAAATAATGCATTATCTGCATAATACTTTATTCTATTATAATCAATTTTACTCCATCATAATTTATTTATTCATTTATTTTTACTTACTTTTTTATCCTTTTTTTATTCAATATACTGGTTATTTACATTTCAAATGATTTCCCCTTTTCTGACTCCCCACTCCCCAAAAGTCCCATATGACCTCTTTCCTCCTCCTGTTCCCCCATCTACTCCTTCCCACTTCCCTGTTCTGGTATTCCCCTATACTACTGCACTGAGTCTTTCCAGAACCAGAGGCCACTCCTCCGTTCTTCTTGGACATCATTTAATATGTGGATTGGGTATTCAAAGTTTCTAGGCTAATATCCACTTATCAGTGAGTGCATACCATGATTGATCTTTTGAGACTGGGTTGCCTAACTTAGTATGATGTTCTCCAGCTCTATCCATTTGTCTAAGAATTTCATGAATTCATTGTTTCTAATGGCTGAATAGTACTCCATCATGTATATATACCACATTTTCTGTATCTATTCCTCCACTGAGGGACATCTGGGCTCTTTCCAGCTTCTGGCTATTATAAATAAGGCTGCAATGAACATAGTGGAGAATGTGTCCTTATTGCATGTCGGGGAATCCTCTGGGTATATGCCCAGGAGTGATATAGCAAGGTCCTCCAGAAGTGTCATGCCCAGTTTTCTGAGGAACTGTCAGACTGATTTCCAAAGTGGTTGCACCATCTTGCAACCCCAGTAGCAGTGGAGGAGTGTTCCTCTTTCTCCACATCCTCGCCAACACCTGCTGTTTGCTGAATTTTGACCTTAGCCATTCTGACTGGTGTGAGGTGAAATCTCAGGGTTGTTTTGATTTGCATTTCCCTAATGATTAATAATGTTGAACATTATCTCAGCCCTCCGAAGTTCTTCATGTGAAAATTCTTTGTTTAGCTCTGTACCCCACTTTTTAATGGGGTTATTTGGTTCTCTGGGCTCTACCTTCTTGAGTTCTTTGTATATATTAGACATTAGCCCTTTGTCGGATTTAGGGTTGGTGAATATCCTTTCCCAATCTGTTGGTTGATATTTTGTCCTTTTGACAGTGTCCTTTGCCTTACAGAAACTTTTATGACATCCCATTTGTCAATTCTTGATCTTAGAGCATAAGCTATTGGTGTTCTGTTCAGGAACTTTTCCCCTGTGCCCATGTCCTCAAGGGTCTTCCCCAGTTTCTTTTCTATTAGTTTCAGTGTGTCTGGCTTTATGTGGAGGTCCTTGATCCACTTGGATTTGAGCTTGGTACAAGGAGACAAGGATGGATCAATTCACATTCTCCTGCATGCTGACCTCCAGTTGAACCAGCACCATTTGTTAAAAAGGGTATCTTTTTTCCCACTGGATGTTTTCAGCTCCTTTGTTGAGTATCAAGTGACCATAGGTGTGTGGGTTTATTTCTGGGTCTTCAATCCTATTCCATTGGTCCGCCTGCCTTTTACTTACTTTTTTTGCACAGGTTCTCACTATGCAGGCCTAGCATGGTCCCTATTTAGACCACGAAGGTCTTGATCTCACAGTGATCTGCTTGCCTCTCCTCTGGAGTGCTGGGATTAAAGGTGTACACCACCACCATGTTGATCTCTGGAAGTAACTTAACTCATGCACTCTGTCCCTCCTTATCCATGGCTTTTTATCAGATTCATGAAAAATACCAAGTGTAGCCATGTGTGGTGAATCACATGTATAATCCCAATATATTAAAAGCTTAAGCTAAACAAGTGGAAGTGTGTGTTTCAGAGCCCATTCCAGGTCAACACGGGTAATACAGTGAGACCCATTTCAAAGAAATAAAAACAAAAGAAATCAATTAAAAAATAAATGTACACTGGATTTTTATGTGACTTTCAGACAATTGACTATCATCATGACCCTTGGGTATATCTACCTTTACATGATTGCCTTTCATAGCCCTGAACCTTGAATTCCCATTTTCCCCAGTGATTTTTTTTTAATGTGGTCTGGGCCTAGATTCCATGTTGCTGCTTCTGAGAACTGATGTGCTATATTTGACCCAAGCAGAGGCTAGAGGTTACCATTACCACAGCTTCTACCATTGAATTTGATACACTGAGTTCTAATTATCATCTTCCTTCCCTCTGATTCCACTTGCCATCATATTTTTAAGTGCCAGCTACTGTACCTTGCCTAACAACAAGCAGATGTCAAAATTCATTTATTGAGCATATTCAAGAATGATGAGAGTTGTCGATGTGAATGTTTAAAGCACTGACCCATCCAGGGCTTACTGTGTGCACTGTTTAATTGGCATCTAAAGGCTTTCATGCAATTTTTCTCATTTCCCTCATTAGTCACTTACTAGTTGATCCATATAAACCTATCACAAGGCACTTACCGTGTATTCTGCATGTTGTTACATTGAATTAGTGACTCATCGTCCTGTACCAGGACATCCACAATAATGCTCACGTCCACTTCTAAAATATATATAAATATATCAAACTAAGTAATTGGAAATAGATATTAAATCTTTTTTAGATTGTGTATTTCAATGTGTATTTCATCACCTCTTATTTTAAAACTACTTACAATAACCCAGTGTGCATTTTAGCCCTTGAATTTAAGTATCCATTTAACTATATTTACATTTACGATGCAAAACATGTTAACAAGAGAAAAAAGTAAGGTAGGGGATTTAATGAACTGTCTGTAAGAAAAAGTAAGAAGCTGGGCAGTGGTGGGACATGCCTGTAATCCCAGCACTTCGGAGGCAGAGGCAGGCAGATTTCTGATTTTTAAGGCCATTCTGGTCTATAGAGTTCCAGGACAGCCAGGTTTATACAGAGAAACCCTGTCTCAAAGAAGAAGAAGGAGGAGGAGGAGGAGGAGGAGGAGGAGGAGGAGGAGGAGGAGGAGGAGGAGGAGGAGGAGGAAAAGAAGAAGAAGAAGAAGAAGAAGAAGAAGAAGAAGAAGAAGAAGAAGAAGAAGAAGAAGAAGAAGAAGAAGAAGAAGAATTTGAGCTTTGTAAATGAAAGATTTAACAAGATTTTCTCACCCACAAGTGGTATTGGATTAAATATGATTCCAGTTTGTCACTACCATTCATGGACAATCAACTCATTTATATGTTATCAGAACTATTTCTCAGCCATCATAGAAACACACAGAGCCCAGTTAGGATGTTGGTGAGCAGACCCAGCCTTGCCCAGTCAGCTAGGATGCTGGTGTGTGGATACAGCCTTGCCCAAGAAGCTAGGATGGTGGTGTGTGGACAGAGCCTTGCCCAAGCCGCAAGGATGCTGGCGTGTGGACACAGCCTTGCTTAGCTGCCCTCATCACTGAGGAGCAGAGATTCTGCACTTGACATTTTCTACCCCAGTATTTTTTGCAAAATTCCCTTTTTTGTGTCGGGTAACTATTTTACCCACTTTGTGCTGTAGGGACTATTCAAAACAACCTATGTCCGATATGTTTCTGTGGAAAAGGATCACCAAATGATACGATAACATACTTTAGACAAAAAACAGATGAAAAGTTTCTGAAAGAGATCAGAATGTCAATTAATTTATTATTAAATTATTTGTAACCAATTATCTTTATGTAGATACCATACTATCTATAAAAATTCAGTGTTTGAGACACAAAATGGCATATATCCATTTATATAATAGAGTATATTATCCTAAGAAAATGGTGACATTTATATTAACAGGGTATAGATTTGCCTTTGGTTTCCAAATAACCTTTGTGGTTGTGATGACACGGATAACAAACTCTAAAGATCTAGAGAGAGTCTACTGTCCATGGACCACCGCTGCTTCTCTTTTTGCACGACCATGAATAATGATTCAATACTCAATGTGTCAATAATCTTGCAGATTTACTTTTCACCTCCCCTTAATCTATTATTAACTAATATAAGCCAATGGGTCAATAAATAATGCCACTCATTTTGTTTGAAGAAATCCTTTGGAATATTATTTGTGGGGAAATGTTTGAAGTAATGATAAATGTTGGAGGCCTTCAAAATTCAAACCGGTGGTGAAGGACACCAAATTAAAAATTAAAATCAGTTTCTCAAAATTCACTCCAGTAGTGAAGACGAGCATGAAACTTAAAGTGAGATCGAGGTAGAATACCGGAAGAACATGATGATCAGAACAGAGGTATTGTCAGGATAAAAGTTCTCTTTTAAAAATATGTGATATCTTTAACAATTTTAATCTCAGTTTGTTTGATCATTTGGTTTATCATATTCCACAGGGAAGCCACCAAGAGGGGATTGTTCCCCTCACCAAGGGAAGAGCGCCACCTGGTGAAGCTTTGTCAGAGTCCTTTCTACACTGTGTCGGAGCTCTTGTAGAGTTGGACTACCCAAGCTTGTATTGGAAGAGACAAGTCTGTTATCCATCCTGTGCTGCCAACTTAGAGGCTCTGGAGAGTGTGCACTGGTCTCACAGAAGTAGGAAATGGTGAAATAAATAACACAAATAGACATGCCTAAGTTTTGCAGCACCATAGTATGTATGGTATATATGCAACACACATTGTAACATGTTTCCCATTTCCAGCCTGTTTGATTTGGCTGTGTCATTTGAACACTTTTGCCATGTGACCTTTTTGGTTCCATATTTTTCCTTCATAAAGTAAAAAGCACCTCCTTGACAAGTCTTGGACTTTAGATGTTTGGAATGAGAGGGTCTGTGTTCTAAGGATTTGGAGTACAGTGGGTCTTGAAACAACATCTCCTTGAGAAATCAATAGAAGACGTTGCCAAGTGAACTCGCCTCACCTCCTCATCTGCTTTCTCTACTTGGGGTCTTATTCAGAAAATCTGCTGTTCCACAGCCTGAAGGAGATGCTCTGTCTCTTTCAGAAGAGTTGCAGATGAAGGGAGAGGTTAATTGGGTATTAGTAGATACCTCAGAATGACATTTGACATCAATTTGGGCCTCCAAAGGCTATAGAGGGAGGGATACAGACACCAGCTTCCTTTGGAGAGAGAGGACGCTTGAGTTAGGAATTACACCATGCCAGTGGTGCTTCACATCTCATAAGGGTTTTAAAATGAAATTATCCAGTGACATTAGCTATCACTTGAGCTAGAATTAGAGAGACTTTATATTAGTGTCATCCATGCCAGGAAAAATTAAATAGCACAGAGATACTTAAGTTTTAGCTTTAATTTACACTGTGTGAATTCTTTAAGAATTCTGGTGCTGCTGATTTAGTATGAAAATCAAACATTACTAGCCATGTGGACGCTCTGCACAGAAACTGTTTTCACTACGCTGTGCTTTCTTGTACTAGTCAACCGTTCAAGTTGTAACTTGAGATAGTCTTATTTTTTTTCCTGTCTTAATTTTTGTGAGAAAGTCTAAAAATATAAAATCTGGTGACAGCATTCACAGGATGCTCCTCACAGTTACACAAAATATCTTTGTTTAGGAAACTAATAAAATTGGTCATATAAAGAGGAAATGAGATTTTTAATGCAAAATGAAGCTGACAGTGCTCTTCTATTACCAGGGTCTTATTAGGGAAAAATTCTCTGACATCTGTTTATCCCCTGCAGCCAACCTTGTATTCAGAATACAGTAATTGATTCACAGCATCCACTGGGGATCTCACTGCCTCGCTTTTCCACACCGCACTACACAGGTATCTCTGCAGCTAATTCTGAATGTGCATCTACATCGTTATCTCCTGGTGAACTGTGACCCTAAACACTTTGGAGGCCCAGATGAAAGTGCTTCCTCCACCCTCCAGTGCTAGGGGTGTAGCGGATTCTGCAGCAAGGCAATTCACACAGGACACCCAATCAGAAGCAACCCCTTTGAAGCCCTTCTCAGCTGGGAGACTATGAATGATTCATAGCTTCTCCACACAGACTAAAGAGGGAACAGCAAAGCTAGTCTGTATTATTCAGGACTGCATCCTCAATAAGTCTCCATGTTCAGCAAATTGCTACAATGTTTCTTTTTCTTTTTTTTCCCTTAGTCCTTACTTCCACACAACATATCTTTTGTGTACAAGTTTTAACAAAGAAAGGTTATCTGTTTACGCAGACTTGTTGATTGGGTTATCCCCCTGCCTCATAATGGATGATAGTATGGTCATGGATTTAAGGTAATGGAGGGGTCTGGGAGGGATTACATGTTCCAAGGAAGATGCTAAAGGCCCAGCTTCACAGATAACTTATAGAGTGTTCTGGGTACCAACATCACAGTTTTTACATTATCGAGGTCAAAATATTAATTTCACGGTGCATCCTTGTGGAAAAGCTTGTTTTGAAACATTAGATATGAATTAAACCAAATCTTGTAGGCCTTGGAAAAAGCACTCTTTGTCAGTCAGGACTGCTGTGCTGTCTAGGAGGCCTGAGAAGACCCTGTCTCACAGTGACAGCACAGCGCAACTACAGTGATAACGATTACTAAGCATCTTCCCAGAAACCAGGATTCTGCAGGCACAATAACTGGATATTACCCCCCAAAGAATCATCACTTCTGGAGGCTTCATTATTAAGCAAGCAGGATTTTCCCTGTGTCATCATTCACAGGGGTTTTAACTTCCAGAATGAAATATAAGTACCAGGAGAAAACCCCAGAAGCCCTACCTAAGAAGGGACAGTCACTCAGCCTCCCAGACGTCCTGTGCTGGAAATAGCAATTTTCTTCTGCTTGTCATTGGATCCATCCATCTGATGAGGGTGTTTATGTCTATAATCTAGGCATTTCCAAACATTTCTTAGTCATTCTAACTATTAGAATGCATTAAATCTTTATAGCATATATACATATATACATATATATACATATGTATATATACATATATATTCACCCACAAAATAAAACAGGACAAGAGTGATATTTGGAAGCACCATGATAATTTGAAAATTATGCAGAAAAGAACTAAAAACCAAACTATGTTTGATATAAATAACAAATATAATTAAAAGATGAAAATCATTTTGTGGGGCATCTAATCAGGTGTTTTCACACAGCATTATTTTTCAAAAATATTCCCTAAAAAAATAAATATACACACAGGGTTCAATCTACTTTTGATCACCTTGAATTGTTTTCCTTTGGCCCAGTTTCCCAAGTGAGCTACCTGATTTGCTAGCTGCTAGAGCTGATTGACAGGTGTGGTGACACAATGCAAATGATATGCAAATGAAAATATTAGACTGTTTCTTTGTAAGTGCATTGCCACCATGGTACTTTATGACAATGGACCTCTCTCTACCTTAATAACTTAGAAGCAATTTCTACTAAATCTAAAGGCTGAGGCTTCATCATGCTATTTAGAAAGCATAATGCACTATAAATAATTATGTATTATGGGAACAACTTCAATATATAGATATCTATATTCACAATTATACCTTCTATTGTTCTCATTTTTATTACTGTATCTCTAGCTATATTTTGTGTGTGTTTCTCATGATACTACCTAAAACTGTGGTTATAAATGTGGACCTGTTAGTATTAATATATCTCTGTGTATTAGGTATATTAATAGAAGCTCTTAATTTTGACTTATAATACTTCTTGATGCATTTGCTCCTTTATATTTTCTATAGCTATACTTTGTTGGTTTCAAGGGTATTCATGGCAGCTTGCAGTAATTGCTTTATCATAGAAAGTTTAAAGTTCTTGTCAGATAATTTTAATGTCAGTGCCATCTTAGCATTGATAAATAGTTATTTCCTTTGATTTGAGCTTTTCATAGCTCTTCATGCGCTACATATTGGGATTGTGTTCTTGGTGACCTGAAGGTTTTATGAAGCTTTGAGTACTATGCAATTATCATGGATAATGTTGATAGTATCATTTTGCTTCATAAGTATTTGAATCTTTTCAAAGTATTAAAGCAAAGTACTGTGAAAATAGGCATATTTTCATATATCATGAAAGGTTTGGTCTATAAATTGTACCTTACTGGCGGAGGGATGCCAGTTACATTTCCAAGACCTTTGTAGTGCCACATGGATCTGTCCTGTGTGCAGATGCTGCAAGTCTTGGGATCTGGGGGATGGTTATGAGCCACTTCAGATCTCACACTTCCATTGTGAAGAATTCATGTGAGCTCAGAATTGAGTACATATATCCATGAACAATTTTGCACAATACTTTCCCAATTTCTCTCTCTCTCTCTCTCTCTCTCTCTCTCTCTCTCTCTCTCTCTCTCTCTCTCTCATCTCAATACCTCTCAGTTACTAGGTCTTGTATCACCTACATGTAACCAGTTTGCGGTTGTTTTAGCATGTCTATACATAATAAAATAGGCAGAGAAGAAAAAGATGAGATTGTTTCATTCTTTCTTCTCCTTATTCAATAAACCCATTGATTTTTCAAGAAAAGCTCTTTCTTCAGAATAATGCTCCTATAGACTCCTGATTCCAGTCCCTGATGCTTGTGCAAAGGGTCTTAATAAATATAGAAAATAAAGCAAAAGCTGAGTAGGAGAGTCTCACTTTCCTTTGGTCTTGGATATTGTTTTCTTATTTCCAGCGTATAGCTGAGGGCATACCTGGTTCTCCTTCCTGCACTTTCTGACTTACTTCCACAGAGGTTGAGGAACACAGGAAGAACAAAGGATAGTAAACTCGTGTTGGCTTCACAATACCTTAAATCTTCCATCTTTGTGCAAAGCACTGACACAGTCTCAAAATGCGCAAGATTCCTCATGGATCATGTCTAGGCTTTATATCTTGATCAGAAGTGACTAGATCAATTATGTTTAATTCAACTCACCTGGAACTAGAACTCTACTTATTTATTTGTTCATTTTTAAGATAATCTTGTTGTGTGGTTCAGGCTGAGTTTGAACTTGCTCTGCTTCTTCCTCTCCATTGCTGGGTTAAAGCAGGCAGTACTGTACTAAGCTTTTATAATTATTATAAACTAGACGACATTTCTAATGAAGATCCAAATTGGATTTTCTTATCTAATGTAGAAATTAGGAAAACTAGTAATTCAAGTTGCACTTTAAGAACAAGTCCACTTTTGATGCTACCCAGCAAACTGACAAGAAGTCAAGGAAAATGTTGAAAGAAGAATGTGAGAAATGGTACACTCTGCACAAAACTCAAGTGGAGCAGCCACTGCTTTCTGTAAATGTAAACCAGCCTGTTGTCTATCGGAACAAACTGAGAGGAGGAGTTCTTGGTTGAGTTCAGCTGTGGATGAAGGAATAACTTAAATATTACCTCATTCCATTACTACAATGTTGTAAAAGCAAAACCGGTATATAAGTACTCACTCTGGGTATAGACATCACCCAAGCACTGTTTCAACTAGGCAAGTCCTAAGAGTTAGAAACTAGAGAGAGCAACGTTTTGTCAAAGAGAGAGAGAAAGTGCTAACCTAAACATTTCTACAAATCTGGCTACTGATTGGTCTGGAATATCAAACTGGGGTTGTTTGCACTTAAGGAGGTTATTTTCCCCACTTCTTTGTGTTCCTGAAGACAATGAAGAGTTTTGCAACTCTGGATATTTGGATCTGTGTGTTTTTAGGAGGGGAGACAATATAATTTAGGGTAATATAACAAAGAAAAATGAGGGAAGGCATGGGAGGGGTTCTGGATGAAGCCTGTGCAGGGAAGGCATGGGAGGGGTTCTGGATGAAGCCTGTGCAGGGAAGGCATGGGAGGGGGTTCTGGATGGAACCTGTGCAGGGAAGGCATGGGAGGGGTTCTAGATGGAGCCTGTGCAGGGAAGGCATGGGAGGGGGTTCTGGATGGAACCTGTGCAGGGAAGGCATGGGAGGGGTTCTAGATGGAGCCTGTGCAGGGAAGGCATGGGAGGGGGTTCTGGATGGAACCTGTGCAGGGAAGGCATGGGAGGGGTTCTAGATGGAGCCTGTGCAGGGAAGGCATGGGAGGGGATTCTGGATGGAACCTGTGCAGGGAAGGCATGGGAGGGGTTCTAGATGGAGCCTGTGCAGGGAAGGCATGGGAGGGGGTTCTGGATGGAACCTGTGCAGGGAAGGCATGGGAGGGGTTCTAGATGGAGCCTGTGCAGGGAAGGCATGGGAGGGGGTTCTGGATGGAACCTGTGCAGGGAAGGCATGGGAGGGGTTCTGGATGGAGCTTGTGCACTGTGATCCTAGAGAATGAGAGTTCAAGCTGTACATTGGGAGTTCTGAGTCTTCTTGATCATTTGCACATTTATGATACAGAAAATATCTGTATCTGATATCTGAAAATAGTATTTTCAACAAAATGTGTCAAATCATTAAGTGAAGGTGGCATTAATACTATAAAACAGTTTTCCAAACAATGAAATTGTTCACTTTAGATTAAAGTGATGAAAGAAAGAGATGATTCTTTGCTAGTGTTTTATCTATTAATTGCTGGGAGTATTTGGATTTAACTTATTAATAGTAATGAATGCTAGGAGTTAATTCTATTTTTCTTAATTTTCTTCATTAGTGATCATGAAATAAACAGTTGCTATTAACAATATTCTATTATATGTGGAGGACAGAAAAATTAGTGTCCAACCTTGCTCAAAAGTATTTTTAAGTCAGTTATATAGGCAAGGCATAACAAATAGAATGCAAACACAATATAAACAAAATAGACCTTTTACAGGTAGGTTGAGGCTACTACAGAATAATTGATTGTATTACCAAGAATGGGGATGCCATTATAAACGAAGAAAGGAAAATGTAAGCATATAGATTTAAAATAGACAAAATATAGAGAGGTGACAAGAACACTGGACATTCTGGGGAATTAGGAGATGAATTCTCAGCTACAGTAAATTACTGGGAGTTTGTGGAATAACCAGCAACTCATTAAGTTGAACTTAATGAGACAGAAACTATGAGAAGCTTTAAGCTGAAATCGTGTATTAAACATTAAGGCTTTTAAAGTTTCAATTGAGTGCAATGGGACTCCAAAAATCAATGTTTGAAGAAAAATTTGTGATAAGTGTGACTGATTAAAGATTTAGAAAAAGAGTTGGGCATATAGCCATTTTATAGTATAGATGGATAGACACATAGATAGATAAATATATGAAATAAATATGTATACACGGAATGCTTAATTGTGCATGGGTCAATAGAAATAATTCTGCATTAGTTTCACCAAGCCCATTTAGGAAATGATAGTAGTCTTGAAGTTTGACTCAAGCAATGAAGTTGAAACCCAGCATAATTATATCTATTTCTGATGATATAGGGTGTAGAAGAGATGAGAGGAAATGAGAGGAAGATCTTTGGAAATTCTGGTAATGAAGAAAATCTGAAAGATTAGCAATGGGTTTGAATGACATATCAAGAGATACATGGTCACCTGAACAGTGCTCAGATCCTTCATTTATGCTCACTTAATAAAACATTGTAATTACAATGATGCATGTATGAATAAATGAATGTATTTTGTTAATGTGAGACTGTGTAGAGGAATTTTAATCCAGCAACATGGCTGCCCTGGCAAAGCACCACACCCAAAGACCTAGGTTTGTTTGATCCAGTTGGAATGATACACTTTCAATCACTCCTGCTAGAATACAGGCATGCCCTAGAACCCATCTTTCATCCCTAGCAAGGAAGGTAAAGTTAGTTCATAGAAGGAAGCAGTCATGTTTGAAAGCGACATCTAATTGAGGGGTAGACAAAATTACAAATAGAGAAAGATTTGACAGAATGAGTCAGTTATACATCCAGCTCTCACAAGAGCAGCACAGAAAAGTAGAGTGGGGGAAGAGAGAGAGAGAGAGAGAGAGAGAGAGAGAGAGAGATGGTGGTGGTGGTGGTGCAGTTTTACAGGGATAGTATAGTGGTACAGAGACAGGTGAAGACAAAATGAGTCAGAGAATGAGCCAGAAGATTATGAAGTCAAGCAGAGCAAGTCAGACAGAGGCAGAAAGAAGCTGGGTTAAATGAGCTATCTGGGAAGATTAGATTATATGGCAGCTATAAGGTTTCAGGACTAGTCCTAGGAATAGAGCAAAGAAAGAAACACTCTGAACTCAGCCCAAGCTGAGTTATCTACATAACATGCGTAGATCTCTCATCTCATCCCTTCATCAGAGGAAATAAAAGAGAGATTTACAACACTGCAAATAGTATAAGAACCATTGATACCTGCAACAGAAAAATGGGGGTAATAATTACCATTGAAATTATTTAATTAAGTTAAGCACACAATTTGGGGTGATGTGCTCAGGTAATATGTAACAAGTTATATTGGCACAAAGATGTATATAAAATAACTGATCCTATTTTAAGAACACATTATTATAAGATTTTTAAGGATATTTTCATATAAATTAAAGAACAACTATTCCAATGAGTATGTTACAAGTTTTCTAGGTATATTATAATTTTTGTTTTTCATACTGAAGAGGTAACTTTCCAATGACAAACTTAAAAGAGAATGGTATTATAATTGGTGGGAAAAAGAAACAAGAATGATATAGTATTTTTCTCTTTTGAAATGAGACTTTATTTCTGTTCCTGTTGCAAACTGAAAAGAAGCCCACAGATTGCATCTGCGTCAGCATGTGATGTCACCTCTTTCACCTCAGGAATGTGCTATCCACTGATATACCAGAATTTTTATTATGATACAAGCCACATGGTGGGAGAAAACAGCAAATGCAAAACATACTCCAATCATAGGCTTATTACAAATCTCTTAGATTCACATAGCCTTAAATACTTTTTCATGACTTTAAAATACACTACAGTATCAATGTTTTAACATATGCCAATACTAAAAATACTACTAATTTTATACTATAAACAAATCAAGGAATAGAAACTATAAACAGTGTGATTGACTATAAATTTGCAAAGATACTTTTGCTACATAGATTGTTACAAACATTGAAATTTCAACTTCTCACTTTTAGACAGTTTTACTAAGGTTTATTTGTATGTTGGTTTCTCTAATTTTTTTCTGAGCTATTTTGTCAAGACCATGCATTCTATCTAAGATGTAGGGAATTAGATCCATTAGGAAGTGTTCCAGGTATCTATATTATAACTTGAGTATAATGTTTACTCAAGTTTGAGAATTTGAATATTAAAAAATCCAGAGAGAAATCAATGACTTGCCCTCTGTTTGAGTTGGTCAGGAAATAGTTTATTGCTGCACTTTTTATTTCATTGTATGACACATTTTTAGGGTTATACCAGTGTTCAGTTTTAAACTGTTAAAATTTTAAAATATTTATAGTCATTGATAATTTAGTCATGTTTATATGGCAAAAGATAATTCAGTCATGTTTACATGTTTACATGATGTCATGTTTACATGACGTAGCCAAGTATCTCAATTGACATTTGAAATAAAACATTAAATATGAATACAATGTATGAAGTGATTCTCATTGTATCACTTCAAAATTGGAAAGAAATGCCTTGATGGGGCAATGAGCAGAAAGGAGAGATAAGCTGGTTCCCACAGGGATGCGGTTACTTAAGATCACACACACACACACACACACACACACACACGGCCTCTCAAAATGATGATTTTGATCGATCCAAGCTAATCATCGGGGTCCTGACCTTGGCTCAGTTCTTATATTTCATTTTTTTAAATGAAACCCACTATGCATTCATTTAGCCAGAGGCCTCGGCCCAGTCCATCGGCTGGAATGGGAACGGTCATAAAACCCTCACCAGAAGACATACAGTGGCCAGATTCTGCACGCAGTCGGACATTTTGTAGCAACTTAAGAATTTTACTTTTGTGTACACACTGGCTGGTCTCCAGAAATTTTGAAGGTTTAAGTCAAAGCACTGATAACAAGGACCAGCTCCTTGTTTATCTATCTGTTCACATTTAAATCCCAAAGAGAATTTTCAACCCCTCATTTTTACGTGGCAATAACAACAGTGTCCTTTTTAACCAAATGCTAGAAGGTAGTTTAAAATTAAGAACCAATAGAGACTTTCGAGTAACCTCTGACTAATTCTGCTCACTGCTCATTATAAATTATAATAAAACATTTTGTAAGTGATATTACATATATTTGTTATTAGAATCACTGGGAAATGAGCAATTCTCCATCATTTTATGAGGCATATTCAGAAATTGGAATTTTGCTTCTAATTATGGGCTATTTGCTGTTTGGTAATGGATAGTGGCTAATTAAACTTGCGATGACCTTGTTGTTCGAGTTGCAAATACTATAGTGTCTTGAGTCATTTAGTGAGTTGTCAGTGATGGATGGAGGTGCTTCTCAATAATTAGGTGGTAAACAATGTTAACTGAGCAGTAATTCACAGCAGCGTGGCGAAGGTGTTCTGTAGTGGCAACGCGAATGGCTCGTCACCGTAAAATGATACTAAGCTCCTGGGATAAGTCATACGCTCGGTGGCACAAAAGATATTACAAGGTTAACATATTTCAACTCAGCCAAACAATATATTCCTTTATCAAATTTGTCCTATGGACCAAACAGACTACCTCTCTTATAAGCTGTTCAGTTTCACAGCACAAATTGGCACATTTTTCAAAGTGCCATGGTCACGGTTGGCCTGAGTACATCATGAGGACACAGAGAGGAAACTTCCAGCTCTTTAGACGGGCGTTCAGAAAAAACACAAATGGAATTTGTTGATGAAAGCCAGTGTTTCCTTTTGATTTGGTTTTGGGTTTGTTTATTTATTTTACCTTCAATGACTATGTTTCCATCAATAATTACACATCCTATCAGGTTTGTTATAAGCACAACTTCTTAATAATCTTTTGCTTATTTCTTCTAAAGTCTTCTTAAACTGGTGTTTGCTGCATTTTGTAAGTTAAAACCATGTAAGCTGAGGAGGAGAGTCGCCCATGGGAAGGTCAGCAGTCTCAACCACCCTGGCCCCCCGAGGTCTCTCAGACAGTGAGCCGTCAATCAAGCAGCACACACCAGCTGATGTGAGGCCCCCGACGGACACATATTCAGCAGAGGACTGCCTGGTCTGGACTCAGTGAGAGAAGATGCTCCTAACCCTTGAGAGGCTTGAGGCCCCAGGGAGTGTGGAGGTCTAGTGGGGTAGGGGTGGGGGAAGTGGGGGTATCCTGTTGGAGTGGGGGATTTGGGAGGTAGAAGGTATGGGATGAGAAGCAGTCAGAGGGCAGACCAGAAGGTGGATAAAGCCTAGACTGTAAGAAAAGATTAAGGAATTGAAAAAAGATTAAAAAAACATATTTAAAACAAAAATTAACCCAAATTTAATATTGGAAACCATAACATACAAAGGAAAGACCAATAAGATAAATAAAGCAATGTGTGACAAATTCACACAAACTAAAAGGCCTTGTGGTACAGAATACCTTTTCTAAAATAACTTTATTTCCTGAGTATGGGTGTTTTGCCTGCATATTGGCATCATGTGCATGCAGTGGCCACAGAGGACAGAAGTAGGCACTGGATCCCTCAACTAGAGTTACTGATTGTTTTAAACCACCATAGTGCTTGGAATGAAGAACCTGGATCCTCCGATAGAGCAACCAGTTTTTTTAACCACTGAGCCATGCCTCTAGCTCTAAGGTATAGAATGCTTAAACCCTGTGACAAAGTAAGGGGTAAAACTAACCTAAGTTTTCAGATTTCAAGTTTAAAGTACATGAGTGCATAAGACGGATTTTTAAATTGTGGCCCCAGTAATAAAATCATTCATACATCCTATAGCTGATTCTGAAATCTGATTTTCATAAAGTGTTAAAATACGGAGTGATTCAAGCCCTGAACTAGAAACAGAAGGCATTGGAACATTTACAAATATCTTTTTGTCATTATATTATAAAGTAATGGCTTAAACGCCAAAAGAATTTATCCAATACTTTTATTTCCTATTTATTTTTTTTTTTTTTTTGTTTTTTTTTTTTTATTTGATATAATTTATTTACATTTCAAATGATTTCCCCTTTTCTAGCCCCCCCCCCACTCCCCGAAAGTCCCGTAAGCCCCCTTCTCTTCCCCTGTCCTCCCTCCCACCCCTTCCCAGTTCCCCGTTCTGGTTTTGCCAAATACTGTTTCACTGAGTCTTTCCAGAACCAGGGACCACTCCTGCTTTCTTCTTGTATCTCATTTGATGTGTGGATTATGTTTTGGGTATTCCAGTTTTCTAGGTTAATAACCACTTATTAGTGAGTGCATACCATGATTCACCTTTTGAGTCTGGGTTACCTCACTTAGTATGATGTTCTCTAGCTCCATCCATTTGCCTAAGAATTTCATGAA
Organism: Apodemus sylvaticus; assembly: GCF_947179515.1. Classification (NCBI taxonomy): domain Eukaryota; kingdom Metazoa; phylum Chordata; class Mammalia; order Rodentia; family Muridae; genus Apodemus; species Apodemus sylvaticus. The sequence continues at coordinate 21,691,043 of NC_067479.1, forward strand.
TTCATTGTTTCTAATGGCTGAATAGTACTCCATTGTGTAGATATACCACATTTTTTGTATCCACTCTTCTGTTGAGGGATACCTGGGTTCTTTCCAGCATCTGGCAATTATAAATAGGGCTGCTATGAACATAGTAGAGCATGTATCCTTATTACATGGTGGGGAATCCTCTGGGTATATGCCCAGGAGTGGTATAGCAGGATCTTCTGGAAGTGAGGTGCCCAGTTTTCGGAGGAACCGCCAGACTGCTTTCCAGAGTGGTTGTACCAATTTGCAACCCCACCAGCAGTGGAGGAGTGTTCCTCTTTCTCCGCACCCTCTCCAACACCTGCTGTCTCCTGAATTTTTAATCTTAGCCATTCTGACTGGTGTAAGATGAAATCTTAGGGTTGTTTTGATTTGCATTTCCCTAATGACTAATGAAGTGGAGCATTTTTTAAGATGCTTCTCCGCCATCCGAAGTTCTTCAGGTGAGAATTCTTTGTTTAACTCTGTACCCCATTTTTTAATAGGGTTGTTCGGTTTTCTGGAGTCTAACTTCTTGAGTTCTTTATATATATTGGATATTAGCCCTCTATCTGATGTAGGATTGGTGAAGATCTTTTCCCAATTTGTTGGTTGCCGATCTGTCCTCTTGATGGTGTCCTTTGCCTTACAGAAACTCTGTAACCTTATGAGGTCCCATTTGTCAATTCTTGCTCTTAGAGCATACGCTATTGGTGTTCTGTTCAGAAACTTTCTCCCTGTACCGATGTCCTCAAGGGTCTTCCCCAGTTTCTTTTCTATTAGCTTCAGAGTGTCTGGCTTTATGTGGAGGTCCTTGATCCATTTGGATTTGAGCTTAGTACAAGGAGACAAGGATGGATCAATTCGCATTCTTCTGCATGCTGACCTCCAGTTGAACCAGCACCATTTGTTGAAAAGGCTATCTTTTTTCCATTGGATGTTTTCAGCCTCTTTGTCGAGGATCAAGTGGCCATAGGTGTGTGGGTTCATTTCTGGATCTTCAATCCTGTTCCATTGATCCTCCTGCCTGTCACTGTACCAATACCATGCAGTTTTTAACACTATTGCTCTGTAGTATTGCTTGAGGTCAGGGATACTGATTCCCCCAGATTTTCTTTTGTTGCTGAGAATAGTTTTAGCTATCCTGGGTTTTTTGTTGTTCCAGATGAATTTGATAATTGCTCTTTCTAACTCTGTGAAGAATTGAGTTGGGATTTTGATGGGTATTGCATTGAATCTGTATAGTGCTTTAGGCAAAATGGCCATTTTAACTATATTGATTCTACCGATCCATGAGCATGGGAGGTTTTCCCATTTTTTGAGGTCTTCTTCCATTTCCTTCTTCAGAGTCTTGAAGTTCTTGCCATACAGATCTTTCGCATGTTTGGTAAGAGTCACCCCAAGATACTTTATACTGTTTGTGGCTATTGTGAAGGGGGTCATTTCCCTAATTTCTTTCTCAGCCTGCTTATCCTTTGAGTATAGGAAGGCCACTGATTTGCTTGAGTTGATTTTGTAACCTGCCACTTTGCTGAAGTTGTTTATCAGCTGTAGGAGCTCTCTAGTGGAGTTCTTTGGGTCACTTAGGTAGACGATCATGTCGTCTGCAAATAATGATAGTTTGACTTCCTCCTTTCCAATTTGTATCCCTTTGACCTCCTTATGTTGTCGAATTGCCCGAGCTAGTACCTCAAGTACAATATTGAAAAGATAAGGAGAAAGGGGGCAGCCTTGTCTGGTCCCTGATTTCAGTGGGATTGCTTCAAGTTTCTCTCCGTTTAGTTTGATGCTGGCTACCGGTTTGCTGTATATTGCTTTTACTATGTTTAGGTATGGGCCTTGAATTCCTGTTCTCTCCAAGACTTTAAGCATGAAAGGATGCTGAATTTTGTCAAATGCTTTTTCAGCATCCAATGAAATGACCATATGATTTTGTTCTTTGAGTTTGTTTATGTAGTGGATTGTATTGATGGATTTCCGTATATTGAACCAACCCTGCATTCCCGGGATAAAGCCTACTTGATCATGGTGGATGATCGTTTTGATGTGTTCTTGGATTCGGTTGGCAAGAATTTTGTTGAGTATTTTTGCATCGATGTTCATAAGGGCAATTGGTCTGAAGTTCTCTTTCTTTGTTGGATCTTTGTGTGGCTTTGGTATCAGCGTAATTGTGGCTTCGTAGAAGGAATTGGGTAGTGTTCCTTCTGTTTCTATTTTGTGGAATAGTTTGAAGAGTATTGGTGTTAACTCTTCTTTGAAGGTCTGGTAGAATTCTGCACTGAAACCATCTGGTCCTGTGCTTTTTTTGGTTGGAAGACTTTCTATGACTCCTTCTATTTCTTTAGGCTTTATGGGACTGTTTAGATGGTCTAGTTGGTCCTGATTTAATTTTGGTATTTGGTATCTGTCAAGGAAATTGTCCATTTCCTCCAGATTCTCCAGTTGTGTTGAGTACAGGCTCTTGTAGTAGGATCTGATGATTTTTTGGATTTCCTCAGTTTCCGTTGTTATGTCTCCCTTTTCATTTCTAAGTTTGTTAATTTGGATACTTTCTCTGTGCCCTTTGGTCAGTCTGGCTAAGGGTTTATCTATCTTGTTGATTTTCTCAAAGAACCAGCTCCTAGTTTTGTTGATTTTTTGTATGGTTCTCTTTGTTTCTACTTGATTGATTTCGGCCCTGAGTTTGATGATTTCCTGCCTTCTACTCCTCCTGGGTGAAATAGCTTCTTTTTGTTCTAGGGCTTTCAGGTGTGTCATTAAGTTGGTAATGTATGCTCTCTCCATTTTCTTTTTGGAGGCACTCAGGGCTATGAGTTTTCCTCTTAGCACTGCTTTCATTGTGTCCCATAGATTTGGGTATGTTGTGTTTTCATTTTCATTGTGTTCTAAAAAGTCTTTAATTTCTTTCTTTATTTCTTCCTTGACCAAGGTGTCATTGAGTAGAGTATTGTTCAATCTCCACGTGTTTGTGGGTTTTCTGTTGTTTCTGTTGCTATTGAAGACCACTTTTATTCCATAGTGATCAGATAGGAGGCATGGGATTAGTTCTATCTTTTTATATTTGTTGAGGTCTGTCTTGTGACCAATTATATGGTCGATTTTGGAGAAGGTACCATGAGGTGCTGAAAAAAAGGTATATTCTTTTGTTTTAGGATAGAATGTTCTATATATATCAGTTAAATCTAATTGGTCCAAAGCTTCAATTAGTTTCATTGTGTCCTTGTTTAGTTTCTGTTTTCCTGATCGGTCCATTGAGGAAAGTGCAGTGTTGAAGTCACCAACAATTATTGTGTTAGGTGCAATGTGTGCTTTGAGTTTTATTAAAGTTTCTTTTATGAAAGAGGGTGCCCTTGCATTTGGAGCATAGATGTTCAGGATTGAGAGTTCTTCTTGTTGTATTTTTCCTTTGACCAGCAAGAAGTGTCCCTCAGAGTCTCTTTTGATGACTTTGGGTTGAAAGTCAATTTTATCTGATATTAAAATGGCTACTCCAGCTTGTTTCCTGAGACCATTTGCTTGTAAAATTGTCTTCCAGCCTTTTACTCTAAGGTAGTGTTTGTCTTTGACCCTTAGGTGTGTTTCCTGTAAGCAGCAAAATGTAGGGTCCTGTTTACGTATCCAGTCAGTTAGTCTGTGTCTTTTTATTGGGGCATTGAGTCCATTGATGTTAAGAGATATTAAGGAATAGTGATTGTTACTTCCTATCATTTTTGACGTTATTTTTTAAATTTGATTGCTTAACTTATTTGGGTTTGATGAAAGGTTACTATCTTGCTTTTTTCAGGGTGGAGTTTCCCTCCTTGTATTGGTGTTGTCCTCCTATTATCCTTTTTAGGGCTGGGTTTGTGGATAGATATTGGGTGAACTTGGTTTTGTCGTGAAATATCTTAGTTTCTCCATCTATGGTGATTGAGAGTTTTGCTGGATATAGTAGTTTTGGTTGGCATTTGTGTTCTCTTAGAGTCTGCATGAGATCTGCCCAGGACCTTCTAGCCTTCATAGTCTCAGGTGAAAAGTCTGCTGTGATTCTGATAGGTCTTCCTTTATATGTTACTTGGCCTTTTTCTCTTACTGCCTTTAGTATTCTTTCTTTGTTTAGAACATTTGGTGTTTTGATTATTATGTGACGGGAAGTATTTCTGTTCTGGTCCAGTCTGTTTGGAGTTCTGTAGGCTTCTTGTATATTCATGGGCATCTCTCTCTTTAGGTTAGGGAAGTTTTCTTCCATAATTTTATTGAAGATATTTGCTGGCCCTTTAAGTTGTAAATCTTCACTCTCATCTATGCCTATAATCCTTAGGTTTGGTCTTCTCATTGTGTCCTGGATTTCCTGGATATTTTGGGTTACAAGCTTTTTGCACTTTGCATTTTCTTTAACTGTTGAGTCCATGGTTTCTATGGAATCTTCAGCATCTGAGATTCTTTCTTCTATCTCTTGTATTCTGTTGTTGATATTTGCATCTCTGTCCCCTGATTTCTTCCCAAGGCTTTCTATCTCCAAAGTTGTCTCCCTTTGAGTTTTCTTAGTTGTTTCTACTTCTGATTTTAGATCCTGGATGGTTTTGCTTAGCTCCTTCCCTTGCATGTTTGTGTTTTCCTGTAATTCTTTAAGAGATTTTTGTGTTTCCTCTTTCATGAGCTCAGCCTGTTGACCAAAGTTCTCCTGTATTTCTTTAAGAGATTTTTGTGTTTCGTCTTTCATGACCTCAGCCTGTTGAGCAAAGTTCTCCTGTATTTCTTTAAGTGTTTTTTGCATTTCCTCCTTGTTGGCTTTTGTATTCTCCTGGATTTCTTTCAATGATTTTTGTGTTTCCCTTGCAAGGGCTTCTAACTTTTGATCCATTTTCTCCTCAATGACCTTCATGTGTTCCTGTACCAGCATCATGACCAGTGATTTTAAATCCAAATCTTGTTTTACTGGTGTGATGGGGTATCCAGGACTTGCTGGTAGAGGAGAATTTGGTTCAGATGTTGCCATATTGCCTTGATTTCTGTTAGTGACGTTTCTGCGTTTGCCTTTTGCCATCTAGCTCTCACTGGTGTTACTTGGTCTTGTCAGTGCTGGACTCACCAGTGCAAGCTGCCCCTTCCCCGTTGGCCTCTGGTGCACAGCTTACACTCTGCACTGCCTATAGACAGGGTGCTGTTTTCCAGGCTGTTCAGATCCCAAAGCAGGCACCTGAAGGCTCCCGCTGGGGCCCGCAGGATTTATTGGAGCACACCGACTTTTCCCAGCTGGCCGCCCGGAAGCCCCCACTAGCCTCTTGAGGGACCTGGAGATGTGGCGGCCACCCAGGCTGATCTGAAGCGGAGAGATTTGAGCTGGGGGCTTCTGCCTGAGGCCTTGCCCCAGATTGTGTCTGTGGACCAGGTGGAACCCGTGTGCACCCCCAGGGAGCTCCGAAGGTGAATGTTGCTGTGACCTCCCCTGTGCTCCGCTCACTCCGCTGGGCAGCCGATTTCCCCAACCGGGATGGCGCACACTAGGTTAGCCTTGTCGCCTGGGCCCTGAGTCCAGGCAAACGCCTGGGAGGCCAAGGTCCGAGCAAAGTTCCCCTAGGGCTATGTCTGTTATTTGGGTCCGCCAGGTGACCCGGATGGCGGGCGTGCGCGTCCGCGCTCCGCGAAAGCACCGGGAGAGTCTGTTGTGCTAATAACCTCCTGGGCTGGTTGACACACAGATGGCCCACCAAGCCGCCCAGTTCTTGGGGTCAGTCCTGTGCCTTTTGGGGCCTAGACCCCCGTTTTGTTAGCCTCAGGCTACGCTTGTTAGCAGTCTCTGCCCTCCCGAGCACTCTGGCTCCTGTAGGCAAAATGGCGGCGCGTGCACCGGCCGGGGCAAAAAAAAAAAAAACTCCTGGCTGGGTTGGCGCCCCGATGGCCACTCGAACAGCCCAGGGCCTGGGTGCAGGCCAACGCCCGTCTGGCTCAGACCCCTGCGGTGTTGGGCCTAGGATTATGTTTGTGTACCTCAGTCTGACCGATCTCTGGAGCCCGGGATCAAGATGGCGGTGAGTCTCTCCTGACTGGCGGGCAGCCGAGTTCTGAAGTGGCTTCCGTGCAGCGAAAGGCTCCGCAGAACCGCAGTTGCTTGCCGCCCGGCTGGTCAGCGAAGGTCAGTGGTCGTGGGCGCAGGGCCTAACTGGACCCTGTGTCGCCTTGGTTCCACTGCTGATGGCCCTTCAGCTGGAGCAGCCACTGCTACCGCCGCCGCCGCCGCCGCCGCCGCTGCCGATTCCTATTTATTTATATTTAATATTTATTTATTCCCTAAATTATGTGCTATTTTCTTTCTCATTATAGAAGTACTTCTGGAGTAAAAACAATGTTTGTTACCAAAGTAAATTTGGAAGGAACTAAAGAAATATCTTACTAACGGAACAATGCATTCAGAATTAGTTTGTTTTCCCACTTAAAGAAACTAACAAATTCATGTGTGTGTGTGTGTGAGAGACATTTTATTATTTTCCCTTAAGATATAGCTCTCAAAACTCCTCTCCATCATTTTCTCCCATGTTAGCTGTCCTCTCGGTTTCTATTCCTTCTGTCCAACATTGCCTCATTTGTCTTCTCGCTGTTTTACCTGGGGAGTTAGATACAGTCTCTCTTTTCAGTTGCCAGCATCAGACACGGTGTCTGGTTCCCACTTCATTCTCAACTAATACTGGCCATCTAAATTCTCATACTACCCTGTGCCAGAAGGGATAGTAACATGTCTGCTTCCACCGGTAGACCACTGTATCTAAGAGCTAAATTTCTGGACATTAATGTACCTTTCCTGGAGCAACAAAAGAAAACCCCTTGCATTATCATTTGTGATTGGCTCTGGTACCCAAAGACCTTGCTTTCAGAGGGTTACACATGAACATCTATTCATAAAAACACCATTACGTTAATTGGGGAGGGGGAGGACTTGATAGTCACAGTGAAACTAACCATTGGAATAGACTTTATAGGAATGCTAATCTCTGCTAGCAGGGACATAAATATCAAGGCTGCTTATCTTGTTTGGATGCAGCTGAAGATTTGGGATCCTAGAGTTACAGGCTAGATTATTACTTGGTTTTCCTTCTGCTTTCAGACTCTACTTTTAAAATGTAAATGCGCTTTTCTCCTTGCTTTTGAAAAAAAAAATCTACTTACTATGTGTAAAATTAATTGAAGTGAAGTTTTTATGTTAAGTCCTTTAGGAAATAAGCATAAATATCTTAAGATTAGACGTAGTTAAAGTTACTGGGGCTTTGAACCTAAGAAAGAAGTTTAAAAGTACCAGCCAATAGAAACCACATCATTTCCAAAAAAATTCCTCAGATCCCTGCTAGGAGCAATTTAACATGTTTATAGAATCAATAGTCTCCCCCACCCCTTCTGGGTGAATTTGAAGGAAATGGAGTTTTAAAATGTTAAAAGTAAAGTGAATAAATAAATTAATGAATGAAAAGAACGTTAAAAGTCACTAAAAGTGAATATTCTCTTTATATTGAGACTGCAGTTGGTCAATATTTTGCACTAACTACAGCTATGTTTTAAGGATGTCTAGAGGGAAGACACAACCTCCCAATTTTGAATTGCAACTTATTGTTACTTACTTGACAGGAGTTGTTAACTTATTTGATAGGTCCCTACGGATTACAACTCTCAGGAATAAAGGGACAGATGGATAAAAATGAAAATGAACCGCCGTGAGAGTCAGTATCTAGGGATGATATTTTGGAATATCAAGCATGTTCTACAACATAGGAACGCATGCCCCACCCCATCATCAACAAACAATAGTTCATGACAACGGCTGTAAAATGGTATTTTATTTGCACCAGAAAGATGGACTGGTAATAAAGTATTTCCCTCTCCCTTCCCTTTCCATTTTAACATAATATAAAAAATTACTCCCCAGGAGCAACCTACAGCTATACTGACATGATGGTCAATAGAGTGTAGGTTCATTTTCTAAAATAGTGTGAAATACTAAAAAATTCAGATGAGTGTTCCCTTGGCTTTGGTCAGGGAAGCTTCCTATTGCAGTGGGAAGAGGTTACTACGGAAACTCGGAACTCTGTTCCCAGTGCAGGGAATAAGTGACTGTAAGTCAGCTGTAGATGGAACATCTACATCAAGTCTAGGCTTGAGGCTGGAGAAACACTGGGAAAGGGGAGCAGAAGGGGCATGAGAGCCAGAGGCTGGGAAGACAGGCTATGAAATGCTGTCATCTGAACAGGACATGGTGTTGTGGTAAATATTTCATTTCAGTCAGGGGTTCCTACCCAACCTTTCATCATTCAATTCCCAGATAAAAGACACAAACTTTATGTTTATAATAAGCCTTTAAAGCACAAGAGCTGGGCAGACATCTACCCTGTGAGTTAGGATGTCTACTTCCCTGCCAATAAGCCCGATATGACTTGCCATATGTACTGGCTGGATTTGTGTGTCAATGGGACACAAGCTGGAGTTATCACAGAGAAAGAAGCCTCCCTTGAGGAAATGCCTCCATGAGATCCAGCTGTAAGGCATTTTCTCAATTAGTGATCAAGGGTGGGAGGCCCAGTCCATTGTGGGTGGTGCCATCCCTGGCCTGGTAGTCCTGGATTCTATAAAAAAGCAAGCTGAGCAAGCCAGGGGAAGCAAGCCAGTAATCAGCACCCCTCCATAGCCTCTGCATCAGCTTCTGCCTCCAAGTTCCTGCCCTGAGTTCCTGTCCTGACTTTCTTTGGTGATGAACAGCAATGTGGAAGTGTAAGTTGAATAAACCCTTTCCTCCCCAACTTGCTTTTTGGTCTGGTGCTTTGTGCAGGAATAGAAACCCTGACTAAGACGCCATGTTCCTCTTAGACCACTCTTATTCTGACTGGCCAGTCCTCATGGCCAATTCTCAGGATTCCTGACCCCATGACATCTCTTCCTTACTCTAACTCCTCTCTTCTTCTCCTCATGTATCTTTGCCTCCAAGCCCAGGCCCAGGAACCAAAACTCCATCTCTCTCTCTTCTGATCAGCATAGGCTATAGGCATCTTTATTCTGCCAATAGTTTGAAATTAAGGAGCAATGTTACATAGCATCCCTTGGTGTAAGTGAGGATTACCTTATCCCTGTGGGCAACCAGGCCTTGGCGGCTAATATTCAGCATTACAATACATAGCAACAGATCAAACCTCAAAAACATGATTATTATACAGATGAGCCCACAGCAGCTGTGGTTACCTAAAAAGTCCTGCCTGAGATCAATTCAGTTAAAAGTCCCAGCATTGGCAGGGATGGCTGTAGGAGGAAGGAAAGCCACTGTTAACGGGTGGCTGCTGACCGTTTTCTCATACCCCAGTGTATGACTCAACAGTCACAAATATATGGGCAGCACTAAGTGAATTCAGTGGGTTATAAAAGACAAAAGGTAAGAGGCCATGAATTGGAAGGAAGGTGGTCGGGAGAAAAGGAGTTGAAGGGAGGGAAGTGCAGAGGAGAATATGATCAAGACACATGGTAGATATTTATAAAAGTTTAAAGAATAAATTTAAAAGTGAATAGATAAAGTAGCATAGAAAAAAATGTCTTTAATAGTCTTCAATTGTGCTGCAATGGAACTGAATCTGTTAAAGAAACAGTTTAGTAGTAAGTACCAAAAAAACAGACAACAAACAAGCAAACAAACACAAAAAGTCATAGTCAGTAAGCCGTCATAAAATGAATACCCTCAGCAGACTCTCCCTGAGGTGAGGACCATGATCTGCCTGGGTCTCTCCGCATGGCTTCCATAGATGGAATTATGCAATGTGTATATTTTGTATGTGATCACCACATATATCCTAGGTATCTATTCTGTTACATATGACTTCATGTTTCTGAGGTTTAACCCTTTCCTGTCCATTTTCACTGACATGGTTTATTTCTTAAACAAATCACCAATTTTAATACATTATATGTACAAAATAATGAATTCTTCAGTCATAGATTGTGTAGCCATTTGGACACAGCACATCTTAGAAAGAGACTTGGCATCTAAATATTAATAAACAATTGAACTCGTCAATCTTTTTAGCTATACCTGTGTGTATTTTTTTTTACATTTTATATATTGATTCTTTGTGGAAGTCACATCTCGCACCCCAGTCCCCCTCATTTCCCCATCCCGTCAAATCTGCCCTCTGCTCCTGCAACCTTCCCCCCAACAAAAGTAAATAAAAACCACACTAACATCCTGTCGTTGCCCTGCGTCAGGGAGATCCTGCAGCTTTGGATCACTACCACATGCTCCTGCAGTTCACCGATGATTAGATTTTGGGGTGGACCAACTCAAAGCCCTGGATCTGGTCTTGAGTGGTGTGTGTGAGCTGATCAGCCTACGGGCGATCCCTCATCAGCACCACCAGGGCACGCTCTCCAGCACGGCTCAGGCAGCCCATTGGCAGGAGGCAGGGTCAGCTCTCCCAGTTTCATAGGTTACCTCACCCCTAAGCCCTCCTCTAGAGCCAGTTCCATTGTGTAGGGCCCAATCCTTCAATTGGAGGGCAGCCTGGGACTGGGTCAGCTCTCAGTCGCTCTGGACTGGCTTGCCCATACATTTGCCATCAGAGCCACCTCCGCTGGCCACAGGAAAATGCAGGGTCCGCTCTCTGTTATTTGACTTTGTTGGTCTTCCTGAGGAGTTCCTATCCCCTTCAGGGCCTGCAATTCTTTCCCCAACTCTTCCACAAGAATCCCCAAGCCCTATCCACTGCATCCATCTGAATCAGCTGCACAAGAGGCCATTCTTATCCACTTCCGCATCTCCAGTTTCATCTCTCTTCATAATAATCAAATTGGTCTGATTCTTTCTTCCCCATCTGTCTACCACATACTTGGACATTGTAATGGCTCCCACGACAGACAGGCACTGAGGCTGGTAGGCCACTGGGTGACCTCATCTGCCCACACCTCTTCTTGTGGCAGCAAGTGGGCCTTTGGTGTTACAGCCCACCCATGTGTCATGGCAGATAGACCTGTGGATGTCTTCCCCTCCTGCTCTGAGCTGCATGGCTGCAGGCAGGGCTCTGTGCTTCTGCAGTGCTCCTGTGCTGTGCAGGTGTCTTTCCCCACCCATATGCATGCTTTATTGTGTGCATCCGTGTGCCTTAGAGATTAGAAGGAGACATTGGATCCCCTGGAACTGGAATTATAGGCAGTTGCGAGACACCTGATGTGGGTGCTGTAGCTCAAGTCCCAGTCCTCTGAAAGAGCAGAAAGTGCCCTTAACTCCTGAGCCATGTCTCCTGGATCTCAGAGCCTCTTTTCCTCAGGTGCGGATGGGCATATTTGTTCACTTCTAGTGGTGTGATTATGGAGTGATGTGTTATCATGTGTCTTAAGACGTGAAACATCCTAACTCTGTTATTCTTCACCAACTCTAAGGGAAGCCAGCTAACTTTCCTGGGGCCTGAGGAGAACTCTGTAAGACAGAGTTTTGATGAGGCTCCTCTAAGATACTAATTCAGCTGAGCCTCGAAGAAGGGTTTACCCAGTCAATGACTAAACAGTAGCCTTTTGAGAGCCTGAGCCAAACTTCTCAGCTAAGCTACTCCAAAATGCCACTGAAACTGAGAGCTAACAACTCCTACTGAAGGTATGTGTTATGCGCATTCCAAAAATATCTATTTTATGTTGCTAATGCTCATCTATAAAACCTATCAACTTAGGTACGCTGCAGTAAAACACAGGTTTCCTGGCATTTATAGAAGGCCCACATTCAGGCATGTGGTTGGTGTTTGTTATTTTATATATTTTTAGGCTATATTTGTGTATGCCTTTAATGTCTCCTGCTTTTACACATTTTTTCCTACCATCTGGAATATGCTCAAACATTACTCTGTGCCTTCCCACCCATTCCTTTTTTATAACTAACCAATATCATCAATCATCTCTTCAGTGATGTATCTTGAGACAGCATTTGAGATATATTCTGTAAAATATTGTTCTTGTAGAAAGGTATCCTGGGACATTTTGTCAACGTCATCCATTCTAGTCAGATCTTCATTGGCTGACTAATAGCCCTTGAAGAATTACAAAAGGTTAACTGATTTTGTAATATTTATAATCATCTCTGATGTATGCATATACATTGGCATTTAATAACTTTTGTCAACTGATTTTAATCATTAATAGCATCAATTATCTTAAAATACAACTCATGGTGAAAATTCAATAACCTTCAATTTTGTTTCATTATTATCTTACCTTGTTCTCTTTGGAAACTAATATAAAGAAACCAATTAATGTTAGATTTTATATATATTTATAATATACATTTATATTATATATATTTATATTACATATATGTATATTACATGCATATAGATATCTGTGATTAATCCTGTTATTCCAATACTCAGGAGGCAGAGATATAAGTTCAAGGTTAATCCTGAATTACATGGCAAGAGCCTGTCTCTGAAAACAGACACCAACCTATACCACACACACACACACACACACACACACACACATACTGCTAAGAGTTTAACAGTTAAAAACATCAATACGGCAATATTGCTCTTTAATGAAAAGGTGTGTGTATCGCATCCTATTTGAATGTTGTGAGTTAGAGATGGGGGTGCAAAGAGAGATAAGACAAGATTCACTAGATATGATGTCCTAATTAGAAAGAGAAGTAAAGAGAGTTATTTAGACATAATTTGCCACTAGGAATGCTACAGTGGAAACTTTAATGATTTATAAAACACTATTTTTCTTTATAATTTCCCATGGGCCATGTGGGTATTTTAGTAAGGTTGAAGCCAGCAGTGTACACCTGGATGCAGTATCAGTTTTTCCTTGCTTCCTGATTTTGCGTTGCTGTTCTAAGGGCCAATTTCAGCCTATTTATGCTTACACACACTCTCCTTTATGAGGGATATTCAGTTCTATAGGAGTTCTATATAGCTTCCCAATTAGAATATCTCTTAATTATTAGAAATATATTATGTACCAAAGGACCAGTGGCCTATCTTACTGGACACACATCTAAGCATGCAGATTATAAGTATCATTTTGGGAATGAATTAAGGGAAAAATATAACAAGAAGTGTTCTACAGGGGTCGGTTACCATTTCAGCGCTATTAAACATTTTCCAACGAGCAGAATGATAGACCATCAAGTATGCTTGTTAGGTCTGCTGATGGCATTGAGTAGAAGAAATGGCCGGAATCTGAGAGAATAGAATCACAATTCAAATTATTGTGTGAGTGGCGGTCAAGACAGTGAGACTGGATGTGCACACGGCCCTGATACACATACAGTCCAGCTTATGGAACAAGCAAGTGAGATATCCATAGACAAGAAAACAAAATCCAAGGGAAAACATGATTTCATTCAAAACTAATTATCATACCATATAATATTGGGCTTGATTATGGTATTATTGGAAATAGCCTGTTTTGTTGATTCTCCTCCTACTCTTCCCTCTCCCCAACCCCCTGCAGTCACCTCTGCCCCACCCCCCATTCTACAGCCTCCCAACCCCCTTTCTGCTTTCATGCCTTTGTGTGTCTTCTGTTCTGTAGACCTCCTCCCCACCTCGTCTACCTCAAGGAAAACACCCTTCTCAACATTACAGGAGGTAAGTCTAATGGAGCAGTTCTTCGATTTGAAGATCATCTCACCATTCAGTCCCTCTCAGTATGGTGACATCCTCCAAAGGGCCCTCACCAGTGCAGACACAAGTCACTGTCACATCTCTCCAACTCCTGTACTACAAATAAAGTAAACCCCTCATTTTCGTAAAGTTAAAACAAAGAGGCCAACAGCACCTGCAGCAGCCGCCTCAAGGACTTAGTCCTGCAATATGCTAACTAAGCCACAGAGAGTACTTTAGTTTAGTATAGATGAATCAGTGTGTCATTATGGAAGTACAGAGGTCTAAGATTAGAGGGCTGAGGGCATGATATATAGTTTTGATACGTGTGTCACAAAAGAGAGGAAAAAGAGTGGTTGAGGGGATGGTGGACTCCTTTCTATATAGAACCCACTCCTGACCTTTATCTATTCATGTGGCCAACACACCAAGAGCCAGGACTTACCTCCCAACATCAGCACCACGGGGATGAAGGTTCCAACACATGAACTCTGGGAACACATTCCCACACTGGGAGCAGCAACCGCAAATGCTTAGGAATAATTATAAACTATTCTATAAAAATCTGGCCAAGCCACATTTACAACTCAGGATTGCCACTTACAACTGAGGGTGTTTTCCTTTCGTCTTGACATTCTGTCGATTGATATTTTTGATTAGTTTTTAAAATGAGTATACAAAACAACGGTTTCCACTAGAACACTTCCATGCATACTTTTTATTTCTGTTGATAGGCTCCTCCCAACCCCCTCCCTAGTGCCCTCCTGGCCCCCATCCTACCCTGTCATAGCATCCTGGGTATGTTTTCCAGTCATATCCATGAGATTACTTTTGTTAACTTTCTCCATCTACTCTCTTAATACCTTTCCTCCGGATTTCATGATCTCCTTTCTAGTTCCTTGACCTTTGCCTACATCTGTATGCATATCCATAAAAACAAATTAAAATCTAGAATGTATATTCAGATAAAGCACAGCATTTGTTTTTCTGAGTCAGGGCTACTTCGGTTGGCACAATCATTTCTATACATTTGCCTACAAAAGCCTCTGTTTCATTTTTTTAGTTCTTTAAAAAAATTACAGAAGAAAACGTAGGTGAAAATGAAGGGCAAAGTTAGAGCATTTACAAAAATGTAAAGAACATTTTACAAACATACACGCATACCATACAGACCTTCATATGTAAATTCAACATTTCAAAACACCCCTCTAATTTTTATTTCACATGATCTTCTTCTCTAACTATAATGCATAATTTTGAGGTGTAAGGACTGAAATTTTTAGATGTCCAAAAATAATCCAATGAAACAATCATATTTTCCATGAAATTTTTTGATATGTTAAAAATTTGATGGTGAGAATGCATCATGCTGAGGGTTGGGTATGTAGCTGGAAAAGCCCTTTCCTCACACACACAAGGTACTTACTGTATCAGTCCGCGAGCAGCACAGTAACGGTACTAGAAGCTACCTTTTGAAACAGGAACTTTTCCCCTACTAGCACCAAGAGCAACAAACAGTCTTAATTTACATAAGTACATAAGTAGTTCCTTTACATTAAAATGTTAGCGACAACATATTTGCTAATGTTGTGTTTGTCTGCACTGCAGTTGCTTCTGTGACCTTGCCTTCGTAAGCAGAGCAGGATCCAGTAGGAGTGGCCCATAGTGTCAATGTTGCTTTTCACTTTCTCTCTTTTGGAAGCACATTAAGACACGCGCCATACATGTGTTGCTGCTTGAACTGAGATAAACCCAACATGAAAACTGAACAACCTTCCACAGACCCTAAGATCAAAAAGATTTTGCAAATATTTCAAACAAGGTTGCTATTGCCCTGATTCTTCTGTGCTATAAGATTAAATAAAATATACTTATGCTACTCTGTCCTGAATCCATTGCTTTTATGTTTAAGTTCTTTAATGAGTGAACTTAAATGTCTTGGTTATAATTTCCAATGTGGCAAATGTTATAGGCACAACATCAATAAAACTCTATAGTGCCTCAAAACTAAAAACACCTGAACATAAAAATGTGTTAGAGCCATTGAATTGTCCTAATGGCTTCTAGTTCATTAGGAGGAATCTCTGGTTCCAAGAACCCATTTAAGACTATCTCCTAAGTTGCCAGGAAGAAAGTTGGAAGGGATCAATAGATTTCAACCTTGGCGGTACACTGGCCTCACCCGGAGACCTCGAACATCATTAATGCCTAGATGCTCTAGGCTGTGTGTGTGTGTGTGTGTGTGTGTGTGTGTGTGTGTGTGTACATGCACCCACATGCCGCTCTCTGTGTCTCTGTCTCTCTCCCTGTCTCTGTCTCTCTGTGTGTGTCTCTTTGTCTCCCTTGTCTGTTTCTTCCCTCTGTCCCTCTCCCTGACTTCTCCCTTCATGGTTTTTCTTTATTCTTCCTTCTTTCCCTTCTTTCTTCCTTTTTCTCCTCCACTCGCTGTCTCTTTCCATCACAGACTTTTGATTAGACATTTGGAGTTTGTAAATTGTGTGACCGAATCTGACACAAGTGCATCGATACACAAGGGTTCTAACATATTTCCTCTGCATTATTTAGGTGGCATTTTGGACCAGTATGGTAATTGCACCCCAGTTGTGAGCAACTTAAGCAATCTTTATCCATGATCTAAGCTGTCACACAAGTGCAGTGTCTGTGACATTCTAAGATAACATAAACATTAAATTTTTTAAGTGTTGTTCATGAGTTCCAAGTTTCTGGTTGTTCAATATTTTTATGGTTCATGGATGGTGCTTAAATTAAAATGTCTCTTATACTGGTTTAGTGGCTAAATCATAATACTTAGTTTTCATCTTTCAACACAAAACTATAAAGAATAATTTTATGACTGCACTACATAAAACACTCATAAATCTCTTTGTTATGTCAATCTAGGAAGTCAAGCTAAAAATAAGCTTCTGATGAACCATGCTACATATAAACTAAACAAGTGGTTGATATTATTTCCCATCTAATATTTGGTGATGAAGGACTCCAGATACACATGCTCATGCAGTAACAAAATCCCTAAAATCATGAGTGACAACCTCAGATTTTATGGTAAGATCATGGTAATTATGTTCACCATTGATAAGTTCCTCTCCAGCTACTTTGTGCTGTTTGCCATGAGATATAGACACCTCACCTTGAAGCTAGCTGCTAGTTTGTAGTTAGACTAGGTAGGGTGGGGAGGGTTGTAGCTGTGACATCATGTGATATGGTGTGATGTGATGTGATATATGATATACTATGATATGATATGATATGATATAATATGATATGATATAATACTGAGATATTTGGTTCATTAAAATACTTACCAAGTTGCTTTTGAAATAACTTCGTATGTTTTGGTTTTGTACACCGAACAGGCATACCTATCCGTGTAGGTACAGCTTACATGTCAATTACACCTCCACATGACAGGGCAGTGCTTTCTGGGTAGGGGTGGGATCTATTGTGAGATGCCATGTGTTCATCAAACCACTTCTCACCTTCAATTAGAAAGAAAAATGGATTAAATTGATTTAATCATTCCATATTTGTGTTTGGTTCCCAAAGTTCTATTCTTCGTATTATAGAATGAATCTCAACAACTTTGATCATATTTCAAGTTCTCATTATAGAGAGATATCTTTTTACTTAAAGATTGGTAATAAAATATTAAATTGTCTATTACAAAGCTTAAAATTATTTTTACATTATTAAATTTATGTTGGAAGTAAAAGAAAAATTCATTAATGTGAAGCAAATTAACTCTTTAATGTATTAATGGATAAGAGACTGGAGAGATAGGCTCCTGTATACATCTATTTATAAATATATTTGTATTATATATAATCTATGTATAGCTTACCTATTTTAAGCAAATTCTAAGTAGTTAGTGAGGAATATACATTCTTCTTTTTTATTAAAGCATGTTATTATGTAAAAATATATTTTGACTTAAGTGCACTATTTTATTTCATTTATTTCTTTGGTTACTTCTTTATTTTTTTATTATATTATAAATATATTACATTTGTTCCTAAAACAAAATAAATTTTATCTTTTTAGTGCTAATTTATCCTACTACTGCAAAAGATAAAGGTATTTTTCTTTCTTTTAGTTAATAACAGAGAATGATCATTGTCAACAAGTGAAGCCTATAATGTCTATTGTATACAATATTAAGTTACCCAGAAAACTTTTCATAGTAAAACATCTTGATATTACCATGAAAATATTCATTAGCATACAATTTTCTGACAAGATTATTAAGCAGGCTGATATACTTGATGCTTTAAGACTCAATGTAGAAGTAAAATAGGCTCAGTAAAGATCTTATTAATTTCATGCTGTTCTGGATTCCATTTTTACTATTACATTATTAGTTGATGTTTCCGGTAAATTTTTCTTATACATTTTTTTACTCTATTTTACACACGGTTTGGAAAACTGAAAAAGCACTGTCAAGTTTATTTTTCTTCTTTTATAGCTTATATTTATAAATCCACTTTGGGCATGCCCCCTGATTTTATGGTGGCTTAGGTTTTGATATCACCAACTGTGTGTTTTTTTTTATTTTCCTTTTCATTTTTTAAGTAGGAAAAGAATGTGTTATGTTCCTCATGGTTGCTTTTTCCTTACAGAATTCCCCTGACTCAGCCCTGACAGATCTTGCTATCCAAGAGGGAGTCAGCTCACAGGATTAAAGGCAAGAACCTCAATTAGACAGTCTCTGATTCCTTCAGATGTTCTTTCTAATCTTTTAATATGAGATTATAGGCAGCTAGAACCTATGCTGCAGTTATAAAAATAGGGAAGATGCTTTGTTCTGAATCATAAGCACATGGCTGTTTAAAAAACACACATTTTTCTTAATTTGAATTAATTCTGGTCTAGATGAGGATAATGAAGTTTGGTCAGCTCTCTGTGGTTCAGCATGGCGAGGACTGAAAAATGCACCCGCTCGCCTCAGCATTGGCTGGAAACTCCCTCAGAGACTGATTAGCCCACACTTGTCACAAATAGGGGAGATAATTATGGGGCTTAACAGTCTATATGGTGGATCTTTAGAGAGGCAATGAGTAGATCTAAGACTGTCTTTAGATCAACCCTAATTCTTGTTATTGCTCATATCTTGTGAGAGCTTCTTTTTTTTTTTCTCCCACATCTCTAGAGACTAAACATCGTCTTTCCCCAGAGGACAGCATCACATTTCTTTTCTAGAAGATAAAATTGTCCAAATGAGATTATCCTTAATTAGTGTAATCCTCTGAGCCATTCCATGAAGTTTACTGCACCCGTGTCAGCTCCATATCACAAGATTCTTATTGAATGAAGTAATCTTTTGCCATAGCAATGATATTTAGAAGCAAGGTTACTGATTTCTTGCAGTATTACAATAAAGATTTCTTTTTTTGTGGTTCTTAGTAATATCAGATGACCTATTTTAATGAGAGGTGAACTTAACTCCAAATATCCCTTATTCCTAAGTTACTCTACTGCAAGGAACCTTCGTGGCGACAAAAACACAAAGTGCTTATATTTAAAAAAAATAAATTACATTCTCCCAAATGAGAATAGTGGATAAGATGACCCTGATGACATTTCAAAAATTCGATTTAATATTAATTAATTTGTTTATTTATAAATAATTTTATGTGCATGTGTCATGACTTTTATGAAAAGTAAGAGGACAACCTGAGGTCTTCCACATCCTCCTTCCACTAGGGATAGAACTCAGATCACTGGGCGGGTCAGCAGGCAGGGGGCTTCATCCACTGCATCACCCCACAAGGCCCCTGCTGATATTTTAAAGTGCATAAAAATTGCCATGGTTTGAATTCTGTGCTCTTTTAACCCCTCTAAAAGCTCTCACTTTCAAGCTCTTTACACTTCTCGTTAAGAATTCAATTGGAGAACTGAGGAGTGGCCCCTTGTTCTGGAAAGACTCAGTGAAGCAGTATAGGGCAAAACCAGAACAGGGAAGTGGGAAGGGGTGGGTGAGAAAACAAGGGGAGGGAAGGGGGCTGATGGGACTTTCGGGGAGTGGGGGGTCTAGAAAAGGGGAAATCATTAGAAATGTAAATAAAAAATATATCGAATAAAAAAAAAAGAATTCAATTGGTTTATAGGACCTTGCCACGTCCCTTAACTTGTGGGGAGGGGTTCAGTTTTGTATTCTTTTTAAGTGAGTTGCAAAGGGTGGTTTGCTTTCCTCTATAGTCACACACAATGCTGGGTTGAAAGAATGCTTGTTGGGAGTTGAGGACGTTCACATACTATGCATTGTTCATCAGCTCTGCCAGTGTACACTGAGTGACGTCAGATGCAACTCTGTAGTACTGGGTTCAGTTGGACCCATTTTTTTTTAAATAGTAACAATGTTCCTCAAGGAAAAAAAATACCTTTAAGCAGAAGTAGGTGGCTGTTTCTTTCCTTGTACAGACATGAGACATTTCTTTCCCCTTACCTTTAGTGTAGAAGAATGGTGATCATTACAGTGCTTCATTCAGTTTAACAAAAAAGTTTTATTGCATCACTACACAGTATTGTTTGCATAATTTAAAAATGAGAAAAGGCATATAATTATTTTTTCTTTATGACGTTTCTCGTAGGAATTATGTATCTATCTACCTACCTACTTGACTATCTGTCTGTCTGATTGACTGTGTGCCTGCCTGTACTTCTATTTATCTGTCTACATCTAATGCAAAAGCTCCTTTTAACAGATATTAGCATTAAGCAGACACCTCTCCACACTCTTTCATAATTGTACCATTGTTCTTCTCCCCATTTCTCCCCAGATATTTGGATTTAGAGAGGAGAAAAGTAGCTTCTGGCTCCTGCAAACCTTGGTTTGCATAACTAGAGCCTACCAGCATTAGGAATCTTCCACCAGGCAATAGAGGTTCAGTTAATCAGAATCAATGAGTCGCAGCGCATTGATTTTCAGATCTGAGCTGCAGTAGTGCCTGTCATTGTGAACTACCCTAGTGGGGCAGACCAAGGCCCATAATCCTCTTAAGCAACAGTCAAGAAATTGAGATAAAAGCTGGGAATTCAGCTTGCTCAAATAACAGATTTGACACATTAGGAGGGTTCAGCCTTACGATGTTAAAAAGATCCAATTTTGGTGGTTGTTAATGTGCTATGAGAGAAAATATAGATGAGGTGGAAATTGGATAATTACAGACAGCGAGGCAAGTGATTCCCTTTATTTTATGTCATAAGGAAATCACTGTATAAAGCAGCATCAGCATTAGAAAAGAGAAGTTATTGGGACTCCAAAAACTACAAATTGGATATTATAAAATTTTCTGCAATGTTTGATATAGAGAAATAACATGAAAGATAAAATATAAGTTTAAGAAAATACCACCTTTGAGTTGATAATGTTTATTATTTGTCTACCAATCAATGAATCATAAAAACTAAAACAGCATCAGTGTTCATGGCAAAAATATTTATGCTGGATGAAAGAAACAATCAATAAATAATTCAAATGAAGTAAATGTATAAGTAAACAACTTACAAAACAATTTTATTCAGTTTCTTGAATTATCTTTATTTTAGAAAAACAATTGGCCATTTGTTTCAACAGACACGGGCACTATAGCCTTTTTAGGTAAGTTTTGACATAACGTTATATCAACATAATTTGTTGACAAGTACCTTAAAATATAAAGCAAAAAACGCTAACATTGCACCATTGCTAGAATTTTATTTTCATATTTATCTCTAAATAAAAATAAAACAGAATATGTATTGCAAACGGGCAAAAATATCATTTTTGCCTTTTCGTAGTTATTTGGTTGCATGCAAACTATACTTACCAAGCTTGCTCACTGTAATTGTTTTTCTCCTCCTCTGCTCATGCCTCTTTTTTGCATGTCTCTCTTTCATCTTCATTTTTCTCTCATTTCTTTTTAATATGCACAGTATTTAAAATAACTTCCAAACATATGTTTCTTAATAATTTCTTTCTTGCTGCATGGATGGACAAATGGATGAAGTGGACAGATGGATGGATGGATGGATGGATGGATGGATGGATGGATAGAATCAAGTAACTCATATAGATATACTTTAAGGATGAAGATTATATACACAGAATTATGTAGTCCACATTAAATACTAGTAATGGCATTGCTTGGGATAAGTGAAACTCGACATTGTGCCTATGTGTTTAACTAATAGGCTATTGTCTAAGAACCTCTGTCCTAAAGGAACCACCATTATCATATCCCTCTGGTTACCTAAGAGTCAGTCGTTTTTCTTATATGTTTCTGCCACAGTATGCATAGTAAGAAGTCTGTAAAAATTAAGCAAAGAGATTTGTTGCATTATAAACAGAGCTCCCCAAGTATGAATTTTATCCATTGCACAATTTCACTGAAGGACTAGTTAAGTGGTCCAAGTCTGATGCCTAGAGGCTAGGGCATTTTTAGGACAGTCAGTGTTTAATCAGTTTAATTTCTTTAACAGTTATTGAGTGGTGGTGACTAATTTGGTGTCATTTTCCATACAAATCCTATAGATAACCTTATGGTAAAATACACAGCTATGAAAAGTTTATATTTAATAAAGAGACAAATAGATGACAAAATTGCTTAATATATTGAACAAAAACCTCTTAAAAGAGTCAAAGTGAGAAGGAAGAGTCTTGTGTAGCTAGATTTTAGCTAGGTCCTAGTCTACCTAAAGATTGGCCCATCACATTCTAGTTGTTCACAGCTGACAACTTGTAACTTCTTTTGACCATGATTCTTTCCTGTGTTTTAATATTTATTTGTCCTTTCACAATTTCAATGCACAGAATACATTTTTAGCATAGTCAATCTCCATCCCTTATCTCCCCTCAAAGCCCCTCTTCTTCCTGACACACCCACCACAAACACACACTTCCATGGGATTTCAAACTAACCGATACACTGAGGTTCATTAGTGTGGCTTTGTATATGAATAGGTGTGATGTTATTCACTGGATAGTAGGTAACATATCTATGGCTACGATCCTTAAGAAAAATGATTCCTCTGCCTCATTAGTCACTAATTGATGACAGATCCTTAGCTAGAGGTAGGGCCTCTTGTTACCCTCTTGTAGCAATGTTGAAATGCTGGCAGACTTGATCATGTGCAGTAATGATCATGTGATATGTTCCATGTTGACATGTTCCTTGAACCGGGGGGGGGGGGGGGGGGGGGGGGGCCAAAATGTGATACAGATGTCATATATAAAGTTGAGCTCCCAACTATTGCCTATTTTTAGTATTTCAGCCAGTTATGGGCTTCTTTATTAACTAATGCCAAACAGACCTATTTAAAGAAATTAAATACCTCAAATAGAGTTGATTTCTGAAACATAGATGACTCTTTTTTATTAAAATAATTGTCTCAAGCAAAAAGAGTTTGGAAGTTGGAAAAGAGGAAAACTGTGTTACAATGAAAAAAAATATGATTAATTAAGGAGACAAGGATTTGGCATCAGTATCTTTCTTAACGTCCATGACACCCTTCATGATGTCATAAAAATAGTTTCCTTGCAAAAAGCACAAAGTGTCCTCTGCCCAGTCTGTAGATTTCCCAGACTTAGAGTAACCTTGTTCTGGAGCACCAAAGTCTGGGAGAAATAAAAAGAAGAATATATATATACATATAGATAGATAGATATAGATATAGATATAGATATAGATATAGATATAGATATAGATATAGATATAGATATAGATATAGATATAGATATGATAGAGATAGAGATAGAGATAGAGATAGAGATAGAGATAGATAGATAGATAGATAGATAGATAGATAGATAGATAGATATGGATGTGGATGTGGCTATGGATACAGATGTAGATGTAGATATGGATATGGATATAGATAGATATAGATATGTATGTATGTATATTCTTGTCATTTATGCAGCAACCTAAAAAAGTTACTTAGACAATATATATATGGGTATCAATTTCACTCTGTATGAAGAAAATTGTGACAGAATCTTTGATTTTCTCAACCTCAAATGGAGAATAGAATTTGCTGAATCTGGTACTTTCCCCATCTTTGAAGAAAATTCCAATAAAAACTCATCAAATATTCCCAAAGGAGACATTTCAAGCAAAAGTCATCAATACGCTGATCAAATCAATGCAAGTAGGAATAGTACACCTGGTTACAGCTCTTAGGGAAATATCGTGAAATTTAATGAGAATGTCATGATTACACCATACAAGAATCCTATTAAGATAACTCATCTCCCACAACAAACAAATGCTGAATCAAAGGCTACATTACCAGAGTGATAAAATAATAACCAAACCTTGCTGTAAACACTAGTCCTAATATTTAGAAAAGGTTGGCAAAAAGAAAAAAAACTGCTTAAGTTAATCAAAGTAATTTGAAATTACTGTAGCAATTAAATAGATACAGTGGTAACTATTTGGACAAAGTGCAGAGCCCCCTGGGCCACAGTGGTTGGTATTGTCATTCCTAGTCAATAATATAAAGTCATATGACTTCAACTTTCAGCCTCTGAGTTGCATCTTGTCTGCTTTTATCAATGCAATGAGAGGTCAAGGCTCTTAGTGAATATATGAAACATGTCAATATTTTACATTATTATGGAAGCCATGCAAGAAAGCTATAATCCTCAATATTTTGCAGATTTTAAAGCATAAGGATCAAGGTTGAATACAGTTGTGTTGGATGCTAAAGATGCAAAGATATCCTTAATTACTTAACACTCTCTTACTCAAAAAGAAAATGCCTTACTTTAAACTAAACATGAACACTGTATAAACAGAATCTAGAACTAAATACGAGGATGTCCTAGTTTAAATCACTTACTTGAAAGCTGATTGAGAAATAGGTGACAAGCCAGCCATGCAGTCTCCACATAACCTGTAAGTTCTTACTGTCTGCTGTGTGCCAGTCACTGGCTAAAGGACCCGACATAGAGCGTAGACAAACATTTTTGGCCTTGTATTCTAGTGCAGAAGACAAAACACAGAACAATGTGTGCGTGTGTGTGTGTGTGTGTGTGTGTGTGTGTGCATACATGCATGTGTGTTGTGTGTGTGTGTGTGTGTTGTTGTGAATCAAGTTACAGTTGATGTTTTCATAATAATGGTCAGAGCAAGGTGAATGACTTCAAAATAGCAATCTGAAATGAGAGTGCTGCTTCTGAAGATAGCTTGTAAGTGAATGTGCTTAAAAGAGATAAGAAAACAAGATGGTGAGGTTAATCATAATGTTTTCATGGCACAGTAGAAAGCTAATAAAAGTAAACACAAGTACAAATGTGTAAGAGAGGGGAGCAGGAAATTAGTGGTCAGGTGGGACCTTGGTCACCTCTTGGCTTCTTCTACTGTGAATAAAAGACAAAAGAATCTACTGAACCTGTAAGCATCTCGTGATTTCAGTTTGACAAGATCTCGGATAAAGAGGAGGGACTGAAAGCAGTTGACTGAGAATATTAACACAGTAATCCTGGCAAGATATAAAGTAAACTTAGACCGCAGAGGGGGCAGTGAATGTGAAATGTAGTGTGTGAATTCTGCATATATGATAAGGTTAAACTTAACAGGCAAAACTGGTAGACCGAGTATATAAAGAACAGTAGTTTTAAACATGATCAAGAGTTAGATCAAACCTCACTAAGTAAAAGGCTCCATTGGTTGATCTGGCGACAAAACTTGAGGTTTTAATTACATGATGCCTATGACCAAATAGTAGATACGCAGGAGACAGTGATATAAGAGGAGAGTTGCTTTTTGCTTCCAAAAATTATTCAATATCAACAGCGAAAGTGCCACCGTTCATCAGAGTTGATTTGCTTGAATGAGTGAGTTTATTGGACTGGAGAGAAGGCTCAGCAGGGAAAGAGCACTGGCTGTTCTTCCGGAGGTCCTGAGTTCAAGTCCCAACAACCACATGGTGGCTCACCACCATCTGTAATGGGATCTTAAGCCCTCTTCTGGTATGTGTGAAGACAGCTACAGTGTACTCACATAAATAAAAAAAAAAAAGAAAAAGAAAAAGAAAAGGAAAAAAGAAAGAAGAAAAAGACTCTCAGCATTTTTTTTTTAAAAAGAGAGTTTATTACTTCTAGCTACTTAATTACGATATCCTGTTAAATTTCCCTAGTAGGGTTAGAGACCAGATACTCTTATAATTTAACTTTCAGAAGTCTGGACTCTCTTTCTTGAACTGTGGGTTACAAGATCATTAGCTAAATGTGGATCATGAAAAATTTGACAGTAGTAAAAGGTTACTCAGCACATAATAAACACTAATTTAAAATAAAATGATATAATCATATTAAAAATTTTAAAAATAAAGAGTTGGAGTTCCAAATCTTACAATTCAAGTTACAGGTTTTTTTGTTTTTTTGTTTTTACCCAAAAAAGCTATGCTCAATTAAAAAAAAAAAAAAAAACTGTTGCCAGCTAAAGGGGGGAAATATCAAATGTCTGAGATGTTGCCAGCAATGCTTGTCCTTGCTGTGTCGTGAGGCATCGCTGCAGACCTGACTGAAGGCCCAGCATGTGCACTTTGCCCTGTTCACAGTCTTGCCACATAACACTGAGCATGGCTAAGACTCTTGCACTCAGTGTACATTATAAATTCTAAGGTTTTATCTGAGATACAAAGTTTTCTGCTTTTACAACAGAATAGTGATGTAATTATAGAAAATACAACTGTTTAATTCTCTACTATCATTCCTCAGAAGGTAAGTATCAAGTTAGCATCTCTTTGCATTGTATTTATTATTTCATAATGTTAAAATTCATAAATTTTGTCTGAGGTATTTTTACTTGAATGTCTTAAGAATCATTCAGTGAATTTGGGTTTGGGAGAAGAATTGAATTTTGACAATTCACAAATGGTCCTAAATGTATTTCTACCATTTTGCATTACATACCTATGTAAAGTGTTGTTCTCAGCACTAATAAATAAAAGAAAAATATAAAAAAAATTCTGAAACATAATTGAAAATGTTATGTCCTGAAGTATCAAATATTCAGAGAAAATTTAAATCTTTTTGTAAATATAAACAAATACATCCATCCAACTTTTGTGAAATTTTGGTTCTATCTTTAGTAAATGATGAAATTATACCTGTAGCAGTATTTTAAAATACAATTCTTCATGATTTATTAACAATAATTGTTTGATTTCTCTATTTTACATGTCTATAGTCTCAGGCTCCTGTTTAAAATTCTCATGAAAAAGATGTCACTAGTGGGAAACACTTTAAGGAGGCCTGGTCTAAAGGGACAACATAGTTTGAGGACTAAAGACAAATATTTATATCACAATATTCCTAGTGTTGTTATCAGCATTTAAGTTATTGCTATTTTCATAAAATATCACAATTCATCATTATAAAGGACTGGTCCATGGACTTGAAGACATTTAACATCCTTAGACTTCTGTTATATGTATATATGTATAGTCTTGTATAAGAATAAAAAGTACCTACATACTTTCAAGCAATTTGCTTTATTTTGCACTATTACAAGTTAAATCTTCTTGAGGGATAATCTCCAAAAGCCTACAGAATTTCAGAAAATACAACTGACCCTTCTTCTGTGATCATATGTGGGTGCTTCCTCTTTCTGTGTGAGAATAGCTTCGCCCTACCTCATATTCCAACCACCACCTCCTAAGCTGTTTACAGTCTATGGTAAGTGTGTTGCAAATTAGATCTACCATAAAACTACTCTGCTGGAGAAAGGAGATGTGGAGAAGGCACGGGTAGCATCACAGTCTAGACTTACTATTTTGTGTCTGTTCTAGATATTTGATAATAAGATCCTATGTATTTCATGGGTTGCCTAAATCGAATTTTATTTATAATAATTGTACTTCACCAAGAGTATGCAATTAGTAAAATCACTATTTTAAAATTAGTCTTCTGATGAATGAAATAAGGTTAGTGGAATTAGAATATCTAAATTCGCATACATCAATATATCCATAGTGATACTTTAAACACAGATGAACAGAATCCTACCTAAGAAGTCTGAAGCAGGGAGTGATGAAATTTACATTTGTAATTGGTTCCAGGTGTCTTAGTCACTGCTCTATTGCTGTAAGCAGACCAAGGCAAACATTATAAGAGAAAGTATTTCATTGGAGGCTTGCTTACAGTTTCAGACATTTAGTTCATTATCACCATGGCAGGAAGGCTAGCAGCATGTGGGGTAGACACTGAAATAGTATTTGAGATGTACTTCCTGATCCACAAGCAGAGAGAGAGAGAGAGAGAGAGAGAGAGAGAGAGAGAGAGAGAGAGAGAGAGAGGCTGGATCTAGAATGGCCTCTTGAAACCTCCAAGCCCACACCCAGTGACATACTTCCTCCAAAGGCCAGACCCCTTAATCCTTCCAATCCCTTTGAATAGAGCCACTCAAGATTGACTAAGCATTCAAATATATAAACCTATTGAGGGCCATTCTTATTCAATGCACCACATCAGAAATCACTGGCTTAGGCCAAACATTTTAAGACCCACTGAATTATATTAAACTATAACTGCCCACAGTTACATTGAAAGGGTTACCTGGAAGGGAAGCTGGGGATGTATGGGAAGGTGGCAAAAAGATATGGAGACCAAGACAGCATTGCTGTTCACGGTCTCAAAGTTTAATGAATAGCTCCAAATATATTGATAGGGGAAAACCCTTCCCTCAAAGGCTGGAAGCTTCTCAGCAGAACTGGTCCAGTTGCTCCCCAGGTGGCTAGTGCTTCTCAGGAAACTGCAGGTCCTTGAAGAACAATGGGCTTCACCTTGCTCTGAGCACTCCACCCTAGGTGGAGGGGATTATGGCTGTCACAGGAGTTCCCGTTCAAAGGCTGGGAGAGAACTTCACATAGGTTGATATCAAGTTCCTGCCAGGTGGCATGGCACCTCAATAAGGCTCTCTACATTAAACCTAATGAGACAAGGTTAATCTGCAAACAGCAACATGCTGCATTTTCAAAACATGACCCAAGGAGCACCATTTAGCAGTAATTTACCTTTGCTATGTGAAAAGGAGGAAGTGTGCCTAAGATGTTGGTTAAATTATAAGCAGAAACATCACTACAAGATTTTCAAAGCCTTTAACATCTTATTATGTACTCTTCAAGAAGTAGAATATAACGTGCAGTGCTGCTGACTCCAGAAACAGCCTCTTCTATTACAGAAAATATTCTAGAATATTCTTATGTTGCTCAAGAGCTGTGCAGAAAATAATCCACTATGCAGGGGTTAAAAACAAAACAAAACAACTGTTTTTCAGGGACTAAAGAAGAACAAAGTGTAAGATGAAAGATGAGGCTTGCACTCTCAGAATCCACAGCCAGTGAATGTGTTGACTAGTAAAATGATTACTAAGAGCACATCTATGAAACTAAGGACACTGAATTTAATAGCACATAGACATTAGTATGTGAAATATTGGAAACCCATGGATGAGAAATTTTGCTTTTCTATTACAGCTTCCTTCTTACTTAAAACAACAACAAAAGAAACAAACAAGCAAATAAAACCACCAGATGGTATCTGTCTAATCATTTCCAGCCGTAACTGTTTTTGCTGGTTGAAACCCAAGAAGAATTTGAACTGGACTGAGAGCTTGCTTGTTGGCACACATAGACAACTTGGTGTGTTCCACGGGGATGGGGGAGCATGATAATTATAACAGTGATTATTGGTTGTCCACTCAACTATGTCTGGAATCAACTGCTCTGAGTCACAGTGCTTCTTTCTCTTCCTTTCTCCCAGTCCGTGTCTTTACTGGCCTTTCAGCCTACTTCTTTGAGATTCTGGGGAATGCTAAAGACCAGATGAGCCTTGTGGAATAAACAACTACTTGATTCTTGGACATTCTGTTGGTAGACAGCCATTGTTGTATTAACTGAACCAGAGCCTGTGAGTCATTCTAATAAATTTCCCATATATTTATTCTATAAATACTGTTTCTCTAAAGAACTCAGACTATCAGATTTTGGTACTAGAAGTGGTTCTACAACAACATATATATAATGATAATTTTTTTTAAGTATCAGGAATAGGATCTCTGAGTGTTGGTGGTTAAAGTAATCAATTGGTAAAGAATGGGATCCCGTAAGTTGGGATGGAGATATGTTGGAGTACCCAACTGAAGATGAGAAATCCGAACTCTCAGATTCTCAGGGTTTATCTCATCTGAGAAAGGTGTCTCTCCACGTTCTACAGAAAATGTATCCACACACACACACTTCTACCCCCTAAAATACTGTGATTCTTTTTTCTCTTTGACTGAGGAAATGAATCCTTTATTGTCTGCTAACCCAACAGTGAATTTTTCTGAAGGAGATTCTAGGCAACACAATACTGATGTCCCTCGGACCCTACCTCCAGACTCAAGACTAAGCAGGATCCTAGAGGGGAGAGAGAAAGTACAGTTCATGTGGAGGTACATACACTGCGAACAGGGCTTAACAAGTTTGCTACTATTAAAGCATAAGTCTGCAGAGTATGTGAGGAAATGGATTTTAAGGGTGTGGGATAAAGGTGGAAGGAACATAAAACTGGGTCAGGGTCCTCTGAGTGAAAATAGAAGCTTACATGGTTTAAAAAAAAAAGGCGTCTATAATGGTAATTTGAGCTATACTGCTTTGGCTCCCAATGCACCTGCCCAGGAGCAGTCTGGATTTGGGAATGAACACACACACACACACACACACACACACACACACACACACACACACGGGTTAACTTTTGACATGACACGATGACTGGCTCAAAGGCTGGACACTCCTAAACCTTCTGCTGCTGGCAAACACTCCCCTTCAGTATTCCTGAGACTAATAAACCTTCCCCTGCTCCCCCAGGCCTATTGGAGAAAAGGCCAGTGACTGCTCACCAGAATCCTTACATGGCTGCTTGGCTTTCTCTCCTGTAGCTCTTATGTCCCATCCTTCTCCTCCAAGTCATAGCAACTCTCTCTCTTCCTTTCTCCCAGTTCCCCCTCAATGTAAATCTGAAGGTTTTGCCCCTCTCTCTTTGACCAATCATTGGCTATTGGTTGTCAATGGATCAAAAATCAATTGGGGACAGGGACCTTCAACAATGGACACATACATTCCTGATGAATTCAAAGCATTAGAACCATTCCCCAACAATGTCAAAAGCTTGTTTGAATGGTTGTCTAAAGCATTTCTCAAAAGAAGACCAACTGAAAAGGATTTGGAGAAGCCTGATACCCTGTTGCTTGGATCAATTACAATGCTAGACTTTGTGTGCTGTGTATAATCTATTCCTCCACAATGGGAATGCTCAAAAGAGATGCCCTTCATTAATACTATAAGATGCAAAGTGGCGAGAGAGGCACTAGCAAATGAAACTTCAGAAATTAGATATCATAAAAGTAGAGAGGGGGGAAAATCTGAGAGTTAAGAGACTCTCAGCAACATTTAGACTTCCTTCTATATTTTCCATGATCAAAACTGAAATGGCTGGTCTCTCAATAAAGTCAC
This sequence comes from Apodemus sylvaticus, assembly GCF_947179515.1. Classification (NCBI taxonomy): domain Eukaryota; kingdom Metazoa; phylum Chordata; class Mammalia; order Rodentia; family Muridae; genus Apodemus; species Apodemus sylvaticus. Next base: position 21,722,146 of record NC_067479.1, read on the forward strand.
GATTATACCAAATGATGGTTAGAAGCCATGAGATAATGTCCCTAATAAACTCTAAGTATTAGAACCACTCCGAAAGCTCATAGTCCTTACACAGAGGCCCCTGCAGTTAGAATGATCCCTATGTCAAATGAACAGATAAACTGCAGCAGATATAAAAGATTTGACAGTTCAGTGGATTTGAGAAGCATTTCAAGCTTGCTTTCATTTCTTAATATAAAATATTCAATGTGATTGGAAAAAAGTTGATTCAAAGGAAAACTTAATTCTCTATTGATGAATATACTTGCGAATCCTTCTTCTTCGACCAGTATTTCATGGGCCATAAGACACGGTTCAGCGGTTAAAAACACTGGCTGCTCTTCTACAAGAACTGAGTTTGGTTCCTAGGATGCACATGGTGGCCCATAATCACCTGTACCCCCAGCTTAAAGGAATCCAAAGTTGTCTTCTGGCCTCTGTCAGGCATGAATATGGTATACACATTTGTATACAGGGAAAAGGCCCATATATGTTAAAACCTACTTTAATTATTGCTAAAAACAAGTATTTCAATATTTAAAAAATAGTATTCCTTCCTCAAATGCATTATCTGTATCTTGGAACAAAAGCTGAAGAAAAATTATATAAGTTTATTATAGAAATCTGTATAAAATATTATTTCAAGAAATTTTATGTATGTTTTCAAGTATTTTTCATAATTAAACAAAAATGGATATTTATCACTTGAAGAAAAGTGCTTGACAATATTAAGGTCAGAATAAAAATACCCTTTGTTAATATGTATTAACCCTAACCCTAAACCTACTAACCGCAGATCCTATTTTCTCATTTAGAAGTAAGCAGCTCCGGAGAACTGGAAAGGCCTCTGGACCTCTGTGAAGCTCTCCAGTATCAAGCATACTTCATTTGCCCTTTGATACAAAACTAAGGTTGGGAGAAACTGTCTTCAAGCTGAGCCATTTCAAGATTCGATGCTACTAAGCTTTAAAATAAAGTTGCATGCATAGTTCAGTGGTTTGTCTTAATTGTATTCTTGATATAATTTAGAATGAATCAAAGAGACACCCCTTGGGATGTGTCTGTGGAGACATATTCAGAAAGTATTGCTAGAGGAGGGAAAACCTTCTCTCAGAGTGGGTGAGGACACCCACTCTTCCAAGAGGGCTCTAGATATACAAAGGCTCCAAGAGAAAGCAATGTTACTTGCCTGCTATGCTTTTATTGAACCAATACTGCTCCTGCTGCTGTCCTGCAAGATACTAGACTCCAGCTTCCCAGCCTTCTAACATGAATTCAATAGCATTGACTCCTCGGGCTCCCAGTCAGGCCTTCAGCACCAGTTTGGGACTGGATAGCACCCAGCTTTGAACACTGAGCAGGTGTTGGATCCTCTGACTCGCCAGCCTGCAGACAGCCATTGTTGGAATGCCCAGCCCCTACTGTACAAGCTAATCTAGCAAATCTCCTCCAATAACGAAGGTACATTCAGTGCTTCAAGCCACGTAGTCCTGCTTCCCTATTATCTACAACACAGGTACAAAAATGCTGTAGCCATAGTAGTCTCTAAAATAAAATAGATCGCTTTGAGAGATATGCTTGATATAAATGTAACAGAAGTGGCAACATCACTTATACAGCAAAACATAAAAACTAGGTTTATTTTTCGAAGATGTATAACCGGGGACTTTAATGAAGCACAGCTTGATAAATAACAGAATAAATGGAGGACTACGTCAAGTTCCTTGTTTTATGAGAAAGTGCATGGGACTGCAAAGATAGAGGCCAGTTTGGTGCAGAACTGAATGTTTCCTTGTGTTGACTTCAGGCGCTAGTGGAATGGTAACAGCCCATAGAGTCATTAATGCTAAATCTTGCCAAAGATGACAATATAATTCAGGATGCTGCATTTCCCACCCCCAGGGCCTTCGAGGGAGGTGGGAGAATGAGCAAGCCAAAGCAAACAAATATTTTTCTGCGAGTACATATGCAGCGTGTGTGTATGTGTGCTTATATAAGTGATGGTTCTCAGCAAGGAGACCACAGGCTTGTGCACGCAGTGGTGGAAAACCAAGCTCATATTTCCAAGACAAAGACATACTGGGCAGGCAGCAGGAGGCCCGACAGAGAAGCGGAATCACTTTAGAAACCAGAGGCCCATGTGCAATTGTCTCCCTCTGCAGAAAGATGGCTCTGGCCAGAGGACACGGCACAGAATATAATGTTTTGCCACAGTTATGGGATCCATGGCCAAGCGTGTCTTTCACTATGTATAGTCACATTTGCAAGGCATGGAAACCCAGTGCCCCAAAAGAAGGTGTGGCAATACTGTAGACTTTGAATCTAAGGGTATGCCAGATTTCTTCTATGTGTACAATATCAGGAGGGAATTTTATAATTATGTGTGAAAATTATCATCATGTTCAGCTAGAGATAACTTATACTACTATATCTTCTTTTGCATGTATGTGTACATGTGTGTACATGTGTATGGGGGGGAGCATGTTTGACATCAAGCGTTTTCTTACATCATTTACTACTTCATGTACTGAGGCTGGATTTCCCCCGTAAACTCCAGAACTCATAAACTTGGCAGTCTGGCTCACCGGATTGCTTTAAGAGTGGCCTGTCTCTGCCTCCCATGTGCTGGGATCTCTGGAGGGCCACCAGTTAGCCTCTCATATAGGCTATGGGATGCAAACTTTCTTCTTCATCCTTTCCTGGAAAGTGATTTAGCTGCTGGGAAATCTTTCCAGCCCTTCACTTTATCTTTTGAGCAATGCACCCCCCCTCCCAGATAATGAGTAATTAAAGGTGAGGTCTTGAAAGCCTTGTGTAGCCCAAATCCCTCCAAGTTAGCATTATCAAGAAAGATAAAGTGCTCTCTCCCTTTTAAGATAGAGGCAATTTAGATGCTGTATTGGGACCAGAGGCCTTTCTCTGGGTTCCTTTCTCTCTGCCACTGTTCTGTTTTCAATGTATGTTTATTAAGATGTATTATCACATACTTGCTTCATTAAAATTCTATAGCTGCTCGCTGTCACCAATATAACAGCCAGCTGTTCTGATTTTTAGAGGAACTATTACTCTTCCCTTTTAGAGTGAGCTAATCAAAGTCAGCTATGATGTAAAATCTAAGAGCCTAAAGAAAGTCTTATCCTGATAATTTTTGAGAACCTACTATTTCCTTTGAATACCACAAGTTATAAAGCCACCTTAAAGTTGCTCTAGACAGGAGGCAAATCAACAAAGAACTTTGGGAGCTGTGGGTATAGATCAGATTGATTGTTCAATCCGGAACACGGTTACAACATTGTCCCCATGAAGGTATATAAAATATTTATCTGATGTTATGTTCCTTCTAAAAGTTACAATAAAAAGAGGTCTTGCAGACAATGCCCAGAGCCCACAGGTGACACTGGCTGAGGAAGGAGCTGGACTTTGTGTAAAAAGGAAGCTAAAACTCAGAGCAGTCATTGTAGGTTGGAATACAACACCGGAGCAGTATTCAAAGGAAATATGTAGCCCAAGGTTATGAGACGTTGGTGATTCATTTATCAAGAAAAAGAGAAAAAATAGAAATAGCTCATTGAATATTATTGGTCTCAAATTTTGCAATAGATTTATGACTTTATTTTAGCAAAGAGGTAATAACTGTGTCACTTGTCATGCTATATTTTATATGTGTAAGTATGCGTATAGTTAATAGAATTCATCAGGCAATAGGTTTGGGCATCATTTAAAACAAGGGTCAGAGGGGCATTAATTCTATTCAAAGTGTCCATCTGTTGCTGCCCAACTTGCACAGAGGGTTGCATAGCAACCCATAGCACTGCATGGATATGGTTGGCCTCCCTCTGCTGCTTTTGTTTGCCCTCTGAGAGAGTTGCCCTTGATAGAGAAACAGTAGGTGTTCTTTTATTTATATATTTATTTATTTTTTTGGCTGGAGCCTGGGCTGGTGAGTGGGGGCTCATTATAGCCTGCTGAGCTAGATAGCATTGTGAGGCAATATCTGACATATGAATGTAATTTATCTTCCTGGCATGATTCTCAGTTCCAAACTGATCCCTGAATTCCTTGGACTAGAGAAATACTGAAATTAAAAAAGAAAGAAATACCGGAATTATTTAGTTGTATTCCCAGGAAAAACATATAGCAAAGCACGTAGTGAGAATTTTCTGGAAGTTTCATTCAATGTTGCAGCACATTGTGCTTGTTGAAGCACATTGTGATTGTGTTGAATCACAGAACTGAGCTCCAGCATATTTCTGAACATCAGGACATTTTAGCTGAACATACTATGAAACTTACTAAATTAAAATGTTCTCCAGGAAGTCGAACATTCTTAAAGACTTCTTCCCAACATGTATCAATTATAAGTGCTTACATTGTTTGGACCATTACTATGTATTTTACAGAATATACATTAAACTTTATTTTAGATGCATGAGTGCTTTGGCTATGTTTCTGTCTGTGCACTACTAGCATTCCTGCTGCCTACAGAGGCTAGAAGACAGCATCAAATCCTCCATGAAACTGGGGATGGAAAACAATTGCGAGTTGCCAGGTGGATACAGGAAATCAAATCCAAGTCCTCTGAAGAGTACCTATATTCCCAACCATCTTAACTATCTCTCCAGTTACTGTTTTATTCTGTTTTTGCTTTGTTTTGCTTTGCTACTCAAAGCAAATAATTTCCAATGAACAATAGCACCCAGCATCATATATAAACCACACATTGACTGGCTTCTTTTATTTCTAGTATCCAGGGTAATTTTGGCTGAACCAAATAATTCTCATCTACAACCTGTGCATCTTAGACATGACTGTGGAGGGATGATAGGTCACTGTCTTACCAGATAGCTGAGCTTTAAAACTACCAATTAAGTGCTGTTGAAAGTACATTATAGGACCAAACTGAGATTCTCATAGGTTTAGAGGTTGTGATGTTGTGTCAATAAAGAATTGAATCAGGGAATCAGGGCACCAGGAGAGTTTGATAATCAGTTGTTTCTATTGGAACTGTTAATATTTTATAACACAGGTTTGGAAGTTTATTCTTTTATTGCTAATGAATCTGTGTATTTCAATTTTAAACAATTCTAACACCACATTTTCAATTAATAGTCTTTAAATTTTTATAGATTTAGCTGCCAAGAACAAGTTTCATACAAGAACTTGTTTTAATTCCTATGTTTGGGGTGGGCAAAGTCAAGATTCATGAGAAATATTCCACTCTCATTGACATTATTTTGAATATGCTGAAATTTGGGGTGACATAAACATGGTAATATTACAACTACAGGAGTAGAATTGTTTATCTTCCCACAGAGCAGAGAAGACATGAGGTCCTGAGCAGAGATGTATCTCAAAAAAAGAGCCATCCCAAAACACAACATTAGCTCAACTACAGTTTATATCTTCATTGTCCCAGAGACTTACCATACAATTTATTTTCTATTCTTTCTCCCTTTAGAGATGGAGGATAGAGATAATCAGACAAAAGTCCAAAACATAGGAGTAAACAAAGACAAATAGAGAAAGAAAAGAAAGCTACACAGATGAACAGATAACACTATGTAGGTTGGCACCAAGAAACATCACACAAAAAGTAAAAACTAGGGGAAAATAAAATGTTAAACTCTTTTGCCCAGTAGCCTAAGGTGTGAATCTGGCAGCTGAAGATCAAACTGTTACTATAACTGTCTTGGCCACCTTGATCAAGTCATTTAACGGCTCTGAGAAGAATGTTTTTTTTTCCTGTGCAGTGTGATCATGTCCTAACTCTACATTGTCTAATAGAACAACTGTAAGACCCCCAAAAACCAAGGGTGCCCCAGCACCCTACACCCCGGAAGGTGACACCCAAATCACTCACGAGAAACGGTCTCGATGCAATAGCATGAGGATTTCTTTATTCCAGAATTCTGGGTTCCATAGCCGTGCACCACGCAGGGTTAGAGGACTATGGACCCCGAGTGCTGAATTGCGACAGCTTTTATAAGTTTACGACAGAGCCCTCGAATCACAAACCAATCATTTCTTAGCACGGAGAGCCCGCGAAATGTGAGCCAATTGATTTGTACCACTCCATAGTTTTTAGGCCAATCAGTTTAAATTATCAGAGCCCGCGCTCAGTGAACCAATTAGTTTCCTATAATGTCTACAGCTGCCTGAACTCCTGCTTAGGGGTAATGGCATAAGTTTACAGAAGCAAGATAAGCTTAGCCCATTTCCAGTTACCCTATGGGGCCAGGATCACCTATTCAAGGCCTTTCTGCTTGGTCTAAACAAAGGGCGGGCTCTGGAATGTGACCTTTTACCTAGTTTCTAACAAAGCAAGATAGCACTTTAAACTCCTGATTTCTTGGGGTCATTAGAGTTAGGCTGTATTTTCTATCTTTTCACAACTAATGTGTTTAATGAGATACTAGACTATGATAATTCCTCAATAAATTTTTTTCTTCAAATATTTTTCATATATCTAAACACAAGAAACAAAAGAGGTTCAGAAACAGCAGAACTAAAGGAAAGCCTCTTAGTGGCTTTCCTAAGGTGGGCCTACTATTTGGTCCCTTAAACATTATTAATGAGTCTTTGGTAAATGTGAATCCTTTTCCTGCTGGAGAAGGTTATGGCTAGTAAAGATGCCACTGAGTCCCAATCTCCCAGCAAAAGTTCTCAATTTAAACAAGACAATGAAAGATACTTTCTTTGTAAGCCAAATGTTAATAGCAATGCTGCTGTTGCATAAACTCACTCAGATTCAAAGTCTTCACTTATAGATATACCAATATATACTCCATGATACTATTATGAGGCTTAAGTGAAACACAGTAAAATAATCCCATGTGGTGAAAAAATTGTAGCTAATGAGGCTTTTGATTATTTTCAAAGATGGTAGATGCCAAACTATCTTTATCTATCTATCTATCTATCTATCTATCTATCTATCTATCTATTTATCTATCTATCTAAACATATATCTACATATAATTAAATTGTGTATACATATATATATATATATATATACAATTTAAAAGAAAATCATAAATGGATGATTCTTAATTTGCTATGCCCTACAAACTTTCCTACAAAAAAACATGTTTTAAAGATTATCCTCATTCATTTCTTATTAACAATTTCTATGTATTTTATTTTAATTATAATACAATACACTCAATTCCTGAAAGAAACTCTTTTGCTCCTCAATAGTACAATTCTGGTGACATTTAGGACACATATAGCTCAAAGTGGCTTTGAGCTTGTAATCAATCCACAGCAGGGGTAGAGTTGACCAGCAGTCTTTTTCCTATTCCAAATTCCCTTCATCACTGGGCATTTCCTTCCACAACCCTGGCAGCATACTGAGACACACCCAGCTATTTAATCACCCACAGGAGCACTAAGAAAAAGAAATATTTTTGCCTGGTTGTATTTATTAACAGCTGACCACCCAGTAATTTACATTAAGCAGGTACAGTATACTATGTTTAAAAGGATAATGTACTTCTGTTTCTTCTCTCATACTCCTAGTTGTAAATACATTAACATATATGAGTAGAGATATATCCATCTGGTTTTGCCATTGCAGAAAGATCCCAGAACCTGATCTCTGCTGAGCAAGATTCACCTGATCTCCATGATTCACAGTATAGAAAGGGAATTCAACCAGGAAACCTAGTTTAATTTTAACACAAATGATGCCTCAGCGGGGATCTGAGTTGGTGAAAGACAAGAATAATTTAACATCAAAGATTAAATGTGATGGTGAGCTCTCAATCCCCACGTGTACTTGTCCCTCTTAATTACAGTGTAAAGCTCTCCCTGGGAAGGTTGCCTCGCCTTTAGATTTTAGACAGCACCGGAAGCCTATTCATTTACCAGATCCAATTCTAACCTAGAGGTGCTACGCTGTCTTAAAACTAGATATATATTTAAAAATTTTCAAATTTCAGGTTATCATTGCACACAAAAAATTTCTGGCTAGATGCAAGGGTGGAGAATGAAAATGTTTATTTGATATTTAGCTTTCTTTGTACCATTTTCCTGATGATTTTGTATTTTCAAGTTGCAAGACTAAAAGAAATGGCCAATTTATTTTCTTTTAAGAGAATTAATTACTTTAATTAATTCTCTTAAAAAGTCTTCTAAGGTAATGTTTTAATACACTGTCTCTATATGAGTTACTAAGGGCTAAGTAAATTGCTCAAGGTTTTAAACTTGTAATTATTCTCAAGCAAATGTCTCCATAGACTTTCCTACAGGCCAATGTGATGGAGGCATGTTCTCAGCTGAGCTTTCCTCTCCCTAGATAACTCTATCTTGTGTCAAGTTGACAAAAACTAACCGGCACAGAAATTTTCTTAATTAATGATTGATGAGAGAAGGCCCAGCACACTGAGTGGTGCTACCCTTGGGCAGGTACCACTGTGCTGCCTGGAAAAGCAAGGGGAGCAAGTCAATATGCATCCTTGATCCAACACTTCTTTTCTTTCTGCTCCTGCTTAGGTTTCTGCCCTAACTTCTGTCAACTATCATCTGTGATTGCAATATACAATCCAGATAAATCCTTTCTCCCCGAGTAGCTTTTGGTCATAATGTTTATCACAGCAATAGAAAGCAAATGCAGACAGACATTGGTACGTGGAGTGGTATCGTGACCTGAGGGCACCCTGTACTTTATTCCCTTCCGTAATGGCACTATTCTTTTTAACAACTAGAGCCCTTGAGTGTGAAGAGTTTAATGAGCTGTTCACAGGGGTGGGAGCATCTCCACTGGGAGATAGATGTTGCAGGCAGAAAAGCTTGAAGCATAAAGCTATTTAAGTTCTAGGACTGCAGGATTTGGTGTTTTTCCTTGCTGAGTTTCATTCTTGCATTGGTCCAAGATTTTCTTGCTGTCTTAGTTTCTTCTCTATTGATAGCAAGATATCATTAATGAAGCAACTTATAGTAGAAATAATTTATTTGGAGCTTACAGTTTCAGAGGGTCAGAGTCCATATTCATTATGGTGGTGAACATGGTAACAGCAAGGCAGGCAAGGTGCTGGAACAGCAGCCTAGACCTCACACCTTGAGACATGACTATGAGGCAGAGAGAGCTAACTGGAAATGGTGTAGAGTTTTGAGACCTCATGCCCTACCGTCTATGACAGAAGGCCACACATTCTAAAATTTTCCCAAACAGTTCCACCTAATGGACACCTAGTATTCAAGTACAGGGTTGAATTCAAGTCCTTGAAGGTTACTTTCATTCACTCTCTATATTTTCATGATTTTCTTGTGAAATGGTAATGTAACTTTGGTGTCATTTAGGTGTGAAGTATGTAATTCACATTTTTTTTTATTTTTTATTTTAAAGCAAATTACATGGGATTGCTTTGAGTCTCAGAAGAAACTTTGGACTTTTAAGCATGGACTGAAACTGTAAAAGACTATGAGGACTTTTGAAGTTGGGCTAAATGTCATTTTGCATTATGATATGCCTATAAGTCTATGATGGACAAAGAATAGAATGTGATGCCGTAAATAGTAAATGACCCCCTCAAGCTTGAGTATTTGAACACTGGGTAGCCAGTTGCTGATGCTGTTTGGGGTGGTTTCAGGGATGCTATCTTGCGGGAGGACATATTACCGCAACGGATAGGATTTTAGGTGATATAACCTCACCCTGCTTCCAGTTCACTCACTCTTATTGGTGAGTCTGGTTGAGATGTGACTTTTTGACTTCCTGATCTGCCATCTGCTGTGCCTGCTGCTTTCTGCTGTGCCTTGCCTCCTTGATGGACTAGGATCCATTTGAACTCAGAAGCCAAATAAACTCTTCCACAAGCTGCCTTTGCCAAAGTATTTTATTACAGCAATAGAAAAGTAACAAATACAAGAGTACAAAACTATTTGGTACATTACACATCTATTTTATACTAACCTGCCAATACACATCGTAAGTAGCAAAGAATGTAGGCAAAAGTTTACATCAAGAGTTTATAGTGGAAGAACAACCAGTATGAATGGTAGGAGACAACATATTAGAATAGAATGATCTATGACACAGGCAAGATTAAATATTCTGGAAAGAATATCACCGATCTGTTCTGTGTTGTATGGGAATGCTTCCTAGAAGTTTGGGCATAATTATGATTTATAGTAAATGATGTAAGTATGTAATAAAGTATAGAAATATCAACCTTGTGTGGCAAATAATGCCTGTAATCCATGAAGAAACATTCAGAGAGCTGTAATCCAAGGAGGCCATTCAGAGAGCTGATAGATGACAAGTGTAGTAGAGGGGACGTGGCTGTCGCGCATTGTATGCCCTGTTCACATTGTGTGTCCTACACAGCACTACCATCTGGCTGCTGCTCATCTGTATCTTCTGTAGCATTATTTTTCATAATAAACAAATATGAGTAAAGTAATTCCTTTGAGTTCTGAAATTCAAAAAAAAATGGGGGCTATGACTTACAGGTTAGACATAAGCAACAATATGGAGTGTAGAGAAGGAGAGGAGACTTGGGAGACAGTGCACTAAACCTCCGAGTCCTGGAATTATTTTCAAGTAGATAGTGTCCTCACTGAATTAGAAGACACCATACCTGATGTATGTAAAAATAATGCCCATACAACTGATGTCAGAAATATTATATTGAGTAGTTTGTGAGAGGACAACCAACACATTTTCTCTTGTCACCAATAACCTCTGAAATAACTTTCCTTCTACTAGAGAAAAGAACATTTGTTCATTCCCTTGGTGTAGTGCATGGCACATTTATTAATGCTAATCCAACCCAGAGGTTAGCTAGCAAAACAGGTTTCTCAATAAGTCAAAATTATTGCAAAATCTTCCACAGCCCACAGACTGCACGGTCTATAGATTTAACAGTGGTAAGGATGATTTCAAGGCAAGGACAGTATATGGAGTCTGTGATAAAATAGGGGAGTCAAATATAGACAGCTCATTTTCTGCGCCATTATAATTTTCAAAGTAGAAAAAAATTGCCCAGTGAGATGTTATGGAACCACTAAGATTTCACAGGTCATACTTTTGACTCCTCACAAGTGAAATGTGATAGACAAAATTTCTTGTTCTCCTCTTCTCCTGAGCAGGCTGTTTTTAGTCTCGATTCTTCATGAGGGTTCTCGGAAGGCACTGTAGAAGACTGCGTCACGGTGAGATAGCCAGTAAATTCTGTAGCTTACCTTGTTCCTTATCTTGTGCCATCTTCACTCTCCCTCACACAGCTAGCCTGCAGGCACAGTTTCTGAGAAATAAACAGCACATAAACTTCTGCTTTCTGAGGTCACCCAATAGAGGAAACTTAAAATCCGATGGGTAAACCTGTTGTTTCAATTGTGACTTAAACTCTGGAGACACAAAATTTCTTTATATTTTTGATCACGCCATTTTATACCTTTCTCTGCTATGTGTTCAATACACAGTTGGGAATGCCACCTTTCATTCCTATATAAACATCTTGTAGTCACTCACTCAGACAGAATTGTCTTCTACAATTGTTTCCATAGAGGAGAATTCAAGAGGTACAACGGGCCACCATGAATGGAATGGGGGGTTGTGTGAGCCCTGGTATATAAAATCCTAACTGGATGTGTATTATTGACATAGACACAGTCATGACAAAGGGCAAGGCCTTGGACCTATGGGAAACTGGAAAAGCCATTTACCTGTATGGGTCAGGCTTGAATTTGACACAGCCTCTTCCTCCTCATCTTCTTCCTCCTCCTCCTTACCCTTCACATCCTCCTCCTCCTCATCCTCTTCTTCTTCCTCTTCCTTCTCCTCCTCCTCCTCCTCTTCCTCCTCCCCACTTCTGATCTAAGTACAAAAACTAGAGCAACTGCAGCTTGCTCCTAATCTTTTCAGCCAGAGCCTGCCGACCTACAGAGACTAGCTAACTCCTCATCGTTTATTGTTTATGCTTTTGCAGCTGAACAAGGGATAGTTATATCTAGGTGATATCATTACTTGGTTATTGTTTTCATTTGGACTTTTAATCTGAAATGAACTACAATCCAGAACTCAAGAGCACATCTATGATTCAGATTTTGAGGCTGGAAGGCTCAGTCTTTTGATCCAGATCTTTAGGAGCAGTGGCCATGAACAGCTTAGGCTCAGACGTGGTGGTACACACCTTTAATCCCAGGAGACAGAGGCAAGAAGATCTCTGAGTTCAAGGTTAGCCTGGGACAGAGCAATTTCTAAGTTAAGAAAAGCTTAAGTCCAGGCATGGTGGTACATAGTTTTAATCCCAGCATTCAGGAGACAGAGCCATTCACATCTCTTGAGTTCAAGGTCAGTCTACAGAGCAAGTTATAGGACAACTAAGATCAGGCAGTGAATGAAAAAGTGAAAACAGAAAGCTGATGATAATGTAGCAGAACAAGGTGGGGGGGGGGGGGCACTTTCCAAACAGAAATCAGCAGCTTCAGACATGTGGCTCTAGCGTTAGAGTGAAGAATGGAAGGAGTTACTAGGCACTAAGAAATTAGTGATGAATAAGAAGAGACCAGTATCACTTAGTGGAAATCTTCTGGGAAGGGTTTTCTGAGGGCACAAAGAAGCTGTCCTCCAGAGATAGGGAAGGTTGTACCTCGTGCTGCAACTGTACTTGGCAATGTGTAAGAATCATCCAGGTGGAACTGGTTTTGAAGGCATGAAGGGGTCATGGAGACCAGCTGAGGCTTGGCACTGTGAGCGGCTATGGAAAGCCATTGTGAAGATTCAGGCACATTTACAGTGGAAGGCCCAGAACTAAAGGGATCGTGCAAAGGAGCTGAGGCTTGTCACCGTGAGGGGAGCCTCAAAGAGGCTATTGGTGAAACCTAGTTGCAGTTGAAGACTCCATCAAACTGGAGAAACCAGTACCATGGGATGATCACCAAGAACAGCAGCAGCAGTGGAGTAGAGTCAACCAGAGACTATACTGCTATAGTAGGCAGAACTGAAGAAGTGACCCAAGCCATTTGGAGGAGCCTAGAAAATCAGGTATGGATCCCAGACATTGGAACAAGAAGCTGTAAAGTTGAAGTTGCCTTGGAGACCCCAAGATGTTAGATATGTCAGAGCCCTGCCTGGAATACTTGCCCAAAAAAAATACTGCTGACAGGGAATGGAAACAGCCCAAGAGAACGAAGTTTGTTGTGGCTGAATGACAGATTTGCCAACAGCAATCAACAAAGATGAAGGAAGTTAGAGAGTTGAAAAAAACTTTGACATCAGACACAGAGATGCTGAGTTTGGAGTTTTTGGTCTTACTTGGTCCAGTATTTCCACACTTTGAAGTTTTGGAATGGTTACGTATATCCTATGATATTGGAGGTATATGATCTACTTTTTTTGGTTGTGATTTTGTAGAGGATTACATTTAAGTGATTGGATGAATCTCAGAAGAGACTTTGAGCCTTAGACTTTTAACATTGTTGAGATTGTTACAAATTATGAGAATTTTGAAGTTGGATTAATATATTTTGCATTATGCTATAGCTATGTATGGCCCCATAGACCTGTCCAGAGAGTAGAATATGGGGATTTGAATATCCTTGGCCCAGGGAGTAGCACTATTAGGAGTTGTGGCTTTGTTAGAGTAGGTGTGGCCTTGATGGAGAAAATGTGTCACTATGGAAGTGGCTTTGAGCCCTTCCTCCAAGCTGCCTAGGGATGCCAGTCTCTTGTCTTGGCTGCCTTGGATCAAGATGTAGAATTCTCAGCTCCTTTGTCAGCACCGTGTCTACCAGGATGCTGCCATGCTTCCTACTTTGGTGATAACGGACTGGGAGCCAGCCCTTTATAGGAGTTGGCTTGGCCATGGTGTCTCTTCACAGCAATAAAAACCCTAAGACATCACCTTTGAAAAAAATTAAAAGAATCTTTTGAAGCTGCTTTAGTTACCTGGAATCTGAGATTTACACTCTAGACTTATGTAAAAGAAGTCTACAGTACAGACTACAATGAAAGGTCTCACTGAGAATAGACAAGATTCAAGAATGGATACTTCACTTTGAAGGAACAGAAAGAAGCTGGCAAGAGTGGACTTCCGGCCCAAATGAATGCCACCAGCTATGGCATGGACAGTTCACATTACCTCAAGAAGTCACCACATCTACAGTGGCTTCACCTTTCACATGAGACAGAACAAACCTTAATTTGCTTTTTTTAAAAATACTTTTCCCTTGCTAGGACATCTTTTAATCATCTGGGGTATAACGTGACCCACAGCAGTGCTACTGATGACAGATGATTGTTGTAAGTGCTGTGGGAGAGCCACGCCCAGGGTCTCTAGGAAGGTAGAAGACAGCTTGGCCCAAGGTCCACAGGCAAAGAAGTCCAACTCTGGTGCGTTCTCTTTACAGGACATCAGGACACGAACGTGGATAGAAACAAAGCTCTCTGTAACAGGTAGCATCAGTGACAAATTGTATGCATGTGATTTCAGAGTGTCCTCATACACGGGGCCCAAGATTTGAGGAAAAGTGGACTCATTTTGTAACAGGTTCATTTTTAGCAAAAGTTTTGGTAACATTTATTCACCTTTCAGCCCCTTTCTAAGTCAGTAAAGACTTGGGCATGCAGTGGTGCTTTTGTCCCCTGTGCACCCACCTTTTCCATATATTTGGTCAGTATTTTTCCTCAGCATTAAAAAAAAAATCCACTGCATGCCTGTAGTCTTAAGAGACAACATCTTCTACAGGCCTTTTATGAATAAACCTGAATTTCTCTTGAAGGCCAACCCTCGAGACTCTGAGACTCCTTCCTTTAAACTCTCTTTGCATCCTGACTTCAGAAAACATCCCTCGTCTCTGTCATTACCAATTCTGTTTACTTAACCCCCATCCCATGATTTCTCCTACGCTGTCCTATGCAGCAGCAGGGAGGAGAATGCTCTGGCCATCTAAACTCCTGCTTCCAGTCTTCCCTCCCAGGAGCAAACGCACATATTACCAAGACTTTAGAGTACTTTGAATTCCGTTTGATAGTAAGTGAGGCTGTTTACTTCACAGCTCTGGAGTCTCATACATGTAAAATTGAACAGCTCACAGAATGGAACATTCTATGTGCGCGTGGTGCTAGCCAGCGCCGGCAGTACATTTGGAAGGAAGCAAGTATGTCAATGGAACACGGGTTTCAGTAAGCCTGTGTGTGCCAAAGGCAAAGGGCAAGCTGCCGCCTGCCTTCTGTGGAGACGCGTTTGTTGCCAGTTGTCCTCCAACAGACAACTTGGCATCACATCACTCTCATCTTGTCTTATTTAGTAAGTTCACCCAAGTAGTGTTTTCAAAACAAGCTGTATTATGCTAGGGAATCACAGATGGTGATTAGCAAGACCATTGCTTGGGATGTTTCCTTGGGATCCATGCAGTGGGTTAATTGTGATATGGAAGTGTTTGAAGCTTATAGCATTTGCCTATCTCCCTTCATAGTCTCCAAGTAAATGATAATACAGCCAAAAAAGAAGATAATTTGAAAGAAATAAAGAATATATATTATAGAATGTATATATTCAGTTGTCACATATGTGTGTGTTAAAACACATACCCCCGCACACACAGAGAGACACATACACAGACACATACACCACATGCTTCCTGTTATAATACTACTATTTTATCCAACCTAAATTCATTCAGGAATTTTCCAGAATACTGCTCACTGCACAACAGACTGATTTTCTAACATTATTGTTTGGTTCAGATGTTTTATTTCTCCTCTAATAAGAAATGTGTAATCAAAAGTATTTCCCATGTTCTCACTATTCCGGCATCCTTTCTATTGAAAGAAAGTGACTTAGTCAAGGCCAGAGGTTGATGTTATACCCACATGATTTTAAAAATTGAAAATAGATATGATGTAAATAGCAATGGTTCATTTTAAGAAAAAATAATGATGGCCAAAACTTTCAAATGCCACAAGGAATCAGCCTTGGCACCCATCAACACACAAGCAAATAATAAGTATAATGTAATATAATATAATATAATATAATATAATATAATATAATATAATATAATATATATATTCACATATGAAGAAAAATGGAATATTGACTTTGAAGTAAAATGTATAGAACTGGAAACTATTAGATGGGATAACTCAGGCTCAGGAAGACAAATACCGTGTGCTCTCTCTCATATGTATTTTATGTTGTATGTTGTATATTTTTATTTTGTTTATTTTAATAATATAAATTTTATATTTTATTTTACTTCTTTATGTTTATTTTTTAGTTTTTAATTTTTGTTTTAGTTTTTATATTTGTGTATTTGATATGATGAGTGAGTGAAAGGGAAGACCAAGAAACTCAAAAGAGCCCAGAAGAAGAGGGAAGAGGCTTTAAGGCAGGAAGATAGTTAAGGCAATAGAGCATGTGTGTTATAAACTTGGAATGGTGGATAATGGGAGTGAGAAAGTATATAAGGAGACAGAGAAGGGGAGAACCATAGGACAGATGGTAAATACAACACAATAAACTAAGTATGTTAGAAAATGTCCCCTGTTACTTTGTATTGTGATTTAGCAATAATACATTTTTAAAGTATAAAAAAGAAGTTTGTCTTCTTTGTGGAGCAGTTTTTAAAAAGCCATTCCACGTGGAGTGACTCTGCCTCTTGTAAGGTTGTTCACATGTAAATAATAGCTTGAGTCATCCTCTATCTGAAAATGTCTGACAGTTCAGGTTAGAAAGAAAGGCCGAAGGAGGCATTGGAGTTTTTTGTTGTTTGGTTTGGTTCCCTCATAGACACATAGCTGGCCCGTGAGAGACCCTTCGGCCTATCTTGACCATAGGAAAACCAGCAGCATCTCTAATGCGTTGTTTTCTTAATAATGTGAGACTTTGGCTACCCTCTGGAAGACTTTGATTTTCATATAGAAATTACTGAAGAAAAGAAACTGTGAACATATCATATCTGTGTACCTAGAATTTATTTTTAAAACAAAACTTTAAAAATAATTGTCCTCCAGAGCTACAAGATTATTCTGCCTAATGAGAATCTTAACCTCTTTTAAGAAAACAGAAAGATCGCAACATTAATACCACTTTGCTAATTACAAAGTGCAAGAAAAGATCTAATTTAAACGTTCTTATATTGTCGATGGCTATGTTTTTGAAAGTGAATATGCAATGAATGTCACTGAGAAAGTAGAATGTGTTCATAAGCTGAATTTAAAATTTTAATGATTTGAGAACAAATAAAAGACCATCTCTTACCAAGTCACAGTAAATCTTCACAGGTCAATCAGTAGCATTGATTACTAATGCAAAGCACTACATGTGTTTTTTGAGTTCGATCTAAATGGAGTAGCTCTTGCCTTTAAAGAGCCTTCTAGTAAGTCTCCATTAAGAAAGAAGACCTGAAACATATTTGAAACCCATAACAACTGCACAAAGGTTTCAGTAAGCAATTGACAGCAGAGGCTGGGAAAGCGGAGAGTGGAGTCAGAAAGAGCCAGTTTTGATCTTCTCAAAGTACCATACCCCATCCACTTTCCAGACGCAAAGCATGCAAGAGAACAACTCAGGAGACACACTTACAGTCATGGTCTACAAACACGGATATTCTCTTGGAACTGTTTCCTGCTCCTGTCTGTGAGAGACAATAGGAGTTGCCTGAGTAACTTCTGAGACTGGACAATTGTGAACAGAGTTGTGGAGGCATTTACTATTAATACTTTGACAAGAGTCAGCTTGCCTGTCTCCATCAATAACAACTAGAGTAGAAGACAATGGAAGTATCCCCTTTAACTGGGGAAGAATTATTGGAAGCATTATATCAAAACTTTCCATCAATTTACTCGAATAAATATGATATTGGTAGAATCATCTATATAGAGAGAATATTTAAAGATATATGCAAAAACATCTACAGAAGAACCCAGTAATTCCACAGGTAGCTCCACGTACATAGCTTTAACATATGTCAAAGGTAGAAGTTTAACTTCTTGAGAAAATTGCAATGGAACCATTGCCTTTTTATTTGATTTGGTAGAATATAAAAAATTTTGTATTATTTTTGTCATATGCAAAACCAAATTTCAAGTTATTGAAACAATTAAAATGAGCAAAACATTTGCAATTCAGATTAGAAATAAAATGATTAGTATTTATAATAACACAAGCTGGCAATAAAGTGAATGTCCATCAATAGGGAAATTATGTAATAATTTCCAGTTCATAAAACTCAGAGATTATTACTAAGTCTTTAAACATGAATTAAGGCGTTGTTAATTAACCCAGAGGAATTTTTGCTAGTTATAAAGAGAAAAACTAAACAGAAACGAGTAAAAGACCAACAGAAAAATGACACTATACTCTCATGTTTATAGAAATTTTCAAAGATAAATTGTGCTTCTTATTGAAAGGCAGGCGAGAAAACACACATGTGTATTCACAGAAAATTTTAAGGTTTTGTTTTGTGTTGTTTTGGTTTTGGCTGTTGCTGCTGCTGCTGCTGTTGTTTAACCATATCTGAGTTGGAGTCCACTGAACTGAATCAAATGGGCCTGCTGGGTGAATTAAGACATGCTGTATTAAGACATGCTGTATTAAGACATGCTATATTAAGACATGCTATATTAAGACATGCTGTAATGGCTGTTCCTGGTTGTCAGCTTGACTATATCTGGAATGAACAACAATCCAGAATCAGAAGGCTCACCTGAGATTCAAATCTTGAAGCTCAGAGATACAAGTTTCTGACCTGGATCCTGGTGTGGAGATAAGATCTCTGAGTTCAAGGTCAGCCTGGGACAAAGCAATGCCTACATAAGGACATTGGAAGAAGGAAGATTCACTCTTCTCCTTCTTGCATTTACTTGCCAGCACATCTGTTGGAATCTACTAGCCTTGTGGGACTGAGCAACTACTAGATCCTTGGGCTTCCCATCCATAGCTGGCCATTATCGGGGAGTTGAACTACAGACTATAAATCATCATACCAAATTCCCTTACTATATAGACTTATATCCATAAGTTTCATGACTCTAGAGAACCCTGACTTATAAACATGACAGAGGCAAGATGATACTTTTCTTCTCCGAAAAGATAAAATAAATTTAAATAGAAGTAAACAAGTGTAGGGAGCATTTCTAAAGTTTATGAAGGAGGTCTGAGCTTTAGAATATAAAGGTCCTGGATAATTGAGTTTGTCTAATTAAAAATACATGTGTTTAGCATTCTTCTGGATGTAAATCTCTTTGTTATATAAGTGGGTATCAGTTTCATTCCAGGAACTCCAGCAAGAATTAAAAAGTCTTTTACAGTAGAGACTTGAACAATGCGTGAACACTACAGACACACTGATCATCAGATGGTGTGTTTATGCTTTCATTTGATTTTTTTAAGATTTATTTATTTATTTATTTATTTATTTATTATATGTGAGTATACTGTAGCTGTCTTCAGACACTCCAGAAGAGGGAGTCAAATCTCATTACAGATGATTGTGAACCACCATGTGGTTGCTGGGATTTGAACTTAGGACCTTCGGAAGAGCAGTCAGTGCTCTTAACCACTGAGCCATCTCTCCAGCTCTACATTCATTTGATTTTGAGGGTTAGTCAGACTAGTCACAGCTATGCGTCAGTAACAATGTAACCCTGAGTACTCTGTGTCTTGTCAAACCTAAAGTCCCACACTGATGATCTACTCTTCAAAGATTTGCTCTGAACAGGTATCGAAAGATTCCTGCTCTCTGAATCTATGTAGTCTTTTGGAACACACAATCTCCTTCTGGGAAGCCCCTGTGGGGAGGACCTCAGCTGGGCAAAAGAACTCCTGACAGAGTTACAAATCATCATTATCTTGTTTGCTCTTGCCATATCGGCTAAGAGTAGTTGTGCAGAACAACCTGAGTGTGGGGTCTATGCAGGGAATTGTCCGTGTGTCTTCAGGAGGTGGGGCTGCGATTGAATCCTTTTCAATGTTTGTTTCAACAACTTGGGGTATTGCAGCTTTCCTTTTGATTCAACACATCCTAAGTCACAGAGAACACACTGTGGTACAGGAAGGAGTCATAAAACAAACAAATGAAAAAAAAAAAACATTACTTGGTGAAGAAGTCTCTACAAAGTTAGATGCAGGTTTAGGTGATTGAAAAGAAAGGAAATGGTGGCTGGGGAGATGGCTCAGGGGTTACGAGCATTAACTGCTTTTCCACAGGTCCTGAGTTCAATTCCCAGCAATCATATGATGGCTCATAACCATCTGGGATGGGACCTGGTGCCCCCTTCTGGTATGTCTGAAGACAGTGACAGTGTACTCATATGCATACAATAATAAAAAAATAAAAATCTTTCAAAAAAAAAAGTACATTATGGGACTGTTTAGATGGTCTAGTTGGTCCTGATTTAATTTTGGTATTTGGTATCTGTCAAGGAAATTGTCCATTTCCTCCAGATTCTCCAGTTGTGTTGAGTACAGGCTCTTGTAGTAGGATCTGATGATTTTTTGGATTTCCTCAGTTTCTGTTGTTATATCTCCCTTTTCATTTCTAAGTTTGTTAATTTGGATACTTTCTCTGTGCCCTTTGGTCAGTCTGGCTAAGGGTTTATCTATCTTGTTGATTTCCTCAAAGAACCAGCTCCTGGTTTTGTTGATTCTTTGTATGGTTCTCTTTGTTTCTACTTGATTGATTTCAGCCTTGAGTTTGATGATTTCCTGCCTTCTACTCCTCCTGGGTGAAATAGCTTCTTTTTGTTCCAGGGCTTACAGGTGTGTCATTAAGCTGGTAGTGTATGCTCTCTCCATTTTCTATTTGGAGGCACTCAGGGCTATGAGTTTTCCTCTTAGCACTGCTTTCATTGTGTCCCATAGATTTTGGTATGTTGTGTTTTCATTTTCATTGTGTTCTAAAAAGTCTTTAATTTCTTAGAAAGTCATAGAAAGTCTTCCAACCAAAAAAAAGCACAGGACCAGATGGCTTCAGTGCAGAATTCTACCAGACCTTCAAAGAAGAGTTAACACCAATACTCTTCAAACTATTCCACAAAATAGAAACAGAAGGAACACTACCCAATTCCTTCTACGAAGCCACAATTACGCTGATACCAAAGCCACACAAAGATCCAACAAAGAAAGAGAACTTCAGACCAATTTCCCTTATGAACATAGATGCAAAAATACTCAATAAAATTCTTGCCAACCGAATCCAAGAACACATCAAAACGATCATCCACCATGATCAAGTAGGCTTTATCCCGGGAATGCAGGGTTGGTTCAATATACGGAAATCCATCAATACAATCCACTACATAAACAAACTCAAAGAACAAAACCACATGGTCATTTCATTGGATGCTGAAAAAGCATTTGACAAAATTTAGCATCCCTTCATGCTTAAAGTCTTGGAGAGAACAGGAATTCAAGGCCCATACCTAAACATAGTAAAAGCAATATACAGCAAACCGGTAGCCAGCATCAAACTAAATGGAGAGAAACTTGAAGCAATCCCACTGAAATCAGGGACCAGACAAGGCTGCCCCCTTTCTCCTTATCTTTTCAATATTGTACTTGAGGTACTAGCTCGGGCAATTCGACAACATAAGGAGGTCAAAGGGATACAAATTGGAAAGGAAGAAGTCAAACTATCATTATTTGCAGACGACATGATCGTCTACCTAAGTGACCCAAAGAACTCCACTAGAGAGTTCCTACAGCTGATAAACAACTTCAGCAAAGTGGCAGGTTATAAAATCAACTCCAGCAAATCAGTGGCCTTCCTATACTCAAAGGATAAGCAGGCTGAGAAAGAAATTAGGGAAATGACCCCCTTCACAATAGCCACAAACAGTATAAAGTATCTTGGGGTGACTCTTACCAAACATGTGAAAGATCTGTATGACAAGAACTTCAAGACTCTGAAGAAGGAAATGGAAGAAGACCTCAAAAAATGGGAAAAACTCCCATGCTCATGGATCGGTAGAATCAATATAGTTAAAATGGCCATTTTGCCTAAAGCACTATACAAATTCAATGCAATACCCATCAAAATCCCAACTCAATTCTTCACAGAGTTAGAAAGAGCAATTATCAAATTCATCTGGAACAACAAAAAACCCAGGATAGCTAAAACTATTCTCAGCAACAAAAGAAAATCTGGGGGAATCAGTATCCCTGACCTCAAGCAATACTACAGAGCAATAGTGTTAAAAACTGCATGGTATTGGTACAGTGACAGGCAGGAGGATCAATGGAACAGGATTGAAGATCCAGAAATGAACCCACACACCTATGGCCACTTGATCCTCGACAAAGAGGCTGAAAACATCCAATGGAAAAAAGATAGCCTTTTCAACAAATGGTGCTGGTTCAACTGGAGGTCAGCATGCAGAAGAATGCGAATTGATCCAACCTTGTCTCCTTGTACTAAGATCAAATCCAAATGGATCAAGGACCTCCACATAAAGCCAGATACTCTGAAGCTAATAGAAAAGAAACTGGGGAAGACCCATGAGGACATCGGTACAGGGAGAAAGTTTCTGAACAGAACACCAATAGCGTATGCTCTAAGAGCAAGAATTGACAAATGGGACCTCATAAGGTTACAGAGTTTCTGTAAGGCAAAGGACACCATCAAGAGGACAGATCGGCAACCAACAAATTGGGAAAAGATCTTCACCAATCCTACATCAGATAGAGGGCTAATATCCAATATATATAAAGAACTCAAGAAGTTAGACTCCAGAAAACCAAACAACCCTATTAAAAAATGGGGTACAGAGTTAAACAAAGAATTCTCACCTGAAGAACTTCGGATGGCGGAGAAGCATCTTAAAAAATGCTCAACTTCATTAGTCATTAGGGAAATGCAAATCAAAACAACCCTAAGATTTCATCTTACACCAGTCAGAATGGCTAAGATTAAAAATTCAGGAGACAGCAGGTGTTGGAGAGGTGTGGAGAAAGAGGAACACTCCTCCATTGCTGGTGGGGTTGCAAATTGGTACAACCACTCTGGAAAGCAGTCTGGCGGTTCCTCCGAAAACTGGGCACCTCACTTCCAGAAGATCCTGCTATACCACTCCTGGGCATATATCCAGAGGATTCCCCACCATGTAATAAGGATACATGCTCTACTATGTTCATAGCAGCCCTATTTATAATTGCCAGATGCTGGAAAGAACCCAGGTATCCCTCAACAGAAGAGTGGATGCAAAAAATGTGGTATATCTACACAATGGAGTACTATTCAGCCATTAGAAACAATGAATTCATGAAATTCTTAGGCAAATGGATGGAGCTAGAGAATATCATACTAAGTGAGGTAACCCAGACTCAAAAGGTGAATCATGGTATGCACTCACTAATAAGTGGATATTAACCTAGAAAACTGGAATACCCAAAAAATAATCCACACATCAAATGAGGTACAAGAAGGAAGGAGGAGTGGCACCCTGTTCTGGAAAGACTCAGTGAAGCAGTATTCGGCAAAACCAGAACGCGGAAGTGGGAAGGGGTGGGTGGGAGGACAGGGGGAGAGAAGGGGGCTTGCGGGACTTTCGGGGAGTGGGGGGCTAGAAAAGGGGAAATCATTTGAAATGTAAATAAAAAATATATCGAATAAAAAAAAGCATAAGAATAACAAAAGAAGTCACAAATGCCATTGAGTTACTTTCAACAAATACCATATTTCCATTTTTCAGAACTATCTTCATCCTGTTCACTTTAAACTACTAATATGTCTTTTGGGGGCATTTTTCCCAGTAAAATATATTGATAAACAAATTTCCCATAAAAGGTAGATGCTAATGATAGCTGTCACCCCATTGAATCTAAAAATTAAGTATCATTATAAAATCAAAATTTCAAAATTTCTGTATACTGTGTGACTCACTGGCTATCCTTCTACTATAATCAGTTAAAATTACAATTACTATATTGCTTATCTGTATCATAAATTTATTGATTACTTTTACATATATTATTATTTTTGTTATTGTTATTATTACACCATTAAACAAATATATTCAGCAAGCTCATCTTAGAATCAAATTTAAAAATAATTCTAGCTATTAAAGCTAATTTGTGTACCTGGTGGCATTTGAATCTATCTGGAAAAAATTCATAAGCCATTGCCCAAAATATATTTTCTGAAAATATTTTTTGAGGAAAACCTGAAAAGTTGATTTTATTCACTGTAGCAATTGCCTTCATAGACTTTCTCACTTCAAAATATAATATCTATCTGGTTCCCTAACCTAAAAGATTAGTAGCAAGTAAAAATCATAAAAAAAATCTATGTGATCCAAGTCATTAATTACCCTAATAGTTTTGTGTATTGAGGAATCTAGAACTTTCAGTAAATAACTCAGATTCTATGTTTTCCCAGTATAAAAAAGCCTTAGGGGGACAGAAAAGAGGCAGACACATTTCTTTAACGCTTGTAGAATAACATCTACTTGATGAGAAAATTACAGTCACTGAAGTGTTGAAGTGAAAATTTAAAATTCAGTTTTTACATGTGTTTCTAAAAGTAGACACAGGCAGATGGTGGTGCCCACCTGTAGTCTCAGCAACTCCTGACCACCAGGGTGCAGAGCCCTGAGTCCTGGAGCTTAAGAGCAGCATCCCCCAACTCGAACAGGGGAAAGAATGAACAGGAAAGGAAGGATGGGGTCAAAGCACATGAAAATACTGTTGGTAAGCTGCAGCAATTCACATTATTTGCTTAAATTTTCATATTTAGCCATTACAGCTTGAAAAGAAAAATAATAGCCTTCACTTAGATTCCTTTTTTTTTAAAATAAGTATTTTGATTAGTGATTTGAGAATTATTTCGTGCACTTCATTTCGATCATGAGAATACCCCCACTCCTCCCTCTAACTGTCTAGATCCTCCTCTCCTTCCTCCCCACCTGAACATTCACGGTGCTCCTCAAGTTCCTCAACCATCCATCCTTGGTTCCCATTACTGCTCTCCTTACACTAATATGGAAACAGAATTCATTTCTACTCCTGCTGCTCCTGTGCCTGAGTTTTTGATCCTGGGATTTAAGCCATTGGGATGTCACCAACACAGGGACTCAGACTTAATTATTCCAAAAGCAAACATCATTTCTTTTTCTTTTTCTTTTTCTTTTTCTTTTTCTTTTTCTTTTTCTTTTCCTTTTCCTTTTCCTTTTCCTTTTCTTTTTCTTTTTCTTTTTCTTTTTCTTTTTCTTTTTCTTTTTGATAATGAAACAGTAACATTTACTGTCTGAGAGCCCTTTGAGTGTTTTAATTAATCTTTATTCTTTTTTTTTTAATTCGATGTATTCTTTATTTACATTTCAAATGATTTCCCCTTTTCTGGGTCCCCACTCCCCGCAAGTCCCATAAGCCCTCTTCCCTCCCCCTGTTCCTCCATCAACTCCTTCGCACTTCCCTGTTCTGGTATTCCCCTGTACTGTTGCATTGAGTCTTTCCAGAACCAGGGGCCACTCCTCCGTTCACATCATTTAATATGTGGATTATTTCTTGGGTATTCCAAGTTTCTAGGTTAATATCCACTTATCAGTGAGTGCATACCATGATTGATCTTTTGAGACTGTGTTACCTCACTTAGTATGATGTTCTCCAGCTCTATCAATTTACAAACATCATTTCTAACAGCCTTACTTCTGCCTTGGTTTTTATAGACATTCCACAAGAATCTGAAGCAGTCTAAGTGCCCATCAACTGAGGGATAAAATATAGCATATACACAGTAGACAAAAATTTTTTAAAAGTTTTTTATGTGTTTCTATTTTAAATTGTAGTATACTAAAGAAATATTTGTCAAACTTTTTAACTTTCCTGTGTACTTACAAAAGCAATCAACAGCTTTTATAATTATGTAAAGATGATGGGGCATAGTTTTCCCAGTGAATTACGAGGATCATCCTGTGTATTTCCAAACTGAAGTCCAGGCTCACAAAGCCATATAAAGTGGTGGCAAATTACACTCCTCTAACACAGAGCTTTCCATCTTGAATGCAGGGTATAAGTTCAGAGCACCATACCCTAAGTACCTGCTGAGTGTGTGTGTGTGTGTGTGTGTGTGTGTGTGTGTGTACAATTAAAGGAAACAAAATCACAAATTTGATCACAAACAATGGAGTGGTAGTATATGGGAGGAGCTAGAGGTAGGAACAGGAAGGAGGAAATGATGTAATTATAATCTGAAAAACATGTGAAAACCTACTGGTATAAACAGTCCAGAAAGCATAAAGCTAGGCATTTAAGAGCTTGTGATGGAATCCTGAGGGAGCCCATGGGTGTGTCAGACTCTGTGGAGGATAGAAGAGAGGAGATGAGTTTGAGCAGCAAAATCTCAGACCTGAAACTTATGAAAAGAAAGGGAGAGGCAGCAGTTGGCAGAGAAGCCTCAGGCCTTGGAGTAGAACTAAAAAGGACTCTGCCACCCACTGCCAGGGTCCTGTTTGGTGGAGAAATGGTCATAACCTAGATATAAAAGATTTCAGAAAATTAGTAGACTAACAACAACTTAAGTGAGTTTAACAAAACTCAACAAAGCTCCTAACATTATATTAATTGTGAAATGTTAAATACAATGTCAAGAAAAAAAAAAGCAGTATGCCAAACTTTATAACTTCTATTTAACCTGACTTATGATATCATAGCCAGAACAGAGTTGAAATTCATATATAAAATTGTGAAAACAAAGAAATAGAAGTCATTCTTATTTGAAAATGATAAATATTTCAAGCACAGAAATGACTTACACATGAATTAACAAAGTTGTAGTGAAGGCAACTTGATAATTTTTCTTTATCAAAGCATATACAAAGTCAATTACATCCATATACAACAGCACTAAATGCTGATAATAAATATAACTTAACAAGCCTCTAATTTTCAATGAAAGAATGCTGTTCTAAAGCTACAGTGCATTGGTGAGGATGAGTATATATTATATTATATAGTGTGATATATATTATGTATGATATATCAAAGCTTGTTGGGATAAATTTATCAAATATTTAAAATATTTTTGATCAAATAAATAAAAATTTTGAAATGCATTATAAAATTAATAGGCAAAGATGTCCATCACACTTATGTATTAGAAATCTCAAAATTTTAAAAGAATGTGTTCATTAATCTCCAGATTAATACAGCTGGAATAAAATCTCTGATTGGTACTTTTTGGCACACCTTGCTAAGTCTGTTCCGAACTTGCTCAGTCTCTTGAAGGAAAACAGAGACAAGAATCTGCAAGACATTCACAAGGGAGAAACTAAATGCAGAGGAGTAACTTATTAAAATCAAGATGTACCCAGAAGATGCTCCAACGTGTAATAAGGACACATGCTCCACTATGTTCATAGCAGCCTTATTTATAATAGCCAGAAGCTGGAAAGAACCCAGATGTCCCTCAACAGAAGAATGGATACAGAAAATGGTGTACATTTACACAATGGAGTACTACTCGGCTATTAAAAACAATGAATACATGAAATTCTTAGGCAAATGAATGGAACTAGAAAATATCATCCTGAGTGATGTAACCCAATCACAAAAGAACACAAATGGTATGTACGAGCTGATAAGTGGATATTAGCCAAAAGTTTGGAATACCCAAAATACAACTCACAGACCATATAAAAGCCCAAGAAGAAGGAAGACCAAAGTGTAGATACTTTGATCCTTATTGGAAGGTGGATCAAAATACCCATGGCTCACAGCCAACCAATGGGATCCCCAATGGAGCAGCTAGAGAAAGGACCCAAGGAGCTGAAAAGGTTTGAAGCCCTGCAGGAGGAAGAATAATATGTACCAACTAGTATCCCAAGAGCTCCCAGGGACTAAACCAAAGAGTACACATGGAAGGACCCATGGCTCCAGCTACATATGTAGCAGAAGATGGCCATTTCAAACATCAGTAAGAGGAGAGGCCATTGGTCCTGTGAAGGCTTGATTCCCCAGAATAGGGGAGTGCAACTCAGGAAATTGGGGGGGGGACAGGGGGAGGGAGGATGGTATAGGGGGTTTTCAGAGGGGTAACGAAGAAAGGGGATACCATTTGAAATGCAAATAAAACAAATACCTAATAAAAAATCTGAAAAAAATCAAGACACATTAGAGTCACAATCACAGAGTGAGAGAGGTTGGTAGAGATCACGTGTATCTGAACAATAGAATTAAACACAGCATCTTCAGATACCCAGAGGCATGAAGGAACCTCAGAGGCAAACATCCACAGGGCAGACAAGATCAGCAAAATGTGTGGCTTCAAAACTCATCTACAGTGCTGGGTACCCAGCACATGGACATTTTTCAAGTAAACTTTGCCAACTGGGCTAAAAACTGATTTTTCATGACTTTAAGAATTTTAGGAACAAATATACTTTAACACCATTATGATATGTAAGTAGAAGACTATGTCCTTGGTTTTTTAATCACAGTGCTGTGAATTGAACATGGGGCCTCACACTGCTAGGTAAGTGCTCTACCACTGAGCTCTATTCCCAGCCCAAACTCATTCTTGATCTGGCCCAAAAGTGCAAACAGAAATGGGAAAGTGCTATTATAGAAACTGTTTTATTATTATGTAGAAAAGTGAGACTTCTTCTTCATCCATGTCTCTTTTAAGACAGAAAAGGTAAACAGAAGAGAGGGAGAAGACGCAACATATAGGATAGGAAGGAAGGCCTGCTCAGTGCTCAGCGGCTACTGAAGCCTTCCTCTGGGACCGCTCAGTAGATGACAGCATTCGTCACACAGGCCAGATTTAGAAGCACAGTATCTACAACTTCCATCACATTTCAAAATACCCACAGGTTTCTAAGTCTGGATACTGCCAGATGCCACCTACCCGTGTGTAGAAGAAAAGAGAGTTAGCTGGTTTTCATCCCACTGAGCATGTATTAAGTCTATGCTTACAAAGCAATTTGATATAATCTAGTAAGGTTGGTGATGAATGCAACTTATCACCCATCTCTTTCACAGATGTGTTTGGGGAGGCATAATGAAAACATTGCTTATACTATAAGCATTATCAGAAAATATATGCCTATTATATTTAAATGGATGAATCACACTATATTTTCCCAAAGTAATTCCTAAAATTGATGACATTTAAAAAAAGCACACAAAAATTAATCTAAGAACGGAGGTGCTTTTAGGCTGTCTGTCCTGACCACACTTTCCTCTCACGCGCATCTTTTTGAAGGTGTTTAGATAAGAACTAACGGAGTATTCATTTAATGTCCGTTCTCAATTCTGCACCTGACTTCACTTCATTGGCAGTTTTCATACTAGAAAATTTTCCTTGTTTCTCCCTCATTTTAATAATTGTGTGGAAAAACTCAATTATTATCTCTAGCATCAGAATTTCCAGAAATATAGTCAATTTGAATTTTAATATATTTTAATGCCACTGTACTTTAACTGTAAGATTTAATATGATATCCCGTATTTAACAGCATGTTACTATATTATTTCAGCTGCAAAATGGCATCGTTCCTTCCATACAATCTTTCATTTATCATGATGAAATACTTTTCTTGCAATTAATTATTAATACAATTTAAGCATGAGGAGATTCTGCTTCATACCACATGATTTTATAATAACTGTATTCTCGGGAAAATATTCTTCATTGAATACTGAACACATTATAGCACACAGTAAATTATGTAGTCTTCCTAATTGCAGAACACTGTTTAGAGGTCATTCATGCTAAAGAAAATTATAAAAAGGGTGACAATAATTTTGTGGAATAGGAAAATAATCTCTTCTATTTAAAAAATTCCCCTTACTCTTTACTTAATTTCTCAAATAAAAATATTTAATATTTCAATTAACAATTGTTTCCATAGTGACATAAATAAAAGAGGAGAGAATTCTGCTGTTATATTCTGAGTTATTTTTGTTTATGAGAAAGACAAATTGTTGCCTTAACATCACTAAAAGGGCATTTAAGAACAAAGAGAGAAATAGAAAATAAATTATAGATAGATACATACATACATATAGATAGATAGATACATACATACATTCATACATGATAGATCATACATACACACATCTATACATGATAGGTGATAGATAGATGCATATATACATAGATATATAGATAGATACATAGATACATACATTCATAAATGATAGATGATAGATACATACATACATACATAAATGATAGGATACATACATACATACATACATATGTACATAGACAAGTGATAGATTAGCAGATAACAAATAATGGTGAATAGGTATAGAATAATAAACACATAGCTGATAGGTCTACAAATAAGTGAGCGGTGAGAAAAAAGGAGAGAGATGACAGAGGCAGACAGACAGAATGGGGACTAGGTTCTTTTCTTGTTTTTATTTAGTACGTGAAGAAATCAAGCTAAAGAACTCACTTGTATGGAAATTTTCAAAACAAAGCTCTGCAGCCTTGGATGTCTGCTGTAGTAAACATCTACTCCTAGGAGCAGTGTTTTGCAAGATGATGGTTAGAGTCACACTTTGATCCAAGGATGGCTCAGGTTACAAATGTGACCTGCACTGACATCTTGGCTTTTCTTTCAATAAAAAGCTTCAATAACCTGATACATAGTACACAAACTGGGTATGGTGGCACAGGCTTGTAATCCTGGCAATCAGGGGACTCAGGCAAGAGAATCACTAGTTTGAGACCAGACTGGGCTACATGAATGAATATATATATATGGTAAAATTTAACTCATTCTTCTGAAAACACCCAAGCAGCAAAACAACAACAAAAAATGGAAAACACACACTTCACACATGTAGATGCAGAGACCTGGGGGGGTGGAGGGAGTAGGAGGGAGTATGGAGATGGACACAGAGAAAGACAGGGAGAGACAGAGGGAGAGACAGAGACAGAGGGAGAGACATAGAGATATGGACACAGGACAGAGAAAGAGTCTGGGATTGTTTTCCCTATGACATTTACCACACCGCCAGATCCAGTCTTTGGTACGCTCACACATCCCCAGAACATTGTGTCTAATGCCCTTGCCTAGGTCTACTTCCATCCTCACTGGCTTAGACAAGACTTCGTATTGACTGTGAGTCACAACTCTTCTGAGTCCGCACTGAGAACAGATGATGTACAGGCAGAACAGCCTTCAGATGCCTGTTCCTGCTTTGTGAGTAAAGAAATCTAGTCTTGTACGTCAACTTTATGGAACAAAGAAACGAGACCATTCCTTGCCTGTGTGTGTGTGTGTGTGTGTGTGTGTGTGTCTGTGTCTGTGTGTGTGTGTGTATTTGAAAACAACTCATGACCTCACACTTCTCCATAAAGTACAGAAATGTGGGTAGATGCGAGGCAGCAAGCTCATGGGCTAGTGACACTTGAAGCCACGTGTCCTTGTCCTTTCGTATTTCAGTGAACATGTGCTTAACTCTTCCAAAGTTCATTTTCACCCTCTTCTGTGTCTCGGATATAGGATGTATTTTCAACAAAGGGATATTTACTTGATTCTTTGGACCTAATGTGTCATTGTCCTTATTGCACACTGAAAATAATTAAAATGCCCCTGAAAGGTATAGCCCAAGGCACTGGCTTCCTGTTTATCACATTTACCTGCTTGGAAGGTTCCTCTGACTGCCCATGGAGAAAGACTGGGACATTATAAATGATTTTAATAAATGCAAACTATAGCTGGATGTTTTAGGTCTTACAGGGTCATCCCTTTAGGTTGATTTGAGTTTATATGAGATTTTTGTAAACTACTTAACAATGATGATATTATTTGTGCCTAGCTTTCACTCATCAATGTGACATCATATAACCCAGTGCTTAATTGCTATAGACCTAAAAATGTTAAAGGTTTAAGTGAAAAAATGAAAACCAGAAGGGCACTCAGCTGTGATTTGACCAAACTGATGCTGGGGGTTAGGGGAGGCAGGATTTATATGACACTAGAAATATATCAATTTTCCCTTTGTAGATTCACTGTTAAAGGTCACTTACATTTATGTACTTTCTATGCAGTATCTCATGTGGCTCTGATGATCTTGAATATGAACTGTGAGCTCTAGCTAGAGTTCTCCCTTATCACGAGTTCTACTTTGTTCTCTTCGTTTGATGCATATTTGCTATTAAAGTTATGGGCCTGTGTTCAATTGCTTGTTTTATTCTAGATTTAACAGAACTGATTGGTTCTGTTTTTACAGTTGAATTTTCTGGGGAGAATGCTTGCAAGCAAGCACTCATGTGCATATTATAGTTGGTTCCACAGGGTACTAACAATGTGGGAATGTAAATGCTTGGATGGAATTATCACTTACGTTATACTTCATAAGATGTCTAAACCCTTGCTTATGCTATTGATAATAACTAAGAAACATTCAAATTTCTTAGGTTTTATTTCACAGAAAACAAGATCATTACATGCTGTATATGAGTATTCAAGCATTTAAATTTAAGACTAAATGCTGAGATATTCAAAGCTCCAAAATATTCACGTTTTAATATAATTAACTTCTCTTTGAGAGCCATCACTTCTTTGTTTTTATTGCTATTGGCCCAGCACATCAGATGGAAAATTTCTTAATGAATGTTCTTGGTAGTGGTGATAACATGCAGAACATGTTAAAGCAAATTGCATAGGGACTGAAGCAGTTTTAAATTGTATCAGATAACAAAGCCTTTGTGTTGGTCTGTGTTACCATCCGCTCTTTAAAGGTACACATAAGACATTTTATTAGGACAAATAGCTTGGCTACCTGAAATCGTTCTCACGGCTGTGACCATTTAAGTCAGATTGTAGCAATATCTTGCAATTGTTCACTTTTCAATGGTGCGCTTAGCAGATAAAGGGGTAGTAACTTATTTTATCTGTAAGATTTGAGGTTAAGCAATATTAATGGTTGGTTAATGGCTTAATGAGTAGTCTGCAGAGCATTTAAGTATGCAATGAACCTTAGCTTTTCAATGACTTTCCTAATGAAAGATCTATATGACTGTATGTCTCATGTCACAACAGAGATAGGAGGAGAGGTACCTAATCAATGGTGATGGTAAATCAATTGATCTGTAACCCTGTTTTCATACAGTGTAAAGCATATAGAGAGAGCATTTTACTATAGCCTTATTTCTAGTTGTAGATCAATAAATAAAACAGACAGCTTACTATTCGAAAATGTTCTTTTACTGTGCTTCAAAAGCCTGGGCAGGCAGATTGATGTCCAATTTCATAGATGTGTCGGTTTCCTTTGTCATTTCTCAAAGATTTAAAGTTCTTCCAAATTAAATATATGATAGAGAATATCTGTGAGTCTAGACTTACTGTAATGACTACAGTTAAAATTGAAGATAAAACTGAGACATGATTTTAAAAAATCGCTATTTTCTCTAATATTCATGGATGTCATTTTCAAATGTCCATCAAGTAAAAGCTTTTATTTTTCTTATTAACTGGTTTTCTTTTTAAAAAGTTTCAGGACAGAGGAAATGAACCAGAGCCCAAGAAGTGATAGCATTTAAAAACATAATAGCTTGAGATATTGCCAGGAAAATGAAAAGACAAACCAAAGGTTTAGTGGAAATGCTCATTTATATGGGATAAAGAACTTATAACTAAAATATATAAATCTCTGAAAATTCAACAATATAAATGAATTTAAATATAGGAAAAACATCTAGACACATATATCTCTCCAATAGGCATACAAATAGAAATTAAACATACTGACCTAAAGGAAACCCTATACTTATTAAAATCTTTGGCTTTTTCTAAATTTTTATATCATCTTAAAGATATCTACAATGTATCAACTGCAAGCAATACCAATGCTGTGGAATACTTGTAACATAGCTGTTATAGTCATGATTCCATAGAAGCTCTGCTCACCTAAACACCTACACTTGATCAAGCCAGGCAAAATCTCAGCTCAGAAGAGATAGACGACTCCAGCCTCCAAACCCCCTACTGAGAAACCATTGGAAACATAGTTGCTGAGGGAAATAACATCATTCTTTATTGGGGACACAGTCGCTGGTAGTTTGCTCCTAGAGATAACCCCATCTCCATGAGCATATGGGTGACATTAACTAGACTTAGTAGGTTATCAAAAAACTTAAAAGGAAGCAAACTGGGGACAGGCATGGTGGCAGTGGAGGGGTAGACACTAAGTACATATCACCATATTTCATTTTATGCCTCTGTAAACACTTAGAACTAAAGAAAAAATTAAAAATAAAGGTTGACTATTACACCTTTAAAAAAAATGTCATTCTAAGACATCAATTAAACTTTATAGTGGACATTCATTTAGCAACTGTGTGATGAATAAATAAGTATAAATAAAACATATTTTGGCATCACTTAAAATTCCATTTGTTACAATAAGATTATATTTGGAGAAAGAATCGCTTTTCACCATGTATCTTATTCTACCTTTCAGTTCTATTACCTGTATCCAAACTTTGGGTCTTTCATAGACTCCGGGCCCGGAGTCCATGTTTATCACTTATGTTGTGATATCTGCGTATGAGAGCCAGATGTTATAGCTGCTCAATAAAGCTCAGCAGGCAAGTGTATGCCGTGTGGACACAGTGCTTCACAATCCCCCTACTACTTACTTCCATTTTCATCTTTCATCTTCTCTGTTCCTACAACCCCAGGAGATTTCCAGGCCTCAGACATGAAATATTTTCTCCATTCACACATTTCTTTCTATTTTTCTTTCTTCACCCGAGCCATTTCTTTTTTAGACTTTCATTTTTTCTGAGGTACAGATAGCCCCGCCACAAACGGGTGCATTTGCCAAATGCTATGATGTTTTGTCGGTCCCCTAAATAGCATGGTTCTGTCTTTCTGAGGGTTTCCATAACTATGATTTGTGCACTCCTGATATGTTGTCTTATTAAAGATCCAACATCCAGTTTCATCTCTTTTGAAGAGATCTATCTCTTCTGTTGATGATGTATAGGTGTTTGAGAATTACCCCTTGGGACCGAACAGCCATCTCATTCCTGGAGGAGACGCATTCCACTTCTCTCAGCAGCCAATGATTTCCTATAACTGGTCATCTAGGGCGGGGCTTGAGATGTTCACCATTTATATTGACATATCAAATGATGTCGCCACTATATAGATACTGTTTAAACAACCATATCGAGAGTTTGTCGATGTAGCCTCCCTGTCACATATAGAAAACTCGATATTGATGCAGATGTCCTGGTCTTCTGTTCTTACAATATTTTCACCCATTCTGTGATGTTCCTGGAGCCTTGAGTGCAGGAGTTGTGTGGTAGCCAAATCCGTGTGAGATGGGCACAGGCAGTTGGTCTTTGCTTCTTGACTCATTGTGCATTTCTGTAATAGTCTCCTTTTTCTATGAAAAAAAAAAAAACCTTCCTTGGTAAGGAGTGGGGGGAGGGTCTACATTTACCAATGAGTATAAAGAGTATATTGAGAATGTATTTAGGCATCATACTGATTTAGGAAAGTAGCAGTATTAGGTTCTCCTCTAGGATTTATGATCTTGTTTTCCATAATTACCACACAGGAATTTCTTTCTTTTGAGTAGACTGTAGGGCCAATTAGACATCTGTTTGTTGGGCCCAAGATAATAGTGCTACAATGGGACCCGTGGAGATATTGGATGCCGTGTTTGTTCTTGCTGTGATCCATAGTCTTTCTATCCGGGTAGAACTATTGATAGCTTTTCTCTTTTGACAGCATAGCACTTCATATACTATGAGAGCCCAGGTCATGGAGGAGGTTCCCATACTCTATCCAGTGCAGTGCCCCTAAGTCCTGAGTCCTAAGTGTGGTGGCTTCAGCAATGAGGTCTTTCCTTGAAGTTCTGGGCACCTCCCTGCCTTGATCACTTGTCCACTGGCAAGCAGGGACAAAACTCTGTCATCTGGCCATCTTCTACTACATGGCCTAAGTTTAAGGTAGAAATAGGGGAGAACCAGGTAAGACGAAAAGGAATGGAAGGACTTCTGTAGGCATCTGCTACCCAGACACCATTTGAAATGTATTCATTATCACGCCAGCTTCCACTGAGACAAATACTGTGACCAGTGGTTAGTATTACCTTGATAGATAAAAAAATATTTTAAAAATTTGTTTTATAAATGGTGGAATATGTCTAAGTCATGTGTAAATCAACTACGAGCTATTCCACTTAAATTTTCTTGTTGGTTAAAGATAAAGCAGCACTGACCATTCATTCAATAAGAGATGAAAACGCACAGGCTGCTTGAACTAATTACGTGAATAAGCATGAAACAGTGGACGAATCTTTAAACCGGATGTAAAAGTTACAGTAAACCAGTGATAGAAAATAAGCATGAGCTCATTTTTCCTGGACCCCAAACCAACTACATTTAAATTAATTAATTGTACCAAATGTTCTTAACTGGACCTCTCAGGAGCACAGCTAACAGGTAAACTAGTACCAATCAATGTGATTGGCTATTCTTTCCTTCTTCAAATGTATGTCACACAGAGGGTTGTTTCTCAACGAGATCATGAAAGATCAATGAGATCATGAAAGATCAATGAGATCATGAAAGATACTTTTATGCGTACAGTCTTGTCGTCCACCACTAGGCTTCACTGCCATCTGAGATATGCCACTGCTTTAGCCATTTAGGGTTTTGTTTTGCTTTGGGTTTTTTGTCTTGTTGTTTTGTTTTGTCCTGGCAGAAGGAAGTGAACTCTTTTTACATTAAAGTGAAATACCTCTTTACAAGATGTCGGACTGCAGAGTTTGCAGGCATCGTCTCCTCTGAAATGCAATGTTCCATCTCATCCAGTAATAAGTGGCAGAGTCTGGATTTGAACCCATGCACACAGGGCCCCTCCAGCGACACCTGTATTTGGTAGCTCTACTCAGATAAAGAGGTCCAGAGGGGGCAAAAATAAACACAAAGGCTCTCTAGAATGTTTTACTCATAAAATCAGAATATTTGTAGGTATGGACGATGATGTTGCCTTGTTATTTCTGATTTCTAAAAATGTCTCAAGTGTGGTACAGTATGTTCCATTCGCTATTTATGTGCTTGGATATGAACATCATGGAATCTCTTAAGCTTCAGTAATTATGTCCTCTCAGTGCATATAGCATTGGCTTTCTTACCGTAAGCTCATGGTGTATGCAGACAAATCAATGCATGAGAGCACGACTTTAATCTGAAAGGTTCCTTGATCTTCATCTCTCCCACTCTCCTCTTGGGCTCTGGAAAAAAGCCCAAATCTGCATCTTCCAGTTCTTAAGTCAATGTGAACCATCAGCTCAGGATTCTTTAGGTGATGTGCTTGAAATATGTCTAGAAATAACCATATAAAGTAAACTCACCACATGTGCAAAACACTCTTTACAGTTGTGTGCCCATAATTCGCCAGCTTAGTCTATTACATCACACTCAAAGCATTAGCAGATTGTATGTGCTAGGCTATCCTCCAGATTTCTTCACCTTAAATATACTCAGGCTCTAAAGTACTTAAATGTGCAACTCTAAAGTACTTAAATCCAGTAACTTTTTACTTCCACCTTCTTTTATATTTTCAGATTGTTTTAATTCAATAGTAATTTTCATTAGTTATTTTATAATATACCTTGGTCATAGCCATCCAACAGATTATTTTTAGCAGGTACGAAGCATCCATCATCATCATCATCATCATCATTGCTAGTCCCTCATCTCCCTAGGAAATAAGTTTTTCTCAGATCCAGATGGAATTTTTTTTTGCCTGTGTTAATATAATATATGCTTATCTCTGTGTGTGTGACAAAGGTGGCATGCTACTCATCTGATCTTGTCTCCTCATACCACTGGATCTGGACATCACTTCCATTATGTACCCATAGACACCCTTACCTTCTCTTTATGATTTTATAATACATGCTACTCCAAACAATTCTTCAACTCACACATCTTTGACTACAGAATTAGGCAAAAGCCAAACTTATTCAATATAGCACATTCTTCTAATTTTGAACTTCTGATATTTTATAAAATTGGTGATTTTGTTGTAATGTTCTTTCCAGGTGCTATGCAGTGGCAAGACACTCTCAGTCACAGACTCACAAGAGGGGGAGGGGGTATTGATAACTCGGTGTCATCTGTTGGCAGATGTGATGTTCAGTGAGTAAAGGATTTAAATGTATTCCAAACTCACAAGTTTTTAATTTACATTGTGTTTTTCAGAAACTAAATCCATCATAAGACAAGAGGCATCTTAGTCCAATATGTGCCTATAACATGGCCTTTACAACCAAGTTCCTGTTTTATTTCTGTGCATTATTACAAGAACTTCACAGTGATTAGCCTTGTGATTGATTCTTTGGTGCAGCGTATCTATGATGTAGATTTTCAGAGGTAGGAT
This sequence comes from Apodemus sylvaticus, assembly GCF_947179515.1. Lineage (NCBI taxonomy): Eukaryota > Metazoa > Chordata > Mammalia > Rodentia > Muridae > Apodemus > Apodemus sylvaticus. Next base: position 21,760,472 of record NC_067479.1, read on the forward strand.
TAGTGGGTTTAAAAGAGATATGTCTGCGGTTGTGATGGCTGTTGCCTAGTTTCATCTTGAGAGTAGTACTAGCCTGCTCTCTATCCAGGAATGGTTAACACTGTTTCTCGATGGTCTGGTCAACACAGCATGGAAATAATTTCTCACTCTTTGTCAATGTGAGATATGTGAAAAATATTTAGTTTCAATTCACGTTTCTCTTCTTAGATTGCAGTTTCTTTTCACATTTTAAATGCCAGTCATATTTCTTTTTCTGTGAACTGCCCATTCTGTTCTGTTGGATTAATGGCCTATTTCAGCCCAATGGCTCCTTGCTATTTATACCTTATAAAGAATAATTCCTTTGTCTGAAATGTGATATTAATGTGTTTTCTTAATTTGACATTTGTCTGCTAACTTTGCACATGAAGTTTGCCTTTGGAGTTTTGTTTTTATCTTGGGGATATTTTTAATTTTATGTAATGAAGTTGTCAATGTGTTCTCCTGTGGCTTTTGGATGGTAGCTCACTGTTAAGCCTTTTGATTTTCATTCTATGACTTTAAAAGAATCAACCTATGCTTTTCTTCAAAGCTTCCATTGTTTTCTCTCTTCACAAATGAATGTTGTATTGATTCGCCCTGATGTATAATCTTCGGTTCAGTCAAAGATCCAACCTTGTCCTTGGTCTTCTCGGCTGCCATTGCTCTAATTGTATCTATTTAAATATTACACCTTTAGCTCTCTGATCTGAATGCATTTTCTTCCATTCCAAGTTCCCATACATATTTTAGCTCACTTAATATGATTTCTATTCTATCTTCCTTGGTGCACTTGTCTACATTCTGATCAAACCTTTAGCTCACGTTTCTCTTGAACTAAGAAAAGCTGCTGAGTGGCTCAGAGAAGATAGCAGGTTACACGTTTCCGCCATCTCTCTCCAGTTCTCCCTAACGTCTAGTCTAGTGCCTAATCTCATTCCCCAGTTTATACTCGGCATGTATAGCATCACGGATCACATTGCAATGTGGAAACTGCCTTGGAGACTCAAGCTCCACATCACCTTTAGGAATCTTCCTAGCAGGTGTAGGGTTTCTCTAGAGTAGACTGGTACACGACCTCAGCCTTCAGAGAAGTCAGATTGCAGCTCTGTCTGCAGTTCATGCTGACCATGCAAGAGAGTCGATGATGTGTTTTCTGTCCTTCTGTGTGTACTGAAAGCCTAGACCACTCAGACCACTGGGGATATGGAACAAATCATGCAAATGCTATCACATAACATAACACAGCCAGCCTTGCCTCTCGCATTCCCACCTTGGTGGATGAAGAGAGATCTCTAGGTAGACGCCAGCCTACCAAGAGCCTGAATGTGGACTCGTGATGATACAGAGCTGCTTTAGTCCGTTCACTTAGAAGCAGCTCCTAGCACCATTGTATGCAGTCCGCCATACTGTGAAACATTTCATCACATTTTTATAACTAAAAAGAATAGACAATGAAAGAGTTAAGTGACCTATACTTCCAACTTTATTCTAAGTGTTGATTCTTACTGCTTTCTCATTTTCTCCTCTCCCTGCCAGTTCTCCACCCCTGTACAAATCTCTGCCATTTTTACTAGTGTTATTTTGTTTTGTGTCCTCCAGACTTTAATCTGGAATGTCTATGTGACCCTAAGTTTGGAACTGACTCACCAGAGTCTAGCGAGCTCACTATGGGGCAGACAACTAGATACTACACATCTACTTCTCCCAGAATCTATCATTTGCCAAGATAGCAGCAGTAAATAATCAGCTTCTCTGAGCCCCTTCCCCACCCATATTATATTATTGTGTGGTCCTAGAGCCAATCAGTAGGCACAGCGGCTGTGAGCTCATGGTTGCCATGGTTGCATCATGCTTAGATGATGTTTTCCAGCCGGTCTCCTTAACTACCTGCTCTTCCCTGCTATTCTCTGCGCCTTGATGTAAAGATCTAGATCAGGGCTGGGCCCGCAGCTGACCCTTATTTTCAACAATGTGGGCAGCTGAGGCTTTGCATTCCAGGTCAGCTCACTGCAATGAGAGGCTTCTTTGCTTAAAGAGTAGACTTCGCTATGTTTGCACATGAAAGGGGCCAAGGGGAAGCTTGACTTTGCCTCCTATCACCTTCTTTATACAGAAATGGGCTGTCTCAGACCAACATCTGAGAACTTGTTAGAACCCTGAATTCTTGGGTCCTTCACCAACTCTAGGATATCCTAGCTGTTGATTCTTAAAAGCAAGAAACTCCTTATTCTCTAAAGGCATGTATCTGAAACTGTGTGATGTCTTAAGGGTTAAAGTCCATTTACAAATATTTGCTGAAACCTGACATATTTTAAACTGGTTATACAAGATATGCTGTGGTATCCACTCTGGCATTGTTATTTTATATGGGGAAACACGTGACTTTCCCCCCTCTCCTCTTGCTAATAGATATGTGAGAATATCCCAAGTACTGGAAAAGTATTTCAAAAAGTTAAGTCCTATAAGAATGAATTCAAAGTTTGCATCTGCCAGTTTTCTGCTAGGGCTTTTGGGGGGAGGGGCATGGTAAAATGCCTTATTTTAATGAGCTTTTACTTGGAGAGAAAATTTGGTCCTCAAAGAGTTTGGTTGTATGACTCTACCTTTCACATCTTAGTGTGTGTGTTGTAAATATAAAGACTTGTCAAAACAGTGACTAGAATAGAGAGGTGACTTGGTAGTGAGGAAGAAATGCTTTTCTTGCAGATGGTACAATTTTGGTTCCTAGCACCCATATCAGGTGACTCACAATTATTCTGTTGGTAATTGGATTCCTACGTACATACAACACAAAGACATACAGATACATACATAGACACAGAATTAAATACAGCCAAATGTATTGTCACATACCTTTAATCGCAGCATTTGAAAGATAGAGGTAGGAAGATTATTGTGAGCTTGGGACTAGTCTATAAACATAGTGAGTTCCAGGACAGCAATGGTTACATAGTAGAATGATTTCAAAATAATAATAATAATTGTACTGGCTAATTTTGTGTGTCAACTTGACACAGGCTGGAGAAGTGCCTCCATGAGATCCAGCTGTGGGGCATTTTCTCAATTAGTGATCAAGTGGTGAGGGGCCCTTGTGGGTGGTTCCACCTTTGGGCTGGTGTTCTTGGGTTCTATAAGAGAGCAGGCTGAGCAAGCCAGTGGAAGCAAGCCAGTAAGAAACATCCCTCCATGGCCTCTGCATCAGCTCCTGCTTCCTGACCTGCTTGAGTTCCAGTCATGACTTCCTTTAGTGGTGTACTGCAACGTGGAAGTGTAAGCTCAATAAACCCTTTCCTCCCCAACTTGCTTCTTGGTCATGATGTTTGTGCAGGAATAGAAACCCTGACTAAGACAATAATAATAATAATAATAATAAAAATAATAAATCTTTATTTTAAAATATTGTCAAAACCATTGTGTTCATGAGATGGAGAAAAGGGATCATGAGTTTGGGGCAAGTTAGGAAACCCTGGCTATAAAAAAACAAACATTCAAGAAGAAGCACATGTTTCTCAAAAGACAAACCAACAAAAAAATATGCAAAAAATAATTAGCAATTGCCAAAATATGTTCAAATTGAATATTTAAAGTAAAAATACAAATAAATGAGCAGTCTTAGTGAAACTTAGATATCTTAGCACTTACGAGATAAGATCTCAGGATGGTTATACATCCATTTCCTGGATTCCTGGATCCCTGGATATATTTGTATATATGTATGTGATGAATGTTTTTTCTCATGCCCCTATGTAATACAAATAACCTTTAGATTCAAATAAATACAATAGACTTATTCATGATGTTGACTGACTATAATATGTAATCCTGTGTATGCCATTTCTCTGCTTAATCCCAGGACTTTGTTTCCAGTCACCTCCCCACCCCCAGAAGGTTGGTAGCATGTAGCTCAACTTTTCCCTGAGTTAAACATGAAGAGGCTCAGGCTTTGCCTCCCACCTGCAGAGGCGAGAGGATTAATCTTCCACAGCTTCTGAAACTCCTTGTACAAGATAATGCAGCTCGAAAAGGAAGCCCCACTATGACCTTTTAATTGTCAGCATTAGAACTTAAGCTCTTGGCAACACGGAGGTTTCACCTTCCAATACTTAGCTAAATAGGCTAAGATTATAAAGTAGCCTAAATACATTTAACATTGATGTTGTTTGTAAGAAGTAAGTACAAAGTTAGTAAGTGCAGTTCTAAAGTGATAGACTCAAAAATTCCATATAGATAAAAGACAAAAGCATCCTTCTTCACTTTATTACAATAACCTAGGTCTATAGCTTTCTGTTCTCTGCAGGAAATGGTAACAGCCATCGTTTTCTGAGAAATAGATACCTTTAGTGATTACATCCTTCAATAAGTTATACCAATCATATATCACACCAATAATTCAATTCTGTTACATTATCAGTCATTTTGTCAAATTATAAAAGCAAGTTCTCATGTGTTCTAATATTTGTTTTATTAACATGAAGCTAAGTAAGAAGCGCAAAGATTCTGATCTGAATGATGTTGTCTCCATGAGGTTCTATTTGATTTGGCTTTGGCAGTCACATATGGATTAGCTGTTGGCGTTCTGCTAGTTAATAATATTATTATTATTCTTTCATTGGCATACAGATGACTACAGAATACAAAGGTTTACATAGACGATGGATGTCATATTACAGAATAAAATAACCATTACTTGGTATGTGACAATAGTGGATGTCCTATGAAAACAGCTATGCTATTGTAGTGTATTCTAGAAATTTAAGAGATATCTTTAGAAGTAAATGCATTTTGTGGTATACTTTAATTGATTCTTATAAACAATGATGTAGACAGCAGATGGGGTAAAGATGGTATGGTGGAGGTCAACCAAAATTAAGGATGCATGAAAAAGTGATATAGAAGATTACTGATTTAAAGCTAACTAAAGACACATGATTTAAAAAAAAATCCTGAACAGAGGTACTCTGGGTAAGTGCAATACTATTCTCAGAAGTCACAAGTTTTAAAACAAAGTCCCAATGTCAGATGTGGGGTACCTCATGTAAGTTATTGACTAAGGAGCTCCCGTAAGCTCTCTAAATAATCTGTGACACTGCCACACGTCTTGGTTGCTCACTACAACTAGATGGTTGGACCCTATTGGTGAATATAACATGTGCTTTAGATACAGAATACAGAGAGACCAAGCTGTAACTAAGACTGAATCTTCCTCCCTCTTAGTTAGCATTTATAGTGTTGGAAGATACTGATGAAGGCTTCTGGGGGAGAAAATCATCAATGGTGTCACCCAGTAAACCATGAGTGTTGCAATACCAACCTGCTTGGTGCACTAGTGTAAACCTTCATAACTTCTGGGAGTAACCAACTGCTTGGATTTCAGGCCACTCCTGGTCAAAAGCTTATAGCTGGGAATACAGCTCTAAGGGAGAATCTACCACTGATACTCTAGTGTGCCCTTCCCCAGCCTTGAGCCAGTTAAATAGACCTTAAGTGTTTACCACACTTGGACCTTAGTGACCCAGGTGGAGTCAATTTCCTACAGGAGCAGACTGCCAGCTGAGCTTGCTTTACAACTCAATCCAGCTGAAACAAAGGATGGGGGGTCTGTGGGCTTTCCCTATATAAACGCAGTGCTGACTGTTAAACTTTGAGCCTTGATTAGAAACTTTTTTCTTGGCTTCATCCTTCTCTAGCACTCAGTCCTTTTTCATTTCCAGTCCCCCTTTCAGGTAACCCAGTTCATCCATGGCTGTGGACAGTTACACTTTAGTAAATTATATATGTAGTTAAACTGCCTTCTAAATTTCTATTCACAAACTAGTACAGTTCTCGTCCATGGGCAGAAAAACCACTTTCAGAAGTAGGTAATGGTTAAGACAGAACCGATCAAAGTTCTAGAAATAAATGAATGTTAGGTGCTTTGCTCAAACATAACATCTATATCACTTTCTCCAAGGCCTAGGGAGCATTGTGGAAAATAGCATTGAAAGACTGTAAAGTTGGAGGGTGAGGAACTGTTCTGAGATGCATCTTCTGAGTACAACCCGGTTATTGCAAACATGATCCTACAGCAACTGTGGACATACACAGACATGACAAGGAAAAATAAGAAATTGTCAGAAATAAAAAATACTATTAATAAAGATTTTATGGACCCAGAATATACAATACTGAAATTTTTAACAATAATAGCAAGGAGGAGGAGGAGGAGGAGAAGGAGGAGGAGGAGAAGGAGAAGAGAAGGAGGAGGAGTAAGGGGAGTAAGGTAGTAGGGGGAAGGGGAGAAGGGAAAGGGAGTAGGGGGAAGGGGAAGAAGAAATCAAGTGAAAGAAATATTTGGGATGTATTTTGAAAATTTAAGTAAGATACTTATAGAATGGCAGTTACACTTCGGTTCCTTCACATCCACGTACAGTTATACAACTTCACATTTATATTAATGTGTTGATAATCTTATACAAAAAATAACTATCATTCCTTTTTTACCATTATTTTATCCTTGCAACATCTTTATAAGTTAAACATTACCATTACAATCCTTATTAAGTTAAGTATTACCATTAAATATTACCATAAGCATTTGTGATAGATACCAAGATCCAGAAAGGGAACAACACCCAAAATTCATGCTCCCAGTATGTGACCATCTAAGACCAAGGATCGGGTGTTTTAGTTAAAAAAATACCAGACTCAGATGCAGAAAACCAGCTTTCATCTTTAATAATTGCCCTATTTCTCAATGCTAAGATGAGGGGTCACTTACTTCGCATGCTTGTGTTGAGTTATATTGTGAAAAGCAGCTCAGATAGATAGATAGATAGATAGATAGATAGATAGATAGATAGATAGATAGATAGATATAGATAAATAGAAGATAGATAGATAGATGATAGATAGATAGATGATAGATAGGTGATAGATAGATGATAGACGATAGATGGATAGAGATATACTTTATCAACATTCTTTATCCCTCATTATTTATTCCATCTGCCTGCCTTACTCACTTATATACAGTAAAATTCACTTCCCCTGTGGGACCAGGTTTCTCTAATCATCATGGCTAATTCTGTGCAGGCCTCTGTTTCCTTTCCTCAAGACAGAAATTCCCCATGACAAAATGACTGAGCAAGTCAATTTCAAAGAGGAAAGATTGACTTTGACTCATGGTTTCAGAGACTTCATACTGAAATGTCATGCTGCATTTATGTCTGTGTAGGCAGCACAGCTTCAGAGCTGTGGATTGCTGGGGAGGAAAGTACTCACTTCGTGTTGGCCAGGAAGCAAAGAGAAGAGAAAGGTCCAGGAACAGAACATGCTTCTCAGTGTCTCGCCTCCCATAACCCACTGACTCCACTTGGGCCCCCCTTCTGAAGCTTCTACCATCTCTTAGCCGATCAATTAGCTAAAAATCGGATAAGAGGATGGGGTTTGTTCATGTGCTTAGAACCTGTAGAGAGCCTTATTGAGGTGCCATGCCACCTGGCAGGAACTTGACATTGACCAATGTGAAGTTCCTCTCCTAGCCTTTGAGCAGGAACTCCTGTGTTAGCTGTAATCCCCTCCACCTAGGGTGGAGTGCTCAGACCAAGGTGAAGCCCATTGTTCTTCAAGGACCTGCAGTCTCCTGAGAAACACTAGCTACCTGCTGAGCAACTGAACTGATTCTGCTGAGAAGCTTCCAGCCTTTCCCCCCTGCCTATATATATTGGGAGTGCTACATTAAACTTTGAGACCTTGACTAGCAGGTGTTATCTTAGTCTTCATCTCTTTTCGCTGCCTTCTCATACATCCCCAGCTTCCCTTCCAGGTAACCTGTTCGATGTAACTGTGGGCAGTTACAAGAACCTTTATGGTCCAACTATCTCTGATAAGGCTCCACCTTGGAATGCAGCTATACATGGTGTCTTAGTCAGGGTTTCTATTCCTGTAAAAACATCATGACCAAGAAGCAAGTGGGGAAGGAAAGGGTTTATTCAGCTTACATTTCCACATTGCTGTTCATCACCAAAGGAAGTCAGGACTGGAACTCAAGCAGATCAGGAAGCAGGAGCTGATGCAGAGGCCATGGGGAGATGTTCCTTACTGGCTTGCTTCCCCTGGCTTGCTCAACCTGCTCTCTTATAGAACCCAGGACTACCAGCCCAGGGATGGCACCACCCACAATGGGCCCTCCCCACTTGATCACTAATTGAGAAAATGCTGCATAGCTGGATCTCATGGAGGCACTTCCTCACCTGAAGCTCCTTTCTCTGTGATAACTCCAGCCTGTGTCAAGTTGAAACACAAAACCAGCCAGGACACATGGGTAACAGTATTCTACATGGGAGCTTTCTGAGAATATCTTAGACCCAAACCATAACAAATTAACCACAACTATGGCACTTTGCAGGACCCCTCCCCTATTAGATAGCTATAAACTAAGATCCCTTGTACACAATTCATTTGTTTATTAGAGTGCTAATAATGCCTATTGGATGCTATTGAGACGTACTTTCCTGTCACAGGTTACATCTTTATGTGTGAAGTGTAAGAGCCATTTCTGGATTCTTTCACTTAAGTCTAATGTTATCCCTACTACCGATGTTCTTGTTTTCAGTCTGGACTGATTGTGTCACTATTTCCTAAGTCCTAGGCATTGAGAGCAGATGTGATTATCAACTTCCAATTAGGTACTAAGTTGATTCTGTCTAGCTTCACCTGTGAAGCTCCTCTTTCCGTGGTTTCTTCACTTCATGATTTCTACTCCATTTCAAGCCCTTTATGGACATAACTGCTGTAAAAATAATAATTCCAATTCGTCACCCATTCTATCTAATTTTATTTAGTGTCTGCCTAATCATGTTTATTTTGGAACTGATCTCCTAACACAGTGTTCTAAAAGCCCACCCCTCACCTGAAGACCTGTCCGGTGTTGGCAGAATGCTTTAGACTCATGCTCGTTTGGAAATTGTATCCCCATGCTCTCATATAAAATGATCTAACATTCTTCCCAAGATGTATCTTAGAATGGTGTATCTCTAGAACTCTATTTGCACCACTAATCTCTTAGCATTACTTTCTGCCTCTATCATGCATTCTAGGCTAAGCTATTATTTAAACAGCCTATGACAATTTCATGATTTTCCTTGATCTTAACTAAAATACTAAACCATTATTGAGATCCTAGCCTAGAACAATAGAGTAGGAAGTTCATTACTATCTAATCTAACTAAATGTTAACCAGTCCTTTAGGCTTTTGTGATCCAGAAGAACAGCTGCATGCAGACTCATGTCTCCCAAGGCAAATTTCACTCCCGTAAAATAACGATGACGTCTTTTCACTCTTGCCCGTTTATGTTTCTCATTCTCACCCATTTCTTTCTTTAACTAAATCCTCAAAGTGGCAAAGGGAATGAGCTTCACTAATCTTCAGCTCCCCTGGTGCCTAACACAGAAGGCAATCAAGAACACGTGCTAATTATATTGCTAATGACAGCATACATATATATCTAAAGGAACAGCAAACAGATTTGCAATATGAGCTGACAACTTAATTTAAAATAAAGCACAACTCCTCTTTGAAGGACAAAAAAAGGTAAAAAATATATTTCCCTGTTTTGAAGGCTAGTTGGGGGCATATTCTAGGCCAGTAGTTCCATCTAGTTACTCAATGTTGTGTGGTGGACAGCGTAGCTACAGTGTAGCCATCACAAGTGAGTGCAGCTAAGAACAGGCAATGTGACTTCCTTGTCAATTTGAGAAAAGACCAACAATTTTATGTCACTCTGTTCTCTTTTCTCCCTGAAGCGTTAAGGAACTCCTGTTAATTGTAACCAAAGGAGTAGATAATGTATGTGTTGGTAAGTCTGCTGGACCCCGGAGCTTCTGTATGGTGTCACTGGTGCTTTCAGGGGTCAGAGCAGAATCAAATGCTTGAAGGAAATATTTCCAGTAGTTCGATCAAGATCATCTTTAAAATCGTCTTTCAGCCACTATGTTAGGCTGGCAAGTTGCTAGGGCTTTGCCGGAGCTCCAAATGTGCGTTTTCTTCTCATCTCTCAAGTGGGAAATCACCAGAGATCTAACCAGTGATTTAGTCTTCATCCGTGCTGGAGAGAGGCTTCAATGGTTCGTTAATGTAGCCTGATTCCCTCTCCTGCTGCCTTTGATTCTGGCTTTAACACAAGCTTCCTATTTGCGTGACTGTCATGGGCATAGCCCAAGCGCAGAGCTGACAGCTAAGAAACCAGAAAGTTATTTTTCACTCATGTATGGGGAAACCTCATTAGTTATACTGAAAATTATAATAATAAAAATGTAACCTCTTCATTTCACCCAAGTGGCAGTTTTGAGCCTATTCTTTGTAAGTGATTGTCAGCATGTAGAGACCCCTCATGCTAAACATGGAATTAAAGGGGAATGTGCTGCTATGATCCCTTTTGGGTACTTACCATGAAATCCATGTTTAGAAATCTACATTAAAATTCTTGTTCACTGTAAGTCAACCATTATTATGTCTGACTATAGAGAGCTGCCGCTTTTGTGTTTATCCTGAATAACTTGGGACACTGGGAATGTTGTGAGGAAACATAATAAAGTTAAGAACACTTGTATTTTACAAAGCAGAGACACTGTATTGTGGAGCCCTCTTTAGTCATCTTTGAAATGAAGTGGTGACTTACTTGTAGGACAGACCAAAAAAAAAAAAATATTAGTTTCCAAAAGGGTATTTAAAAACCCAAGTAAGTCTCCTTAACAGCTATGTGCTTGGCAAGTGTTTTGTTTGTTTGTTTTTTGAAACAGATGAAATGATCTCTTTTTGGAATAGCTAAGCAAGATGGGATGCAGGGACATTAAGAGTGAATTAAAGAGACTGATAAAATTTAAAAAGGAAAAATAAAAGGGCTGACATGGAATATAAAGAGAATATGAGTTCATTGACCTGGAGCAGCTCTGAACTTTGCCCCTGTAGACAAAGGCAGGAGAGGCTTTTTATCAAGGATTTCCACAATAAATGTTTTCTGAAGCAATTTGTTGGTTGATCAAAAATTCCAAATTGAAAGTGCCTCCTGACTGGACGCTTCGTGAGGAAACTCCTAGCTGAGCAAAGCTAGTGGCTGGCGTGGATCGCCAAGTCTACCGGAAAGCTCTGAAGTTTAACTACACGGGCAGGGCTCCCAGCTCCGCATTAGATCCCAGGCTAAGCCAGATCCCAGCCCATGGGATGCGCTCAGACCTAGTCCTGCACAACCCGAGTTCCTGTGGCTCAGCATCAGTGGGGGCTGCATGAGACCCCTGGGTTTTAGAGTTGTTGATATCGAAGCAAATGGGCAGTGAGGAGAGTGGTTCCATCTCCACACACTTCAGCACTGGTTAGACAAAAGGAGAAAGGAAGGGCACCTGTCATTGGGTCTCACCTCTCGTCAGGTCCCACACTAGATCCCGAACAGAGAAGGGCAGTGGTGGAAAAATCTAACTGAAGCATAAGATTAGCAGCGCAGTTGATAGACTGACCAGTGCGCCATTTTAAGTGGCAAGAGAAAGCAGGAGGGGACTCTCCTATCCTTTGACACTGCTCTCTGAGTCTGCAATGACTTAAAGGGAAAGAACAGAACCGGTGTTCTAGCTGCTGGGTCGTTGTTATGAAAGACACATAAGATCTAAAATCATGTTATCACTCAGTCGCACATGCGCTGTTGCCACAGGCAGAGACAATATGAGCAACAGCTGATACGGTGCAAACGTAAAGACAGCATATCCACTCATTTCAGCCTCATCCTTCAGCTTGATATGTAAGATGGTCTAACCCATCATCAATTCATGCTTGCCTGGGAAAGACGAGTTCTGTTCTAATCACAATAAATTACTGCCTAACTCATCAAGTATATGGGTTGCTCATTTTTAGTACATTAGTACATAGTTTACTCACAAAGTACAAGAATATATATATCCCTATATGTATATATATGTATATATCCCTATACATACACATATTATATATATATATATACATGTATATATATGTGGACATATATCCCTATATGAAACCATTAAATATAGGTACGGTGTTTATAATGTTCACTAGGGAAATAAAAACATGTTGTTCGATAAGGAAACTTCAAGTAAAAGATTGAAGAAGCTTCCTATTCAACTTTCTAATTACTGTGATCTGCTTAAGTCTGCCATCTGTTTTTGGAGTCCTGGCTCCTTTGCTGGTGAATGGAATTGGTACCAGCATCTTGGTGCTTACTGTGTATTGTGCAATGTTGAAACAAAATAATTAAGGCATGTTCCTGATAGTAAACATAGTCATAGGGGATCCCAGTTGGTCACACAAAGGGTATTGTTCTAGCAGTGCCGTGTGTGTGTGTGTGTGTGTGTGTTCTAAACAGTACAAGACCTTTGAAACGTTGAATTACAGCATGAAATAAATCAGATAAATGTTAAATGAACAGATCAGGTGAATAGAGTTACAGAACATTTGAAATATTAAATTATTTTTTGTCGTGGTGCTTGTTTCAATCCTGAAGTGTTCTGTAAAGATGCACAATGAGAATGACGCAATGAATAACTTAGCTGTGTGAACCCTTTACGAGGACCAAAACCGGACCAGTTCGCAACCATGGAGAATTGAGAGTTGGTAGATAATATTTTTCTAAATGAGGGATGCTGTCAGTATTTCTCGTGGGACATCATAGGGAGTGTGTCTGAGTTTCTATGTGGATGGACAACTTGAACTTTATAAGTCACGATTTCCTGGACCTTTGGAGGAGTCTCTAGCCTCCAGTGACAGCATCCCGGTATGTAACAGGCTGTCAGACACCATAACATCACTCCCTAAAGTGTCACCTCTATGGACTATAACAACGGTGAGGCCCGGAGCATTTCAGAGCACCCGTGGGCCGCTCAGGAGTCACACCGGGAAAACGTGGAGAGGCAAGTTTTTAGAGGGCTGTCTGTCCCTCCACCTGGATTCTGGGCTGAGAGTTCACGGTCTCGCTGCGCAGCGCACGATTCAGCTTAATCAATTCTGCCATCTAGTGGACACTTCGCACTCCCGCTGTGTGTCCTTTCAGGTTTTCTCTGATTTAATTGAGGGGCAGGTATTGATGCTCAAACCTGGAGTGCTGGGTGGTAGTGGGTGGGGAAAAGGAGAAGGGAGATTGAAAGTCTCTCATAAGAAAAGTAATTATTGGATATAAATTTAAAAAAAAAAGAGTTAGAAAGGAGCAGTTCCTGGGGCCTTACCTCCAGAAACTCAAGCAGTAGGAGCCGTGCTGGGCTGTGTGGCTTCAGATCAGCAGAGAGAGCAGCAGGCGCAGGACCACCTGTTAAGTGAAAATCCAAAAATCTTCAAAGACCTTCCAAAGCCAAAATCCTGTGAAGAAAATCCCCCTGGGTTTCAACCATCTTTGAAGACAGTCCCTCGTTAGCTCTGCCCCCTCCCTTTTCTGAGAACTGAGTATGTTCTGCTCCAACCCCAGGCTCTAAGTTGATTTTATTTGGTAAGAAAAAGAAAGGTTTTTTTTTGTGCTCCTGCAAAGACACACAGAAAGACATATGATTCCTAAAGTCACTCACCTCTCTTCGCAAGCTCTGATACTAAGAAGTCACCTAACACCTTAGTTATAACATTCAGATATTCTATTAAACTAACAAAAATATAATCTTATAATTCAAATTGCTTCATTCTTTGTCAGGGAAATGATATACAGGATTTGGAAGCAGAGTGTTGGGTGGGGAAACTATTATTTCCGTGATCTCGTTGTCACTTTCCATGATTGCCAAAATATGTCTAGAGTAATGAGCAAAAGAAAAATAGAAATGGAAGGCTCAGGTGAATGTGAAAATTAAGACTTGCTACAAATAAAAAAAAATTAGAATTGTCTACAACGTTCTGGATAAGCCCAGCATTCTCGGGGGTGGGGAGGGGGCGTTTGTCCTGCTTTTCAACAGAGACCAACCTGAAAAGTTTCCCAAAAGTCAGCATATAAAACACAGAAAAGTTAGAACCTCCATCACACATAGCTTCCTATAAAATGTGTTATTTGTTAACATTTAATGAGCTGGAATAAAGAAAAAGGTAGGAATTAATCTCTTGTTTCCTCACGCGGTTGGTTTGCGCATGCTCGTGCACATTGACATCATCAAAACCATTTGACTGTCTCGTTCTTGAGTCAGTTCTTGTTTTGTGCATTCTTTCCTTGGGTTTACCATTCCCTCCGGTAGCTTGCAAGTTCATTGAGACCATACATTTTATTATTTTTTTAAATTGGTTCAAAATACAAAACACACTGTCTTGAAGTATGTATACACTGAGGAATGACTAAGAAAGTTGTTGATTTGTGCGTTGTCTCAGACAGATCCTTATCATTTGCTTTTGGTGAGGGTATGTGTAATCTCAAATTTAAAGCATGAAATACTTCGCTATTAACTACACTAGTCAATGTTAATGATAGACCATCTGAACTTAATCTCCTGCTTGTTTGAAATTTGTGGGCTTTTTGCGCAACCTCTCCTGTCCCATGCCAACCTCTCATGAACTCTCTGGGTTTATCCTTTATTTATTATACTTATCCTCTGAGAGAGGTCTTATGCATGCTATATGCTATATGACTGAAGAATTCCTATATTTGTCTTCCCTGGATCCTCCAGAGATCTCACTGGCTTAGACTCAGATATGCCTTTCATTCATTTCTATTGTGAGTCAAACACAGCAGCATAAATCTAGACTTGAAGTCCTGATTTCTCTTGGGAGGGTTATTGATTTATCTAGAGACAAGCTCTCTTACCTTTTCCCAGGGCTGTCCTTTAAGAAAGAGGCAGAGCCTCTAGGCTCCCAACTGTACTGTACGGCAGGCCATATGCCTCTGCCTGTCTTCCTGAGCCTGTATTTGGTTGTCAATGTCTCTGTAATCAAAGCCTTGGCTTGTATGTTTGTGTTCTACCTGAGGTCCTAGCACCTGACTCTGGACCTCGGGAGTTTCCTATTTCTATTGTCTTCCTGGTTTGTCCTAGAAGCATATTGTTTTACTTTACATGGCCTCCTGGGCGGTGGTAGGGATGTCTCTCATGGTGTTCAGTCCGCCCTGTTGCTGGAAATCCTGCTTACCAGTGCTTCACATGGTTGACCTAGAGTTCCCTTTTCTTTGGGATGCTATAAATTAGAGAAGGAAAAAAAATTCTGCCCTGTCATTCAAACCCTTCAAAGCATGGAAGGTGGGCCCCTGAGTCCTGTTCTGTTTGTCTTTCTACTGCCATCTGTTTCCAACATGGACAATATCGTGGTGCTGTGGCCACTGCTCGTTGATAAGTCCCAAGAACCATCATTCTGTGAAAATACCAAAATATACAAGTCACAAAGGTAGTTTTCTTATCAAGAGAGTCATATACTGTGCAATGGTAGAATTTGATAATAGAACCCATGAACTATTGTAGATAATTATTTAGATGTGCAATATCTAAATAACTATTATTTAGATATAGAAACCACCGCAGAAGCCATTTTGTTGTTGGCAACCACACAAATAAGGGAGCCTAAAAACTCAAGAAAAAGACCCTCACCAAGGTCTCTGGAGCCTAAAAGGACAAAGAAAAAAAAAGTGGCTTCAGATCACTACATCTAAGGTTCAGACTTAGACGGGGGCTAAAATATGTCAGGAAAATCCCTTCCAACCCCACTAACTAAAGATGTTGTTGACAACTGGCTACATGCAGTAATACTTTTCTTTTTACTTTGCAATACATTTGTCTTCTCTTATGTTGCAGTTATTGAAAATAGTTCCACAATTGCTTTTTAAATTTCAACATAAGCAGAGTTAGACTCCTGCCCAGTGTGAGCCAATAAATGAACACAGATAATTGTCAACCGCACATCTCTTAAAGCGTATTTTTTACCACTTAATGCAAACTGTATTACTTTTTTCTCTGTTTTATTCTAAGTTTTAACCTTGTGTCATCGCCTTTCTCTTTACTCTTATTTGTTAGTTCCCAAGTGTTTTTTGTTTGTTTTTAACAAGAAAATACACGGCTATAAGCCGTCTTTTGCACACATGCTCATTCCTACTTTGTCAGTGGAAAAGATTTCTGGCTCTCAAGCATTTCTAGAGAGTTGATTTGCTCTTCCCTAGGAAACATATCTTTTATTCTTGAGATCTTAGGAAATTTTATTTAAAGGTTTTTTTAATTGACAATGTTTTTTTTCCTATGGACACATATAATAAAGTATGCCCATTTCCCTAATATCTCAGAAATGCAAATGTAATGTGAGCAACAAAGTTTAAATAGATTGATTCTTAATTCTGAGTACCTGAAAAGAATTCATAAACAATGATTTTTCCCAAGGGCCAAGACCAATGCTGGGCTAGAATGTCAATCTAAAATTCATTTGGTATTTAGATTAGGGTAGATATTAGCTCCCAACACAAACACATCGCCTCCTGGCAGGCACTCTGAATTCACACTCACTCAAGAGGTGAGACTTAGAGTGTGGTATTTCAAAATCTGGCACAAACATGATAACTGATATGTGTAAAGGAACACTGATATTAAAATCCAACAGGAGGTCTGGCTAGTCAAGCTTTGCTTTTAGATAGTACAGAGTGCCAGATGTTCCAGAAAAGAGCATAAAATCCACATTATGTGCCTAATTGTACAGTATTACATCACAGGGGTGAGGGTTTTATATTTTCTTCCCTGACCGCAGCTGGTGACAGCAATATGGCCTGGAGCATCGGTGAATGGGTCCCTGGATGCACGGCAGTTGCTTAGTGTGATTCTTCTGGAAGGGTGGCAGAACATTTTAGCTCTATCCCATGCAAGCTGTGCCAGCGAGGTGACACAGTAGGTAAAGGTGCTTGCAACTAAGTCTTATAACCTGAGTTCAATCCCCAGGACACATGCAAGGGAAGGAAGGAACCCACTCCTGAAAGCTGTCCTCTGACTTCACACACACACACACACACACACACACAATATAACAAAATATAACTCAAAAAACCATCACATAAACAAATGATAAGTCCTAATATAAAAACATCCTTGAATGTAAGCTAGAATATTCAACAAACTAGACCAGTCCACTGCTGAAGAGAACTCGTTGGAACAAGGACACACTGGTTCAGCAGATCTCGATACCAAACACGCAAACTTCATGACAGAATATGGCTACCATCCAAAATGTCCCTGGCATGAATGATATCTCAGGTTTTCATGGATCTGGTCCCCATAAGCTGTTTCTGTCACTATGTCAAAGGCTGGTCATTCAAGGGACAGGGTTAAACTGGAGAGCTCCATCGTGTTCTGAGAAACCTAAACCCACCATTGGGCAGGTAAAGGCTGGGAGCAGTGATCCTCGGGTTGGTAGTTTCTGTGTCCCTGTGTAGACATACGCTCCTATCTGAACCACATATAAAATAAAGTCTTGGAATGCTACCTACTAGACTCATAAAAACAACGTTGAGATAAATTTTTATTGTATTTTAAATGTTTTTTATTTCTGTTCACAAGGAAGTGTGTAAAATCCAAATATTTAGAACAAATATGAATCTTTTTATTAAATTAGTGTTTTGTATGCATAGTACCTCTTTCTAAAACTGAGCTGAGTAATTATTAAAATAGTTATTGCATTTCATATTTTACTCAAAGGGGTATTTTTGCATTCAAAATCATTACCCTACAGAATATACTTAGGTAAATATCCTGCTTTTTTAAAATATTTTTATTTTCTATATTCTTTGTTTACATTCCAAATGATTTCCCCTTTCCCGGATCCCCCCTCCCCATATGTCCCATAAACCTTCTTCTCTCCATCCCTTCTCCAATCACCTCCTTCCTTTTTCTCTGTCCTTATATTCCCTTCCCATGCTAGATCAATCCTTTCCAGGATCAGGACCCTCTCCATACTTCTTCATGGGAGTCATTTGTTATGCAATTTGTGCCTTGAATATCTTGCTTTTTAAAACTTAAAATTATCCCTATTTAAGGACAGATGGAATAGATTTTTATTTTAATCTTAAATTTAGAGAAAGCAGCATTGAATGATTACTTTCTCTTTAGTGTTTTTCTGGTGAAATAATGGTGTCAAAAAATTTTTACCAAGCCCTGCAGTGCCACGGTGTCCCCTGCGTGCTGTGGGTGTCCCCTGCCACGGTGTCCCCTGTGTGCTATGGGTGTCCCCTGCCACGGTGTCCCCTGCATGCTATGGGTGTCCTTCCGTGTCTTCCAACTGTCAGGAGTTGTTGCAACTCCATTGCCCTTCTCAGACTTTCTATTCTCTTCCTCCCTAAACACTGCTTTTACTTGCATCAGATCTCTAACCTGAGTTCCTTCTTGTCTTTAAAAACGTGCCACCAACACTATGTGCTTACTGCCTATGTGACAACCCAACTTTTTGGCCATTTAGAACACAATCTTGTTGTAAGTTGAACCATAGTTTTGTGTGATACTGCCATCTAATGGTGTCTGTAACATTCCTCCATCTCCATAGGTCACTAAACATGGATAGTAAGGAAGACTTGGGTTTTAGTGCTTTCACAATGGTGAACACAATTGCGAAGAGTCCTGGTGTCTTAAATTGTACATTGAAATAGCTCACCCTGTGTGGCTGGGTTCCATACCAAACACAAGCCATTTGTGGCTTCTACTGTGGTGACTGATCCGTGGGCTTTAGTTAAATACCTTCACTAATTGCCAGTATTTCCTGTTGTTTTGGGTCATCTATAAGTAGAAAATAACACTATTTATTCATTTGTGACTATTTACTAAAGTTGTGGATACTGTCTTGCTTCCTCACTTCAACCTTCCTTGTAGAAAGTCACCGCTCTGTGTCAAGCCTGGGACAGCACTCTGACCATTTCCAAATCTGGTCCCTACCTTCCACTGGCATGCGCTATCACTGTGGCTGAGGTCTTTACCTCTCTGAATTTTAATTACACTGGACTTGACTAAAGAGTAGTGTGCTAGATGCCTTTCCGTTACATTACAAACTGCCAGAAATAATGTAAAGGGGGAAAGATTTGGTTTAGTTTGTGATTTTGGAAGCCTCAGTGCCTGGCTGCCTGCCTTTGGCTTTTGGTCTGTGTTGGGGTAGAACCTGATGTTAAGGAGCACAAGGGGTGGGGGCAGGTGTCCCCAGTCTCCTAGGACACGTTCTCTAGGACCAAATTAACTTCTTACTTCCTCAGTCGTGCCCCCAGCTCCTAGTATCACTGTCACCCGGAGGCAAAGTTTTGGGGAGATACTTAGAATGGGACGCATGCTAGGCAGAATGCGTGTAAGTGTTGTGTAACTTTAAATGTGAGCTGTTTTCTCAGCGGACCTGATGCAACTCCTGTAGGATGATCGCTGAGTCTGATATCATGAATTCTGATCCTCGGGACCTTTGAAAAAGCCAGAGGCAGAGAACAGTGACTTCTTGTTTGTTCTTGTTTATATAGGTGGGAAACCATTTCTGCTTTGTTTTTAAGAACGCTTCTGCTCTTGTGGTTCTAATTCACACTGTTATAATATCTGATAAATAAGCTATTCAGAAAATGTTTACTGAAGAAGCAAAAGGATAAATCAAAAACGGACCTGGCATAATCTAGATAACAGTTCTGATGATGCACTTCATGAAAACACAGTGGCATCATGTCTACGTATGTTTCGAGAAACATGCATGCATGACATTTATTCTTACATCTTCTGTTCTAGATTTAGTGGTCCTTGGCCCTAAGGCACTGTCAATGTGAAATAGCAAGAAAAAGAAAATAGTAGTACATACTCAGAAGACTAGAGCTACAGACCAAAATCAAGATTATGGACCTGCAACATGTGATGGGCACAGACACCTTCCTGACTCACAGGAGTCTACCTTATGACGACATGAACAAATGGATACTTTTTCTCAAATTTCCAGTTGAAAACTTCTTTTAGAAGCCTGAACCTAATGTATCTACATCTATCCTATGAGGTTGTGATTTCAAGAGTTTTAAGCTTGTACAAATGCCTCATAAAACAATTTTCTAGTTTCAGCTAATTCACATGCTTAGTAAGAAGTCAACATGGAGACACACAGTTGTACAGTTTTAATTAAAGAGAATTCAGTACCTCTTGGTGTGTGTGTGGGGGGGGAGCGGGTATCAAGTCAGAGCACAGTAATGTTATATAACAGAAAACAGTCAGGACAGTTTGATTTGGATCATGCTTAGGTGCACACTTCCCTCTAGTTTCCCAAGTCAGTCTTTGCTCTGTCCTCTCCTTTCTATTAATCTTTCTCTGTCTTTCTTTTCCTTTTTTAAATCAATTTGAAGTTACATTAGTTGAAAGACAAGGATATGTTCTTAAAGGAGATATAAAGCGAGCCAGGCCCCTTCGTTCCGTGTGGGCTAAGCCTTAGCTGGGAAGAAATGCATCATGCTAGAATCCCACATACATCATAAACTCTTGTGTATTTATAGCAGAATAAAAATGTTTACTGCCTGTCTGGATGCATTTCCCAGCAACGGAGAAACCAACGCGTCTAACTCAGAATGCTCGGAATGTCATCTGATACTACAGAGAAAAGAGAGAGATGTTTTGCAGACACACAGTAATAAAATACTTGAGTACGTTCTGAAGGGAGAAAAGAGCCACAGGGAAGAGGCAGGGACTTGAAATCAGTAAGAAGACTCGGTTATAAACCAGAGACTGCTCTACACACCAGATGCAGAAAGAATCCCAGGAAGGGAAGATTAAAATACTTCTGAATTTGGCAGTCGTTCAGAGCAGGGTCTAGTGTCTTCGGGTGTTTGTGGGTTCATGTTCTTTGGGTGTTTGTGTGTCCTATTGTGTTTTTCTGACCTAGATTAGTGCGGTTCCTCAGAGCACAGCAGTGGAGCGCTGCAGTAACGTTGCCCCATGGCTTAATTTCCCAATTAAACTTAAACAAATTTCTCAAATGCTCATAAAACCCTTGGTGGCAAGATCGGTGCACCTGAATATTTAATTATTTGAATGTCAGTCTGAGACACAGATAATTGGCAGCTAATAGAAAACGCCTAAGACCTGAAAACAAAAGGGTTTTCTATGGCTGATGGGGGAATAATTGAATAAAGTTATTAAAATAAAGGCAGAGTTTTATCTTAAATAGGTAGAAAGATTCTAGAATGCTAGACCAAATTTAAAATGAAAATAAAACACAAAAATAGCCCTTAGCTGCAGTGATAGTCTGGAGTCTGAACATTGGCTGCAGTTAAATAATAGAATTAATGTTAAGAGGGATCTTGTGGCTGTCTTCAGTGTAGGAGATTAGCTAATGGGAAAAGCCAGGGTTTGTCTAACTGAAATATTCTTCCCGCGTTGATTATAAGGTTTCCACACATGTAAATACAAAACCAAGTCAAATAAATATGTATCCCGGATAGCATTTTACAAAACAGAAATTAATCTGGTGATCCTCATGCATCAGCTTAATTACGCATCGAGAGAAATAGCTGGAGATTTGGCTGGAAGTTGAGAAGCAAGAGGTGCGGATGAAAGAGTTATAGAGCTCAGGAGAGGTCCCAGTGGGAAGCCCATGGAATTAGTCTTGGTCTCAGCCTTACTTTACATCTTAATTACTGATTTCAAAGAAAGGCTAAACTGCACATTAACTAATTTGCAGATGGTCCTAAATTGGCAAACACTGGGAATTGCAGATTAAAAATCTAAAGGGATTTTTTTTTTTGAGGTTTGAAATGGGGATCAGCGAGACGCAGTCTTTTCAGTAATAATAGCTAGGGTGATAATGGTGCGGATAAGCGGAAAGACTCGCTCAATTCTTTTGTAGAGGCATCGTGAGGAAAGGTGTGAGAGTCGACATCTTCTAAACCTAATGCAGAAAAGCAGATTGGAAACTGAGCGAACGCTGGCGCAGATGGGAGGAAGAACCGAGACCGGATGTTCAAAAACCCTACAAAGGTCTGCCAGGATCTGAAGCCAGCTCAACCCACTTCCTTACAGAAGTTCAGAGACGTGAACCACACCCTACCACGAGCCTGCATTTGGTTCTTTGCACCCTTCCTCTCCAGTAGCGGCGGCTTTGTGTATATACACGGTGCCAAAAGCCAACCCCCTAGCAGGTGATGGCAGGGGTCAGGGGATGATGATAATGATCAACCTACAAACACCAAACA
Organism: Apodemus sylvaticus; assembly: GCF_947179515.1. Classification (NCBI taxonomy): domain Eukaryota; kingdom Metazoa; phylum Chordata; class Mammalia; order Rodentia; family Muridae; genus Apodemus; species Apodemus sylvaticus. Next base: position 21,782,602 of record NC_067479.1, read on the forward strand.
TCGGTAACAATCTTCAGGGAACTAACTCCAGAGAGGATAGAAAGGAATCTAAATAAGTGGTTCTCAACCTTTTGATATCGTGACTCTCTAATATAGCTCTTCAGGTTGTGGTGACCCCCCCCACACACACACACACAAAATCCTTTTCTTTGCTATTTCATAACTGTAACTGTGCTACTGTTATGGGTCGTAATATAAATATCTCTGTAGAAGGATCTTTGAGCCCTAGAGGGGTCACGACCCACAGGTTGAGAAACAGTGCTGTAAAGGCCCGTGAATAAAGTCAGCATAGCCTGTATTAGCAAGATGTGAAGAATATCACTGAGTTCCGGACTAGTGGATTGGCAAGGTGGGAACGGAAATGAAGCTGAAACAGGAAATCATTTCTGTAGAACTTGGCCCTCATCTGTGAGCCTGTCTTCAGCATTGTGTCCAGTGAGCATTGTCTCCCAGGAAGGGATTTTCTATTACTTCCCTAACCATGGGAAACCTAACCTCCCCTACACCCTGGAATGTGTGAAGTAGGTTCTGTACCCTCTTCTTGCAAAGTGGAAACCTCTTAGCGCTAGAGCCAAGGCTTGTGTGAGCGGAAGAAGGAAAAGTAAAGGTAGTTGTTGTCCTTTCTTTCCCCAGCAAGGAAGGGCAAACTGCGTCCGTGATCTGCAGGAAGATGAATAGAGCCTGCACTGTGCTTGGACTGCGCAGCTGCACCGGGAACTCCAATGCCAGCTGATAGCCCCGAAGCAAGGCAGTTCCTGCTAGGCACTCTCGCCTGCAACAACCCTTGTGCACCATGAGAACCATCAATAGTAGAAAAGAGAACACCCAGACCTTAGACCCCAGGAGGACTGCAACCCCTTCAGGGAGATCAAGATGTACCAGGTGCACAGGAAGAGCAGGAGGAAACAGGAGGCGACGGATATTCCCAGGACAAGTTTAAAAAGAAAGGCAATTACAAACCCCAGAGAAAACCAACAGAATCGTGGTCTTGAAAGCCACTGTCTAGCTGAAACTCAAATCAAACATGCCTTGAGTTTAATCATTAACAATGCATTTTAAAGATAATCAGCTTGACTTTAAATGTACTTTTTATTTTTCTTTTTATCTTTGGAATGACTAAGCAGTAAAGCCAAGAAAGGAAGTGAAAGGACAGCGTGGTCCAACAAACAGAAAAATAGTGTCACAAGGAATGCATTTTAAACATCGACGCTCAAATCTTCTCACCCCTATCTGTCAAAACACGAAACACCTGGTTAGGATTGATGGACATGTGTTACTTTCCCAATCTTAAAAATCTTCACATCCTGAAATGGCGATTCGACCCTTTTTATACAGCAAAGTCAGTTAGCTCAAGAATGCCTGAGGTGTTCTGCACATTAGGCAAAGAGACGACGCTGACAACAAGGAGAATATACTCCTCTGAGATGAAGAAACTCCAGTGATGATGTAAAAAAGAAATTAAAGCAACCATTAAAAGTATGGAATGGCTAGTCTATCTTCATATTTTAAATTATGAAGGCAAGACAGACTTTAGAGATTTTGTTGGTCAAGAAGTATAAATGTACACACATCTCAGTTCTGCATGACACATAGGTATAAGGGTCAGGCATATAAGATCCCAGAAATATAAGAAACATAAGATCCCCGGAGCATCTGCTGCGCCCCCCGCGGCTGTAGACCTCAGCTCTCTTGAACCGGACAGTTGGCAGAACCCCAACTGCAAGGACAGCTGGGATTTTGAGAGAGTGTTGGAGCAGAGCTAAACTGACTGGTATCCCTCTCACTTCTGCCCAGGGTTACAGATAAAATCTGTTCGATTGCAAGGCGATACAATCGAAATGATAGCCCACAGATCCTAAGTCATTTCTGGGGCTGTATCTCAGAAACAGACTGTACTGTGGGATTAAACGCTTTAGTCTAAAATCCATTGTTGCTCCGACTTCGGGAAATAGTTTCTCCAGAAGATTCTACGACTCTTCGTGTTTTTAATTTATGGTTTGAACTTTTTCAGACATCGGAAACGACGAGAGGAATCTTTCTTCTACAATAACAAGCTGATGTTATATTTAGCTGTTGTTCTCAGAATAAACAAGCCAAAGCTTTATGTACAAAAGCTGCACATCCTGTTTACTACCAGCAGGGGGAGGTGTAAGCACTCTAAAGCTCCCCCCACCAAGTGCTGAGACCAGCCTGGAATGGAAAAAGTTGCAGATTAAATTAATCACTTCCCTACTTCCCTCCCCCCCCCCGCCCCCCGCAAGTTTTGTTAAGGAGGAACAGTGAGTTTCTTGGAGAACATTGGGATATTATATCCATTAAAGCAAGAAAGAACATATTTAATTGTTTCTGGTTTCAGATGTCCCTAAAGTGATGTCTGCTTTGTTTTCTGCTTCCAAAATAAAAATTGTTGATTGTAGCCAGGCTTCTTCTCAGTGACATGCTCTACACTTCTTGATGAGAATACAGAAAATGCCACTTTTATCTTCACCTAAAACCACCTGGATTCCAGGTAGGACCTTGAGCCTCCTTCTCTCATGGTTCCGGAACTTTCCGCCTGCTGCTGCAGGACCCCGTAGGCACTGGGTGCGCCACACTGGCTGCTGCAGTCTCGACCCTGAGCACAGTACCCGGGATGCTAAAGGCTTCTTCCCTTCCATCACCCGCTCTAGAGAGGGGTCTCTTTGACTTGGGTTTTGTTCTCTCTCTACCTCCTATTTAAATTCCCTTTCCTGCTGTTTGGATTTATAAACTATAACACCAAGAAAAGGATGAGCTAAAGTGCTGAGAAGCTAATGAAATTTGCGTCTGTAACTAAGAGTGATTTCTTTGTCTTTTTAATCTTTCCTTTTTTTTCTTCTTTTATTTTTTTATTTCTTATTTTGTGTGAAAATCCAAATGATCCAGATAAAAACATGCTCTTTTCTTTGATTCTCATATGATCTAACACTAACTTAACCTCTTTGACATTTTAGTCCAAACACTTTCCAAAGTCTTATATTTCATTTTTGCATATCTAGTCATGGGTAGTACACCTGATATAGAATATAATGTGACATTTGATCCATATTTTGTCCATAGTTGACAATGGAATTATCTGATTTATTACACAAATACTCAACAAAGTTATTTATCACTAGAGTTACAAAGAAGTATGTTCCAATATTCAGAATTTTCAAAAACTATGTCAAAAATTATATTTACCAATTCTGTTTATCAAATATAACTAGATTAAAATATTATCTTCTCAAATATAACTTGATAGAAATGTTACCAGATAATTTTTTACTAGTGTGGTTTTTTCCGAAGTATAACTTTTAATTGAAATGTCTCACAGTTCTATTTTCCTTTTTAAAAAGTGTTTCAAATACTTTTCACTGGGAATGAAATCTAATAATAGCCTATGGAACTTTAAAAGAAAACCTTGGGTCAACATTCCTTGAAGATCTAAAGTGTTCTCCTTCGATGCAAACAGTGTCTTCAATGTGGATATATTATAAACAAATATTTTTTAAAATGGAAAATGAATTTACCATTTGAACCCACGCTGTCAGCGATATAGCTACATCTCTGAGTCTCCTGAGGCCAGTGACCTCCAGGTGTTGCCTCAGCAACACAAATTGAGTTCCCTAAGATGACACATAGCTCCCTGTCCATGATATGCCCCTCTGAGAATGGTGTGTATGAGGCGGTACGCTAAAGAAATCGCCAACATGACAGATCCATTTTAAGGGGGAAGATTTTTATTGTGAATAAGAGAGAGAAAATATCCAGAGGCATCTGGAAAAGTTCAGAGCAGAGAGAAAGAGAAGTAGACTGGGCCATCAGACTAGACATGGCCAGGGCAATCTGGGAGAGAGCCCCAGAGACCCAGTAGTAGAAATAACAAGATAGCCAGAGACAGTGGGGTCAGAGAGCAACCTTGTTGTTATGTTGAGAAGACACTGGTATCTGAGAAGAGGGAATCCTGGGGAGATAGAGAGGGCCAAGATGCTTTGAAATGTACAAGCACTTGTGAGTAGGGACCCATGGCCCTGGAACCCAACACAGGCTTTGGTATGTTGATAGGAGCCACAGGTAGACAGATATCCCTTCTAGCCAGAGGTAAGGAAGGTGATTCCCTTAGGGTCTAAAAACGTGTTTTACAAAATCCTGAGGGATGCTGGCTCTTATCCAACCACTAGAAATCCTTCTACAGTCCAGCTGGGGCTTATTTCTAGATATTTTACTACCTAAGTCCCAACAAGTAGTACTCATCCTTTTCTTTTGTCCCTGGTAAGCGCTGTCTGCTTAAATTTGAAGACTCATCTTCCTCCCGGTGAACTTGGGTCGTTCTTCAATGGAACCACGTGAGGAAATGCTGTCTTCCAAATGCTATGCAGAGCAGAGGGGGCACCCTTTCTCTCCCAGATGCCATGCTCCACGTGCAATAAAGTCTGATAACCTAAGATCTCAGGCAGAAGAGCCGTCACCTGGGCTTGATACAAATATTGCCAACCCCAAATGAAGCTAAATCCTTTACCTAGTCTCTGTCAATCCACCCAAGCAGTATCTTTGCCTGATGGCATCAGGGCTCAGCCAGCTTACAGCCAGAGAGTATATGCTGGTTCCCTCATCTCTGGAGACACTCCTTGGTCTATGATTTGGAGGGGGCATTTCTTTTACTTAGCAGGTGAGCCCTTCATGCCCTTTTTGAGGGCAAAATCTTCACTTTCTAACAATAAACAGTCCTCAAGGCCCATGTCTCAGCTGCCTTCCACATTTTCAATTACTCTTCACTATTCTGAAAAGGCAAGCTCAACCCTCTCTGTTGTTGCTTGGGGTGGTTCCGCGGCCAATCATGATACATTTCTTGAATGAGATAAGGAAATATAGAGTGGGAAATATGTTTTGTAATTTAAGTGGTCAACCAAAAACCTTTCTCATTGAGTGTTTTGACACACAGCTCTGAATAGATTGTGAACAAGACCCTTGCAGGCAGGAAGAATAGCTGGTCTAAAGGCATGTTTGATCAGCATGTCTTAGAACCAGCAGCCAGGCTAGTATGACCAGGAGAAATGAGTTAGTTAATGAGCCAGCAAGGCAGATATACACCAAAAACTGTAGCCTAGTACTACTGTCTTTGGGTTTTATTTGAGTGACATAAGAAGTCATTTAGTTTAACAAAATAAAACTAATTGGTAATTTTGGTGTTTATTCAACTGGTTTATTGAGTCTAGACTGTAAAGGAAATATAGACATAAATGGGGTATTGCACTCACAGCAAGGGGTGATAGATCATGTTGGACTTAGATAACATCATCTGAGATAAAAAAAAAAAATGCAGGAAGAATCTAGATGCGTTCAGAAAAGAGTGTTGCCTGAGCCCAGACAGTGGTGATTTAATATAAGATGCTATAAAGAGGCAAGAGGCCAAGATTAACTACAAAGGCAATTCCTGCATGCAGAGAGATGCAAAGTGTGGTTTGGACAGAGAGATTCTGTCTAGGAGCTACCACTGAACATGCTGTGTGACTTTTGGAAGCTAAATTGAGACGACAAGTCAGAGACTGAACCAGATACAGACAAAGCTCGAGAGATCTTCTTAAGAGTCCATGTGTGGATTTCAGTAGTGGCCGATAGTTCTGGATGATACAGTGGAAGGGAACGGGAAGGTGAGGTGCAAAGGGCGTATGAGATGGAGAACTAACACTGAGAACACTTTGAAAAGCTCATAATGGAAACCTACTACTTTCAAATTTCCTGAAAATATACACATATACACTTAGTTTTAAAAGTAATAACAGGGCACCAATGACCACACTAGACAGTGCAGGCTATTAAATAACCTCAGTGCTAGTAAAAGGTAAAAGGTTATCCCTTTCAGAATTTTTGGCCAGTGATATCCCACAGACCACCCAAAATTACAAATGATTTATAATGCTCTTGGTTTTCCTCCAGAATTGAGGTTAGAATCTATTGCCAAAACCACCACATACTTGAGTTGTAAATCACAGAGCTAGCAAACTGGAACTAACCTCAAAACTTCATCTCTACTGTCAAGATTTCAGAGTGCCAGTAGAGGCTATGCAGTCTACTAGAGGGAAAAATTAACCATTCTTACCAGCTTACCCTATAAGCTACAATTAGTATTTGTCCTAGCAAGGCATGTCAGTGATTTAAGACCCACTCTATAAGCTGAAACACACATCTGGCATGAATGTTAAAGCTAAATATTTGTGGCTAGACTGATCATAGGCCATAGAGGAGAACCAACTACTGATGTTCTGCTAAATGCACATGGCATTAAATCAACACCTAATAACTTATTGCTATATCCATAGATAAGTGCACCTCTCCACCGTCATTGGAAAAGCTTCCTTTTCCAGTAGATGGCAGCTAACACAGAGACCAGCAACTGGATAAAAAGAAGAAGAAAATAAAGGACTCTGGAACACTCATCCCTAAATGGAAAATATCTGTATCACATCACCTCTTCCCAAGGCTCATGGATCAATGCGGAAGCAGGATAGAAAGCTTGTAAGAGCCAGAGGTGCTGGATAAAGGTCAAGGAAACAGTATTTCTGGGCACAGCTGGGGAGATGTACATGTGAATTCACAGTAGTTGAGACAGCATGGATGAGATGAAACCACACAAAATCCAAATATGGAAAAGAAAGGTCTCTGGGAGAGAAGAGTCGGTTTTCTTTAGGGGTGTATTTCCTAGTGGGTTGACCACACTCTAGAGACAGGCCTTATGTCCAGGAACAGATGGGAAGAACCCACTGTACTTGATGAGTTAACAGGAGGGGTGGGAGACGGAGAGAACACAGACTGGGAGTAGTTAGGAAAGGGCTCGATATGATCAAAATAGATTCCCAAAGAACTAATAAAAATAAAAAAGATCTATGTCACCAAAGTATAGGATACGTGTTCATTTTTATACCAACCCTACTTAACTTAGAACTTTTTTCAGTCACTTCCTGGTCACCTTGGAGGCTGAAATGAGATATTTCATCATCTTTATTGCATCTTTCTTAGACATATTATTATTTTGTATTAAGATTTTATACATGCACATACAATGTATTTTATCCATATTTACTATCACCCCCTTCCAATACCTTCCAGATCTTCCAGTATACAGCTCTCCCGAATACATGCCTTTCTCTTCTTCATCTTCATCTCTTTTATTTATCTCAAATAATAGTTCTTTAATGTCTTACTTTTTTTATTCGATATATTTTTATTTACATTTCAAATGATTTCCCCTTTTCTGGTCCCCCACTCCCGAAAGTCCCATAAGCCCCCTTCCCACCCCCTGTTCTCCTATCCACCCCTTCCCACTTCCCTGTTCTGGTTTTGCCCTATACTGCTTCACTGAGTCTTTCCAGAACCAGGGGCCACTCATCCATTCTTCTTGTACCTCATTTGATGTGTGGATTATGTTTTGGGTATTCCAGTTTTCTAGGTTAGTATCCACTTATTAGTGAGTGCATACCATGATTAATCTTTTGAGTCTGGGTTACCTCACTTAGTATGATGTTCTCCAGCTCCATCCATTTGTCTAAGAATTTCATGAATTCATTGTTTCTAATGGCTGAATAGCACTCCATTGTGTGTATATATACCACATTTTTTGCATCCATTCTTCCATAGAGGGTTCTTTCCAGCTTCTGGTTATTATAAATAGGGCTGCTATGAACATAGTGGAGCACATCCTTATTACATGCTGGGGAATCCTCTGGGTATATGCCCAGGAGTGGTATAGCAGGGTCCTCTGGAAGTCTCATGTCCAGTTTTCTGAGGAACCTCCAGACTGATTTCCAGTGTGGTTGTACCAATTTGTAACCCCACCAGCAGTGGGGGAGTGTTCCTCTTTCTCCACATCCTTGCCAACACCTGCTGTCTCCTGAATTTTTAATCTTAGCCATTCTGACTGGTATAAGGTGAAATCTCAGGGTTGTTTTGATTTGCATTTCCCCCAGAAAGCCAAATAACCCTATTAAAAATGGGGTTCAGAGCTTCATCTCTTTTATTAACTGACTGGATGCTGCTGGTGTTCCCTACATGCCCGTGGGTAGTGTGGGTAATGCCGGGAGGTGCTCTACAGGCTACTCAGGGAGAAGTGTCATCAGCAGACCTATCTGGAGTGACAATGATGACAAGTCTGGGAAGATACACACTGAAGTAATCGTGCCAGGAATGGTACAGAGTAATCACAAGCTTTCTGATTTAAGTTAAGGCCTCTCCACAGGACAGAGTGCCTGCCTGGTGCTGTAAACCTGTCTAAGAGCCCATGGCTGGGGTGGGGGCAGGCTTTGTGAACCCTAAGGGATAACTTGCTATTATTTTGCCAACGAATCATAGCCACAAACTGTCTTCTAAGTGTGTAACATCCTTGTACCTATAGATTGGTATATCTCTCACCCCTCACCGAGGGAGATTGTTTTCTAGTGGATGGTGATTAATAAAGAGATGCACAACTGGTCAGAGAAAAGGTCACTGTAGAGAGTTCAGCCCTAAGTAGAACACCGGCATGTTTGTTTGTTTTTCTTTTGTTTTTGTTATTGTTTGTTTGGCTTGGTTTTTTTTTTTCTTACTGTAAAGACAATAGCTTACGCTGCTTGAGCAGAGTGGAAGTGGGGCGGGGTGGGGTGGGGTGGGAGGGTGCATCCTTCACAGGCAGACACCAGCTCTGCTGTACCTTCTCAGACTGTCTTTAATGTTCTGTGTCACTCCACCTCACTGGAAAAAGAGATTATCACTAAAAATGAATCTACTAAGGTTTTCACATTTTCTAAAAACCCTTCAGGAAGCCCTGGAAAATATCAAGTGTCTCCAGGGGCTTTAATTCCGTTCTCTTGGGTCTGTTCAGGCAGCTTTGTCCCTACAGAATTCCTCGTTTATTCTGGGATAACTTAGCCCTTCATACAACGTCAGCTTGCTTGCTGCCTTCCGACCTGGAGATGGTTGGAAGAGAAGAGACCTCAACGAGAAGACTGAAAAATGGTGGTGTCAACTGTTCTTTCCAATGAACGCTGCTGGGACACAGGGGAGGCAAGGAGCACAGCCTTAGGCCACACGTGGTCTTGACTCTACTGACGCATTCTGAACTCAGTGACATGTGATTGCTTTTTATTTCTTGTTTGGCTGTTGAATGAGCTTTATTCTGTTAGGTATTTATAAAGTATTTCATTTCCTTTGTTACCTTTGTTACCGAGGGTTACTTACTGGGTACCTGAAGTTCTGTGCTACAGTTTTGGTCTGCTGCTCACCCATTGTCACCATAGCAACAACAGTGCAAATTCATGTACACACATATCATATGTGAGGGGAGAAAGAAGATGATGTAGGCTTAGATTTTTCTCTAAACCTAATTTATTTAGGGTTCTGGAATGAGTCAACACCCCTTCTAGCCCACAGGTGGGGGAGAAGGTTTATGGGGAAAAGGGGGGGTCGTGGACTTGTTTGGAAGGAGTTCTTTGGAGTGATTCCAATCTGTCAGGACATCAGCAGTCCAGTCCAAAAAGGAAACACCAAACATAAATCAGTCGCAGAGTCTCGATCCAGCAGAAACCACAGACTGCCAGATCGGCAGACGGCAGTGGAAGTGAAGAATATCAGCCGGAACACCATGAAAACTTCTTTGGTGCATTTTCCTCTACAGAGCAGAAATCAGAAAGGACCAGAGAAGTTTTGCACAGCTGGTGAGACCAGCAAAGTGTTGCAAGACATAGCAACACAAGGGTGTCCTTTCGCTGTCTATGGGATTCTACTCATGATCTTTCCAAACTTCACACACCCTCTCCAGTGTCTGCTTCAGCAGAGCCTTCTCCCACAGGATAGCGTCCAGAAGACTGTCACATGACACAACTGAATTTCCAAAGAAACAAGGAATTTCTACTTCACGCCTGTAATTGAAGAATTGATAAGCAATCTCACCACTGTGTAGACTTTTCCACAATAGGGAAAAATTTTATACAGTTATAGTTTAATAAATTGCTAGTGTGTGTGCAATGGTTTATTAATTTTATATGTAGCTTCTATTTCTTCCCTTTTTTCATCTAAATGCTTTTTGAGATACACTTAAAATTCCTTCAGTTAATAATACACTTATGGTTCTTATGCCATTTCTAAGTAGTCTTTTTGTAAACAATCCCAAGGAGTCTTTTTGAAAATATATTTTAAAATATGTCTGTATATCTCTCAAAGTCTAAGATAGAATTTAGAGAGTTTAAAGAATTGTTGAAAGGTAGTACATTTAAATAAGACTACAAATAAGATTTTCTCTAAGTACACACACACACACACACACACACCAGACACACACATATAAGCATATATGCAATTTCTTGAATTCTTTCTTTATTGCTGACTCATAAAGTCTTAACTAAGACCCTGATTTTGTTTACGTTGATGCATTGCCAGGATACACGTGGTTTTCTGAATCATTAACCATCAATTATTAAAAATTCTAAAACTGTGTTCACTGCACCAAAAATTGATGTGTCATACTGACACTGTTACTGTAGTGAAGGACAATGTGTGAGTCGCAGTGACTCCTCAAAAGCTGACAACTCCTGACTTGCTTCTTGTTTTGCCCTTACTGTCAGGACACTACTCTTTTTCATCAGCACCGTGGGCTTCTAGGGAGAAGGAAGGAAAAGACAAAGAAAAACTCATGAGTTCACAAATCTGCAGGGTCATCCCCTAAACAATAACATCTGTAGGCATTTGGGCAGGGATATTCTTAAGGGAAGTTGGAGGAGAAAGGGGGAAACTGTTGCTTAACATCGGCTTGGCTGCTAGTGCTGGGTCAGTTTCTATAAAGCATGGGACTAGCCTTTATTGGCAATGTGCTGTCATGAATACAGCACACTAGGGATCCTGAGGTCCCCAGGGATGGTGTGAATGGCTTACCCTAGCCTAGGGACACTAGATCATTATTGATAGCATTTCTATCATTGCATACTTATTCTCTTATTACTTCATAGAAATAAAAAGCTCCTGTGCATGATTTTCAGAGATTTTTTTCCCCCAAAATATCCTGCCAACCTAGATTAGAGCCCAAAGGACTCTCTCTCTCTCTCTCTCTCTCTCTCTCTCTCTCTCTCTCTCTCTCTTTCTCCCCTCTCCCTCTCTTAGGGAGATAGCCACTTCTAATTAAATCAAAGCACGCTGTTTTTCACAACAGAATTTTAATCTTACCACCTTGAGGATTTATCCTACAGATTTTTTTGTTGTTGTTATCCCCAAATTCCAGTTCAACATAGAAGAAGTTCTATGAAGTGGCTTTTGAAGACCTTTTTAGTGGGATCACAAGATGAGCAGATGCTTCCATGACTCTCTTAAGACTGTCATGTGTGTGGACTGGTGTGTGTTTGTAGCTTATCACCTCAAATAAACCCTAGCTTGTTGAATGAACAAAGCAAGGAAAGCAGAAACCAGAAGAGAATGATCAGTCAGGAATCCCGGCCTTCTCCAGTCTACTAACTTCTCTTATATAAGGATCCTCTCTCTGCTTCAGATAGGGTAGACATTTTTCAATTAATTTCAAATTCCCACTCTATGGAATTTAGCCTACTATATGCTAAAGTTCTGTCTTAGTCAGGGTTTCTATTCCTACATCATGACCAAGAAGCAAGTTGGGGAGGAAAGGGTTTATTCAGCGTGCACTTCCACATAGCTGTTCATCACCAAAGGAAGTCAGGACTGGAACTACAACAGGTTAGGAAACAGGAGATGATGAGAGGCCGTGGAGGGATGTTACTTACTGGCTTGCTTCTCCTGGAGTGCTCAGCCTGCTTTCTTATAGAACCCAGGGCTACCAGTCCAGGGAAGGCACCACCCACAAGGGGCCCTCCCCTCTTGATCACTAATTGAGAAAATGCCCCACAGCTGGATCTCATGGGGGCACTTCCCCAACTGAAACTCCTTTCTCTGTGTTAACTCCAGTCTCTATCAAGTTGACACACAAAAGCAACCACTACAAGGGCTTAGAAACTTAAATGCATGCCAAACATGTATATGCATACAGACATCAAATCATCCTTTTTTAAAATGGGCTATTGTGATTTTATAGACAATGTCAAGAAGAAGGTGCTTATGATAGTGAGGAATGAATAACTGAGACTTAGAATTTTAACTATCCTTAAAAATTTGACTGAATGATGTTGGGCTTTGGTGTTATCTGTATTTTGGTGTGTTGTGGGCTCCCTATGAGTAGACACATATGTTTTGTCTCACCAGGAAGTTTTGTCACACAACAGTAATGTAGTCTATCTAGTTTTTAAGACCTTCATATCTGTTTTTCTCTTCAAGCAAACAGACAGGAGGTATTAGAGGTTCAAACAGTTTAAAAGTAAGGGGATCATGATGTAAAATAAAAGATGAAATAAAAGAAAAAGGCTTTTTTGTGTCTCTGCTAGAAACTTTGATATCTGATCCTATTCATGAAAATAAAAACAACTTTGTGTCACCAATTTTAAATTACATTTATAAATTCTAGTTTCAGTGCATAGCCATATATGTAACTATGTATAAAAACATGGGGGCCTAGATGTCCTGCAATGTGCTTTAGTTCAAGTTTGAAAACCGGGAAAGCAACAATTCAGCCTGCAGCTAAAACGTGAGAGCCAATGGACCAATGACGTAGATTCTTGAGTCTGAGTCTAGAGAACCTCGTTTTGTGATGATTCAGAGCAAGATGAACACTCCAGCTGAAGGAGGGGTGTGTGGGAGAGAGCCCTGCCTTATATATTTCTTATTATTTGAAGCTATGCCAGAACTAGATGGCGACAATACAAATGAGCACCAGTAATTTTTCTTTCTTTAACTGCTAATTCAAATGCTGATATTTTCTACAAATATCTTCATAGAGAAACTAAGGAATGACAGTTTATTTGCTGAGCACCATTTAGTATAATCAAATTGACAAGAAAATTACCCATATGTTTATAGTTGCACTTTATCCCCGTCCATGTTCTAAGTAGCCATTTGAAACCACCAATCTATTCTCCATTTCTACGCCATATCACTGCAAACTATTTTAAGAAGAATCATGCTTTGGGGAACTGTATTGTTCACCTGCATGTATGCAATGTATGCTTGGTCTTTAGTTGGTAGCACTATCTGGGGAAGGATGTGGTCTTGTTGGAGAAGGTGTGTCACTAAGGTTGAGCTTTGATGTTTCAAATCCCAAAGCAGGCCCAGTCTGTCTGTCTGTCTGTCTGACTGTCTGCCTCTCTTCCTGCTGCTTGTGCATGGGATATAAACCCTCAGCTACTGCTCTAGGCCATGCCTGCCTCCTTGTCTGATACTGTGCTCCCCACCATGTTGGCCATAGGCTTTACCACCCTCTGGAATTATGAGTCCCCAAATTCAATGCTTTCTAAGCCATGGTGTTTCTCCACAGTAAAAGAAAAGTAACGGAGACACTTGGGAACTCATTACTGTGCAGTTCCTTGGCTCACTGTGATCCTAGAATATGCATAGCCTCCAGTCGCTCTTCTCTACATCTCCAAATCCTTTTATGATTGGTAGATGGTTCCTATCCAATTAGAATTAATGTAAGGATTAAGATAATTTTCTTTCCATTGTCCTATATGTTGAAATGTCTCGACATATTTTAAAATATACTGTTAAACAAACAAAGCATTAATATTTTGACTCTTTGCTCTACGAAAACTTTTCAAGAACCCGTATTTAAATGAAGCCTTGCTGGGATAGTTGTGCCTCATTGAAGAAATTTTTTTCCCAATCAATAATACAAGTTCCGTAAGTTCAGGCTTTGTGGATTTATTTACAGGCAAGATTTCTTCCACACACTGAACATGAAGAATGCACTTCACCATGTGAACTACTAATGACTTCCTCTTTTGGATGACAACTCTCTCTAATCAGCTGGAGGATGTCCGTCTAAAACTAGCTAACTAAAATATACATACTTCAAACTTTCATGCCTCTACCTTAAATTTCAAAATTACATTTCAAGTTAAGTATTTCTTTTGTAGATAAGCACCTTAATGAAAACCATGGTGTTGTTGAGCACAGTGACACATGTCTTTGATCCTAGAACTGGGAGGTGGAGGGAGAAGCAAACAGATCGTTGTGTTAGAGACCAGCCTTATCCACATAGAGAGACCCTGATTTTCTGTTGTTGTTTTGTTTTGTGTGTTGTAATCCATGCCTTTCAGAATTGAAAACCTGTGACTATTTAGGACAGAGTTATATAACCTTTTACGTTTTTATTATTTGAGCATTTTATACATGCATTTTGCTTCATTTCCCTGTGTCCCTCCCTTATTTTTCCAGCACTATTTCCCCCAAACTCCATGTATTCATTTTTTTTAATCCCATGGAAGCCACTTAGTTCTACCTGTATATCGGTGGACACAGGATGATGTACTAGAGCCAGATACAACTCTTAGAAGTTGTATCCTTTAAGGAAAACTGACTCTTTGTGGGCCAGCAGTCCTCAATGGCATCACAGCTAGGGACAGGGCTTCATGAAGCCCTCTATGATCTATGCTAGTATTTTGCTCACCTCATCTTATATTTTGTGCATGCAGTCACAGCAAGTATGAGTTCATATGTTCACAAAAGTATAGTACAGCTAATACAGAAATTAGTGTAGAAGTTTCTTGAGAAACTATATTTAATAATTTTAGTAATTATAATTAGGATTCTGGAAATGACTGAGCTATATCTAAGCATATATGAAAAGGAATCCAAATTCTGCTATAGAGATAGTTGTCCAATCATATTTGTTACTGATTTTTTTCCCATAGCAAAGAAATAGAATACATCTAGATGTCCATCAACAGATGAATTGATAATTAAGATATGGTCCATGTGTACAATGGTATTTATCCAGGTGTAAAGAGAAGTGAGATTTGTGGGGGGAAAATGGATGGAACTGGAAAACATTATGTAAATTAAAGTAATGTAGGCTCTGAAAGATGAATGTCCTATAGGTTTTCTTTCATTTATAGAACCTAGCCTCTATCTTTTACAAGTGTGTATCCAGATGGGAGTAATGTAGATATAGTTCAGGATACTAGAAAGGGCTCTATGTGGTGGGGGAAGAGCACTTTACAGGAAGGGATGGAAAGGACAATAGAAAATGGGAGGGAGATTACCAGTGAGAGGGTACAACTGGGAGAGCAGGGTACTGAGAGAAGGCGGGCTGGGGAAAATCAACCCAAATGGAATATATATGAAAACCTCGCATGGAAACCCATTACTCTATAAGTCAAATACAAACATTTTTTTCAAAGCTCAATAAAGAGTAAAATCATAAAACTGCAAAATGCCTTCATTTAATACTCTTATGAAAAGATACGAACATATATGTGAGAGTAACTTTCATCTGCTTGAAAAACCATAGATTTTTTTTTATTCTGAACCTTTATCATAGCCCTTTCTTGATAAAAATTAATTAGAACTTTGGAAGAATACTTCCCAACATTCAAACATAATATTTTCCAAGTATCTAATAGCTGTAGTAGATAGGAGGTCTGTAGGATATCTGTATGTATTAGAATGTTCTGAGAACCTTTAAGATACATTTGAAATATCAGACATTGGTGTTGCTTTGAAAAATGTTTTAAAAGTAATCTGTATGAGTTAAAAAGCACATCTCAAATTATGACAGGAACTACAGGAAAGACACAAAGTATAAAATAACACAACCATCTTCATTGGCCTGCTTATGTGTATTCTTCATAGGTATTGTATTTACTATGCAACTGTACTAGAAATTAAAACACCAAACTACTAGAAAATGTGTACAGTGGGTGTTTAACCTAAGGAACAATTTATTATATTAAATAATACTAAAATTGCCTTACTTTTTCAGAAACTTTAACAAATAATGATACACTAAAAGCCTACATTTGTGAGATCTTCCTTTGGATGACAAGTTTAAATAATTTTTCTTCTGAATTATGCAAATATTCTACATTGTTGGATATTTCTCATAGCCACCAATGTCTGTTTCTTTCCAATAAATTTTTGTGACTATTAGTACCTTAAGGAATAATATCAGAGCTATAAGTCACAGGTTTTGTGTGCTTAAAGAAATGTCATATATAAACTAATGTAGAAAAAAAGATAGTACAAAATAATGAGGAAATATTTTCTCTGTATTAATTTTATAATAGAATGTTTATAAATGAACTAATTCTAATAGACCACTACCAAGGAAAACCATAAGTTTAAAACATCAATAAGTCCTTCTTAAAGTGTACCTATGACTGTGTTTAGTATAGAAACCTTTGAAGAATATTATCTTGCTCAAATTATTGACACTTATAAATGCATTATCAAAGGATTATATAAAGGATCTTGAGAATATGGAAAAATTTTGTATGGTTTACAAAAGTGGCAGTATTATGCTAAAGTTAATGAAAAAAACCACCTACAAGTTAATTAAAAAGGTTGAAACAATTAGATAAGGAAATTCTATTTATGTAGCATTTATAGGGTCAGAGAATATGTCTGTAATTATAGAGATATAGACATACGAGAGCCACTACTTCATCCTTAGGAATATCTTTCCAGGCTTGTCATTGTATCATAGCTGGGTAGGAGTGTTGGTAGATCCCACCCACACACCTTGACAGTTGCCATAGCACCTTCTGGTACCAGAAGCTGTGACTCAGGAGGGGGCTTTCATGTCAGATCCAGCTTGAATCCTGAGAGTCGTCTGTCTAAGTCCATGATGTCTTCAGCAATAGTGACTCTACCTTCACTATCTGGGATGCACCCAAGGGCAATGACAATAGACTATTGCTTATTGTACACAATATATTGTTTAGGAAGTCTCATGTGCTCCCTAGACCTACACCCCAGAGAACAGTCGGTTTTGTTTTTGTTTTTTTTCTTTTCTTTTCTTTTCTTTTCTTTTCCTTTCTTTTCTTTTGTAGCCTATGTCTCTTGGGGGTAGCATTTTCACTCCAAGTACAAAACTTTATTAAAACTATGTATGCATGTATTGATGCATGTATGTATAGATTTATATTTGTTATTTGTGATTTTAGGTAAATTAAAGCCAGTACAATTGCTTATGGCTTTTCCAAACACCCTTCCTATAGTTCCCCTCTCCTGTATTTACCTTCCACCTACCTCCCAATGAAATGTTCCCAGGCTTCTAACTGCCCCTCCACATCGAGTGTCTTCTGCTGTACAACAGTGTATTTAAAGTACAATACTAGCAAGTATTGACAGGATGCCCAGGTGACAGTAAATATACCGATGTGAAGCTTTATGTGACTCGTGCAAATCCTTCTGTGTCTCCCAAATGCTTCTCAGCCCAATGACTCCCATATTCGAATAAAATTAAATGTGTTTTGAAGCAAGCTTTAAGGGTTTTCTTACATGTTTTATTGCTAAGCCCTTTATTATGCTATTTTTTGATGTGATCATTATACATCACATGGTATTTCCTGTGTTTTCAGCCAGTATAAGAAATTTTATGATAAAAACTTTAAGAGAAATTAAAAACTTTATTTGCACAGACAGACTGAATGTCTGGAAAAGAATAAAATAATTTTTGGAAATGCACAAAATTAATCCAAACACAGTCCTTTTAATTAATTAATAAGTATAATGGAATCTATCTTAGGGTTTGTGATGAAACACCATGACCAAAAGCAAGTTGGGGAGGAAAGGATTTATTTCACTTACAGTTCCATATAATAATTCATCTTCAAAATCAGTGAGGGCTTCTCGCTCAGGGCAGGAACCTGGAGGGAGGAGCTGATGCGGAGGCCATGGAGGGGTGCTGCTGACTGGGTTGTTCTTCATGGCTTACTCAGCCTGCTTGCTTAGCCATCCCAGGGTTAGCAAAATGCACAAGAGCTGGGACATCCTCTATAAATCACTATAAAAATGCCCTACAGACTTGTCTACAGCCTGTACTTAAGGAGGCATTTCCTTAATTGAAGTTCCCTCTTCTCAGATAAATTTAGCTTATGTCACATTGGCATAAAACTATCCAACACAACATCTATAAGTATGTAAAAACAACTTAAATGTATTTGTTAATATTGTTTGAATGACTGGGTAGGAAAGTAGCATGTACGCCGGTATATTCATGCATGTACTTCTATGTGCTGTCCTATGCCTGTGTGGAGGCCAGAAATCAACATAAGACCAATCATCCTCTACCACCATAAAACTCTCTACCTTACTTTTTGAGACAGTCTCTCACTGAGCCTGGGGCTCTGTTTCAGTTAGACTGGTTGGCTAGCAAGCCCTAAGGATTCATCTCTGTTCTTCCCCAACTCCAAGGATAGTGCTAGAAACATACACCACCATCCCAGCTTCTTGGCTGGGAACTGGAGCCGGAAACTCAGGTCTTCATCTTGGTATAGCAACTGCTTTGCCTGTTGAGCAATATGCAAGTCCTGGGAATATATTTTTTTGAGGAATAGTTATTAGTCTGGGAACATGGTAAGAGGCAACTTTTTGTCTCAGTAACACTGAATCTGAAGAATGATATCAAGTATACAGTAAGCATTTAATTAATGCCTGCTAAATGAACAATAGTAGAGTATCTGTGACAATAAACCTTGATTGTCAACTCAAAAGGACCTAGAATCATCCAGGAGATGTACATCTGGATAGATCTATTAGGTCTTTTTACAAAGGGTTTAAACTGTTGCATAGAGCCAGTTTATGGACTGGGGTAGCAGGTCATAAATAAGGAGGAAAGCAACGAGAGCTTCGGCATCCATTTCCTTCTGCGTCTCCACTGTGGATGCGATGTAACCAGCTTCTGCAAGTTCCTGCCTTCCCATCCATGATGGACTAGCCCATCAACCTTTGATCCAACTTAAAACTTGTTTTACCTTGAGTTGCCTTTTGCAAGTAAGTGATGCAGTCACAAGAAAAGTAAATACAATAACTCAATAACTTTTAACAGAACATTGGTACTTGTAATTCTATTGAACAGAGCCGAGTGATAGAAATGTTCAGATTTTTTTTAAAAAAAAAAAAATATTTTCACCATAATCAAAAGCAACCACTTCCCAGTATGAAGAGAAAACTCCTTTGACTGAAACCCAGAAAGGCGAAACTGTAAGTCGCTGTAATTGAGATTCATGTGTTCAAGGAGGTGGAGAAAGTATAAGCTTAGGAATGGAAGTGTAGAAGATATAAAGATGAGCTACAATGACCTGGATTGAAAAATCTGGAATGGCCGGGTGGTGGTGGTGGCGCATGCCTTTAATCCTAGCACTTGGGAGGTAGAGGCAGGCAGATTTCTGAGTTCGAGGCCAGCCTGGTCTACAAAGTGAGTTCCAGGACAGCCAGGGCTACACAGAGAAACCCTGTCATGAAAAAACAAAACAAAACAAACCCGAAAAACCTGAAATGTAAAGATTCATCTGAGGAGATGTGACGGAGAGCTCCTTCCCACTCACCCTCCCTCACCTTTTCCCTCAGCCTCCCAGCCCTGTAGCTGGGTCTATCTGTTACCTCATTTTTCATATTCGTTTTATTTTGTTTTGTTTTGTTTTGTTTTCTTCCACCTGTCTACTTTGTTCACAGAAATAATGACTCTGAGACTTAATACTTCATGAATAAATGCCTAAGCCAAAAGCTTTGCTTCTTCCCCGAGTACCTCATATCTTTTTTTTTATTGCTATATTTATTTATATTTCAAATGATTTCCTTTTTTCTGGACCCCCACTCCCCGAAAGTCCCATCAGTCCCCTTCCCTCCCCCTGTTTTCCCACCCAACCCTTCCCACTTCCCTGTTCTGATTTTGCTCTATACTGCTTCATATCTTAATTACCCATTTAGTCGATTTTAAATCGTGGCTCGTTACCTGGACCTCAGTTTCATGTGACCGTCTTCTCCTGTGTCTGGGACAAATCTTTGAGTGCCTGACTCTATTCCCAGAAATCCTCTCTCTGTAGCAGAACTTCCACCTCCCTATTTCCTGCCTAAGATAATGGGTTAACATAAATTTATTGACAGGTGATACTTTTTCTCTATCCTGCCCTAAAAATAAAATGTTTGAGAAGACATCTTAAGCATCATCTGTGAGAGAGAAAGATTAGGTACTCGATGGATAGCACTTGGGACCTGTGATTCCAGCATTCTTTGACATCTGTATTGATGGTATATCTTTATTCCCTAGACACTGATCATTGTTGGAGACCTCTCCTCTCTTTGGAAACTTTGTCTCCTTTTAGCCCTAGAAAAATAATGTGATTTCCGAGGAAGATGGTTTTGTGGAGAACAGAATGTAACATGCCAAATTATTCTTTTCAAAATATTGTGCCAACCATGGCATAATTTGTTTCTGAAAATCTATCATAGCCAATTTTTTAACTAGGGGTATATGTGAAGAACATTTTGTTAATTTGTCTTGTGTAAATTCAATGAAACACAACAAGGACACCCAAGTTCTACAAGTGCTGTCCACAGAACTGTTGTTGACTCTCAAATAACTACAATGAAAAGCCCCAGTAGTTGTATGGGCTGAGATAAAGTCATATTTTTGTTTTTCTACTTTCTCAGAATATTTGTATTCATTCCAAGCAAATATGATTTGCTTTAATTGGTTTGTATTCAAGTTCATGCTCTCTGAATGGAAACTTCCTTTGCTAAAAAGATGTCAGCCCCTTCAAAGACCACATGCTACTCTAACGAACAGCAGATGGTAGCACTGGGGGATTTGTCTTTAAATGTGACATCCCACAGGGACACTGAACTGCATTTTGAATTGCCTTTTACTTTAACTTTTTTGTAAATATTTAACATCTGACCCAGAATTGTTCTATTGAAATATGTCTAGAAGGAAGATAAAGATTCGTGCAAATCTTGTTGAGTTGTTTATGATTTATGATAGACTCACTTATGAAATGAAGAGAACATCTGAAGAGAGGACTGATTTGAGGCAGGTGGGTATCAGCAGTTGAGCTTTGAGTCTAATGGATGAGTTTGTCAGTTTTAACATGGGTTTGTGTTTGGCAAAACAAAGATTTTCTTGTACCTTATAATTAAATATAAATAACAGAATGTTTTCTTATTTCTCATAAGTAAATGATAAAATTAAAATTGAGTCCAGTCTAAGTATTTCAGGATAAATAAGATTACACATGAAAGATTTCACATCTTAATGTGATTTACAAATTAATGCTTGTTATGGCTAAATCCTATTAATTAATGACTTAAGTTCAGAGAATGGCTGATGATTGACCTCTGTTTCACTTATGTAAATTACATTCTTCATACTTGACCTGTCATCTGGCATGAAAGTGACCATAAAACACACCTAAATAAGAAAAAAAATTAACTCAAGCATCAAGCAAAGCCTGCTTCCTAAGCAAGGTAAGCCTTGCTAACATTTTCAGGACAATCAAAGAGACCCAACACCATTCACAAAGCAAGAAAACATGTCTCAATGTGTTTCTAAACACAAATGAAACAAGCACATTTCCTACCACCAAGACACTTAGAACCCATTCAAAACAGATTTAATAATAAAATTAAAAATCTAAAAGAATAACCATTCTTATTACAAGCATATGTACAATCTGTTTTGAAAAGTGTCACATAAATTGATGCATATTATCTCCCCAAAACCCTAGGAACCAAGATCAGAAGAATCAGAGACAGGCTTTTAATTAAGACAAGAAACGTAGAATGAAGAACAAATTCTTAGAGGTAGCAAATATGGTAAGGGGAGAAAGAATAAATGGGCAGACTTCAGTTTTTATAGAACCTCTTGTTTAAGTAGCTATGTGAACTAAGTAAGGACTACAATGTGTCCTTTGGGCTTATTTTCTGTAATTATGAATAGTGACTTATCAGTTATGCATAAGTCTATTGTATGGCTTGGATAGATGGTTATGACAAAGCTAGTGTGCTGTGCCACACCTAACCTCCTTCCCTGATGTTGTAATTATTTTTTGTTTCTGAAAGGTCTTTCATCATCTAAGAATAACAGTAACCCTAAAATAACAGCGGCTGCAAATCACCTGAGCTTATTTTCTCACACATGAGCTGCCCTGCTCAGAAAGTCTGAGGTTGGTATGGGAGCTTCATGATGTCACCATACATGCAAGCTCCTCTGTGCTTCTGCACCATCATTTCTGGTGGATCGTCCCCATACTCAAGGTCCACATGGGCCAAGACAGATGGTGGAATTCCAGCCAATTTACAATCAAAACAAGAGAATAAAAAAGAGAAGGCAAATGAATCTTCCCCTGCACTCTGCTATAGTTTGCATTCCTAGTTACCCAGTATGTTTAAATACTCAGTTCCTGGTATGTTGGTACTGGGAAATGAAGACCTTTAAGAGGCAGAGCCCAGCAGGAGCAGAGAGAATGGGAGCTTTGGGATGGACTGCTATGAAGATGTCTTTTAGATATGACAAAGCCATTGACCTATGAGCCAACTGCCTCTCTGGTTACCTGCACAATCCTGTACAAGCTTGGACTGTTACTGTTTCATCCTGTATGGGGGAAGGGCTCATGAGGCTTCAACACTCAAAGAGGGTCTGTGGGCAGTTAAAGGGTGTGAGAGGAGGAGGATTTATTTTCTTCAGTGGCAAGGCCACTGAACTGTTACCCACGTTCCCATGAATAACCCTCTACTCATGCTTACTCAAACAATCATGACTAAAAGCAGTGAGTGGGAAGAAAGGATGCAAAGGTAGAAGGAGCCTGATGCGGAAGAAGCACTTCCGTTGGAGAGGGGAGGAGGGGTGAACTGTAGAATGTGATGAAGCTCTAGATGCCCCCAGTCCCGAATAAAAACTTGTAAGAAATTGCCAGAGAATTGTTTTTGTGAAAGATGTGGAGTCATTAAGTCATGGCAGGCCTACCCTGGGGAAGGATCCTGAGTTCACAGGCTTCCTTCTCTGGCCCTCCTGTTTCAACATACGAACATACATGTTACTGCCTGTGCTTTCAGTGCCACACACCATGACCCCTGAACTAAGTAAACCTTGTTTTCTTCATTACGAGCCTGAGTCAAGTATTTCATCACCATAGTAAAAATCTAGCACAGTCCTTTTAAAGAATCTTTTCAGAGGCTTTGACAACACATAGATTCTCAATCAGATGCCAACGATAGCCTGAAACCACTTGGAAATCACCACCTGCTAAAGCTGGCTCATTGACTGTGATGGTTTGAGTGAGACTTTTCACTGTAGGTCTTGGCATTTGAACAGTTCATCCAGATTTACCACTGGTTTGGGGGAGGCTTAAGAGATATGGATATCTTATCCTGGATGAAATGTGCTACAGGCAGCAGCCACTGGAGTTTCCTGATAATGTTTTCAAGATTTGAACTCTTGGCTACCAGCTCTAGCTGCCATGTCTGTAACCTTGTTGTGTTTTATAAAAAAGAAAGGAGCCCCTTCCACCACCTGTCCTTTCTGCTGGGGGAGACTCTTGCAGGGTCTGCCACAGTGAAGACACCATCTTCTGATACATTCTAGAGAACCCGCAGCACTCAGAGCAGTTGCTAAGAATCCCCTCCCACCTCTGAAATCCCAGAGCTGCTGCTGAGGGCCAAGCAGGACCCAGCAAACACCAAAAACTCCATCCCCCTCCATTCTTTCTGCCCATTCTGCCAGGGTCCCTCCACAGGAGTGTGAAGAGACTTGGGAGCACAGGTAAGACCACCCCTGCTGCTAAGAGGAACCTGGCCAGAACCCTCAGGCAGGATCCTTCTGATTTCTGTCTCTGGCTGGGGACCATTCTCTGCCACAGTGCTCCATATCCAAGTGGCACAGGGAGATAGCTAACCTACCAGGACAGTGGAGAGGCCTGAGAGCACAGAGCTGATCCTGACCCACAGAGCTACATACACAAACACCACCACAGGAAAGCTGGTCTCCCAGGAGTTCAATCTCTCTGTACATACCTGTGTGCACAGAGAGAAGGGGAATCCCAGGAGTACAGATACACAGGCTTGCAGGACAGATAAGCCACAGTCAGAGACAGCAAGACCAGCTAACACCAGAAATAAAGAAATCACAGAGACAACTCTGGAGATAGAAAATCTTGGGAAGAAATCAGGAGTCATAAATGCAAGCAATAACAACAGAAGACAAGAGATAGAAGAGAGAATCTCAGGTGCTGAAGATACCATAGAAAACATTGATGCAACAGAAAGAAAATGCAAAATGCAAATAGCTTGTATCCCAAAACTTTCAGGAAATCCAGGACACAATGAGAAGACCAGGATTATAGATATAGAAGAGAGCAAAGATTTACAACTTAAAGGGCCAGTAAATATCTTCAACAAAATTACAGAAGAAAACTTCCCTAACCTAAAGAAAGAGATGCCCATGAACATACAAGAAGCCTACAAAACTCCAAACAGACTGGACCAGAACAGAAATTCCTCCCATCACATAATAATCAAAACACCAAATGCAATAAACAAAGAAAGAATATTAAAAGCAGTAAAGGAAAAAGGCCAAGTAATATATAAAGACAGACCTATCAGAATTATACCAGACTTCTCAGACCCTGGGCAGATGTCATACTGACCCTAAAAGAACATTTATGTCAGCCCAGGCTACTATACCCAGCAAAACTCTCAATTACCATAGATGAAGAAAACAAGACATTCCATAACAAAACCAAATTTATACAATATCTTTACACAAACCCAGCTCTACGAAGGATAATGGGTGGAAAATACCAACACAAGGAGGGAAACTACACCCTAGAAAAAGCAATACATTAATCTTCTTTCAACAAACCCAAAAGAAGATAACTACACAAACAGAATTCCACCTTTAACAAAGAAAATAACAGGAAATAACAATCACTTTTCCTTAATATCTCTTAACATCAATAGACTCAATTCCCTCCACAAAAAGACATAGACTAACAGACTGGATACATAAACAGGACCCAATATTTTGCTGCAAACAAGAAACCCACCTCAGTGACAAAGACAGTCACTACCTCAGTGTCAAAAGTTGGAAAACAATTTTCCAAGCAAAGAGTCCCAGGAAACAAGCTGAAGTGGCCATTCTTATATTGGATAAAATCAGCTTTCAACCAAAAGTTGTCAAAAAAGATAAGGAGGGACACTTAATACTGGTCAAAGGAAAAAAATCTACCAAGATAAACTCTCAATTCTGAACATCTATGCTCCAAATGCAAGGCTATCCACATTCATAATAGAAACTTTACTAAAGCACAAAGCACACATTGCACCCCACACAATAATAGTGGGAGACTTCAACACCCCAGTCTCAGCAATGTACAAATCATGGAAATACAAACTAAACAGAGACACAGTGAAACTAACAAGTTATGAACCAAATGGACCTAACAGATATTTATAGAACATTCCATCCTAATTCAAAAGAACATACCTTCTTCTCAGCACCTCATGGTACCCTCTCCAAAATGAACCACATAATTGGTCACAAAACAGGCCTCAATAGATACAGGAATATTCAAATAATTCCATGCACCCTACCAGATCCCATGGCCTAAGGCTGGTCTTAAGTTTAAACAGAAACAACAGAAAACACACATACACATGGATGTTGAACAGTGCTCTCAATACTCAATGATAGCTTGGTTAAGGAAGAAATAACAAAAGAAATTAAACATGCAAACATGTTGTTAGGATTCTGTCTAAGCTCCACCCCACAGTTACCTGGCAACAGCCAGGTATGCCTGGCCTACTATAAAAGGGCTGCTCACCCCCTCTCCCTCTCTCTTACATCCTTGCATCTCTTATGCTCTCACTCTCATCTTCTCTCTTGCCCCCTCTTGGGCTCTTCTCTCTCCTCCTCCCCTCCCCCACTCTCCACGTGGTCATGGCCGGCTTCTTCTCTACTCTGTTCCTCTCTCTGTCTTTTTCCGCCTTAGTACCCCTTAAGTCCCCTCGCATGCCCTAAATAAACTCTATTCTATGCTATGCCATTGTATGTCTGGTCCCTCAGCAGGAAGGGATGCCTTGGCATGGGCCTGCTGAGGAACCCCCTCCCCCCACACCACCACAGTACATATTCTCACACCTCTTTCTCTTTTTATGATCACTAAACA
Organism: Apodemus sylvaticus; assembly: GCF_947179515.1. Lineage (NCBI taxonomy): Eukaryota > Metazoa > Chordata > Mammalia > Rodentia > Muridae > Apodemus > Apodemus sylvaticus. The sequence goes on from NC_067479.1 coordinate 21,808,623, forward strand.
TGTGCAGTCCTACGATGTTGGCTCTGAGAGGTAAAGGCAGGAGGATCAGGAAGTTCCAGTTCTTTGTGGGCTATACAGCATGTTCATAACTAGCCTAGATTACATGAGATCTGATCTCTAGAATGTAAAATAAAATATAAAGTAATAAAATAGTGAATGAATGGCTAGACATGAAGTATTGTGACTTTGATGAAAATACACTAAAATTATGAAAAGGAATGAGAAAAGAGAATGTTAGAAGCCACTCTTGCCTTAAAAGTAAGGACACAGGTGCACCCTTCATTTAATGCCGCCACAGCTCTGTAATCGCAGAGAACTTAGAAACTTTGGTGCCTGTCTCTGAGTTCTGTAGGAAAAATTGCATCATTCCCCCAAATGGCATCTAAGATAAGAATTTCCTCAAGGAATGCAACTGTTGCCCTACCTACAAACTTAGCTAAAGGAGCCAATGACAATAAATCTTAGTATATCATTTTAAGCAATCACAAAGAAAGCAAAATAAGAATGAGTGAGATTGGGTGTCAGTGGCAGAAACCTGTGGACTTAAACATAGACAGGCACATTTCTTGTATTCTGTTGCTTAGTCCTGTTGGGCTTCCATGTTTGGAAAAAGAAAGGAAAATTCATGGGAATTATCATCCAAAACTTTCTTCTAAACTGTTTTCCTAGGCAGAGTTAGAAGCCATTTTAAAACAGTTTAGACACAGTCTCACAGAAGACTTCTGGTCCTCTTGCTCAGTGGAGCTCAACCTTCCTAATGTTGCAATCCTTTAATAATGTTGTGGTGACCTCAAACTGTAAAATTATTTTCATTGTTATTTCAAAACTGTAACTTTACTTCTGTTACGAATAATAATGTAAGTATCTGTGTTTTCTGGTGGTGTTAGGAAACCTCTGTGGAAGGTTGAGAATCACTCTTTTAGCTCTTACAGTCTTACCACCTCATCTACAACGGTTCTTGAACCTTAGGTCCTATTTATTGGAACAAATAGAATCAGCTCTACACAAGGGTACTGGTTGAAACCTGAGATTCTGGCTGATAGAATAAGGTTCTTGCTTACACTGAACCTCAGGATGGTTCTTCAATCTCTGGAAATGTTAGTTGTTTACTTTAACTTTGGTCTATTTATCTGTAGTGCAAAGGTAATGATATTAACTGTATTAACATCATGAGGTTGATTTGAGGATATAGGACATGGACAGATTACTTCATACTTAGCTAACAGGCATTTATAGAACATTCCAGTTTAAAGCAACAGAACACACCTTAAATATTGCTAGACTGTACCTTAAAATAAGAGTGATATCCCAGGAAAACAACCATTTACTAGGTAAGTTGAACTTTTATGGTTTAAGGGTTTTTTTTTTTTTTACACCCTAGCATGTTCTGAAAAAAAATAACTATTTTGTGGTTATCGTATGTATGCAACCCTAAAATATAAAACAATCATAATCCAAATGACGCCACATACACATAAATTATGACCTTCACAATAGTCACAAATAACATAAAATAGCTTGATGTGACTCTAAACAAGTGAAAGCTGTATAACAAGAACTTCAAGAGGGGCTTCCAGGAGGCCAGCAGGAGAAATCAGTGTGCTCTGGTGAATCCAGCCGGCCCCTACAGGAGCCTTCAGGTGTCTGCATCAGGATCTGAACAGCCTGGGCCACAGCACTCGGTCTCCAGGAAGTGCGGGAGACCTGGTGTTCACCCAGAGGCAGTCTGGGAGAGAACAGCTTGCTCCCCTGGCACAGAGCTTAGGTTCCAGTCCTGAGGCCTCTGGCAGGAGCCCTCAGATCGCTCTGCTTCCAGATCCAGAACAGGCTGGGCAGCAACTCCACATCTCCAGGTCCTGCAGGAGGCTAGAGGGCTTCCCAGAGGCTAGCTGATCAGTGTGCTCAGGTGAATCCAGCGGCCCCCAGCAGGAGCCTTCAGGTGTCTGATTCGGGATCTGAACAGCCTGGGCAACAGCACCCTGTCTCCAGGCAGTGCAGGAGGTAAGCTGTGCACCAGAGGCCACCTGGGAAGAGGCAGCTTGCACTGGTGAGTCCAGCATTGACAAGACCAACTAACACCAGTGAGAACTAGATGGCAAAAGGCAAACGCAGGAACGTCACTAACAGAAATCAAGGCAATATGGCAACATCTGAACCCAATTCTCCTTTAACAGCATGTCCTGGATACCCATCACACCAGTAAAACAAGATTTGGATTTAAAATCACCGGTCATGATGCTGGTACAGGAACACATGAAGGACATACTTAAGGAAATTCAGGAGAAAATGGATCAAAAGTTAGAAGCCCTTGCAAGGGAAACACAAAAATCATTGAAAGAAATCCAGGAGAATACAAAAGCCAATAATGAGGAAACGCAAAAACACTTAAAGAAATACAGGAGAACTTTGGTCAACAGGCTGAGGTCATGAAAGAGGAAACACAAAAATCTCTTAAAGAATTACAGGAAAGCACAAAGAAGCAAGTGAAGGAGCTAAGCAAAACCATCCAGGATCTAAAATCAGAAGTAGAAACAACTAAGAAAACTCAAAGGGAGACAACTTTGGAGATAGAAAGCCTTGGGAAGAAATCAGGGGACAGAGATGCAAATATCAACAACAGAATACAAGAGATAGAAGAAAGAATCTCAGATGCTGAAGATACCATAGAAACTATGGACTCAACAGTTAAAGAAAATGCAAAAAGCAAAAAGCTTGTAACCCAAAATATCCAGGAAATCCAGGACACAATGAGAAGACCAAACCTAAGGATTATAGGCATAGATGAGAGTGAAGATTTACAACTTAAAGGGCCAGCAAATATCTTCAATAAAGTTATGGAAGAAAACTTCCCTAACCTAAAGAGAGAGATGCCCATGAATATACAAGAAGCCTACAGAACTCCAAACAGACTGGACCAGAACAGAAATACTTACCGTCACATAATAATCAAAACACCAAATGTACTAAACAAAGAAAGAATATTAAAGGCAGTAAGAGAAAAAGGCCAAGTAACATATAAAGGAAGACCTATCAGAATCACAGCAGACTTTTCACCTGAGACTATGAAAGCTAGAAGATCCTGGGCAGATCTCATGCAGACTCTAAGAGAACACAAATGCCAGCCAAAACTACTATATCCAGCAAAACTCTCAATCACCGTAGATGGAGAACCTAAGATATTCCATTACAAAACCAAGTTTACCCAATATCTATCCACAAACCCAGCCCTACAAAGGATAATAGGAGGAAAGCACCAATACAAGGAGGGAAACTTCACCTTGCAAAAAGCAAGATAGTAACCTTTCATCAAACCCAAAAGAAGTTAACCAATCAAATTTAAAAATTAACGTCAAAAATGACAGGAAGTAACAATCACTATTCCTTAATATCTCTTAACATCAATGGACTCAATGCCCCAATAAAAAGACATAGACTAACCGACTGGATATGTAAACAGGACCCTACATTTTGCTGCTTACAGGAAACACACCTCAGGGTCAAAGACAAACACTACCTTAGAGTAAAAGGCTGGAAGACAATTTTACAAGCAAATGGTCTCAGTAAACAAGCTGGAGCAGCCATTTTAATATCAGATAAAATTGACTTCCAACCCAAAGTCATCAAAAGAGACTCTGAGGGACACTTCTTGCTGGTCAAAGGAAAAATACAACAAGAAGAACTCTCAATCCTGAACATATATGCTCCAAATGCAAGGGCACCCCCATTCATAAAAGACACTTTATTAAAGCTCAAAGCACACATTGCACCTAACACAATAATTGTGGGTGACTTCAACACTGCACTTTCCTCAATGGACCGATCAGGAAAACAGAAACTAAACAGGGACACAATGAAACTAATTGAAGCTTTGGACCAATTAGATTTAACAGATATATATATAGAACATTCTATCCTAAAGCAAAAGAATATACCTTTTTCTCAGCACCTCATGGTACCTTCTCCAAAATCAACCATATAATTGGTCACAAGACAGACCTCAACAAATATAAGAAGATCGAACTAATCCCATGCCTCCTATCAGATCACTATGGAGTAAAAGTGGTCTTCAATAGCAACAAAAACAACAGAAAGCCCACATACACGTGGAAATTGAACAATATTCTACTCAATGATACCTTGGTCAAGGAAGAAATAAAGAAAGAAATTAAAGACTTTTTAGAACACAATGAAAATTAAGACACAACATACCCAAATCTATGGGACACAATGAAAGCAGTACTAAGAGGAAAACTCATAGCCCTGAGTGCCTCCAAAAAGAAAATGGAGAGAGCATACACTAACAGCTTAATGGCACACCTGAAAGCCCTGGAACAAAAAGAAGCTATTTCATCCAGGAGGAGTACAAGGCAGGAAATCATCAAACTCAGGACAGAAATCAATCAAGTAGAAACAAAGGGAACCATACAAAGAATCAACAAAACCAGGAGCTGGTTCTTTGAGAAAATCAACAAGATAGATAAACCTTTAGCCAGACTAACCAAAGGGCACAGAGACAGTATCCAGATTAACAAACTTAGAAATGAAAAGGGAGATATAACAACAGAAACTGAGGAAATTCAAAAAATCATTAGATCCTACGAAAAAAGCCTATACTCAACACAACTGGAGAATCTGGAGGAAATGGACAGTTTCCTAGACAGATATCCGACACCAAAACTAAATCAGGATCAAATAGATCAACTAAACAGTTCCATAACACCTGAAGAAATAAAAAGGGTCATAGAAAGTCTCCAAACATGGGACCAGATGGGTTCAGTGCAGAGTTCTATCAGACCTTCATAGAAGACCTAACACCAATACTCTCCAAACTCTTCCACAAAATAGAAACAGAAGGAACTCTACCCAACTCATTCTATGAAGCCACAATTACGCTGATACCAAAACCACACAAAGATCCAACAAAGAAAGAGAACTTCAGACCAATTTCTTTTAGGAATATTGATGCAAAAATACTTAATAAAATTCTTGCCAACCGAATCCAAGAACACATCAAAACATCATCCACCATGATCAAGTAGGCTTCATCCCAGGGATGCAGGGATGGTTCAATATAAGGAAATCCATCTATGCTATCCACTACATAAACAAACTCAAAGAAAAAAACCATTTGATCATCTCATTAGATGCAGAAAAAGCATTTGACAAAATCCAGCATCCTTTCATGCTAAAAGTCTTGGAAAGAACAGGAATTCAAGGCCCATACCTAAACATCATTAAAGCAATATAAAGCAAACCGGTAGCCAACATCAAACTAAATGGAGAGAAACTTGAAGCAATCCCACTAAAATCAGGGACTAGACAAGGCTGTCCTCTCTCTCCATATCTTTTCAATATAGTACTTGAAGTTCTAGCTAGAGCAATTAGACAACATAAGGAGGTCAAAGGGATACAAATTGGAAAGGAAGAATTCAAATTATCACTATTTGCAGATGAAATGATAGTCTACTTAAGTGACCGGAAAACCTCCACCAGAGAACTCCTACAGCTGATAAACAACTTCAGTAGAGTGGCTGGTTATAAAATCAACTCAAGCAAATCAGTTGCCTTCCTATACTCAAATGATAAGCAGGCTGAGAAAGAAGGGAAATGACACCCTTCAAAATAGCCACAAACAATATAAAGTATCTTGGTGTGACTCTAACCAAACAAGTGAAAGATCTATATGGCAAGAACTTCAGGTCTCTGAAGAAGGAAATCAAAGAAGACCTCAGAAAATGGAAAAATCTCCCATGCTAGTGGTTTGGCAGGATTAATATAGTTAAAATGGCCATTTTGTCAAAAGCAATATACAGATTCAACACATTACCCATCAAAATCCCAACTCAGTTAGTCATAGAGTTAGAAAGAGCAATTCTCAAATTCATCTGGAATAACAAAAGACCCAGGATAGCTAAAACTATTCTCAATAACAAAAGAAATTCTGGGGGAATCAGTATCCCTGACTTCAAGCAATACTACAGAGCAATAGTGTTAAAAACTGCATGGTATTGGCACAGTGACAGACAAGTGGACCAATGGAATAGAATTGAAGATCCAGAAATGAATCCACACACCTATGGTCACTTGATCTTCGACAAAGGAGCCAAAAACATCCAGTGGGAAAAAGATAGCCTTTTTAACAAATGGTGCTGGTTCAATTGGAGGTCAGCATGCAGAAGAATGCAAATTGATCCATTCTTATCTCCATGTACAAAACATCACTCCAAGTGGATCAAGGACCTCCATGTAAAACCAGACACACTGAAACTAATAGAAACGAAACTGGGGAAGACCCTTGAGGACATGGGCACAGGGGAAAAGTTCCTGAACAGATCACCAATAGCTTATGCTTTAATATCAAGAATTGACAAATGGGACCTCATAAAATTACAAAGTTTCTATAAGGCAAAGGACACTGTTAAAAGGACAAACCAGCAACCATCAAATTGGGAAAGGATATTCACCAACCCCACATCTGATAGAGGGCTAATATCCAATATATACAAAATACTCAAGAAGTTAGACCCCAGGGAACCAAATAACCCTATTAAAAATGGGTACAGATCTAAACAAAGAATTTTCACCTGAAGAAATTTGGATGGCCGAGAGTCACCTTAAGAAGTGCTCAACATCATTAGTCATTAGGGAAATACAGATCAAAACAACCCTGAGATTTCACCTTACACCAGTCAGAATGGCTAAGATCAAAAACTCAGGAGACAGCAGGTGTTGGCGAGGATGTGGAGAAAGAGGAACACTCCTCCACTGCTGGTGGGGCTGCAAGATGGTACAACCACTGTGGAAATCAGTCTGGAGGTTCCTCAGAAAACTGGACATGAGACTTCCAGAGGACCCTGCTATACCTCTCCTGGGCATATACCCAAAGGATTCCCCGGCATGCAATAAAGACACATGCTCCATTACGTTCATAACAGCCTTATTTATAATAGCCAGAAGCTGGAAAGAACCCAGATGCCCCTCAAAGGAGGAATGGATACAGAAAAGGTGGTATATTTACACAATGGAATACTACTCAGCAATTAGAAACAATGAATTCACAAAATTTTTAGGCAAATGGTTTGATCTGGAAAATATCATCCTAAGCGAGGTAACCCAATCACAAAAGAATACACATGGAATGCAATCTCTGATAAGTGGATATTAATTAGCCCAGAAGCCCTGAATACCCAAGGCACAAATTGCATAACAAATGACTCCCATGAAGAAGTATGGAGAGGGTCCTGATCCTGGAAAGGATTGATCTAGCATTGGAAGGGAATATAAGGACAGAGAAAAAGGAGGGAGGTGATTGGAGAAGGGATGGAGAGAAGAAGGTTTATGGGACATATGGGGAGGGGGGATCTGGGAAAGGGGAAATCATTTGGAATGTAAACAAAGAATATAGAAAATAAAAATATTAAAAAAAAAAGAATTTCATGTTTCTGAAGAAAGAAATCGAAGAAGATCTCTGAAGATGGAAAGATCTCCCATGCTCATGGATTGGCAGGATTAATATAGTAAAAATGGCCATCTTGACAAAGGAAATAAACAGATTTAATGCAATCCCCATCAAAATTTCAACTCAATTCTTCATAGAGATAGAAAGAGCAATTTGCAAATCCATCTGGAATAACAAAAAAAAACACAAAAAAAACAAAAAACAAACAAACAAACAAACAAACAAAAAATCCAGGATATCAGAAACTATTCTCAACAATAAAAGAACTTCTGGCAGAATCACCATCCCTGATCTTAAGCTGTACTACAGAAGTATAGTGATAAAAACTGCATAGTATTGGTACAATGTCTGGCAGGTAGATCAATGGAATAGAATTGAAGACCCAGAAATGAACCCACACACCTATGGTCACTTGATCTTTGACAAAGGAGCTAAAATCATCTAGAAGAATAAAGACAGCATTTTCAACAAATGGTGCTGGTTCAACTGGTAGTTATCATGTAGAAAAATGCAAATAGATCCATTCTTATCCCCTTGTATAAAGCTCAAGTCCTAGTGGATCAAGGACCTCCACATAAAACCAGATACTCTGAAACTAGTAGAAAAGAACGTGGGAAGACCCTTGAACACATGGGCACAGGGGAAATGTTTCTGAACAGAACACCAATAGCTTATGCTCTAACATCAAGAATTGAGAAATGGGACCTCAGAAAACTGCAAAGCTTTGGTAAGGCAAAGGACACTGCCAACAGGCCAAAATGGCAACCAACAGATTGGGAAAAGATCTTTACCAATCCTACATCTGATAGAGGACTAATATACAATATATACAAAGAACTCAAAAAGTTAGACTCCAGAGAACCAAATAACCCTATTAAAAATGGGGTGCAGAGCTAAACAAAGAATTCTCAACTAAGGAAACTCAAATGACTGAGAAGCACCTGAAGAAATGTTCAACATTCTTAATCATCAGGGATATGCAAATCAAAACGACCCTGAGATTCCACTTCATATCAGTCAAAGTGGCTAAGATCAAAAAGTCAGGTGCTGGCGAGGGTGTGGAGAAAGAGGAACACTCCTCCATTGCTGGTGAGATTACATGTTGATAAAATCACTCTGGAAATCAGTTTGGCGGTACATTACCTGAGGACCCAGCTATACTACTCCTGGGCATATAACCAGAAGATGTCCCAACATGTAATAAGGAATCATGCTCCACTATGTTCCTATCAGTCTTATTTATAATAGTCAGAAGCTGGAAAGAACCCAGATGTCCCAACAGAGGAATGGATGTAGAAAATGTGGTACATTTATACAATGGAGTACTATTCAGCTATTAAAAACACCTCATGAAATTCTTAAGCAAATAGATGGAACTAGAAAATATCATCCTTAATAAGATAATCCAATCACAAAAGAATACACAAGGTATGTAATTTCTGATAAGTAGATACTAGCCCAGAAGCTTGGAATACCTAAGATATAATTTATAGACCACATGAAGCGTAAGAAGAAAGACCAAAGTGTGGATTCTTTGGCCCTTCTTAGATATGGTACAAAATACCTATGGGAGGAAATAGAGACAAATTGTGGAGCAGAGACTGAAGGAAAGACCATCCAGAAACTGCCCCACGTGGAGATCCATCCCATATACAGTTACCAAACCCAGACACTATTCTGAATTTCCATCAGTGCTTGCTGACAGGAGCCTGATATAGCTGTTTCCTGAGAGGCCCTGCCAGTGCCTGACAAATACAGAGGGGGATGCTCTCAGCCAACCATTTAACTGAGCACAATGGTGGAGCTTGAGAAAGGACTGAAGGAGCTGAAAGGGTTTACAGTCCCATAGGAGGAACAGCACTATGAACCAACCAGGACCCCCAGAGCTTCCAGTGACTTAATCACCAACCAAAGAGTGCACATGGAGGGACCCATGGCTCCAGCCACATGGATAGCATGGCCATCTCAGTGATGGCCTGGTGGGACATGAATGAGAGGAGAGGCCCTTGGAGCTTCAAAGTCGCATTGCCCCAGGGTAGGGGAAGGCCAAGTCAGGGAAACAGGAGTGGGTGGGTCAGTGAGCAGGGGGAAGCAGGTATGGGATAGGGGGTTTTCAGAGGGGAAATGAGGAAAGGCATTTGAAATGCCTTTAAAAATGAATACCTAATAAAAAATAAATGTATGTATATGTATATACATGTACATATACATACCTATGAACCTTATGTTTCTTCTCATGTAATGAGATCTATCAATTACAGTAAATCATTATAGAATCTGAGGTATTTTGCAATGTATATTTTGTCTTTGGATTGCTGCTTGATTTGTACCAAAGAAAAGGAATTGGGTTTTCTCATTTGGCAAGTATTGAAAATAGTCTCTAACAGTACTTCCAATGTGTGTGTGTGTGCGTGCGTGTGTGTGTGTGTGTGTGTGTGTGTGTGTGTGTGTGTGTGTGTGTGTAATGTGTGTGTACGTTTGTGTGTGTGATAATATGTCAGTGTTTTCAGACAGTTCGTAGATTGCTATGCTTTCTTAAGAATATGGTATTTTATCTAAAGGGCAGATATGCATTTGCCTTATTTGTAAAGCAGCAGACATAAAATACCTGACTTTCTGACATGATAAAAACTGCTCACTGTAAATACCGCAGAACGCTGAAATTAGTCTGCATGTCTGAGCTCATGTCTACATTTCACTAGACCATGCAAAAGTCTCTGATTTAACCTGGACTCTCAAAAGGGATCATACCTGTCAAATCTAAGTCTCCAGAATGCTGAGTTCCAGAAAGGTTCACTGACCAAAATAGTTAGAAAGTATGAGAATGCACTGCCCCTCCCCCCCCCAAAGTCACATTCACCATAATAAGTTTGCCAACGAGGGAGAGAAGTTATCCTTGGGACTAGTTCACTTGAGTTTTGGTTAGCTGAGGATGCCTTTCAATGTATTGCCACACTCAGAGATGGTGCTGAGGTCCTGGACTCTGCAAAGAACAATGTCCATAAACTAATTCCAGAGGCTAGGTCATTTGAGTGTTGTTGGTTGTAGATTAGCCTACAATCATTTCTTGTGTGGCTAAAGCACCAACTCTTCTGATTCCATATGCTTATGGTAAAAGTCAAGTAGTAGGGAATTATGTCAGTTAGTTTGCAGATGAATGCAACTAAATCTAGATGTCGGTAACTTTGGTACCAGTGGAAGTCTGGAATTTGAAGCTAAGATTCGAAGCTAAGATCCTATTTACCACATGTGACAATTGACTTTTTCTAGTGATGTTACATTCTCATAATTTTTTGAGGTTATCTCAACATCAGTAGATTTCATTCTCATATCTGTGTTTCCAAACACAGATTTATAATTATTTAGATGCAGGCAATGGTAGTATCCTATACACATATTCAGCCTCCTGCTATAGACATACATGTAAGGCGCAGACACTGTCAATGCCCAGTCCCTGGACATGTCAGCTGTAGGCTTCAAATCTCAAGGTTGTCACTGATTGTGGAATTCTCCCAGGTGCCAGTAAACCACCCCTCCCTTTCCTCAATAATGTGAGATTTGCAACTCATTCAAAAAGTACTGTGACATATTTAGCATAATAGAAAAAAATCCTAGATTTGAGTTTTTTTTAATTAAAGGTTAAATTAAAGGTCTTTTAGTACCAAGTTTTTGTTGTTGTTGTTTATAAATGAGTTTTCTTGCTGCTTGCCTCCAATACTCCAGTCACTAGTATGTATTATAAAGAAGAGAAGAAAAACTTTCCCGCTTCTTTCAATTTTAACAAAGACAGGAAAGATGTTTCAGGAATACAGCATTGCTCTGTGGGAACTGCCAAGAATAGAAATACAGCAGTGAAATATTGCATTTTAACTGCACTTCAGACCAACATGACCTAAGAGGCATTTATAGAACATTCCAGCTCAAAGCCACAGAATTCACATTCTTCACAAGTATTCATGGAACATTCTACAAGAAAGATCGTATATAAGCCCACAAACCCAGTCTTAACAAGCATCAAAAGACTCAAATCATAGCAAGTGTCTTCTCTCTCATCAAGATGATATGGCATTGTAAATCACAAAAGAAATGTAGAGGATTCACAAATACATGGTGATTAAGCATTCGACTGAGCAAGCTACTATTCAGTGAATAAATCAAAGAACTGTGTATACACTTTTTTAATCTTTACAAGTCCCATGTAACACCTTTGGCAAGTCATTTCATATCTCAGTGTCACTCTTGTCCTGTTTTAATTTTCACAATTATTTTTTAATAATTTTTTAGAAATTCAAAATATAATGACATTTTTTGTTTCTTTCCTTTTTCTCATTTCAAACTCTCACATGTATGCTGCCTCTCTTTGAAATCATGGATTTTTTTCTGTAGTTGTCATTGTTACATAAATCTCAGTTAAATTGGTGTTATTTGTATGTATATAATTTCAGGAAGGGCTGACCAGTCAGGATAGGATAACTAATTAAGGGACTCATCCCGGGGAAGACTATTTCTCCCAATCTTAGCATCTCTTATTTCACCTACTTCTTTGATTAGGTATGGGGCCCCATGAAATCTCTCCTTTTCCATGTTATTGAGTCTATTGACCTTGTATTCTTCAAGTCTTGTTTGGGCAGCCATGTTGTTTAAGTATCCCAGGCGAAGCTTCCCTCTCATTTTTAGAAGGCACAATTTCACTTTCCTGGTCATCCGGTTCTCACAATCTCTTTACCTGCTTTCTCTGATGTCTCCTGAGCCTTAGGTACGGACGCTGTGTTGTAGATGTATCAACAGGGGTTGAGTACCCCAGAATCACCTGAAAGCATTATAGATTTATGTTCTTCTAACCACTGATAAATGAGCTCTCACTCATCAAAGAAACTTCTCTTTACTACAAGAGATCATTACTGAAAACTACAGCTGTTCAATATTTGGAGAGCAAATCACTCCCGCTTTAATCACTTATAAAGGACTACAATGTTTATTCATGAGAGAAGTCTTTTACACACTGAATGTGTGTCAGAGTTTGCCCTGACTCCAGGTCATTGCTCTCTCCAGTTGACTTTCCTACCCTGAAAGAGTTTTATAGTCCTTATTTTGAACATTGCTTTTCCTAGTGACTTCTTCATTCATTAATAGAATACTAGGGTATAGATGGTGCTTTGAGAAGTAATCTAATCTCCCATCACTTTGATTTACTTCGTAATTCTAGGGTTACAAGATATTTTTTCTTTGACTTAGACTTTTAGAATATTTTGCCATTATAAAACACTAAAGAGTATATTGTAGCAAACAATGATGTCCTTAGTACAGAGGGCAGCCAGATGACCTAATGTGTCTTTGCAGTTTCTAACTTCTGTGATATATTACAATATGGAATCTCTTTATATAATAGTCCTTTATATGAAGAAATGAATATATCATCTAATTCTTCACTCCCTTTGCTTTTCGATCACAATATACCCTCTGATTAAGCTACCCATTAAAATTAGAATGCACATGAACATCTTTCAGTGTATCCTGTAATCTTCTAGTCATAAGGTAGAATTCAAAACTGATGGACTCTGCATTTTGTAACTATCTGAAGTTTTATTCTATAGAGAAACGCATCGACCAAGAACAGATGTTCTTTCTCTTCAAAGCTATATTTATTTATTTTCTCAAGAGTCCGTACCACTTAAAACCATCTCTAAAACTACTCAGCCATCTGATGCCATTTAAATTCACCAGCTCCTCTTGTATCTTTCACAGTACATGAATAAGGTATTCTAAATTATTAGGGTTTAATTATACATATCACTCTATGTCTTCGAAAGTGTTCTTACTTTTAACTGCCATAGCATAATTAGAAACACAATATAACTTTATTAATTTGAGTGGACTTTTCTTGCTCACAGTTATTAATATTTTCAGGTATTTAAAATTACTATATGAGTATGTATGTGTCCTGATCCACATGTGTGCTCATGTACATGTGCATGTGCAAATGCACAGAGGCCAGAGCATGATACTGTATGTCATGCTGTATCTCATTTCCTTGAGATCAGGTTATTACCAAGCCTGCGTCCTGCCAGTCTTGAGTTGGCTAGCTGGCATGCAAATCACAGTGATGCTCCGGTTTCTACCTTCTCCATGCCCTGGAGGTACTGGGATCTCAGACCAAGTCTTCATGCTTTCACAGTAAACTTTATTACCCACTGAGAAAACTCTCCTCCAACTCAAGAAGTTCCTTTACTTTGTCATCTTGCACTAACAGGAAGAAAGGGGGAAAATCTATTTATTATTAATTAATATGGCAGATCTTTGAAGATATTCCATTTGTTTTTTTAAGTACCACATAACACAAATGCTTATCATAAAATCTGGCCCCCTGAACAGTTCCCGACAGATGGTGGCATGGTTTGATATACAGCCATGAATATTAGTTTATTGGATGGTGTCCATCAATATGATTAAAATGCTAAAATGCTTGTTAATGAACTTTAGTTTTGGAACATTTTTAGGCTCACAGAAAATTGAGCAGTGGAAATGCAGATTCCATTTATGAGTTTTATAGTAGTTGAGGTTTGTCTTGTTAAAAATGTAAACATCAAGGTACATTTCTCTCTTTTCTTTTTTCTTTTTTTAATTTAACTTTTCATTGATTCTTTGTGAATTTCACTTTATGCACCCCAATCTAACTCATCTACCTGCCCTTCCCCTTTGCAAACTCCCCCCCCCAAAAAAATCAAAGAAAAACATGGTTGTGGAAGCTGTAGTGTGTCACAGTGTGTCCCACATCATTCCCTTTTGCCCACACTTCTTTACTTGCAAATGTTCATTGCTGAGTTTAGCTTCTGCTACATTATCAATACTGGATCCTCACCAGGACTCCTCCAGGATATCCTGTTGTTGCCCTGTGCCATGCGAATCCTGCAGCCTTGAGTCTGTAAGGCCAGCCAGTACATGCTCTCCATCGATAGGGTAGGTGTTAGGATGGGTCAACTCAAAGCCCTAGATCTGCGCCTGGATGGTAGCTGAACTGGTCAGGCTATCAAAGTGAGCTCTCCAACAATACCCAGTGCTGCTGCAGGCAAGGGACAAAGCCAGCTCTCCTGCTTTTACTCCTTCACAGCCGCTCACTCATGCCTGAGCCCAAGCCCAAGCCAGCAGGGCCAGCTCTGTTGTGCTGCCCAACCAAGGTACAGGGCCCACTTTCCTGAGGACTGCAGCAGGCAAGGGTCTGGGTCATCCAGGCTGGCTCATATGCAACCCCTGTAATCAGGGCCAGCTCTAGGCCAGCAACCCCTTGCTGCCCAGGAGAGGGGTGGGGTCAGCTCTCCTCCTCTCAAGACTTCTAGGCAAGCACTCCCAGAGGGATGGGGACTGCTCTGCACAACCCTCAGACATCAACATGCCTCAGGCAGCAGCCCAGACCTGGGACTGCTGTGTGGTCATCGATGGTAAGAGACTCCTGCTGCTGCAGGGCCATGGACTCAGACTGCGGCAGGGGCCAAGACCTCACTATGGCCTTGGATGGCATTGCTGACTGCTCGCATCAGGCTGTTTGTCACCGCCCTTGAATCTCCAGTTCTGCCTCTCTTCATTGTCAATTCCTATCAGCCCTCCCAACATTTCTCACCATGCTCCCTACCCTAAACCTCTCAAAGCCAGGGTTAGGCTTCCTTTCCTGTGCCCGAGCCTTATTCTATAACTCAGCCATTTCGGCTACACATCTCTTGCATTTCTTGGCTCGCCCTCGGACGTGTGATTCACAGCTCCCATCTTGGTCCACTTGCTCCCATTTCTCCTTGCCTCTCTCACTCTCCCCAAATTCTTCTCATGGTCTGGTTCAGTCTGCTGGCCATGTTCATTGTGGACCCTTCCAGAGTCCTCTGGCTGTTCTTCCCATCTTGTCTACAATAAATCCTTCTCCTGAACCATACTTTGGAGTGGTCATGTCCTCATTTTCATTCATCCGATGCTGAAACTCCTGGAGTGGTCTACATAAGTTCCATTCCAAGGAACTCAGCCTGTTGGAACCACACTGCTTACCTGAGTCTCCTGAGGTATATACAGATCATTTATTTCTGCTGGCTTCTGACACCTTCTGACACATTTGACCCTAAATTCTAGAGTCTGCCTCCTCTTCGGCCACTTCTTCCTTCCCTCTTCCTGCTCTACCATCCCCCTTGCCTACTCTGTAACTATCCTCTCTCTCTCTCTCCTAGAGCTCTCTACAGCACCCTGGATACCCACCTTGAGGGCATCTCAAGTCTACACTGTACCCCAGAGTTTCACCACACAGGCAACTCTCTACTAAGACACTATCCAACTCCCTCGTTTGGAACCCTCACTTGTCCTAAGAGCTTCTCCCAGTCTGCCATTTCAGCCACTTTCTTCTCCTCTGCTGGATAAATGTCACCCTGGAGCTGCCTGCTCTGTCGGCCACTACTACAAAAGTCATGCCAGTGTGCCAGGATGTCCCTCTCATTGTGCTGGACTGTTAGCCAATGGAATGTCTCTCCTCTGTGATCTGGGCATTTCTCTTCTGCTTGGGGATGCCTGGGATTTAAATTCTTGTCACCATGACTCTTATCCCCTCTGCTTGGAGCTCCCTTAGGTGCTATCGTCTGTCCCACAGCTCCCTTAGGCCCTTCCGGCCTTTGAGACTCTGTCTCTTATGTCTCTCAAATCCCTCCTGGAAGCCCCAGACCTTCCTCACACCATCTAAGCCTACGCTTCTACCCTTTCCCTCACCTCCCCATCTCTACTATCTGCTCTGACTCTTATGGCCTCCTGAGCCTCTAGGCCTCTAGCTTCCTTACACTCTCCTGGGCCTTTTATGGCCCCTCCTCTTTTCATCTTGGACTCAGAAAGTTCTCAATCAATAGTCAAAGGTTGGAACACTGAATATTCAAATTCTCTCATATGGTAGCAACTTCTGACACCGTACAAATAAATGACTCCAGAATCTCTTAGATCTAAACTTTCTCTGCTCCCCACTCCCCACAGTCTCTTATCTAGGATTTCTCCACACTCTGCTCTCAAGAAAACTTCTGATACTGTTATGTAAACTCTCATTATCTCAGGATTTGTAAATTCATCCGGGTTGATAAAAGAACCTGTAACATCTGTAACAAAAGTTCAGTAAACACTTGTAACAAATGTTGGTAGTTAAAAAAAAATACTATTTATATTATATATGTGATTCAACTTTTATATATTTCATTCAAATGTTGTGTAAAACTAGAATTAGTAAGGAAAGGTATTTAAATAGCTATCGTGTGACTTGTATCCATCTTGGCAGATGGCCTCATTAGGATGGAAGCAAATGTGTCTGGCAGCCATGTTTATTAAGGATAAAGAGTACATGCCACATGACTTCACCGCCATAAGATGGCGGTGAATAAGATGACCACATGGTTTAAACAGCAATTATAAAATTTCTTAGTCCTACTGAGTCCTTCACTTACCATTGTATTTCTTTTTTAGACAAAATATTTTATATTAGTATGGGATTTTTATACAATAAATTCCTAAAGCTATTTAGGTCTATGAATATTAACAAAAACTGAAGATAAGTGTCTAACCACGTATGTTCAGTACCAGGCTTCTAGGAAAAAAATGTAGATAAGTAACAACATATATTTGATAAATAAGGTATGCTAGATAAATAAGGTCCCTAATGTTATAAAGGCGTATGTGCAGGTTAGCATAACATAACTTAGAAATGTAAATCTAACCAAATATGTCTTTGCTAACTGCTCAACATCAAGCTTCTAAAAAATTTGAAATAAAAACCACGTATATTTTATAAATAAGGTTTATAAAGTCCTAAGGTCTACTCAGGTTAATTGTAAACTGGCTTGAAGACATATGTCTAACTTCTTTGTCTTAACAAACTTAGTAAAGTTTGTTATTAAATTATTTGGACAAACTGAATCACACACAAAAAAACTGATATTTTGTAGTTGTATACTATAAAAAAGATCAGGAAAGTTCCCAGTCACCCTGTGGACTGTTTATGGTTTAAAGTTTACTACATATATGGCTTAAAGTTTTATTTTGAAGCTAAAGGATCTTCAATTAAATCTTCATTAAAATTTTTAAGGCTCAAACTTGACAGGTATAAAGCTGTGGAATCCTAAAAAAATCCTAATCTACAAACTTGTTGCTGACTGTTAAAGATAACTAAGGCATTCAGGTTAATGCTCAATCACCTTATAAATGATACAATTCTTTAATGTGCTCAAAACTATGCTCGTAGGCATGCTAAGCACAAATGTAGTTCATTTAGTGACAAGCTTTATTTAGCCTCCTGTGTATGTTTTCAAGGTTAAGTCTAAGGCAAATGCCTAATAACAAGTAACATTTCTTTTTAATATCAGGTATGCTTAATAGATAATGGTCCTCACACTCTTCAGAGAGCTGCTGAATATGGCACTTGAAGTGTTAAATAGAAAAGGCTCCCTGTGAAAGACAGAGATGCCGCTCCTAGAACAACCTTGGATTGAGAAGACAGCCGATGATGGAGCACAGGTGGCTCTAGCTGGATGGTGGTAATGCTAACCACTGGACAAAACTACCCCATGCCTCACCCACTGGCAGGACCCTGCCCAAACTGGACCAGCAGGACACTGGAGAGTTGATTGCCCCACTTTCCCTAAACAAGGTAGGCCAGACCCCCCCAAGTTTCTCTTTCATAGGAAAGTCTCTTGGATCTTCTGGGCCTGGTGGATGAAGACTCTGACATCTGGCCCCAGCAAAGCCATCAAGACCAGGGGAGCCTAAGGTAGCCATCCAGGTAGCAGTAAGTCTCGGACATTTTAATTGATACACAGGGCATTTGCATTATACTTCCTGCTAGAGTGTATCCTCCTCAGAGCTCTGGATATTGACAGCTAACTGTAGCTTTATGTTAACAACAGCAGGAGTCCCTCCCCTACAGCTGCCTCCACTCCCAGTTCCTACCCCTGGTGAGTCTGCAACTATCTGGTCAGTTCATTGTATGTGTAAAGCCAGGCCTCACTTTTCTAGAACTATTGGATCTCCTGCTGAGAAAGGCAGACACAGATGGTTTACCTAGCTTGCACACACACACACACACAAATCAAGTTTCAGTATAATTTTTTTTTTTTACTATTTCTTTATTTAAAGAAACTTGCTTTGCAATGCCTACTCTCAAGCAACCATTTCTGTCTCCTGAATGGCTGGATGGGAAAAAAAAGTTCAAAGTTTGAGTTGTGAGAGTCTAAGAAAGTGTTTTAAGATGTGCAAATTTGAGGGGAAAGGAGAGCATGACCAGGAAGAGGAATTGTTGGAGGATTGGACTGAAAAAAAGATTAAAGAATATTTAGTTGGTGGGGGTGGTGGGGTGGGGCATGGACTGAAGCCCTGAGGGCCAGCAGAAAGAATGGAAACAGGCAACCTAGGGAGATGGGAGATGTGTGTGGCAGAGGGAGTGGGGGGACCCTGTAGAATGTACCAGAGATCTGAGAGGTGAGAGACGTTCAGGACTCAGAGAGAGGGACTGATGTGATCATAAAAAGAGAAAGTGGTGTAAGAATATATTCTATGGGCATGTGGGGGAAGGGAGGTGCCTCAGTGGGCCCATGCTGAGGCATCTCTTCCCTCTGTAGGACCAGACACACTATGGTATAGAATAGGATAGAGTTTATTTAGGACATGAGGAGGGGAGTTAAGGGGTTAGTAGAGGCAGAGAAAGGCAGGGAGAGGGAGAGAGTAGAGAAGTAGAGGCGGCCAAGACCACTATGGAGAGAGGGGGGAAAGAGAAGAGAGCCTAAGGAGGCAAGAGGTGAGAGAGAGAGAGAGAGAGAGAGAGAGAGAGAGAGAGAGAGAGAGAGAGAAAGAGAGAGAGAGAGAAGAGAGTAAGAGGGGAAGAGAGAGAGGAGGGCAAGAAGCCCCTTTTATAGTGGGCCAGACCTACCTGGCAACAGCCAGGTAACTGTGGGGTGGAGCTTAGACAGAATCCTAACAGGGGCCTTAGAAGAAATTCCCAACATTGGGGAGAGGGAACTTGTAGAGTCCACCTCCAGTAGAAAGACAGGGCATTAAGTTCAGGGATGGGGTTGCGATTCCACAGTCAAAACCTCTGACCCAGAATTGTTCCTGTCTAAAAGAACTGCAGGGACAAAAAACAGAGAAGAACCTGAGGAAAAGGAGGTCCAGAGACAGGCCCAAAAGTAGGATCCAGCTCAAGGGGAGGTTCCAAGGCCCGACACTATTACTGATACTGTGGTGTGCTTACAGACAGGAGCCTAGCATGGCTGCCCTCCAAGAGGCCCAACAGACTGAGACAGACACGGATACTTACACCCAACCAATGGCTGAATTAGGGAAAAGCTAGAAGAAGCTGAGGAGGAGGGTAAGCCCATAGGAAGACCAGCAGTCTCAACTAACCCTCCCCCCAGCCTCCCACCCCCGCCTATTCCTGAGGGTGGACTCTCTTCCTCTTCCCTTGGTCTTGGGACTGACTCTTCCCTTTCCCCAAACCAGGAACTCTGGACCTAGAAGTTTCAAGTGTACACCCAAGATAACAACTTTCCTTCCTCTAAGCTCCTTAACTCTACTTTCTGTCTCTAGTCTCTGTCCCAGCAGATTTCCAATCAACTGAAAGCTGCAGACTGTTTGCAATGGGCCAGCCCCAGGTGTTCCTTTGAAATCTGACTCAACTTATCCAAAGCACTTGTACTTCTCACAGAAGCCAGAAAGCTAGAGAGAAATAGGTGTCCCCCAACCTGGACTCCTCTCTCCCTTTCTGAACTTTGGCCTTCCTGTCCACCCCAACAATAATGCCCCAATTTCATCAGGAAGTAGTAATATAAGAGATTATATATCGCCCATCATCAAAACAAACGGCTCAAAGATTCCTTGGACAAGTCTCATTAAGTATCTGTATCTCTCATCCCCATAAAACTCCGTCATTTGGCTACTGCATCCTCTTGGGCACTTGGTCTGTAGCTCTTCTCTTGGTCTGCTTGCCCTGCCCCATTTTCTTTCTCTATCACTCCCACCCCTATGGCCCTGATCAGTTTGGGCTCTCACAGATGCCTCTAGCTATTCTTTCCCTCCTGTCTACAATAAACCCTCCTCCTCCTCCTCCTCCTCCTCCTCCTCCTCCTCCTCCTCCTCCTCCTCCTCCTCCTCCTCCTCCTCCTCTTCCTTTTCCTCTTTCTCTTCCAACTCTTCCTCCTCCTCCTCTTTCTCCTCCTCCTCTTCCCCTCCTCTTCTTTCTCCTCCTTCTTCTCCTCTTCTTCCTCCTCCTCCTCTTCCTTCTCCTCCTCTTCCTGCTTCTCTTCTTCTTCCTCCTCCTCTTCTTTCTCTTCCTTCTCCTCTTCTTACTCTTCCTCCTCTTCCTCCTCCTCCTCTTCCTCTCCCTCCTCCTCCTCTTCCTCCTCCTCCTCTTTTTCCTCCTCCCCTTTCTCCTTGGAGCAGTCATATTCTCATTTTCATTCAATGTTAAATTAGTATTTCTCACTGAGCATGTTATAAATACCTTAGTGTCCATTATCACTATCTGTTAGGCAAAATTGATGGCTAATAGCTTAAGAAAGATGGCATTAATCCAATTCAAATGATTAAACATTCTTAAAATAATATCTGTAGATAGAGTGAGTCTAAGGTGAATGTTAAAACCTAGTTAGAAAACAAAAAGCCCCCAGTAAAACCACAAAGACCCAGAATATTACAGAAGTTCATGAGGCCTGTATCATACAAGTTCCAAAAAATATTAGCCAACTTTCCTATTTTGTTAGTTAGGGGGCAAAGAAAGCATTCTAGCAAGGAGTGATCCATTGCTGCTGGCCTTTGAGGCTGGCTTACCCTGCCTGGGTTTTCTGAGGAAAGACTGCAGGTGTGAACTTTCCAAATGTTCTCTGTCCTTATGATGGTAGGTGGCCTTGCAAAGATGTCAAATGTGCCTCATATGATCCCCAGCCATGCTTCAGTCACACAGAGAGCTGCCATCTGCCACAACCCTTTTATCATGTTGTCCTTCAGAAATTATATAGCCCTTTAAGAAACTGAAAATTTTCTTTTAATTTGCCTATATCAAAGGCAATATTGGGGCCAGAAATCTGGGAATATTTTCATAGTCCTTAAAAGCTTTCTGGCCTATATTTAGCCTTTGGTGATTGCCTTTCCCTGACCCCAGTAAAGTCTGTCCTGCTCCTCAGCATTGACCCCTTTGGTTAGCACAATGCCCAGGGTTTACATTTCCCTCCCTTGAAGCCTAGGACCCATCTCAAAAAAATTAAGGAGATAAGAGGCCATAGGAAAGCTCTTAAGATACTTTACAATTGGAGCAAACAATGGACTATTTACTTGCCTTATCTTAGGATGGGTGTTCCCTCAGTTCATTAGGGAGGGGCCAGAGTGGAGGAAATTTACACAAGGGACTGGGGCCCACAAATCTCCTAGGAAGTAGCTAGATCTTCGGGGTACCAGCCCTTGTGACCTCAGTCAGGCCAGCCAGACGCCAAACAGAAGATATAGTTTCAAGTAAACCTTTTCTCTTCATGTTGAGCCTGAGTATTTTATAACTGAAACAAGGGACATGGAGTTTGGGGGTATTGTTAAGGTTTCTGTATCATACATAACCAAAGATTACTTAAATAAGAAAAATAGACTTTATTTTTTGGGAGCTGCTAGAGTATGGTAATAAAGCCACTCTCAACAGCATTTCTCAGTGACCCAGGGCAGAAAAAAACATCAAACAAAAAACCTATAGTGATAAATAGGTCTGTGGATGCATACATACCCCGACTGAAAGGTTTTGGAAGGGGGGGGGGGGGTGCAGAAGTGAGTCCGTTGGAAGCAGAGATTCCATGCGATCAGTTTGAGGAGGACATTTCCTTCCTGCAGTTCTATCCTGAGTTAAAAGCACAAGCAAATCTGGAGAGATGGCCCAGTGGTTAAGAACACTGACTGCTTGCTCTTCCAGAGGACCTGGGTTCAATACCCAGCATCTATACTGTGGCTGACAACTGTAACTCCGGCTCCAGGGATTTTAATACCTTTACACATACACGCTGGCAAAATAGCAATGAAAAAGGAAAAGAGAGAAGAGGCCCATGGTCCTGAAAAGTCTTGATGCTCCAGAGTAGGGGAATGCCAGGACAGGGAACTGGGAGTGGGTGGGTTAGTGAGGGGGGAGGGGGGATGGGATGGGGGGTTTTGGAGGGGAAACAAGGAAAGGGGAAAACATTTGAAATGTAAATAAAGTAAATATCTAATTTTAAAAAAGAAAAAGAATATTCCTCTAGGCAGAGCTTTATAATAATAAAATAATTCAAATTAAAAGAAGAAAAAGAAAGGAAGAAAAGCACAAGCAAAAATCAAGGAAGCTGACGGTTATTAAGTAAGACCCAAAGGAGGCTAGCTCTATTTTCCTGCGGTGGTTCTTGTCCAATTCTGGGGTCAAAGTTCTATTATTATGTGGTCACACTGCCTTTGGTGTGGTTTTTCATCCCCATTTTAAAATAAAATAGTTTTCTAAGAAACTTAGGAGAAGAAAGTAACCATAAAATTGTGCCTAGATGTTAACTCTAGAACAATTTGTAATTTAAAGGAAAACCTTTGGTTTTCTAGCCCAAGCCATGTCCTTGAAAGAAACTTTACATAAAAAAAAAAAAAAATGGTTCACTCTGGAAAACTGTTTGATTAGGAGCTAGAAATAAAAACTCCCCCAGGGCTATCTGTTTTTGTTGATCCAGTTTCAAAGTGGTGTTTTGAAAGACTAAAGGGTCTGACAAGCAATCTTTCAACCCATTTCTAAAAAATAAACAATTCTCCCAGATCAGACAGAAGAGCAATGGGAGGAGCCAAGAAAGACTAAAGGGTCGGTGCAAAGATAGCGAAAAATGTAGATACAAGAGCTGCCTTGCAAACTAAGCTGCAGAACTGGGTGCTGTTACACTGCAGGGACAGGGGATTCTGGGATGCCTCGCACGCTCCTGATGGAGGTGCTATAGATAGTGAAGCTTCGCTCCAGGGGAGAAACACAGCTCTGAAACTCCAAAGAGTAGATACAACTACAGGACTAGTTATCAGAATAACCAATATGATTAAAGAATGTAAACAATAAGTAAGTGTAGTTTCAGTGAGAGTGATCTGGCGCTTACAGAGAGCGTGCCACTGTGACAGAAGTTTGGAAATGCAGATGGAACACATAGGGCACAAAGGACACAGGGACTGGAGGAAGTTTTCCCAGAAGATTGCTGGTAAAAGGACAGGGGCTTGTAAGAAGATTTAATCAGTAGAGGGGCTTGCGATGCAAGCCTGAAGATCTGAGTTCAATTCCTGGAACTCATGGTGAAGGAGAGACGTGACTCCTACATGTGTTTTCAGACCTCTGTATCTGTGGCATAACATGCACAGATATGTTGCTGGAGTACAACAGATAAAATGGTGAGGGGTGTTAGGTGTGACTGAGGGCGACACCATACCCAACAAGAACTTAAGGCCCACGTTCAGAAATTAGCATGATATTTAGTGTAGAAGGGAAACTTTTCATCAGAAATATGTCCTTAAAATAAGAAAAAGAAGATTTTTATTTATTTATTTTTCTTTAGCTTCTCAATCCACTTTGTAAACAGCGCCTACTCTCATAGCACTTAGTATGATGTGGTGTATAGCTAGCTAGACTAGGGTTCTTGAGAAGTGCTGGGTCTTCTTGGTGCTAAATTCATCACTTAACGTGTCAAGCTTAGGCTAGTTGAATAAAGACCAAATGGGTAAATAGAACGTAGTCTAAAATGAAGAGGTTTTAGGAGCATCTATGTAGACAAGAGAAGTTACCCTCCCCAGGGAAAAGCACAGCAACTGCTTGTCCAGTGCCCAACCATCAGCTCTGACAACATATATACAAGTATTGTTATATACGTTGGACAGATTATAATTGAGATACATCTGTATATACGTCTATGCATGCAATAACAATTAGTGAAGAAAGAAGCCATGGTTCTGAAGAAGAATGGGGAGGGACACATGGAAGGGAGCTTAGGAAAGGGAGAAATATTGTGGCTAAGTTGTTATCTTGAAGGAAGACCAAAGTATGGATACTTTGGTCCTTCTTAGACAGGGTATGAAATACACATGGGAGGAAATACAGGGACAAAGTGTGGAGCAGAGACTAAATGAAAGACCACCCAGAGACTGCCCCACCTGGGGATCCATCCATATACAGTCACCAAACCCAGACACTATTGTGAATGCCAACAAATGCTTGCTGACAGGAGCCTGATATAGCTGTTCCCAGAGAGGCCCTGCCAGAGCCTGACAAATACAGAGGGGGATGTTCTCAGCCAAACATTGAACTGAACACAGGGTCCCCAGTAGAAGAGCTAGAGAAAGGACCCAAGGAGACGCAGGGGTTTACAGCCCCATAAGAGGAGCAACAATATGAACCACCCAGTACCCCCAGAGCTCCCAGGGGCTTAACCACCAACCAAAGAGTACACATGGAGGGACCCATGGCTCCAGCCGCATATGTAGCAGAAGATGGCCTGGTCGGACATCAATGAGAGGAGAGGCCCTTGGACCTGTGGAGGCTCATTGCCATAGTGTAGGGGAATGCCAAGTCAGGGAAGCAGGAATGGGTGCATTAATGATCAAAAGGAGGGGGATGAGATGGGGGGTTTTCAAAGGGGAAACGAGGAAAGGGGATAACATTTGAAATGTAAATAAAGAAAATATCTAATAAAATGTAAATAAATAATAATTTTAAAAACCAGTGAATCATGGTAAATTCACACTTATATGTAAATGAAAAGGACCATTAGAATGCTAATCTTTTTAAATCAATACTGCTATGAAAATGTTCATTCGCATTCAACGAGAGAGAGAGTTAGTTACCTATCTCCTGTCTTCACCAGAACAACACAAACCTCAATTCATGTTCATTCCAGAATGGCAAAGAGTTGGACCCCAGTACCCTGCTTTAAAACATTCTTAGATTAATAAAGAAATATTTTTTAGGCAATATTGCCAAGAGTCTCCTTAGTAACATTGAAATTAAGTAAATTATTATTGACCAAATATATACTATGGTCAAAATTCTATATAGTTAAAACATAAGCAATTTACTAAATCATTATAATACTTTGTGATGTAAAATTAAGGGGATTGTTTTATATACAAAGGTTTTGGTATTTATGTTTTAATGCCTTTTCATACTGTTAATAATAATTTCAGCCTTTCTAGGATTTTTCATTTGAACTCTACAGAGACAGGGGACATTAGGCAGCTATAGTATTTTTCTATAACTTTGATACTCGGTCTACAAAAATCAAATTTATTTTTGTTCATGGACAATGAATGGCCTTGAATTATTAAAATAGTTTTAAGTGTACTCGGAATTAAGAAATTTTACTAATGTTCAGAAATTTTACTAATGCTTGTTTTCTTTGTATCTTGTTTATTTCCTTGTCTACAAAATTCTTTAAGTCATTGTCTACCTGTAAAATAATAAGGGCTTTAGGAACTGGACATGATCATGCATCAGACAAGACCATAGCACTCAGGAATTTTGTTACAGGGGTCTAGATTTTTCTGCAGCATATAGAGACAAGCTTTCCCTGCCTAAGGCTGTCTATATGCATTGCAGAAGTTCATGGCTTCCTGCACCGAGTTTCAGCTGCTTAAGTTCACCTACAGATCCTAGGAACCATACTCTAGGCCACTAGTGTCCTACACCAGGATCACACAGCTCCTAGAAAATTTGCCCCAGGAGTCCCCCAGTGTCTTGTTTCCTGCTGAAGACTAGCAATTCTGTGTTAAGACCCAGCTTCAAACCTCAGGAACTTTATATGCTTCACAAGGAGGCAGGGCAGGGGACATAGACATCTCAAACCCAAGTAAGACTTAGTCCTCTCCCGAGCATTGTACAGACCTCCACTGAAAGGAAAGGCACACACACACACAAACACACACACACACACACACACACACACACACACGCACGCACGCACACGCGTGTGCACACACACACACACACACACACACACAGAGAGAGAGAGAGAGAGAGAGAGACAGAGACAGAGACAGAGACAGAGACAGAGACAGACAGAGACTGATTCTTAGCAGCTTTACTGCTTACTTTTGAAAGACAGGACCTAGTGAATTTGGTTAGTTTCAGAGAGTTCCTGAAATTGCTGGTGTAGTTTGTCTTCCTGTTTAAAGACCTTCCTGGCCGAATGGAATGTTTAAAGTCTCAGGAAACTGTCACATTTTAACATGTTCTAATATTGACTGCAGTAATGGCTTCCCAGTTCTTTGAGTATACTCACAGCCTTAAGTACATTGCATGCTGAGTGGATTCCATTTCAGCAAAGATGTGGCTTGGTCATAGCAAGTGGCAGTCCATCCTCACATGTTCCAAAATCTGTTTAGACTTCCGAGAGAAAGATATTTCTCAGCCACAAGGAGAATTATAAACTTGCCTGGGTTTATTCAAATAACTTGGCCGAGGACCTGTGGGAATTGGCCTTGAGGCTAGCGCACAGCCAGTATTTTCAGTGACCAGTAGTGACAATGTCAGGATGGCATGTGACTTGTCACATTTATCTGCAGTAAACACCACTGCCTCAGGGGCATGCACTGGGCATGTATGATCTTTCCAAATCTGGGATTATAAACTCCTTAGTCATGAGTGTTTTGCCTAAAACCTTATGTCTGTGAGCATAAAACTAGGAGAGAGAGAGAGAGAGAGAGAGAGAGAGAGAGAGAGAGAGAGAGAGAGAGTGAGAGATTCCAGATGGAAGAAACTAACTAACTAGAAATGCCCCATCACCTCCATGGTCTTCTGTTTGTTCAGAACTGTACTAGTCAGGGGTTTACTGAAGAATAGAAGCAATAGGGTGTGTGCACGTATTATAAGTGGGGCTAGTTGGATTGGCTTGCATGATACGGGCAGTCCATAGCCATTTATATGCTGGCAAGGCCAGGAATGTTACTGTTGCTCAATCCAAGAAGCTGGCCGTCTCAGTTCAGTGTTCAAGGCCCACGGCATCCCTGGTTAGTCAGACATGTTTACTGACATGTTTAAAGCCAAAGCAGCTGGGTCTGAAGTCAATGGCAGATGGCAAAGCCACAGACTCCTAAGAAGGCTTGCAAGTGTCTGCCCACCATCATCACCCATCCACACAGGTCCTTTGGATGGCATTGTGTACATTAGCCATCTCTTTTCTCCAGTCGCCATCCCCATGAGCTTTCTCTCTGAAAATACCCTACAGATGCTCAGAAGTGAATTTCACTCCTCCTAGTCATCTCTTATTGCAGTCAGCTAGATCAAGACCAACAGTCAGAAAATGTTCACAGTTTCCATATGATGACTGTTTTCAAGGCCAAGTTAAAAATTCCTTTTAGGATGATGCTAATGTTATCAGACTATATTGATAGTTTCTTCCCATCTCTGTGAATATATTAAAGTCATGCCTGAGTTTTATGAACATGGATTAGGTTATATACTAGATTGGATTATAACATAGAATACTATATGTAACAATATAAATACAGTTTGATGTCATAAAATGTTACTTCAACCCCTCATTGCTTCACTTCTTCTTAATGGAGACCTGTCATCTGCCTCTTTACTTGTACATGGTTGAGATAAAACTCAGTAAGGGGGCCTTCCAGTTTCTGTCTCCAGCTGGGAACCATCCTTCACCAATGAGCTCCATATCCAGGTGGCTCAGGGAGATAGCTAGACTCCAAGGAGTGCGGAGAACACAGGCTTGAGAACACGGGTAGGACCACCCCTGCTGCTAAGAGGAACATGGCCGAAACCTTGAGGACATAAGAACCCAGGGGCAGCCTGTGTGCAAAGGTAAGACCACCACTTCTCTTCAAATTCCTGACACAAGAGGGATTTGCCCAGGACCATCAGGGCATAGGAACCAAGGATCAGCTGAGGACATAATCCTTCTGGCTTCTGTCTGCACACCTGGCTGACCCTGAACCATAGCTCTCCATACCTAAATTCCTCCCAGAGAGAACTGGTCTACCAGGAGTACTGATACAAGAGATAGAAGAGAGAATCTCAGGTGCTGAAGATACCATAGAAAACACTGACTCGACAGTCAAAGAAAATGCAAAATGCAAAAGGCTTCTAACCCAAAACATCCAGGAAATCCAGGACACAATGAGAAGATGAAACCTAATGATTATAGGTATAGAAGAGAGCAAAGATTTACAACCTAAAGGGCCAGTAAATGTTTTCAACAAAATTACAGACAAAAACTTCCCTAACCTAAAGAAAGAGATGCCCACAAACATACAAGAAGCCTACAGAACTCCAAACAGATTGGACCAGAACAGAAATTGCTCCCGTAACATAATAATCAAAACACCAAATGCAATAAACAAAGAAAGAATATTAAAAGCAGTAAGGGAAAAAGGTCAAGTACCATATAAAGGTAGGCCTATCAGAATTACATCAGAGACCATGAAAGCTAGAAGATCCTGGGCAGATCTCATACAGACCCTAAGAGAAGACAAATGCGAGCCCAGATTACTATACCCAAACTCTCAATCGCCATAGATGGAAAAACCAAGATATTCCATTATAAAATCAAATTTCCACAATATCTTTCCACAAATCCAGACCTATAAAGGATAATAGATGGAAAAAACCAACACAGGGAGGGAAACTACACTCTAGAAAAAGAAAGAAAGTAATCTTCTTTCAGCAAACCCAAAAGAAGAAAACCACACAAACATAAAAATAGCATCAAAAATAACAGGAAGTAACAATCACTATTCCTTAGTAACTCTTAACATCAATGGACTAAATAAAAAGACATAGACTAACAGACTGGATATATAAAAAGGACCCAGCATTTTGCTGCATACAGGAAACACACCTCATTGTCAAAAACAAACACTACCTCGGAGTAAAAGGCTGGAAAACAATTTTTCAAGAAAATGGGGAAAGCGGGCGACGGCGGCGGCAGCAGTGGCTGGTCCAGCTGAAGGGCCATCAGCAGTGGAACCAAGGCGACACAGGGTCCAGTTAGGCCCTGCGCCCAAGACCACTGACCTTCGCTGACCAGCTGGGCGGCAAGCAGCTGCAGTTCTGCGGAGCCTTTCGCTGCACGGAAGCCACTTCAGAACTCGGCTTCCCGCCAGTCAGGAGAGACTCACCTCCATCTTGATATCGGACTCCAGAGATCGGTCAGACTGAGGTACACAAACATAATCCGAAGCCAACAACGCAGGGGTCTGAGCCCGACGGGCGTTGGCCTGCACCCAGGCCCTGGGCTGTTCGAGTGGCCATCGGGGCGCCAACCCAGCCAGGAGGTTTTTTTGCCCTGGCCGGCACACGCGCCGCCATTTTGCCTACAGGACCCAGAGTGCTCGGGAGGGCAAAGACTGCTAACAAGCATAGCCTGAGGCTAACAAAACGGGGGTCTAGGCCCCAAAAGGCACAGGACTGACCCCAAGAACTGGGCGGCTTGGTGGGCCATCTGTGTGTCAACCCGCCCAGGAGGTTGTTAGCACAACAGACTCTCCCGGTGCTTTTGGGGAGCGCGGACGCGCACGCCCGCCATCCGGGTCACCTGGCAGACCCAATTAACAGTCATAGCCCTAGGGGAACTTTGCTCGGACCTTGGCCTCCCAGGCTTTTGCCTGGACTCAGGGCCTGGGCGACCAGGCTAACCTTGTGTGCGCCAGCCTGGTTGGGGAATCGGCTGCCCAGCGGAGTGAGCGGAACACAGGGGAGGTTACAGCAGCATACACCTTCAGCGCTCCCTGGGGGTGCACACAGGCTCCATCTGGTCCACAGACACAATCTGGGGCAAGACCTCAGGTGGAAGCCCTCAGCTCTACTCTCTCCGCTTCAGATCAGCCTGGGTGGCCGCACCACATCTCCAGGTCCCTCAAGAGGCTAGCGGGGGCTTCCAGGTGGCCAGCTGGGAGAAGTCGGTGTGCTCTGGTAAATCCTGCGGGCCCCAGCAGGAGCCTTCAGGTGCCTGCTTCGGGATCTGAACAGCCTGGACAGCAGCACCCTGTCTACAGGCAGTGCAGGGTGTAAGCTGTGCACCAGAGGCCAATGGGGAAGGGGCAGCTTGCACTGGTGAGTCCAGCACTGACAAGACCAAGTAACACCAGTGAGAGCTAGATGGCAAAAGGCAAACGCAGGAACGTCACTAACAGAAATCAAGGCAATATGGCAACATCTGAACCCAATTCTCCTTTAACAGCATGTCCTGGATACCCCATCACACCAGTAAAACAAGATTTGGATTTAAAATCACTGGTCATGATGCTGGTACAGGAACACATGAAGGACATACTTAAAGAAATTCAGGAGAAAATGGATCAAAAGTTAGAAGCCCTTGCAAGGGAAACACAAAAATCATTGAAAGAAATCCAGGAGAATACAAAAGCCAACAAGGAGGAAATGCAAAAAACACTTAAAGAAATACAGGAGAACTTTGGTCAACAGGCTGAGGTCATGAAAGACGAAACACAAAAATCACTTAAAGAAATACAGGAGAACTTTGGTCAGCAGGCTGAGGTCATGAAAGAGAAAACACAAAAATCTCTTAAAGAATTACAGGAAAGCACAAACAAGCAAGTGAAGGAGCTAAGCAAAACCATCCAGGATCTAAAATCAGAAGTAGAAACAACTAAGAAAACTCAAAAGGAGACAACTTTGGAGATAGAAAGCCTTGGGAAGAAATCAGGGGACAGAGATGCAAATATCAACAACAGAATACAAGAAATAGAAGAAAGAATCTCAGATGCTGAAGATTCCATAGAAACCATGGACTCAACAGTTAAAGAAAATGCAAAATGCAAAAAGCTTGTAACCCAAAATATCCAGGAAATCCAGGACACAATGAGAAGACCAAACCTAAGGATTATAGACATAGATGAGAGTGAAGATTTACAACTTAAAGGGCCAGCAAATATCTTCAATAAAATTATGGAAGAAAACTTCCCTAACCTAAAGAGAGAGATGCCCATGAATATACAAGAAGCCTACAGAACTCCAAACAGACTGGACCAGAACAGAAATACTTCCCGTCACATAATAATCAAAACACCAAATGTTCTAAACAAAGAAAGAATATTAAAGGCAGTAAGAGAAAAAGGCCAAGTAACATATAAAGGAAGACCTATCAGAATCACAGCAGACTTTTCACCTGAGACTATGAAGGCTAGAAGGTCCTGGGCAGATCTCATGCAGACTCTAAGAGAACACAAATGCCAACCAAAACTACTATATCCAGCAAAACTCTCAATCACCATAGATGGAGAAACTAAGATATTTCACGACAAAACCAAGTTTACCCAATATCTATCCACAAACCCAGCCCTAAAAAGGATAATAGGAGGACAACACCAATACAAGGAGGGAAACTTCACCCTGGAAAAAGCAAGATAGTAACCTTTCATCAAACCCAAAAGAAGTTAAGCAATCAAATTTAAAAAATAACGTCAAAAATGATAGGAAGTAACAATCACTATTCCTTAATATCTCTTAACATCAATGGACTTAATGCCCCAATAAAAAGACACAGACTAACTGACTGGATACGTAAACAGGACCCTACATTTTGCTGCTTACAGGAAACACACCTCAGGGTCAAAGACAAACACTACCTTAGAGTAAAAGGCTGGAAGACAATTTTACAAGAAAATGGTCTCAGGAAACAAGATGGAGTAGCCATTTTAATATCAGATAAAATTGACTTTCAACCCAAAGTCATCAAAAGAGACTCTGAGGGACACTTCTTGCTGGTCAAAGGAAAAATACAACAAGAAGAACTCTCAATCCTGAACATCTATGCTCCAAATGCAAGGGCACCCTCTTTCATAAAAGAAACTTTATTAAAACTCTAAGCACACATTGCACCTAACACAATAATTGTGGGTGACTTCAACACTGCACTTTCCTCAATGGACCGATCAGGAAAACAGAAACTAAACAGGGACACAATGAAACTAATTGAAGCTTTGGACCAATTACCTTTAACAGATATATATAGAACATTCTATCCTAAAACAAAAGAATATACCTTTTTTTCAGCACCTCATGGTACCTTCTCCAAAATCGACCATATAATTGGTCACAAGACAGACCTCAACAAATATAAGAAGATCGAACTAATCCCATGCCTCCTATCTGATCACTATGGAGTAAAAGTGGTCTTCAATAGCAACAGAAACAATAGAAAACCCACATACACGTGGAAATTGAACAATACTCTACTCAATGATACCTTGGTCAAGGAAGAAATAAAGAAAGAAATTAAAGACTTTTTAGAACACAATGAAAATGAAAACACAACATACACAAATCTATGGGACACAATGAAAGCAGTGCTAAGAGGAAAACTCATAGCCCTGAGTGCCTCCAAAAAGAAAATGGAGAGAGCATACATTATCAGCTTAATGACACACCTGAAAGCCCTAGAACAAAAAGAAGCTATTTCACTCAGGAGGAGTAGAAGGCAGGAAATCATCAAACTCAGGGCCGAAATCAATCAAGTAGAAACAAAGAGAACCATACAAAAAATCAACAAAACCAGGAGCTGGTTCTTTGAGAAAATCAACAAGATAGATAAACCCTTAGACAGACTGACCAAAGGGCACAGAGAAAGTATCCAAATTAACAAACTTAGAAATGAAAAGGGAGTTATAACAACGGAAACTGAGGAAATCCAAAAAATCATCAGATCCTACTACAAGAGCCTGTACTCAACACAACTGGAGAATCTGGAGGAAATGGACAATTTCCTTGACAGATACCAAATACCAAAATTAAATCAGGACCAACTAGACCATCTAAACAGTCCCATAAAGCCTAAAGAAATAGAAGGAGTCATAGAAAGTCTTCCAACCAAAAAAAGCACAGGACCAGATGGTTT
Source organism: Apodemus sylvaticus (assembly GCF_947179515.1). Taxonomy (NCBI): domain Eukaryota; kingdom Metazoa; phylum Chordata; class Mammalia; order Rodentia; family Muridae; genus Apodemus; species Apodemus sylvaticus. Next base: position 21,841,956 of record NC_067479.1, read on the forward strand.
CAGTGCAGAATTCTACCAGACCTTCAAAGAAGAGTTAACACCAATACTCTTCAAACTATTCCACAAAATAGAAACAGAAGGAACACTACCCAATTCCTTCTACGAAGCCACAATTACGCTGATACCAAAGCCACAAAAAGATCCAACAAAGAAAGAGAACTTCAGACCAATTTCCCTTATGAACATCGATGCAAAAATACTCAATAAAATTCTTGCCAACCGAATCCAAGAACACATCAAAACGATCATCCACCATGATCAAGTAGGCTTTATCCCGGGAATGCAGGGTTGGTTCAATATACGGAAATCCATCAATGCAATCCACTACATAAACAAACTCAAAGAAAAAAACCACATGGTCATTTGATTGGATGCAGAAAAAGCATTTGACAAAATTCAGCATCCTTTCATGCTTAAAGTCTTGGAGAGAACAGGAATTCAAGGCCCATACCTAAACATAGTAAAAGCAATATACAGCAAACCGGTAGCCAGCATCAAACTAAATGGAGAGAAACTTGAAGCAATCCCACTGAAATCAGGGACCAGACAAGGCTGCCCCCTTTCTCCTTATCTTTTCAATATTGTACTTGAGGTACTAGCTCAGGCAATTCGACAACATAAGGAGGTCAAAGGGATACAAATTGGAAAGGAGGAAGTCAAACTATCATTATTTGCAGACGACATGATAGTCTACCTAAGTGACCCAAAAAACTCCACTAGAGAGCTCCTACAGCTGATAAACAACTTCAGCAAAGTGGCAGGTTATAAAATCAACTCAAGCAAATCAGTGGCCTTCCTATACTCAAAGGATAAGCAGGCTGAGAAAGAAATTAGGGAAATGACCCCCTTCACAATAGCCACAAACAGTATAAAATATCTTGGGGTGACTCTTAACAAACATGTGAAAGATCTGTATGACAAGAACTTCAAGACTCTGAAGAAGGAAATGGAAGAAGACCTCAAAAAATGGGAAAACCTCCCATGCTCATGGATCGGTAGAATCAATATAGTTAAAATGGCCATTTTTGCCAAAAGCAATATACAGATTCAATGCAATACCCATCAAAATCCCAACTCAATTCTTCACAGAGTTAGAAAGAGCAATTCTCAAATTCATCTGGAACAACAAAAAACCCAGGATAGCTAAAACTATTCTCAGCAACAAAAGAAAATCTGGGGGAATCAGTATCCCTGACCTCAAGCAATACTACAGAGCAATAGTTTTAAAAACAGCATGGTATTGGTACAGTGACAGGCAGGAGGATCAATGGAACAGGATTGAAGATCCAGAAATGAACCCACACACCTATGGCCACTTGATCCTTGACAAAGAGGCTGAAAACATCCAATGGAAAAAAGATAGCCTTTTCAACAAATGGTGCTGGTTCAACTGGAGGTCAGCATGCAGAAGAATGCGAATTGATTCATCCTTGTCTCCTTGTACTAAGCTCAAATCCAAATGGATCAAGGACCTCCACATAAAGCGAAACACTCTGAAGCTAATAGAAAAGAAACTGGGGAAGACCCTTGAGGACATCGGTACAGGGAGAAAGTTTCTGAACAGAACACCAATAGCGTATGCTCTAAGAGCAAGAATTGACAAATGGGACCTCATAAGGTTACAGAGTTTCTGTAAGGCAAAGGACACCATCAAGAGGACAGATCGGCAACCAACAAATTGGGAAAAGATCTTCACCAATCCTGCATCAGATAGAGGGCTAATATCCAATATATATAAAGAACTCAAGAAGTTAGACTCCAGAAAACCAAACAACCCTATTAAAAAATGGGGTACAGAGTTAAACAAAGAATTCTCACCTGAAGAACTTCAGATGGCGGAGAAGCATCTTAAAAAATGCTCAACTTCATTAGTCATTAGGGAAATGCAAATCAAAACAACCCTGAGATTTCATCTTACACCAGTCAGAATGGCTAAGATTAAAAATTCAGGAGACAGCAGGTGTTGGAGAGGGTGTGGAGAAAGAGGAACACTCCTCCACTGCTGGTGGGGTTGCAAATTGGTACAACCACTCTGGAAATCAGTCTGGAGGTTCCTCCGAAAACTGGGCACCTCACTTCCAGAAGATCCTGCTATACCACTCCTGGGCATATACCCAGAGGATTCCCCACCATGTAATAAGGATACATGCTCTACTATGTTCATAGCAGCCCTATTTATAATTGCCAGATGCTGGAAAGAACCCAGGTATCCCTCAACAGAAGAGTGGATGCAAAAAATGTGGTATATCTACACAATGGAGTACTATTCAGCCATTAGAAACAATGAATTCATGAAATTCTTAGGCAAATGGATGGAGCTAGAGAACTTCATACTAAGTGAGGTAACCCAGACTCAAAAGGTGAATCATGGTATGCACTCACTAATAAGTGGTTATTAATCTAGAAAACTGGAATACCCAAAACATAATCCACACATCAAATGAGATACAAGAAGAAAGGAGGAGTGGTCCCTGGTTCTGGAAAGACTCAGTGAAACAGTATTCGGCAAAACCAGAACGGGGAACTGGGAAGGGGTGGGAGGGAGGACAGGTGAAGGGAAGGGACTTACGGGACTTTCGGGGAGTGGGGGGGGCTAGAAAAGGGGAAATCATTTGAAATGTAAATAAATTATATCGAATAAAAAAATTAAAAAAAAAAAAAAAAAAGAAAATGGTTCCAGGAAAGAAGCTGGAATAGCCATTCTAATATCGAATAAAATCTACTTGCAACCAAAAGTCAAAGGACAAGGATCTTCATACTCAAAAGATAAGGAAGGACACTTCATACTCAACAAAGGAAAAATCTACCTAGAACTCTCAATTCTGAACAACTATGCTCCAAATGCAAGGGTACCCACTTTCATAAAAGAAGCTTTACTGAAGCTCAAAGCACACATTGCACCTCACACAATAATTGTGGGAGACTTTCACACCCCACTCTCATCAATGCACAGATCAGGGAAACACAAACTAAACAGAGACACAGTGAAACTAACAGAAGTTATGGACCAAGGACTTAACAGATATCTATAGAACATTTCATCCTAAATCAAAAGAATATACCTTCTTCTCAGCACCTCATGGTACCTTCTCCAAAACTGACCATATAATTTGCCACAAAATAGACCACAGCAGATATAAGATCCGAACTAATTCCATGCCTCCTATCAGATCACTAAGAATTAAGGCTGGTCTTCAATAGTAACAAAAACAACAGAAACCACATACACATAGAAGCTAAATGCTCTACTCAATGATACCTTGGTCAAGGAAGAAATAAGGAAAGAAATCAAAGACTTTAGAACTTAATGAAAATGAAGGTGCAACATACCCAAACTTATGGGACACAATGAAAGCAGTGTTAAGAGGAAATCTCAGAGCTCTGAGTGCCTTCAAAAAGAAACTGGAGAGAGCATACACTACCAGCTTAACAGCACACCTGAAAGCTCTAGAGCAAAAAGAAGCTAATACACCCAAGAGGAGTAGATGGCAGAAAATAAACTCAGAGTTGAGACCAACCAAGTAGAAACAAAAAGAACTATACAAAGAATCAACAAAACCATGAGGTGGTTCATTGAGGAAATCAACAAGATAGATTAACCTGTAGCCAGACTAACCAGAGGGCAGAGACACAATATTCAAATTAGCAAAATCAGAAATGAAAAGGGAGATATAACAACAGAAACTGAGGAAAACCAAAAAGTCATCATATCCTACTACAAAAGCCAATATCAACAAACTGAAAAATCTAGATGAAATGGACAATTTTCTTGACAGATGACAAATACCAAAGTTAAATCAGTACTAGATAAATGATCTAAACAGTCCCATAACTCCTAAAGAAATAGAAGCAGTCATTGAAAGTCTCCCAATCAAAAAAAAGTACAGGACCAGATGATTTTTAGGTCAGAATTCTATCAGACCTTCAAAGAAGACCTAACATCAATACTCTTCAAACTATTCTACAAAATAGAAACAGAAGGAACACTACCCAACTTGTTCTATGAAGGCTTAATTATTCTGATACCAAAAATCACACAAAGATCCAACAAAGAAAGAGAACTTTATACCAGTTTCCCTTATGAATATCGATGAAAAAATACTCAATAAAATTCTTGCCAACTGAATCCAAGAATACATACATCAAAATGATCATTCACCATGATCAAGTAGGCTTCATCCCAGGGATGCAGGGATGGTTCAATATATGGAAATTCATCAATGTAATCCAATAAAATAATAAAATAATTAAAAAATAAAAGTTAATTTAAAAAACTCAGTAAGGAAGCATGGCAGTCAGTTCTTGTCATTTTTTAGTCTTTAATGAAAAACAAATGCTTCTGCAGAAATGATATCCTATGATTTTTAATGTATAGCCAGATGTATTTAGTAGGAAATGTTTGCCTAGTAGAAAAGATGTGTCAATGGCTCTCCTAAGATAGCATTCATTCAATCAAGTAAAATCATTTATTCAACATATGCCAGTCATGGTGTGAGGCTTTAGCAATGTAGGGGTCAAAAAGATCACCCCACCTCTCCATACACCCCTAGTGTAACTCCAACACACGGGACAATTTTGCAACAGAAAATAAACACATGCATTTAACAAAATAATTATATGACACAGGAGCTTTCTAAACTGACAAAGTGATGTAGGGAAACAAATTTTGTCCTTAGATTCCATGAAGATTGGATAACTGTAAAAACATGACTAGACAAAGGACGTTATTCTGCTTCCCTTTTCTTGCTGTGAAAAAAAAATGCAGTGAGTCAAACCAGCTCAGTAGAGTAACAGCTAACAGGTTATAGTCCATCTTTGAGGGTGTCAGAACAGAATCTCAAGCAGGAATCTGGAGTCAAGGGCCAGGAAGATCAAACGTGGGGTAGCATGTTCTGAGCCCCAACAGAAACATGGCAGTATCTGAGGTTTTGTCTTTCCATCAGCAACTATTTCCATCAGTTCTAAGCTGATAACTTCATTGCATGTTGCTACCTGATCATTTGCTTTGAGATGATCATTTTTTGAGAATGATCATCTCAAGTCTTTGTATTCAGAAGATTGTTCATTCTCCTTTCTCTGAGTATTTGTGCAAAAAAGTGAAGACGCAGCATACTGTATCCATGGCATCACAATAAGGACACACTTGGTTATAAAACTTTTTGATGATTTTTGTTCTAAATAACCCATAAAATTTAAGTATATTTACAAAAGAATTTTCTTAATACACAGTAATCAATTCTGGAAATGTTTATTACAAACAAAAGTTGTGGAATTTTGATGTTCCTAACAAAAGACCCTACTCTATAAAAAATTCCAAGAACTCAAAAGAGTTTCAGAGTAATATGCAAAGCATAGAAGAATTTGAAGAACAAATTTAATAGAGAAGGGACAGGCAAACTGGTATCTTATTAATGAGTTAATAAGAGTAATTATTGTTATATGTAATTTATTATATTTTTCCATTTATTTATTAATAAATAATAATTATTTATTATATATAATACGATATCCTAGTATATTGTACTTCCTAGAGACATTCTTACTCCATTTTCCCCCTTCTTTATAAAGCAACATTTTAAAATCTTCACTTTGTTTTATAGTTTTTTAATACTTCAAGGATTGAGTTTACCATAATTTATTTCACTAGATTCTAGCAATAAATTTTTTCCATGTCACAATTTATTTTTGACATACTGTGGCAATAAATTTCCTTGAGTATAAGTATTTTTTTGTAGTTTGTTTTGATTGGTTCCCAGAATTGTTCTTACCTGATCAGAGGATAAATTCATAAGTAATATCTCTAGAAATTGCTAAAGTCTGAATTAGTAACTCTTGGTGTTTTCACTAGTTATAAATGAAATTACATGGTTAGTCCTTACATTTTTCTAAAATATATTTTATTTTTCTTTTTATTATTCATTCTGTATTCAATCGTTTGTTGGGAAGAGGGTAGGAGCTGTATGTCTGTGTTCAGTGCCCAGGACAGCCAGAAGAGCATGCCAGATTTGCTGGAGCTCAGGTTAACAGGCAATTGTGAACTGTCAGGTGTGCGTTCTGGGAACAGAACTCAGGGCCTCTGGAAGAGGAGTTTGCTCTTGACCCCTGAACCATCTCTCCAGTCCCAATTCATGATTTCTTGAGAAGCATACTTAGTAAATTGGGAGACCTTTTCAAGCTAATGAAATGATGATAAATGGGATATGAGTTTGGCTCTTCATGAAGATGGTTCTCATTTTAAGTTATACAGAGCTACCTGAACATCATATGCAGCTTTCTAAACACAGCTTCTTCCTCTGAGAGCCTGTCTCTCCTCACCATTCTTTCAAATTATAGAAATCTGCCATTTCACCCTCAAATTATTTTAGAGTTACAGATACTCAAGTTCAGTGTTTATACAACTATTAGACTTATAACTTGGCAATTTGGGAAGTTTTTGTATATCTATGATATAACGGTTTTATGTATTGTGTAGGTGGACGCTTGGGGTCTTGTTCTGAGTTTTGCTATAAGCGTCTCCATGTGTAATTAAATGATGGCTATTGATGTGTGCAATGGCAGAAATTTACCAATCTGTTCCAACGTTAAGTCCTTCGTTTTCTGCAGCCGAGCATAGTGGGACATGTCTGCCTTTAAGCACTTGTGATACTAAGGCAGGAGGATCTTGAGTTTTTGGCAGTCTTCTGAATGAGACCTTGTCTTGAAACAAAATAATGAAAGGCACTGATTGAAGGTCAAATGTTCTGTGGCTATGTTGGTGCTTATGTTTCTCTTTAGGTAGCCTGCAGAGGACTTCCCACACCAAACACTAGACCTTAGGGGTGAAGGCTCCGTGTAGGCGTCAGCTACACTTCTCCATGTTCAACCAGTTGTGTGAGTGTTGTCCTAGGCAGCACTGCCCCTCCCCCACTTTTCAGTTTGTAGAGAGTTACCAGTGTCTTGGCAACAGCCTGGGTTGTTTGCGGATTTCCAAGGGATCCAAGGTCAACCCAGCCACTGGAAGCCTCACCTGGCTATGATCTGTGGCCAGTTGAGACTCCACATCCCCCATTATTATTAGGATCACCTTTATATATTATAGGAAGTTCTCACTGCACTAGATTATCATATCATCCTTCAAATGCCCCTCAATTTCAGCTGTCTTTCCCCTGAATTCACTCCTTGACTATATTTCCTTTTTCTACCTGATCTACTTGTTCCAATCTTACCTACCCCCAGTCCAGAATTTTCGGGAGTAGCCAACTTCTTCGGGAGTAGTCTTTTTTTGGGAGTAGTCTGCTTTGACTTAAGTTCCATACTATGGGACTCATATCCAATATTACATGGATAGCCATGAACCAGAGACTAGATAGCACAGAGACCTAGGGTAAAACCAAATACTTCTGGGAAAAAAACTATTATAGACAGATTATCTTATATCTGTATAGATGTGGCACCTGTCAATAATAAATCTGATGGCCTATGCCTCAGACAGGAAATAGAAGGTGGAACATCTGGGAGAAGAAAGGATCTGGGGTAGTTCAAGATGTGATGAGACAGACACAGTGCTTGAGAGCAGGTAACCAGTCACGTGGATTAGTGTTGATTAGAGTAAATCATGATCTAGTAAAGGCATGATCTAGTTAGAGAAGAGCCTAGATATATGTCCAAAGTATTTGTTAATATATTTTGAGTCTTGAGTCTTATTTCTGGGAGCATGGGGCTGGGAAAAAGAACCATAGCTAATGTCTACAAAGTAGGCATTAGTAGTAGGTGGGGACAGAGACAGAGATAGAGAAAGAGAGAAAGACAGAAACAGACACAGAGAAAGAGAAACAGAGACACACAGGGAGGCATAGACAGAAAAAGGAATGTCTTTCCTCTATGTATCTAAATTCTGAAACATGTTTCCTCAAGGATGCTACATTTATTACACAATAAGTGAAGAAGCTGTTTCCACTGTGCACCACATTGTGTTATGTAAATAGCTTTCTTCTGCACTCATCTGCATTATGATTGAGAATCTGTTAATTAATTATACCAGAGGACAAATCTACAAAGGCCAATTTACATTCATTCTCTTTGTGAGGTCCTGGATTCGTTTCTGAGAACCCAAGAGGAAAGGGTGCAACAGAGGACTTAATTATTAACAGTCACCCATTTCTTGTCCCTATGGTTCTAAGTGTGTGGCTAAGCTTGCCTCGTGCCATGGCTGGCTTGCACTGTGGGAGCCTTCCAGGATTTCGTAGTACAGGTGCAGGGGTCAGAGGTCATGTCTCCCATTTTACTACTGGCTGGCACTGTGCTCAGCCTACCGACAGTCCTTGACTGGGGACAATTCCTCTTTCAGTTTGCCAACTATAATGTTGTGAAGCCCATTTCCATCAACAGGATCACACTTGAATTTGAACTTTTCTGTTTTTTGTTCTCTCTCTCTCTATCTATCTATCTATCTATCTATCTTTCCGTGTGTGTGTGTGTGTGTGTGTGTGTGTGTGTGTGTGTGTGTGTGTGTTCTGCAGTAGGAACCCAGGGCTTCACACATTATGGAATTGCTCTATCACTGAGCTATATCCCCCACCCAGCAAATTTATTTCAATGATGGATTCTGGTGAGGGCTTTATGATGCATAGCCTCCTGGTATGCTAGGGATTGTCTACAATGAGAAACGAAAGTAAAGCATGAAAATTCCTGATCACTTGCCTGTCCTTGTGCACCGTGGAATCCACTGTGAGGGACAGAGCAACGTGGTGGATTACTTCCTGGAGTCGCAGGCCTGAGACCTCCATGCACCTAAATTGGCTCTGATTGACTAGATGATCATGAGAAACGCCTTTTTCTCTGAGTTTGTATTTGGAGAGCAGTCAACAATACTTCACAGAAACTGCATATTATTATGCATGAAGATAATAAGTTTTGTTAAAACTAAAGCATACATATGAAGGTAAAATTCCATGGTCTGCGTGCCTTTTCTATATGTACCAGGACTCTTGAGTGTATTTTAAGGTGCACTGAAACTGAATCTTCATAACTCTTTAAGGTAGGTCCTGTCGTAGTCCTCCATCTAAACATCAGGCACGGGACAGCTAGGCGACATTCCTCGAGCCCGTGCCGGCTGCTGCTCACACGAGCAGTGCTCTGGCCATGCAGCCTACCTTCCTGTGTGCTTCCTGACTTTGACACTTCAGGCAGGACAGGTCCTAAAGAGAATAAGAATTAATTGAGCACGGCAACTTTTATAGAACGAAATGTGTTCATCAGAGAGATCTTGATACTCTGCTTTCACTTGGCTGTTTAAATAGGATCACCAATCTGCTAACAAGCAGAGTCTAAACGGTGATCATTATTTTACACCACCATGACGTCAGTGTGTCCCATCAAAGTCGGAAACTGAATCCTGAATCAGCATGAGGATATTTTGAAGTATGTCCTTTGAGAAGTAATTGGGATTCGACAAAACTATTACTTTCATGGTAGACTCATAGCTTCCCAAGAGAGAGGATCCATCGGAGATGGCACATGTATATATTCTGTTCACCATGTGATGTCTATATCGGCGTACGATTCAGCCAGAGGCCCTTGGCCATGTGTCTAGCAGATGCGGGCCTCTAAAACCACAAGCCAGATGAAGTCCTTTAGAACTTACTCAATCTCCACCATTTCATTCTAAAAAGAGGAGAGAATAAAAACACATAAATAATTTCATAATTATCTGTGGACTGCAGACACCAAGAAACTTAAATAAATGTTTTCTGCAAATGCCTTCTAAGTAGTTGTTCATTGAGGACAAATATTTTATCCAAGTAGTCAAGAGTGCTTATACTTTTTTAAAATTTATATTCACTTATATTGTTTCACTTGTTTAAGAGTTACATCTAGGAATGAATTTTAAGACTTTTTAGCCAGAGGAGCATTACAGTTTTCATCTAGTTGTATCTAGTGAAATTATTCATTTCTTCATCTCCGCCCAAAAATCCATTACCTGTCTGCTGCCTTTCCCTTCCACATTTTTGGCTGTAGTTGGTGCATGTGGATATTTATGGATCCCTGCTTCCCAAGGCCACTTCACCAATCATAACCATACGTGACTAGACAGCCTTCCCCCTGCACTCTGCTGCCGCTGGCGCTCCCCCCCCCACCCCCCCACCCCCCGCACTCCCTCTGCCGCTGGCGATGGCTCGCACACCCTGTGGTTGGATCAACTCTGCTTTAGCTTTTTCAAGATCTTGTTTCACTGAGTAGGCCACCAAGCAGGGAACCTTTCTCCTGCACTGCTTCTGAGACAGTAAACCTCGCGTTCTTGCGTCACTCGTGTCCTTGCGTCACTCACTATGTAAGCCTGCTCTACAGCACGAAGCGAACGGCCTTTTTGGTTTCGTGTAGGTGGTGCTAAGCCAGTAACACCTGGTAGAATGGGGTAGCAGAAGAGAGAGGCACGGCTTGGTTATAATCCATAAGTGCCTCTCCTCTCATAGGTTTTTACCCGAGTAATTGTTGTACTTGCTTCTCATATGAGCTCACACAAAAGTACTTTTGAAAATTAAAGCGATTTTGAAATTTTATCTCACCCCAATTAGAATGCCTATCATCAAGTAAGTAAATAGATAAATATAAATAAATAAATAAATAAATAAATAAATAAATAAATGCTATTGAGGAAGTGGGGAAAACAAACAAACCCAAACCCTCTTATTAAGTGTTGAAAGGAAATGTAAACTGGTAGAACCACTATTGAAACCAGTCTCCGTGTTTCTAGGAAAAATAAGAATATAATCACCGTACAACTCAGCTATAGTACCCTTGGGAATACAGCCAAAAGGCTCTCTATCCTACCACAGAGGTACCTGCTCAACTGTGCTTCTTATTGATCTAGTCACAAGAGCAAGGAAATGAAACCATTGTGAATGACCATCAAAACGTAAGAAACAGTGAAATTGTGGAACATACTCATAAATAAATTGCATTCAGAAATAAAGATAAACGAATCTGAATTTTGTAGGAAAAAATGGATATATCGAGAAATTCTTCTATTAAGCGAAAGAATGTAGGTTCAGAAAGATAGAGTGTGTCGTCTCTCACACGCAGATGCTAGGCTTTAGCTTCTAGGTGTGTGTATGTGGGTGCGAGCGTGCACAGACTGGGAGGCTCAGGAGTGGGCAAAGGTGCTGAGGAGGGAGAGAGGGAAATAGAGCATGCGTGTGAGAAATATGAGAACGGAGAGCGAGGTGTGAAGGCGGAAGAGCACGGTGAAGCGAAGGGGGCTGGGGTGGAGACGGAGGAGGAGCCGCTAAAACAAATGCATTGGAAATCTAACTTTTCTGAATTGATTTTTAAAGATAGCCGTGAGTAGCCCTCTACCCCTAAAATTGTGACGTATCCCTTCAATTTAGAAGACATAAAATTCAGGCTCCTCTTTCCTGTTTTATCATCATCATCATCATCAACGTCATCATCATCATCATCATCATCATTTCCGTATTTGACCCGCTAGTGAGCATTGCATGCCCAGACTTGGACATCTGGGAACTGTTCTCTTTTTCTTACAAACATTTAAAGTTGGAGCTCACTGAATTCAGTGACAATTTGTCTAATTTAATCAAGTCTCAGTTGTTATCGACTTTGTCTCTCCTATTTTATCCCATGAACTATTTCTTTCCCAAGGTTAGGTAGGGGAAGGGAAAACACACACACACACACACACACACACACACACACACGCACGCACGCACACACACACACACACACACACACACACACACATACACACACACATGCACGCACATGCACACATACACATACACACACACACTAAATAAATAAATAAATGAATAAATAAATAAATAAATAAATAAATAAATAAATAAATAAATATGTCTGTGCAGCATGGAAGCTGTTTAACAACCTGAGATTTTGTTTAGAGAAAAAGCTGCCCCACCTGCTGTGTAAGATGTTAGATATCAGCTCTGGAGAAACAGTGGATGTTTAGAACAGTGTATGTGAGATATGAGGATGGGAGAGGCGGGCTTCTGACTATGCAGGAAGAGTGTCTCAAGCCCATCAGAGGGCTCCCCGCCCAAGCTCCGTCAGATTTCCAGGACAGAAGTCCTCAAGCATGGAAGCCCCAGAGCGTTAGAAGGGCAATGCCGACCCCTCACGCTGACACGCTCCAAACGTGTGCCAGCCAAAGCACAATAAATCTTACAATATGTAACATCTCAAAAATTCTGGAACCAGCTTAAGATGATAAAAAACTTTAATAGTCACATTGTATTTTTCTTCCTAACAACATCCTGAATTATCCAGGGGTGGGGCATGGGAAATGGTCCAGGGTTATCTCTGGTTCCCTCTATAATTCCTTTTCTGACGTGAGCATTTGTAATATACAATAGACATTGATAAGCTATCAGCCATGTGAACATTTGGAGGAAGAAAAGTATCCACTGAATGAAAGATGGCTAATCTTTCATAAAAAGGTCTCAAAGCGTATTCTGGTCTTCTGGGATATTTATGAAGAATATCTAATATTTAGAAAGTAATGAAGCCTTAAGCCCATATTTTTAACAAATAAAATTAAGTAAGATGTAATTAAACTCAACACAAATATTTAGGTTGGATGCAGTGTACATCACAGACCTTTTATTTTATATTATAAATAGGAGAAATGCATGGTCTCTGAGACATCATGACCTTAACGAGAACAGCGTGAGGGTCAAAAGCAGACACTCGATGCGCAGTCTGGTTACATTTCAACAAAATGTAACCGAGTGTACACAAACTGTGCAACATCGAGGCTCTGGGTTATAAACATCCAAAGATCCAAAATAAATGCCTTTTAGGCATTTTAATTGAAATAGAATAACAGAAAGTACAAAGGAAAAACATGTTCAAAATACGTGTTACTGTTCAAAAGTAGAACACAAATATAAGAAAGTGAACAAGGCTTGCTGCTTCCAAAAGTGGTCAGGCTGTGGTCAGTTTTGGTCCCTGTTGCATTAAAAGCTGCAGGTGTGCAGTTCATGTTTCAGCTGGCTGTTTGTTGTGACTTTGTGGGGATAATCTCTGAATCTCCCTCTGGGAAGAGCATACCCATTGGTTATTCTGTAATAAATGATCAGCCCTGAGCACTTTTACAAAAAAATCTATAGGACTGAGAAGGCTGTAATTAGGTTGTATACATATACGAAATGTACAAATTTCATACAAGAGACATGATTTTGAAAGAGAGCCAGGAAGGGTCTAGGGACAGTTTGAAAGGAGGAAACCCCTCGGGATGATGAGCTAGTAGTACTGTGTCTTCAGGATGTCTATGTCTGCGCTAGCTCTGCGGGCTGGGGGCCATAGGGGAGCCAGTGCCTGACTCATATTCTCTCACTGGAGAGAAGCTGGATTCAAAAATTCACAATCAATTGAAATTTAGGAACAATCACTTTGTTATAAACTCAGTATAGATATTGTTAGTAAGGAAATACGAAAGCAAATTTCAAGTTGAGGATCCTCACAAAAAACACTTAAAGAAATGCAGGAGAATAAGGCCCAAGAGATAGAAGCCAATAAAGAAGAAAGGCAAAAAAAAAAAAAAAAAACTTAAAGAAATGCAGGAGAACTTGAGTCAACAGGCAGAAGTCATGAAAGAGGAAACACAAAAATCTCTTAAAGAATTACAGGAAAACACAGACAAAAAAATGATGGAACTGAGCGAAACCATCCTGGACCTAAAAACAGAAGTAGAAACAACTAAGAAATCACAAAGGGAGACAACTTTGGAGATAGAAAACCTTGAGAAGAAATCAGGGGCCATAGATGCAAATATAAACAACAGAATACAAGAGATGGAAGAAAGAATCTCAGATGCCGAAGATACCATAGAAACCATTGACTCAACTGTTGAGGATCCTCAACATAATATAAGATACAAACCACTGGGGAGACAGGAGAATACATAAGATACTAGTAGAGAGAAAAGAAAGAAATTGAACTGCCACAAACAACACAGTAATTTCAATAGGAACAAAAGCAGAAAATTTCTGGATTGTGATGCATCCTGGCGTGACACTGCAGAGAGACAAAGAGATGACACGTGCAAAGCATCAAGTCATTAACAGAAATGGAGAACAGGCTGCAAGAGTTGAGCAATTAATACTTCAGCAAAGAAAATAGAGGCCAGGACAGAAGAAGAACATCATGAGAGCAAGTAACTCAATTTTTTTGATTTGAAGAAGTAAAAGAGTCAGACCAGGATCATCAAGTGTCGAAGACATATATAAAACAGATGTAAAAGTAATGATGTATTGGGTGCATCACGGTGAAAATGCGACTGTCGAGGAGAAAGAGGGAAATTCTTACATAGCCCCATTGTTACCAGAATGCTTGTTACTACGCTTCCAGTGTTCAGACATGGTTAAGGCAGTTGCTAGCGTGCAGGGATCTTTCGCCACTCTAAAAAGGAGTCAACACGGATGGAGCTTCTAGGTCAGGGTCAGCCTGGCTTCTCCATGTTCTGTCTCCAGAATATGATGTCTGCAGCAAGTGTCTTACTATGAAGTTCTGTTCTGGAGGGTAACAGCCTGTGATGTTTAGAGATCTGTTGAACCCCACTGACCAACAGTTTGAAAAGAGGTAACCCATATCTGAACCATACCGAACATTTTGTGTGGGAGCCTGTTGGTGTCTGGGAGAGGTTTTATTGTTCCTCCATTGCAAGGCAACAACATTTAAATCCACTTGACACATGTGTGTACTGTGGGAAGATTCTGGGGTAGGGGGTCTCCACAATGTAGAATGCACAGATTAAAGAATGCATCGGGGGAACCAGGCTTGCTAAGCCCACAGCCCTACTTTCTTCAAAGGGAGGGTGAATGACGATGCCTTGTCACCCGGAGTGCTGTCCTGAAGGTGATCAAACGCGCTGGTCATCCTCTGCTATCCTGTTAGAGCCAGCTTCCACCCAAAAGCCCCCCCCTGGGCTTTGTCTCTGAGTGACCGGGACTCATCCTTGTCAAAGAGGCTCGAGTACTTTGGATCCTCCATCAATAGATTCCATCCTTTATTCCAAGTCCTTCCACTAGGCCCGAATGCATACAGCATACAGGGATTCTCAGTCAATATAACTCATTCTTAGGATAATGGCTCTCGGGTACTTTACCGTAAAGCGCTTAGGATAATGGCTCTCTCGGGTACTTTACCGTAAAGCGCATATTCTGCAAAGGAAAGTCCTTGTAGCTGTCCCCGAAGCTGTGTGATGAGAATTGTCACTTGGAGATGGTTTACCCAAAGTTGAACTGTGTTTAGATGTGAAAGAAATCGAAAGCTGCAGATCAGACTCTCCAGAAGGATTGTTGCAGTCCGGTAGACCAAGTCCTGCTGTACTGAGTTTTCTTCCTCACCTCTTCCTGGTTCATTTCCCTGCTGACCGCGGTACCTGCAGGGACCCCCAACACTGTAAAGAGCTTTCAAGGGCCTTTCATATTGTTAGTCATGCTTCCTTCTGTAGTCTGCTCTCCCAGCTCCCAGGGCCCCTCTTGCTCCATCATTTCCTGCTCTCTTCTTACCAACAGCTATCTATCTCCCTGCCCTTAAAAGCTCCCTGTAACCCAAGGCCCCTTACTCATTCCTGACTTCTAGGGGCCCTTCAATTTGAATACAAATATCTAAAGACTCAGAGCTAGTACCAAGAGTATGAGGTATTTGTGTTTCTTTCTTCTTCTTCTTTTGTTTTTATTATCTTTGATCTGTTTATACAGTCCAGTCATTATCCCCCTCCTGGTCCACTCTGACAGTTTCTCATCCTATTTCACCACATTAACCCCCAGATTCCAAGAGGATGTCCCCACACACACCCCAATACCCTGCCAGGCCTCTCCATTCCCTGGGGCCTCAAGTCTCTCAAGGGTTAGGTGCATCTTCTCTCACTGAGGCCAGAACAGGCAGTCCTCTGCTGTACATGTGTCAGGGGCCTCATATCAGCTGGTGTATGCTGCCTTGTTGTTGACTCAGGGTTTGAGAGATCTCAGGGGTCCAGGTTTGTTGAGACTGATGGGGTCTCCCTCCTCCTCTGTCTTTCTAGGTCTGAGTTACCTATGAGAAGTTTCTTAATAGTAACATAAATATCTCCATGCTTTATTTAGTAATTAGGCACTTATTCTGAGTTTTTATTTTTCAAAAATTCATCATATTGCTTTCATAAAAGCAAACAGCAAATTAAAGACCAAGCAAAGCCAAACCCGTGCCTTTCTGACTTAACATTGAATATTTGTAATTATTCCTTCATAGATTATTCATAACTCTAAATATTCCTTCTGTGTGGCTGGGGCACAGTAACAGGGAAAAACATATTTAAGCACTCTGAAGAGTGTGGGGGCAGAAGTGGATTTAGAAAGAGAAAGATTTCCTCCTGGTCATTTTAATAGAAGCTTCCATTCTGCTCATTGTCGATGAGCAGAACGCTTCATGTTCTTTGCATGTTAGTCCTATAAGAAGCAAATGTGGAGACTCCCGTGCAGGGTGCCTGGTGGTAATTCAGTGTGATGAAAAACGAAGTGGAAAGAGGGTTTCGAGAGAACTTGTGCATGCAAGGTTCTTTCAGAGGCTTTTTTGACCAAGGTGTATTTTAGACAAAGGCTCAAAGGAAGTAAAGCCATGGCTAGCTGTAGAAAAAGCATTGCAGCTCACAAGGAGAACCACTTTAGAGGCTCTGGGTGTTCTGCCTGCTTGGGTAAAGCAAAGCAGTCAGCAGCTTCTGGGAGAAGCAGCAGGATGATGGGATAGAAGAAGAAGTAGTGAGGACCGCAGGAAGCAGGAGGGCTGGAGGGATGGTGGGCAGGCAATGCCCAACTGAGCACCGTGAGAGCAAGATCTTCATCCGAGTTAGATGGTGTCTACTGAAGAACAAGCAGCATGTGTTTCAAACATACATGATGAATTATCAGAAGGAAGCCAGACCATCACATATTTCAATGATCCTAGTTACACAGTGTTTTAAACAACGCATACAAAATAAAGAAAACTTCTTTATTTATATAAACTATTCATTCATATGCTATATATACATTATGTTATGTAAGTGTATTTATTGTATATTATTCATCTGTTTATACCTTTATTTATACAAACTCAAATTCTCAACAGCAAACCCAGCATATTTTTGCTAATGACCATAACACAATGTTGGGGGTTAGAGAGAAAGTCATCCTGTTAAGCCCACCAAATATTTTTCCTTGGAGGATGATATACTTACGAAGAGAAAAAATAAAAATATCGTGTTTGCATATTACATCAGCATTATGTAAGCTTGCATTAATTTGGACAGCAGTGCTTTTTATAGTGATTGGCTTTGATGACAAGACAAGGCTTACCTTGGGAGACTTTTAATATTTATATTATATATATTATTTATTATATTATTTATATATATTATTTAATATATTATTTATAATATATTATTATATATAAATATGTATTATTTAATATATATATTTAAAAGCCTTGTTAAGTACCTTGCATAGCATGCATGTTTTCAAACACTGTCACTTGAGCAAAACTTGTTGAAAACTTCTTGAAAATTTAAGTTTTCACGAGAAACAAGATTAAATTGTGTTGACTGAATGACAGAAAGATACTCCACAGTACTCTAGTCTGCTTTCTCAGTTGTTTCTTAGAATCGAAAGAACAAACTTGGGATGTGTCTGTGTAAAAAGTATCAACGTATAGTGGCGAAGTTGCTGTGGCATTCAGGTTAGAGCAAGTCTTCATTATCAGGGTTCAAGGGTCTTTTCTTTCAGAAACCACCTACAAAACAGAAGGCATTGTGAAACTTTAAGTCTTTTAATGTTTCCTAGGAGAATGTATTTGCAATAATAAAGCTTTATATTTTCATATGCTGGATGATTTACAGATTTGGCAGTAAAGTAAGTGCAAGGTTTAGATCTTTATTTGGATGAAGGATGGTGAATACAGAGCTAAAAGAGGAGTAAGCAGTTTGTTTAAATTATATAGTGCAAAGACTTAGGAATTCTTTGAGGATGCATAAGACAAAGAAAAAATTAAAATGTGTGACTTATTCTAACCAGAAAGTCACCCTTCTGTGAATTCAGGCACAGAATGACAATATTAGAGCTCTTTCCCTCTCTGACTTGCCTAAGTGGGTTGACCTTTCCTTGGCTTCAGCTGGGGCTCAGCATCCCCTCCCTCAGGGCACCTGCTTAAGTGAGAGGCCATTGCTATGGGAATGAGCTCCTGGCACTAGCCTCTTCCTTTGTCCCCTTAAATCTCAGGAAAAGTCAAGGAAGCAGTTTCTTGGCAAGGAGACTGAGTCCTAACTCCAGCCCTGCGCTTCCTCTGCATCCACAATGCACATTGTATTCTGCAAAAATGAGGTGACGGGACACCAGGATTCACTGGAATCTACATCTTCTAGTCAAAGATGTGGAACACTAATTCTATGCATTGAGAAAATTCAGCATATGAAGCCTCATTGAACTGGCAAGCAGTAAAAAGAAGGAGATCAGCTTTCTTGCTAATCGTGGTTAATGTTGTTCTCTGGGGCAAGCACACTGCATTGTGCTGATACGAAACCTCAGCTCACTAGCTAGTTGTTGTCTATGGATCTTAAACCAAGTTAACTTTGCCAGGTTAAAGATATTAGCTATCTTTATAAGTATTGGACAAAAAAGAGATCTTTGAGATTTGTCAACTGATTTTGACTCCACCAAAAATGTTGTCTTTGAAATGGGATGTCAACCCCAAACACATAAACATCTGCTTTAGTACAGTTGACAAAACAAAACCTATTCATAGCCTCTCTCACAAACAGGATTTCTTCATAAACAATTTTATCAATGTCTCTTGAAATCCACAGCCTTGTGCCATTGAAATATTGTCCCCCTATCTCCTGAATGGTCCCTTCATCTCTCCGCTTTGAGGGACAACGTCATCTCTACCAGACTGCCACCCTCAGCTCTTTCAAGCGGAGATTGTACCCTTCAGCCATCTTGTCTGTGGATGCAGTGCTGACAAGTACTTCCTGCTGACAATTCTGTTTAACGTGTTTCTCCACCTCACCTTCATGAAGCTTCATTTTTGAGACTTTTGATCTCTTGAGATGTGTCACTATGATTTTATTTCACATTTTTTAAAAATACTGGTATCCTCTTGAGATTACTTTGAGCAGATCATAGCTGGTCACTCAATTGTACCTTGTCCATCACCATCCTTAGTGGGTTTTTTTTATTACATGATCTCTCTAGAATTTTTTGCCTCTATTCCTTGACTTCTCTGTTCCAAGAGTCACTATCAAGCTTGATATCCCTGCCACTGCACCTTGCTTTTCTTTGGTACACTATTGCTCTCCCTGACAAATACACCTGCTACTTTCTCTAGTACCAAGTTCCAATAATTCCTTGACTACAACAAGATACCTTTATTGTTTACTGTCCAATTACTGTTTGTGCTATCCTTTTGTAAAGTTAACAGTGACTTAGATTACCATCATGGCAACTAGTTTCTAAGCACTTTCTAGTTTCTAAGCACTTTCTCATTGTCTTTAATCCCTATCAAATCTTGGCACCTGGCCTTTAGCTCACACCCTGTGCTGGCTAGTTTTATGTCAACGTGACACAAGCTAGCATCTGATCTTTGAGGAGGGAACCCCAGTTGAGAAAATGCCTTCATAAGGTTGGACTTTGGGTGAGTATGTAAAACATTTTCTTAACTAGTAAGTGATGGGGAAAGGCCCAGCCTGTAAGGCATGGGCCCATCCCTGGACTGGTGGTCCTGGGATCCATTAGAAAGCAGGCTGAGCAAGCCGTCGGGAGCAAGCCAGGAAGCAGCACCCCTCCATGGCCTCTGTGTTAGCTTCTGCCTCCAGGTTTCTGCCATGTTTGAGTTCCTGTCCTGGTTTCCTTCAGCAAGGAACAGTAATATGGAAGTGTAAGCCACATTAACTCTTCCCTCTCCAATTTGGTTTTGGTTACAGTGTTTGATCACACAATATAAGACCTAACTAAGACACATCTCTTGCTCTCTGATCAGAACTTCCTGTCCTACACTCTTAGATTTTCCTCTCATTCTCAGACAGTCTCTTCTGAAAAGTTCCAAATTTGGTTCTGACCTAGTCTTTGTTTCCTCCGTGTGTGTTCTTTTGTCAACATACTGGTATGCAGAGTCCACCAACTGGTTTTGATTTTCTTTTACTTCTTGGGCTATATTTATTTCTGGCGTTTCAATTCTATGTGATTCCTTTCTCTTTCATGCACACGTTTTATATTCTTCTTTTTTTATTTTTTGATTAGTTTACAAAATAGCAGGTTTTGTTTTGACATTTAGCGTTCACTTAGCTGACTCTCCCCAACCCCCATAATTATTATTCTTTATGTTTCTATTTTATAAAGCTGATAATGACTTAAATGAATCCTCAAATCAAATGTCAACCAATTTTTAGATTAGTAGAATCATACATCAATTATGCTTTTTTGTCTGTTTTTTCCCTACTTGATATAATTACTTTTAGAGATATTCATGTCATACTGTTCATCAGTAGCTTAATATATTTACCATTGACTAGTACTCCAATTCAATTATGGTACACTAGCTTTAAAGACTAGTTGGGTAGGACAGGAGGAGTTCTCAGTCCGCAACTAAGGATTCCATACTGCCAAGCAGCAAGACCCTTCCCTCTGTGGTATAGAAGTCATGGGGATTATAAATTTTCCTGGCCCCTGGGAGACAGGAATGAACACCGGAGCAGCTGTCTCTGAACATCGGACTCTGTTGCTCCTATTGCATCAGACTCCTTATGGAATCCAGCCTGAGGTGCCACCTGCACAGTCTGACTGTTGAATATTCAGTGTCTCAGGGCGTCTGCCGAGCTCCAGAATTCTCTCACTGGAAACTCTCCTTTCTCGTTCTCTATATTTATTTACTCAATCGGTCAACAAATTCAAGTTTATCCACAACATGTGACACAGTCAGTAATGAAAAGAAACAAGCTGTCAAGGCACATTGGAGGAGTCTTAAATTTGTATTACTCAATCAGGAAACCAAGTTGGAACCTTATAAACTAATTAAATGTCTCTTATGGTTTGAACACAAGTATCCACCATTAAGACAGTCTTACTAAAATTCCTCAGGCTTGTTTATTCTACAGGGGGAGTTCAAAACCAGATTACCCAAGCTAATTGGCTCTGAGCTGAAAGTTGAAAACTCCTATTTATGTCTAATGTTCTCATTACATTATTAATTTCAATAATGAGTCTTTTAGAATATCTGTTTGGCTATTTTTCAAAATTTTTTATGATTTCCTTTTTCTTATTTTTCCACATTTTAAAATTTGTTGATGTTGGATCTTCTTGATAATGGCTTTTTTTCTTGTGTGTTTTATCCACTTGTCCTGTGGATAAATCTTTCCAGGTTTTGGTATCTGTTTATGTATTGCTGTAGTAAACATTCAGGTGCTCATCTTCGCGTGAACATGAATTTCAACTCATTCTGCTCATCCTCTCAAAGAGCTGCTGCCTTTTCCCATGACTGGAATCAGCTTCTGTTATGCTCAGAAACACAGGAAGTCCCGGACAACTTGGTTTTCTTAGTTTGTCCTTATCTAGACCTCTAGGTTGTCCTACGTTCGTACTATGAAGGGAATTGGGTAATTGCAAGTTCTTGCAAGGCGGTGTGTGTGTGTGTGTGTGGTGGGGGGCAGAGGTGGAGATCCTTCTCCTGTGCTGGGCTGTGGCTGAGCCTGGTAAACATCCTTGCCTTTATCTAGTGAGGGTAAGCTTCCGGATTCTACACTTTCACCAAAGATGCAAAGCTTGAAATGCTCCAGTTTAAAGAAATCTCTGTTCCTCTGCCACGCCTTGCTTGCTTCACCTCACAGCCATTAAGCTATTAGACTCAAGTCTGTGAGAGTCAAAGCTACACATTTCACTGAGGGCTGCAGACTCAAGCTCGATGTGAGTGTCCGCTTTGTTACAGGATTGAAACCAACCTCTCCAGCGTCTCAGCTACAGAATTCAGGGTGTAGTTTTGGAGGTTTTTATGTTTGTTTGTTTGTTTACATTTCTACACCCTTCTTGGAGTTTGTCTTATGTCAAATTCTTGGTTTTGCTAAATAAATCAGGGAGTTTTAACAGCGTGCTCTTAATTCATTTTCCCCAAAGCCAGAAGTCTATCTATATTTCTTCTGTTTGCCCCTAAGTGGTAATTAGTTGAGTTTTCCTCAAGGTGATTTTATATGATCACATGGTCAGGACTGTAGATTGTATTTTTTTTTTTTTTTGGTTATATTGTGGGAGTACTGTAAGTTCCTGACTATTGTACTTCCTTAGATTCTTATGTTTCTTTTACTCTCTCTTAAGAGTTGGATCTTAGTTTGATTTTCTTTTTGCACCCTTCCACAGAGCAGGGATTTGTTAAAAGGTGAATTTTAAATTGTCTAATACCAAAGGATGGAATACATGAATGAGGTGGCTGACCCTTGATGTGGCTAACCTCTACTCAAAGCCAAGGTCACTTGTAAGCCAAGAGTTTGGATCTTTCAATAGTAATTAAAAATGCAGTCCTCAAATACAGCTGAGCCCTTCTATTTGGGGAAGAACTTGTGGGGCTCAAGAACAATGTTATATAATAATTCTGTGGGAAGACGTGGTGTACAGCAGCCATACAGGTGCTTCCTGTTCAAGCTCGCGGTTCCCGTACAAGAATGTCGAGAACAGCTGAGAACAAAACTGGGCCCACTTAATTAGATTTGCCCAATGTGCTAGATAGAAAGTCACTGACCAAAAATAACACATTTAAGCACAGATGGAGTTGAGATACAAACCAGCAGCAGTCAGGAAATTCAAAATTAAATCTGAGCCCCACCCTTCTCTTGCCCCATTGTGCCCAAGCAGCACCAAGGTCAAAAATTAATTGGAGGCACTGAAAGCACACACGGCCTGCAATATTTCAGTTCAGTGAGGTCAGGAGGAAAACTTAGTTAAAAGCTTATTAGAGCAGTTTACAGGAGCACATTATTATGAATAAGAAACTGGAGTCTTGCCTTGATGGATTGTCACTCGTGTAATTTGTTGTGAATAATTTGAAAACGCAAGTGAACATAATTAAGCTTCTCTTTTATGATAGTCGAACATTTGTCTCCAGGCACACTTGTCCCTATAGATGTGACTCCGCAAACGCACAGAGTTTGCATTTCAGTCATTCAATTTTACCTGAGAGTTTGGGGGAGATTAGAGGACAGAAAAGGCATTAGAACTCAGATCCAAGCAAGGGTACAATCTTGTAGTCATTCAAGATTTCATGACAAACAGAACAGAAGTCCATTCGCTTTGAGTGTCCAACCCAGCTAGGTAGGTGACCCAGCAAGGCTCCCCCTGTGCGGGATCCCTCAGCCCTGGGATTCCAGTACTGAACAACTATGCTTAGGCTTTATGTGGGTGCTGGGATTTGAACTCACGTCCTCGGGTGTGTGAGGCATTTCGACATCTTTGCACTTGTTATCTTCTTTAAACACAGTAAACACTGCGACTTTTCTCAAGAGAGGTTAGGAAAGAAAGGAACAGCAGTAGAAGATGGAATAGAATTAGAAATTTGATTTTTTCAATATCCTATTTAATTATCTGTGGCATGCAATTTGGAGAATATGACTTCATTTATGTTAAGGCTTCCAAACATATTCAGATCACATCAAAAGGTAAATATAACATAAAATCAGAATAGCTGTTTATTGAATCATTTTGCTTTTCAGTTTATAACTTAAACTAGAATAGATGAATTTGAACTGAAACTGAATTTTAAAATTATTGCAATAAGGTTTACATGATTTTTAGGAGATATGAATTGATAGTTGTCTCTCAGAGTGATATTGATCATTTTATGATATTATGCTGAAGTATACAGTTCTTCATGGATCTTACTACTGCATTGGACAGTATGAAAAACAGAGAAGAGACCAGAAAATAACACAAATTAAGGATATTTTTAAAAGACTTTGTAAGAAAATGTTTTATCACCCTTTAAGACTTTACAAGCCAGAATCTAAATTTTTCTTAAGATTGAGTCTAATATTCATTTCTTACACCACAGGTGTGGGTTAGATAGTCAAGGCTACTGTACTTCTTCTTCTTTTTCTTCTTCTTCTTCTTTTTCTTCTTCTTCTTCTTCTTCTTCTTCTTCTTCTTCTTCTTCTTCTTCTTCTTCTTCTTCTTCTTCTTCCTCTTCTTCTTCTTCTTCTTCTTCTTTTTCCAAAATCTCGAATGGGTAGGAGTTTCTACCAACTTTTATCTTTCTAAGCCAGCATGTAGGATAAATGCTCTATAGAAATGACCGGCTCTTTCACTACCAGGGAGTTACATAGAAAGAGTTCTGTATTCACTATTATCAGGCACAAGAGAAAGCCCGGCCCAGCATGACCTGCTGCACAAAATACCTTTTGTGATCAACTGCAGTGCTTGCTGAGTCCTCAAGCCAGCCATTGACAAGTTTTCTTTTCCCACATACATAATTTATAAGTCACCTAATTAATATTTCATAAGTTAAACAGTTGTGCATATGAGTTACTTGCTTTTGTGAATGGCAAAAATTAATTTCCCCCAAATCTACTTGCATTGCATTTCTCTTTTCCCTAATGCAGTGCAGAGCAGCGGCTGCAGTCTGGACTTGAGGATCAGTCTTACAATGACGTCTCTCACAGCACAAAGGCTTGCACCCTGTGAACAAGCCTTAGACAACAAACGCTTCAAGGAAATCCTATACCACATGATATATCGCTGACCTTTTCCTCTGTCCTCATTCCAGAGAGCTCTGAACTGAGTCTCTGGCTCCATTTATAGAGCGCTTGACAATGACCGATAGTTCTGTTTTCCTTGTTGCCCTTATGTTTAAATGTTCTCGCTCTTACTCGGAGATTTGGAGAGGACAGAGTGAAGCTGAGAGGGGTAGGAACAAAACCATGTAAGACCTCCATCTGACACATACCTCGAGCTTGTTATCCCAGAGCATGAGTGACTTTCAAGTTCCTGTGCACAACAAGAATTTAAAATGATCACCCACTTCAGCAAATTCTTTAAAATTTGGGCTCCTGTCTGGTCCCTCAGGTTGAAGGGAAACTAGATCTCATCCTCTGCAAGCGCCACTGATGTTCTTTAACTGTGCGTCAAAAATAGGACTAAAGCTTGGGATCAAAATAGAGCAACTATGAAAGTGACTTTGTGATCTTGAGATTTTATACAATGTGATTAGAAAGGACCAGGCCAAACCCATACACACAGTGGACCTTATATAATGTGATTAGAAGGGACCAGGCCAAACCCATTCACACAGTAGGTCTCATACAGTGTGATTAGAAGGGACCTGGCCAAACCCAGACACACAGTAGGTCTTCTATAATGTGATTAGAAAACACCAGGCCAAACTTATACACACATAGTAGGTCTTATACAATGTGATTAGAAAGGACCAGGCCAAACTCATACACGCAGTAGGTCTTATACAATGTGATTAGAAGGGACCAGGCCAAACTGGATTCCTAGCTTTTCTTTCTGAATCCACTAAATTAATGTGGCATCAGTTAAGTTTCTCTTGGATCTCTCTACTTCTTTTATATAAAAAGGCATGCCCTAGACGGACTATCATCCTCTGGTCTGTTAGCACCGCTGCCATCATTCCAAAGTCATGTTTGAATGCTCCTTAAAAGTCACCCATTAGCTTCCCATTTCTCGTAGGCTGGAATCCTCAGTCTTCTACCTAGCTCAGAAGGCTGTGTGGACTGGCTTCAGATTTTGTCTTAACATTGATGCCCTGAAACTCCCACTTCATTCTCTACTGGGAAATGCTCACAGCTCTGCATCTGGATAGCTCTGAGGGCGGGCCTGGGCTTCAAGAGTGACAGTTATTCTCAGGAAACTCTCCCCTCCTCGGAGGGAGTTGGCTGCTTTTACTGCATCTACTTCGCTCTTCTCTCTCTTGCCCACACTGCGCAGTTCTTGCTGCACAGTTCTTACCCACTTAGCCATGACTTGTCTGTTTTACACCCTAGATCTGATGCAATTTGTCCATACTGAGGATACCCGGACTTAGAACAGTGCTTTGCTATTTAAGGTTGAAGGAAGAGAAAAAGGGGAAGGGGTTACAGGAAAGAAGAAATCAGACATATCACCCTAGAGAAACCAGAATCAAATCATATTAAAGAGAAGTCTTTCAGAAATCCAAATAGATCAGGAAGTGAAGCGAGAATGTCAAAGCACGGTCATGGGTTGTGATTTAGAAATACATTTGAACTCACTTGCTGACACACATGGCATCTTCTGACTTTCAACCTCCTTTGATAACAACGTATAATCTGGATTCTCTTGAAAAGAATTTGGAGCAAACACTTCTTAATGGGTGTACTACCTGGTTTTCTGTGTCAATTTGGCACAGGCTGGAGCTACCACAGAGAAAGGAGCTTCAGGTGAGGAAATGCCTCCATGAAATCCAGCTGTGGGGCATTTTCTCAGTTAGGGATCAGTGGGGGAAGGCCCCTTGTGGGTGGTACCATCTCTGGGCTGGTAGTCTTGGGTTCTATAAGGGAGTAGGCTGAGGAAGCCAGAGAAAGCAAGCCAGGAAGAAACATCCCTCCATGGCTTCTGTATCAGCTCCTGCTTCCTGACTGCCTGAGTTCCAGTTCTGACTTCTTTTGGTGATGAACAGCTGTGTGTGTGGAAGTGTAAGCTGAATAAACCCTTTCCTCCCCAACTTGCTTCTTGGTCATGATGTTTGTGCAGGAATAGAAACCCTGACTAAGACAATGGGTTTGACATTTTGCAAATGCATGGGAGAGTCCTGCAATGCCTCTAGCATTTGACACAACACTGACTGCAGAACTGTGTACTACTTTGGGGCTGCATGCCTGGGCTAGCAGACTTTTTCCTCTCTCCTTTGTTGTTTACAGTGACCCATGAATTACCCTAAATACTAATAAACACCCATGTCTTCTATATTGCATCAGCTATATGATGACGCGCAGCTCTATGATGATGCACATTCACAAGCCTGCAGGTCTGAAGTCCATGCAGATATGACTGGGCTTTCTGCTTAGGCAGTCACAAGATCAGGGTGTTAGGCAGGCCACCCTGTTCTCTGAAGGGTCTGCAGGAGGCCACACTTCCATATTTATGCAACGTTGACAACATCTCTGTGCTTAGAGGACTCGCATCAGCATTTCCTGGCTAGTCCATGTTTCTTGCCACGGGCCTCTCTCCATCTGCAAATCTGCGAAGTCACATCAAGTCCTCTTTACTCTTAGCTGCCCTCTTACTTCCTCTTCAGACACCAAAATAGAAATGTGCCTTGAAAGGACGCATGTGATGTGGTCGGGCCCATTTGTAACCTTCTGGTTTTAAGGTCAACAGATTAATAATATGCTTATGTCTGCAAATTTTCTGCCTTGCAACATAATTTCACCACAGAGAGCAAAGTTAACTCTCAAAGATAACGGGAGCATGTTAGAAATCTGACACTGGAAGTAGAGATTTTTTTTTGTTTTGTTTTTTGTTTTTTAACTCTTCTCACTATAGAGGTTTTTAGGAAGTTTCACCTTGTTAATAAACAAGAAACTTCTTGCTGTTTTGGTTTTGGAAGAATATCCTAGGGCCTGCTCTCCCTTCTGTGGGTAAATACAGAAATTCTATTCTTTGTTATAAAAGAGAGTCATCCTCTCTAATTTATACTGTTAGATATGGAAAATGGTCCTAAGTCAGGTTTAATTTTCTGTTGAAATCTAAGCATGGTTCTACTTAAGGGTTAACTGGTGAGAATTACCTGTAGTTCTTCAAAATTAATTTTTGTCTTCTTCTGTACTTTTAGTAATCCCTTGCCAGAACCCCAGTCTTAAGTATTATTGTGTACTATACCTATACCCTATGATTCTCTATTTTTAATACTATATTGCTATCTTAATATAATTATTTAGATAAACATTATATATACACATGAATATATATCCTTCTGTGATTTAGGTTTGCCCCCCCATAGATTCATGTGTGTTTGAATGCTTGACCCGTAGGGAGTGGTACTATTAAGAGTGTGGACTTATGGGAAGTTTGTTAGCTATTTGTCACTGTGGAGGTGGGGCTTGAGATTTTAAATGTTCAAGCTACATCTAGTGTGGAATCCAGTCTTTTCCTGACTGATTTTGGATCAAGATAAAGGACTTTAATCTCTTCTAGAACCATGTCTGCATGCAGGCTTTCTGCTATGATAATAATAGACCGAGCCTCTGAAACTGTAAGCCAGCCTCAATTAAATATTTCCCTCTATAAGAGTTGCCTTGGTCATGATATCTCTTCATAGCAATGGAAACCCTGACTAAGACGTCTGCACTCTTTCCATTTCACACATCCCAAACTGCTCTCAGATAGGACCCGCTGATAACATCACTAGCTTCTTTAGCCAGAAACATAAAAAATCATTTCTATTTCCTACTTCCCCCCATTTTATCAAAATTTCATCAGCAAATCTTGTTACCCAACTGCTAAAATGATTTCAAATATATATTTCTAGGTAATGATCCATTTCTGAATAACATGCTTATGTTATCACTTTTTTGGCAGTTACTGATTAAGAAATCTGAGTAAAGGCATCATGAGAGTAGGAGAACTGGCCCTGTCTCTCACCAGCTGCACCTTGCCAGGGCAACAGTGCAGAGCTGGCCCTGGGTGTGGGTGAACCACACTGAGGGCATAAATGCAAGAGCTGGTCCAGCTCCTCTTCCGCTGCAACACTTGGGAGAGCGTGCCCTGCACCTTCCCTGCAGCACAGTAGAGCTGATCTTGATGGTGTGGGCATGGAGGATCCAGGACCTAGAACACGAAAGCAGGAGAGCTGGCTTTGGATCATGCTGGCTAGGGCTAGGCAGGAGAGCCCAAATATGATGGTGTGGATTTGGGGTGGGAGAGCGGTGGATGACCAACTCAGATATTTCTCAGGCCCAGATCCAGGTGTTTGTATCTACCCCATATCGATGAACTGCTGGAGTGTGTAAAGGAGTCAGTCCTAGAGATACAAAACTATAGGATCTCCATGACACAGAGCAACAACAGGATATCTAAGAGGAGTCCTAGTGAGGCTCCAGTATTGATAGCATAGCAGAAGCCAAAGGCCTGGTACCAGATCAGTCACTCATTTCAATGAACATTTGCAAGCAAAGCAATTTGGTAAAAATATATAATTTGAGATGCACTGTGACACTACAGCTTCCACAATGAGGTTTTTTTCTTTCTTTTTTGTCAGGGGGGTTACAAGGATAAAGGATGGGTATGAGAGGAGCGGGGAATGGATGAGATTGGGGTGCATGATGTAAAATTCACAAAGAACCAACCAAAAGTTCTTTAGAAGTCTGAGTATTACCAGAAATCATTAACAACACACATACACACACATACACACACACACACACACACACACAGACCTGCGTGTATACCCATAAACAGGTATTATATAATCCTGGATATAAAAGCACATATTAGAAATAAGAATCAGCCCCACACTGGAGAGATGGCTCAGTGGCTAAGAGCATTGACTGCTTTTCAGAAGGTCCTGAGTTCAAATCCCACAACCACATGGTGGCTCACAACCATCTATAATGGGATCCGATGCCCTCTTCTAGAGTGTGTCTGAAGACAACTACAGTGTACTCATATAAATAAAATCTTAAAAAAAAAAGAATCAACCCCACATGAATCAATTAAGCCTGAATAAATATAAATATGCCCATAAGCCTGAATAAGTAGAAGTTTATCCACATAATAAGTGCTGTTAATAATAGACTGGAATGTTGGAATGACAGATGTCTTATTTGGTCTGCGGAAGTACTGCAACGCATGCAGGGTAAGTTTTAAAGCACTGGAGGAGGGAGATGGAGAATGAGCATTGTGGAAAAGAATAGGACTTGAAGAACCCGAAAGTCAGTGATGTCTGGGAAAGGACTCCGTGTAGACAACTGGGAAGAGGCCACACCTCACAAGCCCTGATGGGGTATCTTAAGGAGCAACAGGAACATTTTGAGGGTGGAGTGAATGCATGAACCACAGCAGGGACAGCTTGCTTGGACTCTCATTTGGTAGGCAAGGGATAAAAATGTCATAATCTGGTAGAATCCCCATTTGATGGAGGCTTACAGAGGTTTGTCACATGCCATGCGTACAAATGAGAGGTGAAGTCTCTGTGCTGTGTCTCTACTCACAGACAAACTGGTGCAGAGTTCTCAGTAGTGTACAACTAGAACAGAAGCTCGGCTCTTCTGTGAACGAATTCATCCATCTAGGCCTATGAAGACTTGTTGAGTAATAGTTAAAGGCACAGAGGAGAGATAAAGACCCTTGGGAAAGATAAAGACCCTCTTCTGTCTTACATTTTGGTGAATCAAAACTAGCAGATTAACAATCTAGCTACCTAAGTATTGATGATGAAGCAATGGTAGCAAAGAAATGATCATATCCCATCCAGGGCAGAATTGTTTCTTTTGTTTGGTGGTAACAAGGAAAGCATTCATGAAATCAGAATGATACAAAGAGACTAGCACAAGAATTTCCAGGCATGAGACAATAGTTTGAAATGGAATGGTAGCTTGTTCAAGAGACTCAAAACCCTCAAAGTGAAAGAGCTTCAGGGAGAAGTGTTGCATGTGTTTGGAGAGACCATTGGGATGCAGAGTATGAGTGGCCTTGCAGTCCAGGGTTTCCGGTTCATCAAGATTGACAGACAGTCTCTGGGGAGGTTAGGCAAAAGTCAGAGTGAACAAGACCCAGTCTGACTTCAGTTTGACATGGTCACTGCTGGGATGAAGCTGGCTGGAAGGAGCAGCAGGATCTTAAAAAGACCTCACACACATGGAGGGTTAGAGAGGAGGTGACCATGGTGGAATTGGAAATAAGTGAATATTTTGAACAGATTAGCACTTTTTTTTAAAACAATGTAAAATATGCACAATTCAAAGAAGGGAGATGGAAACTTGTTAAAACTCATCACCTGTATTTATCAATTATCAACCCACTGACAGTTTTAATTCCTCCTAATATCACCAACTTCTTCATAGTACTAATATTATTACTATTATTATTGTTATTATTATGACTTGGATATGAAGCTTTTCCTCAAAAGGTTAATGTGTTCAAAGATCAGCACCAAATGCATCCACATTCACTGATTTTCCCTGGATCATTACAGCTCTGACTTCATCATTGGATTACTCCAGTAGTGGAATGACAATTTGATAGCATGGTTAGAAGCCGGCCATATTTGAAGACAATTCATAGCTGGAGGAAGTGGGTTACTAGAGATAAGTCCTAGAACATTGTTCACATTATCTCTGTGTCTTTGTCTCTTTCTCTCGCTAACCCTCTTTCTCTGTCTCTCTCTTCCTTTCTCCCTCCCTCTTTCTTTCCTGGATATAATAAATTGACCACTTTCCTGGGTACAGTAAGTTGACCGCTATGACAGTTTGATGGGCCACAGACCCAAACAATGGAGCCAGCTAACCATGGAGAGAAATCCTCTGAAACTGAGCTTAAAATAGATCTTTTTATCCTCTAAGTTGAATGATGCTAGTTATTTTGCCACACAACAAATACTATAACCAATACGCTATTGTGGCCAATAATCACCATAACTGGCACATTTAAAATTCAATGCATGGATATTAAACAAAACAGTGCATGAAGGAATCAATGAATGCATTCTTAAACTACGACCCAGCAAATAGTTTGCCTTCAAGAATATTCTGAAGAAAATAGTGATAGTTCTCTCAACATTAAAGCAAAGTATCATATGAAGGAGGACGTCCAACCTGATCTCTGAAGTTGTCACTTGTCTCAAATCGCTTCAAATAGATGGCTGGGCTCTGAGCTGTCACACATCTACAGACATTTCTTCCAATCCTACCAGGCTGACCTCAGTTTGAGCGCTTTGCTGTGGACTTCCAGTTTGCTATTAAATTACATCCTATTTTTTTTTCTGTATTTTTCTTTCAGTCTGGTAAATTTAGAAAAACTCCTCATTGGCTAACATCTGGCTTTTCAGAGTTTTAAACTCTTCCCTAGACTCCCCTTGAGCATACGCAGCTCTCGCTTTGCATTCTACACCAACCGGATGATGGGATGAAGGAGCGATAGTTAAATCTGGCATTTTCTTTAGCAGAGTGCGCGCTCAGCAACTCTTCCTGGACCCAAAAGCACCAGGTGAGTCAGAACACCAAGCTGGTAGATGTAATGACATCTCTTTCTGTACACCTCCTGTTCAGGCAGCTGAACTGCTTAGGTTGTTTTTTTCTTTAGATATTTTGTTCCCATCCATTTAATATCGTCCCCGACTTATAGATGCCGACTTTTTGGATGAACCATCTTACCATGACCATCTGATATTTTATTTTTGATTTCCAGAATATTAGAATTCCTGCATTTTATTATTATTGCTCATGCAAATTAATGTTAGATCCATATGTCTGCCAATTGCTATGGGTAATTTACAATAAATATTTTAGATTTGAAAAATGGGAGTAGAGAACCTTAAAATAACAACAAATACTTCCCTATGACTATCTCAATTTTTATATTCCACAAGAGAAAAAAACTAGTTTAAATAAAACATGACAAATTATTTAAGAAATATCATCTTGTTAGGAATAGATTAATTCCCATAAAATTTTTAAATTTTTATTTATTGACTTGAGAGGTGGCCATATAATCTGCAAGTATTCTCCATGCGTGAACACAGTTTATTTGTTCATATGCTAACAAACAACAGTTGTAAGACAGCATGATGAGTTAACATCCTAATTATTTGAAATCTTATGTATATAACAAACTAGTATAATATTATGATGCTAGATTAGGTACACATTACACCAGAAATTTATTTTAAGAGGAGGCATAAGAAATAACTCCATTGACTTTAGAATGATTCCCATATCTTTGATAAGAAGATAAGTATCCATACTGCATGCTAGGATCTTGTGTCTTGAAACTTGTGACTCCATCCAAAGTCACAGGAAGATACAGACAAGGCAGATTCATCCCGATCCTGGAAGAGTCCCTGCAGAATTCTGATGAGGCTGCTGACTGCAGTGTGTGGGGCAGTGGCTGATCTCTGACCCTGCCAGACAGCCAGGACCTTTGTCATCCTGCTGCGCAAGTCAAATTAGGCTGTAATTGCCCTCAGACAAGGGCTTAATTACACATTCTAGCCCCAGCGTCTGGCAGGAGGACTGTGGCTGGCCACGGAGAGAGAAGAGTCAAAAAGTCAAAAAACAATCTGCTTTTTGATAGTTTTCTCTAAAGTGTGGCTGTGCCATGTGCTCTCCAAAGGCGAAAGGGAATTAAACGGCACTGGAAACACCCACTTACTCAAAATACAGCAAGGACATCACTGTCATGAACATCAGTGGACTTGAATACCAATATACAAATGGCTTTGTGACTAAGAAACAGAGACAACTAGAGTTCCCACGAGCTTCCCAGAAGACACTGTTTTACATTACAGCTTCTTTTTTTTTTTTTTTTTAGGATTTGGAAAAGTGTTAATTCTTTTGTATAACTTTTAAAAAACTTTTAATCAGGTATTTATTTCTTTATTTACATTTTGAGTGTTGTCCCTGTTCATGGATTCCCCTCAAAAACACCCTATCCTATCCTCCCTTCCCCTGCTTCTATGAGGGTGTTCCCCCACCCACCCACTCCCCGCTTTCCCACCCTGGCATTCGCCTACACTGAGGCATCAAGCCTTCACAGGACCAAGGGCCTCTCCTCTCACTGATGTCTCACAAGACCATCCTCTGCTGCATATGTGGCTGGAGCTGTGGGTCCCTCCATGTGTACTCCTTGGTTGGTTTAGTCTCTGGGAGCTCAGGGAGCTCTGGTTGATTGATATTGTCCCTCCTGTGGGACTGTAAACCCCTCATCTCCTTCAGACCTTTCTCTAACTCCTCCATTGGGGACCCAGTGCTCAGTCCAATGATTGGCTGAGAGTATCTGGCTCTGTATTTGTCAGGCTCTGGCAGAGCCTCTCAGGAGACAGCCATATTAGGCTCCTGTCAGCAAGCAATTCTTAGCATCCATAATAGTGTCTGGGTTTGGTAATTGTATATAGATACGATGGATCCCCAGGTGGGGCAGCCTCTGGGTGACCTTTCCTTTGGTCTCTGCTCCACACTTTGTCTCTATATCTCCTCCCATGAATATTTTGTTCCCCCTTCTAAGAAGGAAGTATCCTCATTTTGGTCTTCCTTCTTCTTGAGCTTCATGTGGTCTGTGAATGGGTATTCTGAGCTTTTGGGCTAATAGCCACTTATCAGTAAGTGCATACCGTGTGTGTTCCTTTGTGATTGGGTCGCCTCACTCAGGATGATATCTTCTAGTTGTATCCATTTACCTAAGAATTTCATGAAGTCATTGTTTTTAATAGCTGAGTAGTACTCCTTTATGTATATGAACCACATTTTCTGTATCCATTCCTCCTTTGAGGGACATCTAGGTTCTTTTCAGCTTCCGGCTATTATAAATAAGGCTGCTATGAACATAGTGGAGCATGTGTCCTTGTTATATGTTGGAGCAGCTTTGGGGTATAAGCCCAGGAATTGTATAGCTAGGTCCTCAGGTAGTACTATGTCCAATTTTCTGAGGACCCGCCAGACTGATTTCCTGAGCAGTTGTACCAGCTCACAATCTCACCAACAATGGAGGAGTTTTTCTCTTTCTCCACATCCTTGCCAGCATCTGCTGTCACCTGAATTTTTGATCTTAGCCACTCTGACTGGTGTCAGGTGGAATCTCAGGGTTGTTTTGATTTGCATTTCCTTGATGACTAAGGATGTTGAACAAAAGGAGGCCAAAGGAATACAAATTGGAAAGAAAGAAGTCAAACTATCACTATTTGCAGATAATATGATAGTATTCTTAAATGACTCCAAAAATTCTACCAGAGATTTCCTAAACCTGATAAACAACTTCAGCAAAGTGGCTGGATACAAAATAAACTCAAACAAATCAGCAGCCTTCCTCTACTCAAAGGCTAAACAGGTTGAGAAAGAAATTAGGGAAGCAACACTCTTCACTTATAAAAGAACACTCATGGTATGCACTCGCTAATAAGTGGATATTAGCCCAGAAGCTTGGAATAGCCAAGACACATTTCACATATCAAATGATGCTCAAGAAGGAAGAAGAACTAAGTATGGATACTTGTGTCCTTTGTAGAAAAGGTAACAAAATATCCACAGAAGGAGATACAGAGACAATGGGTGGAGCAGAGTCTGAGGGAAAGACCAAATTGATCCATTCTGATCTCCCTGTACAAAGTTCAAGTCCAAGTGGATCAAGGACCTCCATATAAAGTCAGACACACTGAAACTAATAAAAGACCAAGTGGGTAAGAGCCTTGAACACATGGGCACAGGGGAAATTTTCCTGAACAGAACACCAAAGGCTTATGCACTAAGATTAAGAATTGGCAAATGGGACCTCATAAAATTGCAAAGCTTCTGTAAGGCAAAGGACACTGTCAATAGGACAAAATGCCAACCAATAGATTGGGAAAAGATCTTTACCAACCGTACATCCTATAGAGAGCTAATATCCAATATATACAAAGAACTCAAGAAGCTAAGCTCCAGAGAACCAAATAACCCTATTTAAAAAAAATGGGATACAGAACTAAACAAAGAATTCTTAACTTGGAATACCAAATGCTTGAGAAGCACCTAAAGAAACTGCAGCTTCATCTTAATGAAAGCAAAACTTGAGAAGGGGGGAAAAGAAAAAGAAGAGGAGGGAAAGCAGAAGGATGGGACAGGGGAGGGGAGAGAGGAGAAGGGGGAAGGATGAAGGAGAACAAATACCATCTAGAAGAGAGGAGACAAGGCTGTATCTTCCCTCTCCCTCTCCCTCTCCCCTCTCCCTCTCCCTCTCCCTCTCCCTCTCCCTCTCCCTCTCCCTCTCCCTCTCCCTCTCCCTTCCTCTCCCTCTCCCTCTCCCTCTCCCTTCCTCTCCCTTTCCCTCTCCCTCTCCCTTCCCCTTTCCCTCTCCCTTCCTCTCCCTTCCTCTCCCTCTCCCTCTCCCTTCCTCTCCCTCTCCCTCTCCCTCTCCCTCTCTCTTCCTCTCCCTCTCCCTCTCCCTCTCCCTCTCCCTCCCCTCCCCCTCCCCCTCCCCCTCCCCCTCCCCCTCCCTCTCCCTCTCCCTCTCCCTCTCCCTCTCCCTCTCCCTCTCCTTTCCTCTCCCTCTCCCTCTCCCTCTCCCTCTCCCCCTCCCCCTCCCTCTCCCCCTCCCTCTCCCTCTCCCTCTCCCTCTCCCTCTCCCTCTCCCTTCCTCTCCCACTCCCACTCCCTCTCCCTCTCCCTCTCCCTCTCCCTCTCCCTCTCCCTCTCCCTCTCCCTCTCCCTCTCCCTCTCCCTCTCCCTCTCCCTCTGCTTTTATACCAATCCAAATCTGTGTCTGTTTTTTTTAACCTTCTAGACCAATTCACATTATTGAAATATGTATGTATTGAATTGAATGTATGGTTTTCCACTGACAGGTGGAAGATGACTATTTTGTTTTCCCAATTTTACATACTTGCTGTTTTGTCTGGCTTTGTGTCTCCAGGGCTAACCCCCATCTCCTCACGCACCATCATGATGAAACATAAGCTGTAGTTATTTGCTTCACCTTTCCGTTCTGCTGGTCCCTCTTTATGCATATTTTACTTGTAATTTTTTTCTAATATTTAAAGTTAGCCACAATCATCTACCTCTCTTCACGAGGTTTCCGTTTCCCCTGTGATGGGCTTTTAAGGCCTTTAACATGCATAATGGACACACCAATGTGTTCGTTTCGAAAGCATGTCCTAGAGGTGTTCTGCTCAGTGTGGTCTGGAATTCTCTTCACTGTTCTGTTCTGCTGTTCACACACCTATGGCCTCAGAGATACCCCAGGTACCGCATCAAAGTGGGTGTCCCTCACATTCAGCAGGACTCAGGGCCTTAGTGTTTCTATGCACAGAACCTGTCTCTTCTCTCACACATGCTTTATCTTGTTTTCTCAGTCCATGGAACAGTTTACAATCCAATTTTTATTAAAACTTCAATATGTTCATCACAGCTTAATGGTATCATTTTACATTATCTTAGACCTTGATACCGTCACTCACAGGCCTATATTAATGAAACATATTAATCAAATCAGTCGTTAATACAAATGATGCCGAATTATGTGCAAGAAATTAAATAAAAACCATATGATTATGCATCGTTGGTATTAGGCCTCCATGTTTTATTCAAGGAAGCAATTTATCTGAACTAGAAACAGGCAAGCTCAGCAGCAGTCACCTTCTACAGAGTCAGAGAGATGACCTTGGAGTCCAGCAATCTCTGCTAGTACTTTTCAAACTCCTTTTACTTGTGGTGTGAACTGGGAAACATTTTCTTAGTGTTCAACCTAAAACTTCCATGAGTAGTGTGTGCTGATGTATCAGGGAGACTGGAGAGATGGTTCAGCAGTTACGAGCACTGGTTGCTCCTCCGAAGGCCCTGGGCTTGTTTGGTAGCATCTATACAACAGCTCACAACTATCTGCAACTCTGGTTGGGGGGTATTTGATACAATCCTCTGGCCTCTTTGGGTACCAGGAACATGTGTGCTATGCAGACACTTGCATGCGAAACAGCCATACATACACATAAAATGAAATAATTTTAAGTGGCAATATGTCTCTAGTATATTAAATCAAACATTAAGTGAGATGGGCCCAGGAACAGCCTCGCTGCACAGGAGAGCTGTCGCTCTTCCAGAGGATGCAAGTTCATTTCCCACCAGTTGTTGGATTCCATAGCTGCCTGCAGCTATTACGAAGTGGGTTTCTGGAACAGAAGCTGAGGGATGGATAGGGAAGGGGCGAAAAGAAAAATGGCCAAGACAATATTCACTGATCAAAGCCAGAAACTTTAATGGTGCCAGACCTTTTAACAGTTTGGGCAAATCCTTCCCCCCAGACTCTGGGCTGAGTTCCGGTGGAAGTTGTCTAGCTTCTCTTGGAGGTCCTCATCTTGACTGCTCCTGGAATTAAGGGTGGGTCACCTGCTTAATTCAGGAATTCCTAGACCTGAATGAACAATGAACTTAACCTTCACTGAGCATCTCCACCCTAGGATAAAAATTCCTGCTTTAACCTACTTCCCTATTATGTCCTAAAGGCAGATTCCTGCCTGAAGCCAGGGATTGTCCTTGACCAAAGTCAAACTCAAACCACGTGCATGACTGCCCCAATATGGCTCTGTACAACCAGTCACATTGACTCACAACTGCCTGTGGCTCTCAATCCAAGGGATCTGATGGGATCTACAGACATCTGCACATATGCGAGGCACGCATGTGCATACATACATACATACATACATACATACATATTCATCTCAAAAATACATATTAAATAAGCTGATTCATTTATTTGGCACAATGGTGGTGCATAATTAAGTACTCAACATAAGCTTACCAGATTATTAATATATATGAGAGCTAAATAAACTCATGTGATTCTTTTTAAACTTATTTAATGTTAAACTTAGTGTCTATTTTCCAATCCTTTAACAGTTGTTAGGAAAAATGTCAATTATGGAGGTCATTACAGGAAATCATAATGATTCGAAATGAAGTTGGAGAGGCCAGTCCTAAATAATACATCTAAAATTCAGTTTCTGCAATAAGGCTCAATGTTCTTATGGAAAAGGGAGCAGAAAAACTAAGAGCCAGATGGTCAGTGAGTCTACTGGAAGACTGTGTCTCCTACAAATGCCTAAGAAGCTACACTTGTGAAGTATCACCAATATGGCTGCCTAAACAAGCCTTGAACAGGGCACTACTACTAGACATGATAAAAAAAGAAAGAGTGAAATTTCATTGGGCTTCAGCCATAGTCAAATAATTACAGGATGCTAAGGAATGCTGGGAAAGCAAAATAGTTTTTCCCAGGGAAAGGAACACTAACTGGTTATCCAATACCTAGTGGCCAGCCCTAAAAACATATATCTAAGAAATATTATTACATTATTCAGACTGAGCAGATTGTGTGTGTGTGTGTGTGTGTGTGTGTGTGTGTGTGTGTATGAAGATAGATATTAAATAATCAAGTAAGGGTTATGAGAAGGTTCCTGTTATCTATTATTTAATATCCAATAATTTTTCACAAACTCCTACAAAATTATCTTTCAGAATAGAAATCAAAGTTAATATCAAACATTGATGAATTTGCTAACTAGAATATTGTATTAATGTATTGATTATAATGCAATGAATTAATCCCTAGTGCAAAAAATTCTGAAACTCCAAGATATTTTGTGTTTAAAATTCAAGTAAATATAGAAATAAAGTGTGCATGCTTATCTGCTAACAAATCTAAAAAGAAAAGCAAGAAAGCTGAGGAAGAATTAGTGTCGTGTCCTCACAGTCTCCGTTTAGTGACTAACTTCAATTAACTTTAATATTATTTCATCTTGAAGACTCATTATTTCTCACATATTAAATGAAATGAGATATTTGGTAAGGTGAAATTGAAATAAATATTAATATTAATGACAAAATTAATAATGATTATGCAATTAGTAAAGTTTCTTCCACTTCCAATTCTTATCTGATTTTGTGACTTTCATGGACAGAATGACTTGAAACTCATTAGACACAAGTTAGCTGCCATCTTTCACCTTGCACAAGATTGAGATGTCAATCTTCGTACATTATCTCACCTGACCAGCTGTCAAAGCACACAAACCTATGGAGATACACACAGCAATAACTGCTTGAAAGTAGACAGAAACTTAAAAACATATTTCAATAGCAGCTCCCCCTTGCTCTACCTTCATTACTGTTTTACATTTTAAGAAGCAATGCTCAGCACCACCCTCGCACTTTGTACTACCAGGCCTTGAGTACTTCCTGTCTTCTCCCCATGGTTATTCACTGCATTACTAGCTACAGAAAAAAATCAGTATCTGCCCCAATGAATATCTAAATCAAACAAAATTCAGACCGAATGCTGTGACTATGGTTTATTCATCTAAAAGGGAGGGTCTGTAATGTTGCACATCTTGATTCTGGACGTTACTCATGGGCTGCTCTGTGGAAGGCAATGGTTCTGCACTGTGACTGAAAGAACAGCTAATCTATTCAGTTAATGATCTTAGCAGCTAAGCAAGCAAACACCTTTAGGGGCAAACCCCGATGCTAATACACTTTCATGATGTCAAAACTTTATGAGGAAAACCGAGCATGCTCAGTAGTGTTCCTGCATGCCATTTAAATTTCTTATCACGCTTTGCACAACCTTGAGCCATTTTCCCTTCTTGAACTCTTATGCTAAGCTAAGCATACGCAGGAATGCATGCCTCACCTCAAAATGCTGCCTTGTAGGGTTGTGTACAAAGTTCATGAATAAAGCCTCAATACCCACATATGTGTTGTTCAGGAAGGTCATTGATTTGGAAAAATATCTTATCCTCTGCTGCAAGTAACTAGTCTCTATCTCCCTCTCTCTCTCCCTCTTCCTCTCCTTCTTCTCCCTCTTCCTCTCCTCCTCCTTCTCTTCCTCCTTTTTCTTGTTCCTCTTCCTGTTCTTCTTGTTCGTCTTCTTCTTCTTCTTGTTCTTGTTCTTCTTGTTCTTGTTGATGTTCTTCTTGTTCTTCTTCTTGTTCTTCTTCTTCTTGTTCTTCTTCTTCTTGTTCTTCTTCTTGTTCTTCTTGTTCTTCTTCTTCTTCTTCTCCTTCTCCTTCTCCTTCTCCTTCTCCTTTTCTTCTTCTTCTCCTTCTCCTTCTCCTTCTCCTTCTCCTTCTCCTTCTCCTTCTCCTTCTCCTTCTCCTTCTCCTTCTCCTTCTCCTTCTCCTTCTCCTTCTCCTTCTCCTTCTCCTTCTTCTTCTTCTTCTTCTTCTTCTTCTTCTTCTTCTTCTTCTTCTTCTTCTTCTTCTTGTTGATGTTGTTGTTGTTCATCTTCTTGTTCTTCTTCTTGTTGTTCTTGTTCTTGTTCTTTTCTTGTTGTTCTTCTTCTTGTTCTTCTTCTTGTTGTTGTTCTCCTTCTCCTTTTCTTCTTCTTCTCCTTCTCCTTCTTCTTCTTCTTCTTCTCCTCCTCCTCCCTCTCCCTCTCTTCTTGTTCTTCTTGTTCTTCTTGTGCTTCTTCTTGTTCTTCTTTTTCTTGTTGTTCTTCTTCTTCCTCCTCCACCTCCTCTTTCTCTCTTCTCCTCTTCCTACTGTTCATTTGATGCTGCACCCCCCAAAGATGCATAAACTTACAATTTAACAAGTTAAATACCTCAGCTGACACAGCTATGGACAGTGAGAAGTGGGTCCTCTTTAGCTCACATGCTTATGTTTCACCCTGATAACAAATGTTTTTAAATTGGAATTCACATGACAATAGAAGGTTTCCTTCATGTATAGTTTACAGGGTATCAATATTTGGGGACCAGGCTGGGATGCATTGATGATAAGAATCACCTGGAAACACATGAGAAAATAAAAAATCAAGAATAAAACACAACATAACTATCAATGGCCATTGATATCAATTAGCCATTCTGACTGGTGTGAGGTGAAATCTCAGGGTTGTTTTGATTTGCATTTCCCTGGTGACTAAGGATATTGACCATTTCTTTAGGTGCGTCTCAACCATTCAATATTCCTCAAGTGAAAATTCTTTCTTTAGATTTGTATCCTATTTTTTAATAGGGTTATTTTACTTTCTGGAGTCTAACTTCTTGAATTCTTTGTATATCTTGGATATTAGCCCTCTGTCGGATGTATGGTTGAAAAAGATCTTTTCCCAATTTCTTGGTTGCTGTTTTGTTCTTTGACACTGTCCTTTGCCTTACAGAAGCTTTGAATTTTATGAGGTCCCATTTGATCAATTCTTGATCTTAGAGCATAAGCTATTGGTGCTCTGTTCAGGAAAATTTCCCCTGTACCCATGTGCTCAAGGCTCTTCCCCAGTTTCTTTTCTATTAGTTTCAGTGTGTCTGACTTTATGTGGAGGTCCTTAATCCACTTCGACTTGAGCTTAGCACAAGGAGATAAGAATGGATCAATTTGCATTCTTCTACATGCTGACCTCCAGTTGTACCAGCACCATTTGATGAAAATACTGTATTTTTTCCACTGGATGGTTATATCTCCTTTGTCAAAGATCAAGTGACCTATAGGTGTGTGGGTTCATTTCTGAGTCTTCAATTCTATTCCATTGATCTACCTGCCTGTTACTGTATCAATACCATGCAGTTTTTGTTTTTGTTTTTTTTTTTAACACTATCGCTCTGTAGTACTGCTTGAGGTCAGGGATACTGATTCCCCCCAGAAGTTCTTTTACTGTTGAGGATAGTTTTAGCTATCCTAGAGTTTTTGTTATTCCAGATGAATTTGAGAATTGCTCTTTCTAACTTTATGAAGAATTGAGTTGGGATTTTGATGGGGATTGCATTGAATCTGTATATTGCTGGTGAGGATGTGGAGAAAGAGGAACATTCCTCCACTGCTGGTGGGGTTGCAAGATGATACAACCACTCTGGAAATCAGTCTGGTCATTCCTCAGAAAACTGGGCATGAGACTACCAGGGGACCCCACTATACCACTCCTGGGCATATACCCAGAGGATTCCCCAGCATGTAAGAAGTACACATGCTCCACTATGTTCATAGCAGCCCTGTTTATAATAGCCAGAAGCTGGAAAGAACCCAGATACCCCTCAACGGAGGAATGGATACAGAAAATGTGGTATATTTACACTGTGAAATACTACTCAGCTATTAA
The DNA here is from genome assembly GCF_947179515.1 of Apodemus sylvaticus. NCBI lineage: Eukaryota > Metazoa > Chordata > Mammalia > Rodentia > Muridae > Apodemus > Apodemus sylvaticus. Next base: position 21,884,708 of record NC_067479.1, read on the forward strand.
AAATAATGAATTCATGAAATTCATAGGCAAGTGGGTGGAACTGTAGAATATCATCCTGAGAGAGGTAACCCAATCACAAAAGAACACACATGGGATGTACTCACTGATAAGCAGATATGAGCCCAGAAGCTCGGAATACCCAAGAAACAATTCACATATCAAATGATGCCCAAGAAGAAGGAAGGAGAGGCCCCTGGTCCTGGAAAGGCTCAGTGCAACAGTGTAGGGGAATACCAGGACAGGGAAGTGGGAAGGGGTGGATTAGGGAACAGGAGTAGGAAAGAGGGCTTATGGGACTTTAGAGGACGGGAGATCCAGGAAAGGGTAAATCATTTGAAATGTAAATAAAGAATATACTGAATTTTAAGAAAAACTATCAATGGAACAGCTTTTCTTAATACACTCAACATTGCATGTCTACTATATGGGTAATGGCTAATGCAAAGGCCAAGCAAATAGTAACTGTCAGATATGTACCCTTACAAACAGTCCATTTGTCAAAACGCTTGAATTGTCTTGCCACTGTGATTAAGTACTAAGTATCTGAAAATATAAATGAATAACACTGGGGAGAGTAATCTACTGATAGATTAGTGGGTAAGCAAGTTCATGTCACGGATGTACCAAATTCTTGGTAGCTCTCTTCGGACCACTTAAACACTTTGAGGAGACACCTACTCTAAACTACTCACTGAGACTCTGAAATCGTGACATAAGATACCTTTCCTTAAAAATTTACAGTGCTTAGCACCTGTAAAATTGGCATTTGAACTTCAGTTAATTAGAAAACTATTTAGAGTTTTTGTTTTAGGGTTATTTTGAGATTTTTTTGTTTGGTTTTTGGTTATTGTTTTTGGTTTTTGGTGGCAGGAACCTCTCTTGTCCATAGAATAAAATGAATAGAAACTCTTTTAAAGACTCGTTGATGCGTAGGGGATGGAGCAAAGCCAGCACAGGGCTAAACCTGTATCTAGGAATTTGGGGGAAGAACTGAAAATCTACTGAAGAGATAATGAGCACCTCTGGAGCCTTTGAGCTAATTCTAGCTGGATTCTATTGAAATACCATAGAACTGGGGAAGCTGGAAGCGGATTACCCAGAAGATCCCTCAATCCAATGCTGAGTGGATGGACTTTGCCTTCTCATCTAATAAAGATTACATTCTTCCTACGGATAAAGGTTATTGCCCAAGAGCTGGGTATGTTCACTAATCTCAAAAGAACTACAACCTTTCCAGTTATGATAAAAACCAAACAACCGTTGATACAAATAGTTACCAAAGTAAGGCTTTGATGTTTTATTAATCCTCAGAGCCAAGTTACATACGTTTGAGAAGGTCCTTTGTCTCCTCTTCTCGGAAAATGACAGCTTTTTATTATCTCTATCTCTTAAAACTTAAACATCTGCTCTTTCTCCCTCCCTCCTAATGGTGAGAGCTGACAGACACTTCTGGAGTATTTTATCTATTTATATGGCATTTGCCTTGACGTTTCCCAAGTAATAACACACAGTAGCAGAGACAAATGAGGATTCTGAATCTTCTGTTTCCTTAGGGCAAACCAAGTGCAAATAGACTTGTAAGAAAAAAAAAATTCAACAGAACAGGACAATAAATAACGGAATAAAATGTAGGCTAGAGTTTCCCAGCGTTCTTGGAAAATTCCAGGACAGAAGAATAATCTACTCAGATGATTCAAAGCTTCAGCATCTTTTACTTGGAACAGTAGATTTTGGTTTTGTATCTGGATTCTTTCCCACTAAGTAAATGAGTTCTAAATTGGATACTATTTTCTTAGATTTCAAGAAATAGACCAATAATATTCAACTAAGAATGCATTAATAATGATAACTAAGAATGCGTAATAAGATTGGGTAATGCTGAAGGAAAACATTTTTGGTTTCATGTATCCTGAGGGAGGGGTTTTACCAGGACCGTGAGGTGCTGGTAAGCTGGGTTCTCTATAATGAATAGAATACCCAACCTCCAAAGAACCATCTTGTCCAAGGTGTCTAATAAAGAAGCCAGTACACCTGGAACAGACAAGTCTAAACATGCAACATGTCTAAACTCACATCATGGTTTACTTGAGACAGAACCTCCCTATACAGCTTGGGCTGGTCTGGAAGAGATGTCTCCTCCAAAAATCGTGTGTCAAATTGTTTGGAGCTTCTCCTCCAACCCTGAGCTTTATTTTGCCCCCATAATCCCATAGGCTCTGCCCCCAGAGAAGATGCTTTCCCTGATATATGAGGTCCATACCAGCTACAGTACCACCAAGTACATCTTGTTAATTGATACAATAATAAGCTTTTAAGCACACATGCCCCTTAGCAAATTGCAGATTCTATTCTGTTTAATAAACTTTATTTCATTTATTTCTGAAGAAATGCAGTTTTATTCATTTCAGAGATATGGCTATTAACACTGATTGCTCTTCACCAGATCCAGCAGTTTACAACTGCTAATAGAAAAGAAAGGGAACGTTTGGTTTTAACAAGTCCTGATTGTATCCTACCATTGGTCCCAATCAATAAGCAAGATGACAAAAGACCCAAGCAGGCAACGGTTTTCCATGAAGGACTGTGAGTTCACTTTATTTCCATACCAAGACTCTCCTCACTTTTCATCAAGCCTGAGTCTTAACATAATAAATTATTAGTCCTTATTGTATGCTGAAGAATCCTCTGGGTATATGCCCAGGAGTGGTATAATAGGGTCCTCAGGAAGTGTCATGCCCAGTTTTCGGAGGAACCGCCAGACTGATTTCCAAAGTGGTTGCACCATCTTGCAATCCCACCAGCAGTGGAGGAGTGTTCCTCTTTCTTCACATCCTCGCCAACACCTGCTGTCTCCTGAGTTTTTGACCTTAGCCATTCTGACTGGTGTGAGGTGAAATCTCAGGGTTGTTTTGATTTGCATTTCCCCAATGATTAATGATGTCGAACATTTCTTAAGGTGTTTCTCAGCCCTCCGAAGTTCTTCATGTGAAATTCTTTGTTTAGCTCCATACCCCACTTTTTAATGGGGTTATTTGGTTCTCTGGGTTCTACCTTCTTGAGTTCTTTGTATATATTAGATATTAGCCCTCTGTCAGATTTAGGGTTGGTGAAGATCCTTTCCCAATCTGTTGGTTGATGTTTTGTCCTTTTGACAGTGTCCTTTGCCTTACAGAAACTTTGTAGTTTTATGAGGTCCCATTTGTCAATTCTTGATCTTCGAGCGTAAGCTATTGGTGTTCTATTCAGGAACTTTTCCCCTGTGCCCATGTCATCAAGAGTCTTCCCCAGTTTCTTTTCTATTACTTTCAGTGTGTCAGGTTTTATGTGGAGGTCCTTGATCCATTTGGAGTTGAGCTTAGTACAAGGAGATAAGAATGGATCGATTCACATTCTTCTGCATGCTGACCTCCAATTGAACCAGCACCATTTGTTGAAAAGACTATCTTTTTTCCACTGGATGTTTTCAGCTCCTTTGTCGAAGATCAAGTGACCATAGGTGTGTTGTTCATTTCTGGGACACATGCTCCACTATATTCATAGCAGCCCTATTTGTAGTAGCCAGAAGCTGGAAAGAACCCAGTTGTCCTTCAACGGAGGAATGGATACAAAAAATGTGGTATATTTACACAATGGAGTACTATTCAGCCATTAGAAACAATGAATTCATGAAATTCTTAGACAAATGGATGGAGCTGGAGAACATCATACTAAGCGAGGTAACCCAGTCTCAAAAGATCAATCATGGTATGCACTCACTGATAAGTGGATATTAGCCTAGAAACTTTGAATACCCAAGACATAATCCACATATTAAATGATGTCCAAAAAGAATGGAGGAGTGGCCCATGGTTCTGGAAAGACTCAGTGCAACAGTATAGGGGAATTCCAGAACAGGGAAGCGGGAAGGGGTGGATGGAGGAACAGGGGGAGGGAAGAGGGCTTATGGGACTTGCAGGGAGTGGGGACCCAGAAAAGGGGAAATCATGTGAAATGTAAATAAAAAATATATCAATAAAAAATAAATTATTAGTCAGGAAAATAAAATTGTAAAACAATGAGAGTTACTTTTCCTGTTCATTTTCAAGTAGTCTCTTAAAGCCACATCTCTCCATTTCTCCTTTCCTTGTCGTGAATCTTAAACATACAACACCCTTCAGAGCTCAATGTTCACTCAGCCTCAGCAGGCAGGGATATTTCTGAGGATGTGTAACCATGCGGACATGGGGCCTGCTGTGGGGATAGACTTCGAGGTTATAGGGCTGTCTGCTTTACACTGTGGCTCTCGGCTCACTGATCTGCTGAGATGTGAGCAGGCAGCTTCGTACCTCAGACAGCTCCAGCGGGCTCTGTTCCTGCAGCCACACCCGCCTGCTGTGATGGACTGTGCTACCTAAACTGTAGGCCAGAATAAACCCCTCCTCGCTTAAGTTGCTCTTGTCAGGCATTTGGTCACGGTGATATGACACGTCACCCATGTGCTTATGTAGACCCCTTAGCAATCCCAGGGTCTCTTCTCCTAACTTCTATGCACATCTGTCCAGCACATACAATAGCTCTTAATTTCTTCTACTGTCCCAAGAAACTTAGCTTTATCTCAGTTTCAAACCCCAAGAAGTTGGTTTCCTGGGGTTTTTTTGTTTTGTTTTTTTTTTTTTTGTTTTATTTTTTGTTTTTTTGTGGGGGGGTCGCTTGTTTTGTTTTTTGTTTTTTGTAAGAAGAAAAGGAAAAGAACTCAGATGATAGTTGTTCCTTGCTACTTTAAGAAGCATCTCATCTATTGCTTCTTGGGAGCATCCTCTTGGGTGTTTCTGTCTCAGTCATCATCAAAGTCATCTTCAAAACAAAGAATTTTCCTTCATGGGACTGAGGGAATTGGGAAATAGTCATAGATTCTATTTCTTAGAAAAAAATTTAAAACATCATCTCTTTATCACTTTTCCATACATAATTTAACAAGCCTCTGAATTAACTCAGGATTTACTCTACCTGGGCAGAATCCTTAAGAAATAATTGTATGCTAATACTTATTAGATATCAAACAACAGGCCAATTTGCTTGCTTAAAGTGAGGGTCTGCAAAATTCAGACCACAGAACAGATCTTCTCTGTTTCCCATAGATGGATGGCACAATGACTTTAACATTTTTACATAGTAGTTTTTAAACAGTAATGAGGGAATCTACATAACAGTCTCAGTTCTGCTCACTGGTCCATCCTTGATGTATTCCTCTTAAGGAGTCCAGTCTATTTTCTCACCTTTCTCTTTTCCCTATAGTCTCAGCTAGTAGGCAATCAGCTTTTTATTGGCACGTGATGCTTCCATACAGCACACACACACACACACACACACAATGAATATGAATATTTACAATAATATTTTTTAATTAACCCAAGTAGTAGTAAGAAGACTAGAATGCAATTTCCATAAATAGAAACTAATTTCTCCATAAGACTTTTAGAATTTCAAGGAGACTGTTATTTCACAGGTTTATACGTTTTGAACACTGGTTATCAGTAGTGTGGTACTGGTTTGGGAAATTGTAAACTCTGGTTAGCAGAACAGGTGGGTTACTGCTGATACACTTGAATGGTCATATCCATTTCTTGTTCTGGAACTCTCCGCATTCTTGTCTGTTGCCATAATAAAAGCTGCTATGTACTCCTGCTAACGGGACCTATTCCACTGTGGAACCTTGTCTTTCCTCTAGGACACAATGTTCCCTCCGAAACCACGAGCCAAAATAAACCCCTCAACTCTTAAATTGTTTCTGTCAAGTACTTGGTCATGGTGTCAAAATAAAAGTAACAAGTATAGAAGCCAGAATCTAGCTTCTATTCCTGGGCCAAAGAGCAGATCACAAAAGATTCCATGTTCTGGAATTTAAAAATCTTATCTTTTGCCTTTCTTCCTCAATAAAGTTAAAATATGTCTTAAAAACTTGAGTACACGGAAGCTGTAGATGTTGATAAGGGCAGAATCTAGGAGAAGAGGTAGATGCATTGTAAAAAAAAAAAAAAAAAAAAAAAAGACAAGGTCTGGGAGAAGACACTCGGGGGCAAACAGAATTTAAGGTCCCCCTGGGAAGTGGGAAGAATGATGCTGATGAAAAGTCCTTAAGGCGCTTTAGGGGACAGGGGACAGAGATGCAGGCACTCAAAGTGAAATGAGCGCTCATCAGTGATGCAAGCAAGCGTTGCTATGGAGGAACAACGCTGAGTGCCCTGGCGAGGCTGAGGGAAAGGTGAGCACAGTACTGAGCGGAGAAAGATGGGTCCACATAGCACCTGGCTACCAAAGATCCACCTTGGAAAAATGTCACGTGATCCAAGAGTTCGAGGTGGAACGAGTTGAAGCAGAGTGGTCCCAAATGGGGCACCGTTCAGGTGCCATTTTAAGCAATTTAAACTTTATTCTATGGACGTTAGTTGACAATAAATATTCAAGGAATAGATTTGAGGTATGGGGATACAATTATAAATAGACAATATGATGAAGGTCGTTCTAGTGCTGGACAAACACTAGAAGCCTTTAGGTAGGCTAGCAGATGCAATACCACAAATCCTTTGAGGAAACTTAGTTTCATCAATATATTTCAGATACAACTGAGACATTTAAAAAGGAGAAAAGACATTTCAGATACAACTGAGACATTTTAAAAGGACATTTAAAAGGAGAAAAGAACCAGTCCTCAAATAATGTCCCTTGAAAATATCTTATCCCCTGAACTTTCCAAGACGTATTTGACCCATCACCGAGACTCTAATTTGTATCTTCCAGGGGTTCTAGGAACCATTTTGAACAATAGTTCGGAGACAGTAATTGCATGTATTACTTAATGTCTGACAGGTCAAGCGCATGGAAAAACACACAGGAGACAGTTTCCTTTTGGGCCATCTTTTTTTCCTTTTATTAAAAATAGCTTTTTTTTCTCACATAATATATCCTGACTACAGTTTCCCCTTCCGATCTGACTCCGCCCCCGGTTCCGCTGCACCTCCCCTCCCATCTGGATCTGTTTCCTTTTTGCCTCTCGTTAGAAAACAAAGAGGCTTCTAAAGGATAACAATAAAATAAATAAAATAAGATAAAGCAGAATCTGTCACATCGGAATTGACCAGGGCAAACAGAAGGAAAAGAGGATGACGGAGGACACAGGAATTAGAGACACACCCGCTCACACCCTCATGAGTCCCATAAAAACACTAACTGAAGACCATAATATATATATGCAGAGGACCTAGTGCAGTGGAACCGCTTTAAGCTTATCCCTGACTGGCTAACAAATAGTTGCGACTCAGACTATGGTTATTTTATTTAGTTTTGACAGTTACTGGGGGTAACCCCTAATCCACTCTTATAACTGCCAGCTTGGCTCCCTCCCCCGCGGTGCACCCCAGAGACGTGCTGTTTCTCCTGGCCATGGGCTTATCGTCCATCTCCCCTCATGGCCGCTTCCTCCTTCTCCACCTGTTCCCTCTTCTCTCCTCTCTCTTCTCCACCCCAGACAGATAACTCAAAACCCACCTGTCCTTAATCACTCCAGTAACTGTCTGTAGCCGATTTTATTTAGCCAGTAGTTTTAAATCAAGGAATGAGGTTTGCGCAAAAGCTTGTAAACATGAGCATTCACTCTTAGGCCTAGACCTTCCCTCTGGACACAGAATTTAGCATTAGAACACATAGCAGTGGCGAAACCTCAACAACCTAGTGCAGACCTGTGCAGGCCCAGTGCATGCCAGCCTCTTATGGACTCTGAGTTCATATGAGCTTGATCACATTGATTTAGAGGGTCTTTTCTCCTTCCTTCCTTCCTTCCTCCCTTCCTCCCTCCACGCCCTGGATCTCATTCTTCTTCCCCCTTTTCCGTGGGGTTCCCTGGGGGAGGCAGTTTCTTGATCTAGGTAGAGATCATCAGGATATGTTTGCATTACCTATACAGTGTCCTCTATGAACAATAACGTTCCACTTGTTAGAACACATAAGAAGGTACTGAAACAATATGAGATTTGTAATTTAATTGATATTTAATTTTAAATTTTAATTTAATATTCAGTCATAATAAATATAAATGTACAGTGATGGTTAATTGTAAGTGTCACCTTGACTCAGCTAAGCGATAATAAACATCGCACCTGGGTGTGGCCAGGAGAGGAAAGCGTCTTGGATCCAGTGAACATGGGGCCATCTAACTATTGAAACCTAAATCAAACAACAGCTGGAGAAGCAAACTCTTTCTGATCCAGACTCTCGTCTGTCCCTCCACAAGCATCAGTACTTTCAGGCTCAAGCCTCAGTTTACCTCACGCCTGCCTCTCTTTTTACTTTCTCAGACCTGTGGGCGGTGGCTAACCACACAGCACACCTACCAAGAACTCTGTTTCTCTGATGGCATTAGAAAGTTCTGACAATCTCTTCCATATATCCATGCATAGACTAGTCATTATTTTTCTCTCAAGAACCCTAATATGCACCCTCATGTAGAAAACTATATCTCACAGCAATTTGAAATTCACTTCATTTGCATGTATTATTTTAATATCATCAAACATTAATTTTATATAAGGTAATAAAGCTATCAAAAAAACTACCCCTTGAATAAAAAAGCTATGAAGAATGCATCCCTTCACCCCAGCACAAATGTTTTTACGATTAAAATGAAAAGGGAATGAATTAAATATTCAATGTCCAAAGTTACAAAAGAACATTAGTTGAAAGCTTAGGCAAACTAGGGAGAGATGGATCATCAGTAATTTCAAAATATGAGAAAAGAGAAATCTGTGTAAATAAAGTGCTTTTGTCTTTATCCACTATTGCATTGCTTGACCAAGTTTTCCTTTTATTAAAAATAGCGTTTTTTTCCTCACATAATATATACTGACTGCAGTTTCCCCTTTCGATGTGCCCCTGCCCCGTTGCTCTCCACCTCCCCTCCCATCTGGAAAAAATGGTTTGACTGAGTTTTCTCAATTAGACGCCACAGTCTTCTACATAAAATTTACAGAAGTAAGTGTGTGAGTATCATACTAAGTACATGACTGAGTTAGCTATTTGTTCTCCTTCAGACCATTAAATGTAGTGCAAAAGGCCCATGTGACCATGGATGGAAAAGAAATGACATGAACATTTAAGTACCTTGAAAACAAATAGCAAATAGCAAATAACAAACAGCAAATAACAAATAGCAAATAGTGGTTTCAAAATAAATCCCGTTTTTTTAAAAAAAAATGTTTTTTATCGGACATAGTTGTGTCTGTGTGAGGGTATTAGATTCCCTGGAACTGGAGTTACAGACAATTGTGAGCTGCTACGTGGGTGCTGGGAACTGAACCTGGGATCCTCTGGAGAAGCAACCAGAGCTCTTGACCACTGAGCCATCTCTCCAGCCCTCAAAATAAATCTTAAAATAAAAGTTATACTAATTCATAATGTTTACTTAACGATGTGATACATGATAGGTGATGCTAAGTTGCATTCGTTAAGGAAGAAGCAACTATAATTTGCAATTGTTAGGAGAAAATATTTGTATCATCTAGTAAAACACTTAGCATGTCAACACTGATAATCATTTGGGAGACTAATGACACAATGACAGAGCCCCAAGAACCCATTTTGAATGGCTGATATTAGAATGATTACCAATCACAAGTTCTAAAACTCTATACGTATTTATTTTTATTTATGTGCATGTGTAAAAATATATGTGCGGGACATGCATCCATGAGCCCTTCAGGGCTAGAAGAGGGTATTAGCCCCTCACAGATCTTGAGTTATAAGTGGATATAAGCTGCCATATGAGAGTCAGTAAACCAATACAAGTCCTCTACAAGAACTAGGAGCACTCTTAACTGATGATATAGCTCTAGAGCCTCCCGATTATAGGTTTTGATAAGAAAATACATCTCTTGCATTATTAACAGAACTGAATATACTATTTTTGCAATTATTTTTTGAAATTACATCATTTCCCACTTTCCCTTCCTCCCTCCAACTTCTCCGAATAGTAACCCTTGCTCTCTCTCAAGTTCATGACTTCATTTTCTGTTACATATGTACATATATGTATATTGATAAATACATAAATACAATATGCCAGTCCATATAATGTTACCTGTATGTAAATGACTGCAATGCTGAGTAACCAGCATTGGTTACTTAAAAGACCAACTAATCACACACCTAGGTAATTCCAAAAGAGTAATGTAGCATAAAGCTATGAAATTTTATTCATGAATGTTTATATCATATTTATACATAATAGCTAAAATCAGAAATATGAAACCTTTTCTTTTACTTTGAATAACAGATAAGCAAAATTATAATATACATTATCTACAATAAAGATAATTACAAAAATGCTTTGCAAAAAAAAAAAAAAAAAAAAAAAACCTAGGCACACAGATGTGTGCCTCCATTTATCTGAAATTCAAGGCAAGGCAGAGTTGGAGGGAAACCAAGAAGATCATTGGCTTCTAAGTGCTGCTACTTTGTTTCCAACCCAATTCCCCGGTAAAAGAAAGCTCAACTCAATCAGTTAACAAAACAAGCTACAAGCCTAGATTGGGCAGATCTCCCACCCCACTGCTCAATTTCCATCTATAGCAGCCCATATAACTTGCGGTTTCTCCAGGTCCCCAGCACCTCTCCCTGCTGTCTCTCCGCCTCTCCTCTCTTTCCTCTTTATCCCCGTGGCTCCTCCCCTAGACTCTCAGCTCCTCCCCATTCTCCTGCCCAATCATTGGCTCAAGCCTTTATTTGAAAAGTTAAGGTGGGGAAAAGGTTCATAAGGCAACTTCTCATCTGCAGCCCCTCTGAAGAGTGGAATTAGCATCAAAATACAAGCCCAGGGCTATCCATAACATCTAAGTCTGGTGAAAAGCAAAAGGAAATCAACTCCAGGGAAACATTAGAACATTTTCATGTAAGTAGAAATGTTTGCTGATCTGTATTAACAGTTTTCAAATATATGACTCCATATTTCTCAAAAATGTATATTTTCAGATATATGACTGTATATTTCTCAGATCTATAGTTAAAATGCAGGTATTTCATTCTACAGGTTCATCAATAAAGCTTTATTAGCCACCCTTGCTTTGATAAACTACCTGGCAGAAACAACTTACAGGAGAAAGCTTCTCTTGGCCCACAGTTTCAGGGGCCCTCAGTTCATCATGGAGGAAAAGTGGTGTGGTGTCTACATCTTGTACCTGTCCACAGTAATGAGAGTTTACAGCTGCTCTGTCACCGTGACAGTGAGCAGGAGACAGAAGGGACAGGAAAGGGTTATATACTCCCAGAGTCCTACTTCTTCCTGCTAGTCTGCACATCTTCAGGATCTCAGAGCTCCTCAACCCAGAGTCTGCACCAAGGGTTCAAAGCTTCTGAGGGCTATTTCGTAGTCAAACCGTAACAAAGCCGACTTTTATAAATATACACACAAGTTGAGGCTCTATCCATGTATGGATATATCCCACATAGTAACTTCTCTTCTAGACATGAAATTCTGTTAGCCCAAATCCATCTCTTTTTTGGAATAATTTTAATTATCAAAGAAAAACAACCTGATCTAGTGTTTAAGTAGTGTTTAACTTCATGCACAGTCAGCTCTCCTTGAACCATACACCCATATTTAAGATGGAAAGACTTCTCTTGCCACTCCAGATGAGAGGGAACATTAGCTGCTCCCATTGTGAAGGGTCGATTCTGGTCTGGCTTTGCTTAATGCTTAACACGGATCAGTTATTGTTTGCCAGACGCTTCCTTTATGCCCCTTCCTGTTTCCTGCACAAATCACCACAACTCTTTCACAATCCTCTTCTCTACAGAAGCCCAGAACTCAAAGCTGCGTGACTGTCAGTCCTGGAGTTAGGAGAGATCTGTCTGATTCTGAAGGTCCCGCTATTTTCCTAAAGGGTGTGGGCATTTTTAATGTTGGAATAGATTAAAACTCAAAATATGGAACTAAATGATAGACTAAACTAAAGTCCTGACACCCATAGCAGTTGCTAGCCTGTCTTACATCCACAGCACTTAGTGTGTGTTGCTGAACTGAACAAACAATTGAACAATTGAATTGAATTGAATGAATTAAATGGGCTACTTTTAAGCCCTTCCTGAATTTCTTGAAGTAACAAAGCCCTTAAAACAGTGTAGTCAAATAAAAGTTTATCACAAAATCTCCATGTGAAAAAAAATCTACATTTTATCATCCTGTAATCCTTAAAGAAGCAGTTTATTAAAAAACAAAACAAAAGCAAACACATTTCACTTGAGATGAAACAGCAAAGAAGAGATGTTCAAGGTCCCAGGGGACCATGGGTGACAAGGCCCTGGCCCTTGGTCTTATCTCCTGATTTCAGAGTACAGAGATTGTGTATGTATGTAGCAAAAACAAAATATTTGTTCAGTGTTCTAAACAGTTACCTCTCAGACAAGAAAACAGAATACAGCAGGTCCAAGATACAATGCCCAAGGGTGTGGCCAAATGTCAAGGTGCAAGGCTTGTTTATTATTTGTTTATTTACATGGCTATCCTGTGGGAGCCTTTGGTCTTGATCCCTCTGAATCTTAGAATTGTGAAGTTCAGGAAGAGATTTCAACCATGCTCCCACCCTGATCCCTAATCTTAGCTCAGGAAACCAGTGAGAAACAAGCAGACAGGCCAGGATGTTTTCCTAACCCTTACTGAGGCCTTAACCACACATGTATGATCACCAACAGGGAGCACAGTTCCTTGGACCCTCTGTCTGCTCTAACACATCTAATAAACTGCCCTACATCTGCTGGAAGGGCTTATTCTTACTGAGAGAAATTGTTCCATTTTTTAATAGGAAGATGAATGAGGCTCATGCAGGATGTACTCTGTGATGCTCATGTAAGGGCAGATGTGAAAAAAATATGAGAAAAACATGAAAAGAAATCACAACAACAGAAACCATGCTCTGTTCTCAGGCAAGAACCCTCAAGCAGAAAAAAAAAAAATAAGAGCAGAGAGAACACCTAAACTTTTCCTAGTAACAAAAGAAGTTACAAATGTCAGTCAACTAAGTCTATAAGCCATGACAGAGATTTTATGCTAGGTCTGGAAGGGAAGAGGTTGAGTACTTTAACATCAGGCATGTCGTTAAAAGATGGCCTTCTCACAATGCTGTTGGCCACCCAGACGCCCCAGGACTCCCAGGGACCAAACCTTCAACCAAGGGGTACACATGGTTTCAGCCAAAAGTGTGGCAGAGGAATGCCTTGCCGGGCTTCAGTGGGAGGAGAGGTTCTTAGTCCTGTGAAGGCTCAATAGATGCCCCAAAATCGAGGGGGAGGAGGTGGGAGTGGGTCTGGTGGAGGGGCATATACTTGGAGGCAGGGGGTGGGAGGAGGGGTTGGTGGTTTTCGGGGTGGAAACCGGGAAAGGTTTTAGCATTCGAAATGTAAATGAAGAATATATTCCTTCAAAAAAAACAAACAAACAAACAAACAAACAAACAAACAAAAAACAAAGCAAAAAACGGTGATCATCCCCAAATAGCAAACCGCAGGCATTTTACTGGTGCTACAATGTGCTAACAATCCACCCTATGTGGGAAGCAAAGACAGTCGGAAGGACCACACCTTCCCTCCAATGCAAAGCAAATGTTCTTTCAGAGTGACTTGGATTTTAATTTTTCTCATTTATTTCTTATTTGTCACTATTTTTAATGAGTCATTTTAGCTTTATAATATTATGGAAGTCATTCTTTTTGAAACTCAGCAAAAAAATTGCTTTAATGTTCTAAAAATATAACTGAAGTTTCTAAACTTAATACTTCAAATCTACAAAACTCAATGGCTTCTTATAACTCAAAGGATGTGCTCTTATGATGGTTGACTTTCAGGGCCTAACTTTAGAAAAGTGCCTTGTATCTCTCTGTATCATTATGTGTACACATAAGCACACACATCCTACACTTCTATTATATAGAAATGTATTAACATGTATATACATATATATGTCCAATTGTTCTTATCTATAATTCAGACCTCTCTTCTAACAAATCTCACAAATAATTTCTAAGAATTAAAATTTGATACTGAGCAGTGGCAGAGGTTTAATAGAAGGAAAATTACACAGAATAATTTCTTCCTATTTTTGTTATTGACTATAAAATTTGAAACCTGCTTACCTATGAAGAAGTTTTGATTCGGATAAAGTGACCACCAGTCTATTATTGCACCAAAACTTGTTTATCAGAAAAGTGAAAGATGGTATGAACTGTTTCTAAGAACAATATATATGGTCAATTATATATATTTTCACTAATATTTTTATTGATTTATAGATTGGTTCACTTTACATCCCGATGCAGCCCCCTGCTCACAGCTCCTCCCACACATCCCCTCAGCATCTCCTCTGAAAACGGGGCGCCCCTCCTGGGTATCAGCTCACCTGGCAGGGCTAGGCTCATCCTGCACTGAGGCCTGAAACAGCAGCCCAGCTAGAAGAATGGGCCCCACAGACTGGCAACAGATTTGGGGTCAGCCCCTGCTCCAGTTGTTGTGGGACCTGCGTGAAGACCAAACTGCATATCTACTATCTATGTGTGCAAAGGTGGGGTGAGGCTAGGTCCAGCTCACATTTGCTCTTTGGTTGGTGGTTCAGTGTCTGAGAGTTACCAAGGGTCCAGGTTAGCTGAGTCCATTGGCCTTCTGGAGTCCCTATCCCCGTCTGGTCTCTTAATCCTGCTCCCAACTCTTCCACAAGACTCCCCATCCTTCAGTCGGTCTACTGTTGACTGAGAGTCTCTGCATCTGTTTCCATAGGCTGTGCCCTTCTGTGAGATTCAAACATCTTCTTTAGGCCCTACTTGTTATTGGGCTTCTTTGGATCTGTGGATTGCAGCATGGTTATCCTGTATTTTATGGCTACTATCGACTTATAAACAAGTATATACCATACATGTCCCTTTGGGTCTGGGTTACCTCACTCAGGATATTTTCTAGTTCCATCCATTTGTCTTCAAAATTCATGAAGTCCTTGTTTTTAATAGCTGAGTGGTATTCCATTGAGTAAGTGAACCACATTTTCTCCACCCATTCTTCAGTTGAGGCACATCTGGGTTGCTTCCAGTTTCTGTCTATTACAAATAAATCTGCTATGAATATAGTTGAGCAAGCGTCTTTGCAGGATGGTGGAGCATCTTTTTGGTATATGCCCAGGAGTGGTAGAGCTAGACTTTGAGGTAGAACTATTCCCAGTTTTCTGGGAAACAGCCTAATTGATTTCCAGAGTGGTTATACAAGTTTGCACTCCCACCAGCAATAAAGGGGTGTTCCTCTTGCTCCACATTATTGACAGCATGCACTGTTGCTTGAGGTTTTTATCTTAGCCATTCTGATGGGCGTAAGGTGGAATCTTGTTTTGCATTTTCCTGATGAGAGATTCGGAAGGATACTTTATACCCATCAAAGGAAACGTCCACCAAGACTCAAATCTGAACATCTATGCTCCAAATTCAAGGGGTCCTACATGCATAAAAGAAGCATTACTAATGCTTAAATCACTCATTGAACTCAATACATTAATAGGGGGAGACTATAACACCCCATTTCTCAGCCCATTGAACAGGTCATTAAGGCAGAAACTAAGCAGAAAAGCAATGAAACTATCAGACATTGTGAGTCAAATGGACCTAACATATCTACCCAACAGAAGAACAGAATGTGAATAGAACATTTCACCCAAACACAAAACAATATACCCTCTACTCAGAATAACGTGAGAGAATCCTTCTCCAAAATTGACCATATGGTTGGTCACAAAGCAAGCCTCAACAGACACAGGAAAATTAAAATAACTCTTTGTATCCTATCAGAACACCATGGTTTAAAGCCTGACTTCAACAACAATAGAAACAAAACAAAGCCTACACACTCATGGGAACTGAAAAACACTACTCAGTTATTTCTGGGTCAGGTAAGAAATAAATGAAGAAATTAAAGATTTTTAACAAATTTAAATATCTTTATTTTACACACACACACACACACACACACACATTTTCCAAACCCAAATCCACTGAATAAAGAAGCTACAGCAATAAAACAAACATGAACTTAGAATGTTTAGTCTTTCAAAGATATATATAAGCCAGTCAGAAAAATAAAATATGATTTAAAAATATTGATTATTACAGTTGCAAGAATACCTAAAGTATACCTAGAGGTCTTTCTTTTTACTTTATTGTATATGCAATTATTTTTAGTAAAGGCTCAAATGATGCATTTTGGATGGAGGTAAAAATACTAGCATCTCCATTTTCCTCTTTGCATCAGAGAAAAATTTTAAGTGACTTCTCCCTGTCACTTTTGGTTAAAAGCCAATCCTGGAATAGAAGAGGCAGAATATGACACATTACTTTCAGAAAATGTGAATGGATCCAATGCTTGGTCACATGTGCTTGTGTGTGTGTGTGTGTGTCTGTGTCTGTGTGTGTCTGTGTGTGTCTGTGAATGTGGGTCTGTGTGTGTGTCTCTGTGTATTGATGTGATTGATGTCTCTCTGTGAGTGTGTCTGTGTGTGTCTCTCTGTGTGTTATGTAAGTATCCTTTACATCTATATCTCCCTGCTAAGAAATCTTTTCTTATCAAACACTATAGGGCAATGTTTCAACCCATGTAAACCAGAATAGTTTGTGAATTACTGCCGTCTGTATAACTTGTGCCATATCTAGAAATATGAAAAACAAGTGCTACCAAGTTAAGAGTTCTATAGGATCATGTCTCCTTCAGGTGAAGACAGACACTGGCCTATATATTTTTGAGGAAAACCACATAGCCACACAGGGAAAGTTTATTTGTATTTTGGGGGAGAGTATAATTTTAAAACCAGTAGCAGGAGATGAAAGTCACAAGTTATCACTTACGATCTGCAAAGAGAGACTTGTCATTGGAAAGAAAGTGAGTTGTATTTGAGAAAGTACTGTATACAACTGCAGGACAAATGTCTGCTGAACCAATGCTACACTATGAGAAATGATCCACAAGTCACAGGCTGCAAACTCAAGCAGAGGACAGTTTTACATCTGAACATTCCTGGCACTGAAGGCCACAGCAGATCCATCATCCTCATAGATCAGGGGTGAAATTAGACAGATTCAGATTTTTCCACCCACGGACATTTGCTCTAAGCCTGAATGGACTTTCTGAGCACAGCATTCAACTCCTGTAACAATGGCCCCTTCAAAATGATACATACATCACAGAAACCCACATTCTGATTTGTTTGAAAACATTTTAATTCTAACACAAAGTTTATAGTAACATTCCACGAGATTTGCTAAATGTATCCATCCAACTGGAAAAGGGGCCTATTGTTCAGCAACATTGTTTAATGGGCCAGGGACTAGAAATTCAGCTTTAGGGTGGGACAATACCTTTTTTAAAGCATCAGGAAACAAAGAGCTGTGACAATGACACAGCTTTACTGGGATGTATCATCTTCAGGCCTTTTCTATGAGCTTCCCCATATTAAGTGCCCAAAAGCATCAGAAGAAGAAGAAGAAGAAGAAGAAGAGGAGGAGGAGGAGGAGGAGGAGGAGGAGGAGGAGGAGGAGGAGGAGGAGGAGGAGGAGGAGGAAGAGGAAGAGGAAGAGGAGGAGGATGAGGAAGAAGAAGAAGAGGAGGAAGAAGAAGAAGAGAAAGAAGAAGGAAGAGGAGGAGGAAGAGGAGAAGGAGAAGGAGGAGAGATTTAGATACCATTAGTCTTTTGGTAAAATAGTTAAAGAAACTGAGGCAACTGGACCAACATTACAGAGCTCTGTGGTAAAGTCAAGCTTAACTAATAGCTGAGCAGGTGCATGTGATCTTTTTTCACTGTTTCTTCTGTTTTCTTCTGTTTTAATATAATCACCTGGTTTCTCCCTTCCTTTCCTCCCTCCAAACCCTCTCACATACTTCTTGTTCTCTTTCAAATACATGGCCCCATCTTTCAGTAATTGCTACACACATATATGCATGTATGTGTACAGATATATTCCTAAGTTTATAAATGTAGACTGCTCAGTATATATAACGTTACATGCATGCATGTTTTCTGGGCTGACCATTGGCTGTTGGACTCCTTTCCCTGGGAGTGGCTATTTTCCCCCTCTCCGCATCCCTTAGTTACCTGCAGCTCTGGGTCTAGGGTGCAGGATTCCGGGGCTTTCCCTAGTCCTCTTCAGTCTTCCATCTTGTGGATTGCATCATATATTTGCTGAAAAGCAGTTTGCTGCTACTTTGTTTCCAGAATGTTCCAGTGGACTGTGCATTCTGCCCTTGTATTTTATTATTCTGTAGCCTGTCTCGGTTAGATAGGATATTTAAAGTTACTTTATTTTTATCCAAAACTAAAGTCATGGGGTTACCTATTCAAAGCAGAGATTAATTAATATTTGTATTATTTTTAATTTTGTACTGTGCTTTTCTTACTTTTGTAACAGAATTTTGAAGGTGGTAATAATTTTACACTGGAGATTGAGAGGATAGGCCTGTTACTGTAAGTTTCAGTCACCCATAGGTTTACTTCTCTTTTACCAATGCGCTGATCTCAAGTTTAAAGAATTTTGTGTGTGTGTGTGGGGGGGGAATGTGGGGGTTGAGAACTTAGCTAGGAGAGAAAACACTTGATTAGCATTTGTAAGACCCTTCTTTAAATCCTCACTACTGCCCTCCACACAGATTTTGTCCACCTTGGTTTTCTAGTGATTCATTAGGGGACCTGTTTGTTTATTTTGTTCTTATTCTTTTCTTTCTTCCAGTTCCCTGAATAGACTAAAAGCTTCTGGTTGAGAACAAGCAGGGGTAAACTGCTTCTGTGGAACCTAGCCTGGGCTTGCTGATAAAGGGAAGAAAACTGCTTAGAGCTAAGCTAAAGAGCAGCTGTGATTTCTCCAAAAATGGAAAAGCTTTCCATCAGCAGTCATACAGAGCAAGCACTGGGTGAGACCACCATGGAGGATGCATACAAGATAAAACTGGATTATTTTTTAACAACAAGAGCAACAACAACTTCAGAGGCACGATAGGGGCCTTCTAAACATTATTTAGGCATAATGCTGGCATCTAAGTTAGGGCACAGTCCCACAAATGTGATACATTCCAGGACTGCTCCCTTCTGCAGAGTCAAGAGAGTTGAAGAGCCAAGAATATGCTTGCATGCAATGCTATGGATGTTAAGAAGTACTACAAACATCTCTGATTTTCAGTAGCTACATCATTGTCCAATTTTTCTGCTGCTTTTGCAAGTCCAGCAGAAAATGTTGGCAAGTATACGAAGAAATATTAGCTTTTTAGCCAAAATACCTTACAGGGGCTTTGTTTTCCTCTAAAGTGAGTCTATCATATTTTATTCAGCAACTGCAAAATGAATGTCCCTCAATTCGCTCGACTTGGTACATTTGAGAACATCCCATCCCACACTGCCTGCTGCAAACCACTGATACCACTTTTGTAATCATATCAGACTATTGAAAGAAAAAATGGAGGGAACTTTCAAAGTACTCATTCTGTCCCTGCCATGTGCACTGTTGCTGGAAGGCTCTGTTCATGTTGATCTCAGAGTCCTTCCAGTGCTGTAGGGTTGGACTATGTGACCAGAATGATAGAAGGGGCCTCTGTTCACTGTAGCTTTGAATAGACATGATCAGCTTTGAGAGCACAGCTTTCTCATCCCATGCATGACATAGACTAGTATATAGCTATGACACTCTATGTATATAATATATATACTGTATATGATAAGGACCCCTATGACACTATTTGTATATAATATATATACTATATATGATAAGGAGACTTTAGCTCCATCATGACCTGTTGTGGTAGAGATGCAGTTCACTGTGATAATGGGACATAGAAGTTGCAATCTACACAGTGAGGGGAGACATTCTTATTCTACCCTAATGGAGGCCCTCATGTGGTATATCATTTAGGGTTTCCATCACGGAACACAGTCATGGAACATATCTGTTTATAGAAGAAGACTCTTCATGAAGTTACCAAAACTATGATAAAAGAATTGTGGTTGGGGGTGGCACTCAAGAAGTAGATTCAAGCCCCAAAGATGGGAAAATATCAACAAAGTTTTTGACAAGAGCACATGACTTTGGATGTTTACGTGTATTCTAGTGATCTTTGATTGCCTGATGATGCTAACAAGATTTAGGAACACACTCACGTGGGTCTGCGGGTCTGCTTACATGCAACTACCAAAAACGTGTGCTGAGCCCAAGCGTGAGCAAGCACTGGGGTAGGAAAGGTGAACAGATGACACCTGCTCAAGGGCACACCAAACGAGAAGTCAAAAAGCAAACTAAGCCAGGAAAATTAAATTCTTCATCTGGTAGCTACAGCAGTATCATCATACACATGAACTGAGCCAAGAAGGAATTTTTAGGCAATTCTTTAAATGGAGCACATGGTGGGGTCTCACTAGCTTAGAACTGAAATTTTATTGCTAATGAGGAGCTACTGACTTTTTATTTCCTAATGAGATAATATGTCAAATTTTTAGACTCACACAATCTTAAGCATTATTCTAATCCTAAAATACATGGTCTGTCTCAGAGTTAGTACCAAACTTAGTGAAACTTTTTCAAAGAAAACAATGAGGGTTCTCAATAATACAGTTAAAATAGCATACGCAAAAATTGTGGCTATGTATATAACATAGTGTATGGGAATTCATGAACTCATTAGAATTCTGTGGTAACTATGGGCATATTAAACATTACAATTAGTGTCTAGAAAAGCATCTAATAGACTAGAGGAAAGTTAACATTATTACACTCAAATTTACATCAGTTCTAGGTAACATAACCCCTTAATTCATTAATAATTCTTTATTCATGTGTAGGTGGTTTAATAGAATTAAATTGCTTTAGGTCTTTTTTAAAAATCTAAAAGTACATTTACGATTGTAACACATACACTCAAAGTAACAACGCTACTAGTTTCCCATATCTAAAAACCCATGCGCTCCTATAGATACTTCCAGCCATGTGATTTAAGGATGCTTATCCTTCTTAGTGTGTCTCACCTAGTGCATATTAGCTGGAGGGCTGACATGATGATGGGAAACAATGGAGGAAAGACAAATAACTGAGGCAGCATGAGGCAGAAAAACAGGAAACCCAGACCTGCAGTTTATACAGAACACATGCTCGCTTTTCAAAATTTTGAAAATACGTTTCTCTTCATCATTTCCTAAAAAATAGGTAGTACATACTACATTTTAACATTTGCACATTTTCTTTATTTTGTGAGATAGATAGATAGATAGATAGATAGATAGATAGATAGATAGACAAACAGACAGACAGACAGATGACAGCATGACACACATGAGCATGTGTATGTAGTTCAGAATCACACTCAAGGAAGTTGCTCCTTTTCTTCTACTGTGAGGGCTCTGGGTTTTCAATTCACGTTGTTTCCCATGCAGCCATCTCACCAGCCCACATTACGGTCTTTGAGAAAATTTTCCCTACCATAATAAGCTTCTGGGGAAAGAAAGCAAGGTTCTTTGAGCATCGAGCATCGTAAATCCCTTTCATCGCCTTCTCTTTAAGCTAGAAATACACCGAGCTCATGAGGAAATCCTGCTTTGCTTTTACGTACTCCTCCACTGTTTCCCTCCACTTTGCTAACTTGGCAGCTCAGAGTCTTGGATTCTCAAATAAGCTTAAGACTAGAAAAAAGTGCCTGCAAACTTCTGTATCTGGGATTGGGGAGCGCTCACAATATGCATGCTAATTTGGGGGGGGGAATCCCTTAAACTGTCAGAGCAGATACAGCAAGGCTTTGGAGTTTTTGGTAGAATTTTGTTCACTAAGTTAGGCACGCTATTTCCCTTGTATAACACCCAGATTTTAAAACTTTCCCCCAAAGTCTATTTTCTAAAGTCACCGATCTCACCACTTCTCCCCAGGATATATGCCACAGCAGCAAAAGCAGCAAAAGAGCTGTCTTCTGATTCCGTCCTAAACACAATGGCTTTACAACCTGACCTCAGATAACAACATACCTCTCCGGAGTGTTCCCAGGAGTCTTTCTGTCTCTGCTGCTCATGCCTCTCCACCCAGGCAAACATAATTTTTATATTCTAAGCTCCCATGAATGCTTAGCCCATTTTTAATCATTATGCTTAAATAGCCAAGAGAACTACTTAAAGGGATGATTTTTTTTTTTTTTTTTTTGGCTCCTGATTCCAGAAGTTTCCATCCATCGTGGAGGGAAGGTATGGTACATCAGGGCAGTTCACGTCATGGCAGGAACTGGAGAGACTGACACACCCAGAAGAGTGTTTATCTGCTCCTCACCGTCTCTCAGTCCAAACAAGTTGACAAAATTAAGTATCAGGGTGACATGTAATCTCAAGTTTTACTAGAGTATTTTAATATTCTAACAAAATAGCTATTTTATATTATTAAGAAAGAATCTACTCTAAGACAGGCATCTGAACATAAAATGTATGGGCACGTTGACATCATCAAAGTCAAGGCAGTTAACCGGACTTGGCCAATCAGACTCTCCCAAAAATTTATTTATCTAGTAGAGAACTAAGACAATTAAAGACTATATATAATGAGAAATAGACTATAACAGAACAATATAGCAAGTGCTAGCAGGATCTGGGGAAGAAAAAATATCATAAAAGGCTGCTTCAAAGAGACAGTTTCTAAGCTGAAACTATGTAGACAATGGTGTTCTCAGATACAGAGAATGGCTAAGATACAGAAAATATATGTCAGTGTTATATGTAAGGAGAAAGCACTTTATGTAAGAGCCGTGTCAGGTTCAAGTTCAGGAAAGTAGAAAATAGAGCATAATGCAGTTTTGCAATAGGGAGAATTGAAGGTAAAATTCCTGGGAGGAATTAGGCCAGAGACGAAGAACAAACGTCCATCATGGAAATATCTAATCATGGCATGGAGTCTAACCCTTATTCTTGGGACGCTGACAATCACTGAAAGGCTTTAGGCAGAACATAATGGGAATTTGAGTTAGCATTTAGAAAGTTTATTTTGAACATTTTTGAAACCATGTCATCAATTCAAAGTGAGTATTATGGAATGAGCAAAGTTACTTGAAAGTACTTTACAGTCATTCAGGTCAAGTTAGGTGGCCTAATGAAAACCTGTGGAAATAATAATAGAAAAAGATGCTTTGTTATGGAATTTCATAGGGATCATTTTAGCAAACTGTGGGCACTCCTGTTGGGCACCTGGGTTAACTGTTAAATATTACTAACTAAAATAGAGATGTAGAAAGGGATACAGTTTGAACAGACACAAAATCAGTGAACTTTGAGAAGGCATGTCAAGTGTAGGTGTGGAATAGCCTAGCATTGGAGCAGGTAAGATGCATACACACAGCCAGAGTTCAGAGGAAAGATCTGGGATGAGTTTATGACTTAGGTCTCAATAGCAGAAAGAGTCCATGATTGTTTTATGGAATCCAGTAAGAAAGTTCCTAAGACCCAAGGAACTACCCTAAAACTCATCATTATCTACTAACTTTTATATTACGTTTTGCATAAAATTCTTTTGCAGTTTGTTAGGAGAGGAAACCAATATAATCTGTGTAAGAAACTGAGAACCAGAGGTTCCATAGGCTGTGTTCCTCCTCCTGCTGCTGCTGTGTAAGAACTGAGCCCAACTCTGAAGCTTAACTCAGAAATCCATTTACTGTGTCCATTCATCTCTGTTTTCCATTACGCAGGCTTATCTGAACCACAGGAAGCTGAGACTTCCTCACCATTCAATCCTGTTCTTTTACTTCATCCGTCTTGAGATTTCCTTAACTGTCTTGACTTTGACAATGCCAACGAGCCACAGTCTCTGACAACGAATGATATAGACACATATCCTAAACCTTGCCATAGTTTACAATAAAACTGTCAGTGGTATCCTTTGGAATTTAAACAGGGAAGAAGATTGTTTATAGTCTTTCTAGAAAACAAAAGAATCCATACCTCTTGCAACAGCCTTGGAGGTAAATAATAGAGCTGGTTTGACCTCACTCTTATCCCAGTGTTTCCAGATAACCCCTCTTGTTGATGCAAACAATCTCCAAAAAGAGTTGCCAAAGTCTAGCAATCAGAGAGAGCCTCTGCTCTCCTTGGTTGTTCTTACTGCTCCCATAAACCCTTGCTGAGAGCACGCTATCCCCAGATGCTATCTACCGACTTGGGTTTAAAGTAGCACCAACTTGTGACAGCAGTTTCTGAGAAGGTTTATAATTTCATACTGTTTGCTGTACCTAGCAGTTAAACATAACATTAGCAAATTTCTTACACACTCTCTTTCATTTTGTTCAAACGTCCCAGTTTTTATTGCCCTCATAAAATATCTGCAAAATTTCTCAGTATGTTTTATGGGATTCAACCTTCTTCATAGCACTTAAGTAACACTTTGTAATTCCATTCATGATACCATAGTATTGTTTGTTTAACCAGGAACTGCTAAATCTTTTAGAATAAAGGCTGTCTTATTTTGTGTACCTAGTATCTAACACTGTTCCCACCATAAAACCAGGATAAAATAAATATATAGTGAACAAATGCATGAAGAAGTGAAGACCGATATTATTTATCTATATCTCTTTTGAACCAATACTTTCCAAAGTTTTCCAAGTATCTGAATATAAGTGTATGAATGGTAATATATTAAAAAATTTCATTAACTTTTGTCAACATTTAAAACAATACTGTTACATAGAAATCTATTAAAAATAAACAACAAAACCCAATTTTTAATATTTTTGAAACTTTTTTTGTTTTTGTTTTTGTTTTGTTTTTTATGAGACTGGGTTTCCCTGTGTAGCTTTGACTGTCCTGGAATTCAACTCTGTAGACCAGGCTGGTCTATAACTCAGAAATCCACCTGCCTTTACCTCCCAAGTGCTCAGATTAAAGGCATATGCCACCACTGCCAGGCATTTTTGAATCATTAATAAGAAGACTCAATTTTTAAAAGTATTAGTTATTCCTGAATTCACCTTTAAATTCAACATAATTCGAACAAAAAGAATACAAACAGATAGTCTATGGAATTTGACAAAAAAAATCTGAAATGTTTGCAACTTAAACAAAGATTACCATGAGAACTCAAACCTGAGGGTGTAGCTCAAGGGTAGAATTCACTCTAGCATGGGTGAGACTCTTGGTGTGAACTCCAGTAACATAAAAACAAACTAAATAGTCCTTTAGTCAAGCCTAATTACAAAGGCATTCTACAGTGTAATAGCAACTCAAGGGCAGGTATACAGAACAAAATAAAATAAAATAAAATAAAATAAAATAAAATAAAATAAAATAAAATAAAATAAAATAAAGAAGCTAAATTCAAGGACTGACCAGAATTATTATAGCTAGAAAATTGGTCTTTTTACATGGATGGTTTGCAGTCAGTTGATAACTATATAAGAAATTTTAGTCATATTCTCCTTCTCAACCTCAGACCACATATAATACCAGGTTTAGGTGCCAAGGAAGCAGAATGTGAAAACAAAGACTACTCAACATATATATATATATGTTTGTGGGTGTATGTATGTATGTGTATATATATATGTTTGTGTGTGTATGTATGTGTATATATATGTTTGTGTGTATGTATGTGTATATATATGTTTGTGTGTATGTATGTGTATATATATGTTTGTGTGTATGTATGTGTATATATATGTTTGTGTGTGTGTGTGTGTGTGTGTATCTTCATGACCTTGTCAAGAAAAGATTACTTCAATAAGGTGAGAAAGGCAGGCACATTGGACCAACAAGATGGCTCATCCAAAAAGATGATTGACTCCAAGCCTGACAATCCAGTCTGATATCCAGATCTACGTAATAGAAGGAAATAACAAAGTCCTGAAGTCTGTCTTCTGATACCCACCACACAGCACACACACGCACATGCACGCAAATAGAGAATAAAAACTTTAAAGTAAAGCTTGCAACTTAGTTTTCTCTATTTATAATAATGAATACATGACAAGGTACATAGCAAGGTATTTCACAAACTAAAGATAGTTAATAGTCACATAGTCTACAAAGATGATATGATTTCCAAGAAAAAAGTGGCACATGGTGATATAAAACATCCCAAAATCTTCAACAGACAACTCAGAATAATAATATCCAAAATATTAAATTTGTCTTTGTTTTTGTTTTTTTGTTTTTTCTAGCCAGGGTTCTGTGTAGCTCTGGCTGTCCTGAAACTTACTCTGTAGACCAGGCTGGCCTCGAACTCAGAAATCTGCCTGCCTCTGCTTCCCAAGTGCTAGGATTAAAGCCGTGTGTCACCACTGCCTGGCAAAAAATATTAAATTTTAATAATCATTTAAAAATACTAATTAGCCCATACGGGTTTATAAACCTTCCTTTCAGAGTGGCTAAAATAAAAATGGTAATAGCAGCTGGATGAGATAGGGCACAGTCTTTTTTTTTTTTAATTTTTTTTATTCGATATAATTTATTTACATTTCAAATGATTTCCCCTTTTCTAGCCCCCCCACTCCCCGAAAGTCCCGTAAGCCCCCTTCTCTTCCCCTGTCCTCCCTCCCACCCCTTCCCACTTCCCCGTTCTGGTTTTGCCGAATACTGTTTCACTGAGTCTTTCCAGAACCAGGGGCCACTCCTCCTTTCTTCTTGTATCTCATTTGATGTGTGGATTATGTTTTGGGTATTCCAGTTTTCTACGTTAATAACCACTTATTAGTGAGTGCATACCATGATTCACCTTTTGAGTCTGGGTTACCTCACTTAGTATGATGTTCTCTAGCTCCATCCATTTGCCTAAGAATTTCATGAATTCATTGTTTCTAATGGCTGAATAGTACTCCATTGTGTAGATATACCACATTTTTTGCATCCACTCTTCTGTTGAGGGATACCTGGGTTCTTTCCAGCATCTGGCAATTATAAATAGGGCTGCTATGAACATAGTAGAGCATGTATCCTTATTACATGGTGGGGAATCCTCTGGATATATGCCCAGGAGTGGTATAGCAGGATCTTCTGGAAGTGAGGTGCCCAGTTTTCAGAGGAACCGCCAGACTGATTTCCAGAGTGGTTGTACCAATTTGCAACCCCACCAGCAGTGGAGGAGTGTTCTTCTTTCTCCACACCCTCTCCAACACCTGCTATCTCCTGAATTTTTAATCTTAGCCATTCTGACTGGTGTAAGGTGAAATCTCAGGATTGTTTTGATTTGCATTTCCCTAATGACTAGTGAAGTTGAGCATTTTTTAAGATGCTTCTCCGCCATCCGAAGTTCTTCAGGTGAGAATTCCCTGTTTAACTCTGTACCCCATTTTTTAATAGGGTTGTTTGGTTTTCTGGAGTCTAACTTCTTGAGTTCTTTATATATATTGGATATTAGCCCTCTATCTGATGTAGGATTGGTGAAGATCTTTTCCCAATTTGTTGGTTGCCGATCTGTCCTCTTGATGGTGTCCTTTGCCTTACAGAAACTGTGTAACCTTATGAGGTCCCATTTGTCAATTCTTGATCTTAGAGCATACGCTATTGGTGTTCTGTTCAGAAACTTTCTCAAGATAGGGCACAGTCTTAATCCCAGCCCTTGGCCTGCAAAAGGAGTTGCAGGTCATCTGTGAGTTCTGGACCAGCCTGATCTAGGCAGTGAGTTCCAGGCCAGCAAGGGCTATATGATAAGAACAAAAGCAAAAGGCGACATGGTAATGCCAAAATGTGAACGTGCTTGGAAGCCTCCTCACTGCCTGCAGATGCAAAACAGGTCAATCAAATCAGAAAGCTACCTGTGTCTCCCAGGAGGAGGCTCAGTGTATCTCCTCCTAATACCCTGGAATTCATTCTAAGTATCTAGCTCCAAAAATGCTGTCGCATGATGAATTCCATCCCTCTGGAATTCAGCTGATATAAAGTTGAAATCCCCAATATTAGCTATAATTGTTTGAAGATGAGGACTTCAAAGCCATGACTGAGATGAAATGTCACAGCAAGGACAGGACTTTAGCTTGTTGGATCTGCTCTCATTGGAAGAGAGGAAGAAACGCCAGGAGTGAGCACACAGGAAACCTGCATGGATCCTGAGACTTTCCCCCGGGGAAATCAACCCTGCTGACCTGTTCACTTGGTTCTCCTTTCTCCACAACACCACGATAACCAATTTCCGTTGTTAAAGCTCCCTCATCCGTGCTGTTTCGTCTAGCTTTCCTAGTAGGCCAACACAAATGAATTCAGATGTTTGAAAAGCAAATAACCAAGAACTTGCCTAAGAACAGTCAGGGTAAGCAAAATGTGGACATGGCCCAGATGTGCATTAAATGTAAATGTAGATTGTGTAAACTGTGGTATTTATGTAATAGAATGTAATTAGGGAGTGAAACCATTAGGCTAAAGCTAGACACAACAACACAAGCAGGCCATATAAACATTACATGGAGCAGAAGAAACCAACTGTCAAAAAGAGGACGCTGAACGATAATACTGGGAGTGGAAGGATGCAGAAGGGAATTGATTCAATATTTGGTAGTGGAAATCAGCAAAACAGGAGCCAAACAGTAAGGGGCCAGTAGGAAATAGGGAACACAGAGCCCTTTCTGTGTGTTTGGTTACATATGTATGTGTCTTGTGAGAAGCACTTAAACTGTGTGGCCACTCATGTAGGCTGTGCCTGTATAGCCCAATAATGAGAAATAAATGTCCTTCTGGGATTTAAAGTCCAAATTCATGACTTCAAATCTTCTCATTTTTCAAGTGGTTTAATATTCTGGTCATATTACATAGTCTTGGATACATGTGTACATTCTTCTGTAATTGAAACCAATAATTCTTATTACCAACGACCTAAAACTTTTGTCATATTAGGACAACTCCTGTGATAAAGTTCCCCTTTGAAATGCAGCCCCCTCTCCATAACAATATAAATCTGTCTCCTCCATATAGACAGGAGGGATTTCCAGGGTTAGTGTTTTTCTCCCATGGAGCCTAGAACCACAGTTTTGTCATTTATAAGGGCTCCTGCATGCTGTATGCTCAGAGGACTATTTCCCATGCTGTGTCACCCAGAGAATGTCCCAAAGCTCATGGCTTTAAAGGTTCTCAGAAACTGAACTCCACCTCTTCCAGCTCATCCAGATCCTGATATGTGATGGGACAAGGACTCTGGCTGTCTCGTCTTTTCTCTTTGTCTTTCTTTCTTTCTTTCTTTCTTTCTTTCTTTCTTTCTTTCTTTCTTTCTTTCTTTCTTTCTCTCTCTCTCTCTCTCTCTCTCTCTCTCTCTCTCTCTCTCTCTCTCTCTCTCTCTCTTGACATATTGACATATGAATTTATTTTTCTTTTCTTTTTCTGACCTTTTTTTGTTTTCTTTTTTTCTTTTTTTTTATTCGATATAATTTATTTACATTTCAAATGATTTCCCCTTTTCTAGCCCCCCCCTCCCCGAAAGTCCCGCAAACCCCCTTCGCTTCCCCTGTCCTCCCACCCACCCCTTCCCACTTCCCGGTTCTGGTTTTGCTGAATGCTGTTTCACTGAGTCTTTCCAGAACCAGGGGCCACTCCTCCTTTCTTCTTGTACCTCATTTGATGTGTGGATTATGTTTTGGGTATTCCCGTTTTCTAGGTTAATATCCACTTATTAGTGAGTGCATACCATGATTCACCTTTTGAGTCTGAGTTACCTCACTTAGTATGATATTCTCTAGCTCCATCCATTTGCCTAAGAATTTCATGAATTCATTGTTTCTAATGGCTGAATAGTACTCCATTGTGTAGATATACCACATTTTTTGCATCCACTCTTCTGTTGAGGGATACCTGGGTTCTTTCCAGCATCTGGCAATTACAAATAGGGCTGCTATGAACATAGTAGAACATGTATCCTTATTACATGGTGGGGAGTCTTCTGGGTATATGCCCAGGAGTGGTATAGCAGGATCTTCTGGAAGTAAGGTGCCCAGTTTTCGGAGGAACCGCCAGACTGATTTCCAGAGTGGTTGTACCAATTTGCAACCCCACCAGCAGTGGAGGAGTGTTCCTCTTTCTCCACACCCTCTCCAACACCTGCTGTCTCCTGAATTTTTAATCTTAGCCATTCTGACTGGTGTAAGATGAAATCTTAGGGTTGTTTTGATTTGCATTTCCCTAATGACTAATGAAGTTGAGCATTTTTTAAGATGCTTCTCCGCCATCCGAAGTTCTTCAGGCGAGAATTTTTTGTTTAACTCTGTACCCCATTTTTTAATAGGGTTGTTTGGTTTTCTGGAGTCTAACTTCTTGAGTTCTTTATATATATTGGATATTAGCCCTCTATCTGATGTAGGATTGGTGAAGATCTTTTCCCAATTTGTTGGTTGCCGATTTGTCCTCTTGATGGTGTCCTTTGCCTTACAGAAACTTTGTAATTTTATGAGGTCCCATTTGTCAATTCTTGCTCTTAGAGCATACGCTATTGGTGTTCTGTTCAGAAACTTTCTCCCTGTGCCGATGTCCTCAAGGGTCTTCCCCAGTTTCTTTTCTATTAGCTTCAGAGTGTCTGGCTTTATGTGGAGGTCTTTGATCCATTTGGATTTGAGCTTAGTACAAGGAGACAAGGATGGATCAATTCGCATTCTTCTGCATGCTGACCTCCAGTTGAACCAGCACCATTTGTTGAAAAGGCTATCTTTTTTCCATTGGATGTTTTCAGCCTCTTTGTCGAGGATCAAGTGGCCATAGGTGTGTGGGTTCATTTCTGGATCTTCAATCCTGTTCCATTGATCCTCCTGCCTGTCACTGTACCAATACCATGCAGTTTTTAACACTATTGCTCTGTAGTATTGCTTGAGGTCAGGGATACTGATTCCCCCAGATTTCCTTTTGTTGCTGAGAATAGTTTTAGCTATCCTGGGTTTTTTGTTGTTCCAGATGAATTTGATAATTGCTCTTTCTAACTCTGTGAAGAATTGAGTTGGGATTTTGATGGGTATTGCATTGAATCTATATAGTGCTTTAGGCAAAATGGCCATTTTAACTATATTGATTCTACCGATCCATGAGCATGGGAGGTTTTCCCATTTTTTGAGGTCTTCTTCCATTTCCTTCTTCAGAGTCTTGAAGTTCTTGTCATACAGATCTTTCACATGTTTGGTAAGAGTCACCCCAAGATACTTTATACTGTTTGTGGCTATTGTGAAGGGGGTCATTTCCCTAATTTCTTTCTCAGCCTGCTTATCCTTTGAGTATAGGAAGGCCACTGATTTGCTTGAGTTGATTTTATAACCTGCCACTTTGCTGAAGTTGTTTATCAGCTGTAGGAGCTCTCTAGTGGAGTTCTTTGGGTCACTTAGGTAGATGATCATGTCGTCTGCAAATAATGATAGTTTGACTTCTTCCTTTCCAATTTGTATCCCTTTGACCTCCTTATGTTGTCGAATTGCCCGAGCTAGTACCTCAAGTACAATATTGAAAAGATAAGGAGAAAGGGGGCAGCCTTGTCTGGTCCGTGATTTCAGTGGGATTGCTTCAAGTTTCTCTCCATTTAGTTTGATGCTGGCTACCGGTTTGCTGTATATTGCTTTTACTATGTTTAGATATGGGCCTTGAATTCCTGTTCTCTCCAAGACTTTAAGCATGAAGGGATGCTGAATTTTGTCAAATGCTTTTTCAGCATCCAATGAAATGACCATGTGGTTTTGTTCTTTGAGTCTGTTTATGTAGTGGATTGTATTGATGGATTTCCGTATATTGAACCAACCCTGCATTCCCGGGATAAAGCCTACTTGATCATGGTGGATGATCGTTTTGATGTGTTCTTGGATTCGGTTGGCAAGAATTTTATTGAGTATTTTTGCATCGATGTTCATAAGGGAAATTGGTCTGAAGTTCTCTTTCTTTGTTGGATCTTTGTGTGGCTTTGGTATCAGCGTAATTGTGGCTTCGTAGAAGGAATTGGGTAGTGTTCCTTCTGTTTCTATTTTGTGGAATAGTTTGAAGAGTATTGGTGTTAACTCTTCTTTGAAGGTCTGGTAGAATTCTGCACTGAAGCCATCTGGTCCTGTGCTTTTTTTGGTTGGAAGACTTTCTATGACTCCTTCTATTTCTTTAGGCATTATGGGACTGTTTAGATGGTCTAGTTGGTCCTGAGTTAATTTTGGTATTTGGTATCTGTCAAGGAAATTGTCCATTTCCTCCAGATTCTCCAGTTGTGTTGAGTATAGGCTCTTGTAGTAGGATCTGATGATTTTTTGGATTTCCTCAGTTTCCGTTGTTATATCTCCCTTTTCATTTCTAAGTTTGTTAAATTGGATACTTTCTCTGTGCCCTTTGGTCAGTCTGGCTAAGGGTTTATCTATCTTGTTGATTTTCTCAAAGAACCAGCTCCTGGTATTGTTGATTTTTTGTATGGTTCTCTTTGTTTCTACTTGATTGATTTCGGCCCTGAGTTTGATGATTTCCTGCCTTCTACTCCTCCTGGGCGAAATAGCTTCTTTTTGTTCTAGGGCTTTCAGGTGTGTCATTAAGCTGGTAATGTATGCTCTCTCCATTTTCTTTTTGGAGGCACTCAGGGCTATGAGTTTTCCTCTTAGCACTGCTTTCATTGTGTCCCATAGATTTGGGTATGTTGTGTTTTCATTTTCATTGTGTTCTAAAAAGTCTTTAATTTCTTTCTTTATTTCTTCCTTGACCAAGGTATCATTGAGTAGAGTATTGTTCAGTTTCCACGTGTATGTGGGCTTTCTGTTGTTTCTGTTGCTATTGAAGACCACTTTTACTCCATAGTGATCAGATAGGAGGCATGGGATTAGTTCGATCTTCTTATATTTGTTGAGGTCTGTCTTGTGACCAATTATATGGTCGATTTTGGAGAAGGTACCATGAGGTGCTGAGAAAAAGGTATATTCTTTTGTTTTAGGATAGAATGTTCTATATATATCTGTTAAATCTAATTGGTCCAAAGCTTCAATTAGTTTCATTGTGTCCCTGTTTAGTTTCTGTTTTCCTGATCGGTCCATTGAGGAAAGTGCAGTGTTGAAGTCACCCACAATTATTGTGTTAGGTGCAATGTGTGCTTTTAGTTTTAATAAAGTTTCTTTTATGAAAGAGGGTGCCCTTGCATTTGGGGCATAGATGTTCAGGATTGACAGTTCTTCTTTTTGTATTTTTCCTTTGACCAGCAAGAAGTGTCCCTCAGGGTCTCTTTTGATGACTTTGGGTTGAAAGTCAATTTTATCTGATATTAAAATGGCTACTCCAGCTTGTTTCCTGAGACCATTTGCTTGTAAAATTGTCTTCCAGCCTTTTACTCTAAGGTAGTGTTTGTCTTTGACCCTGAGGTGTGTTTCCTGTAAGCAGCAAAATGTAGGGTCCTGTTTACGTATCCATTCAGTTAGTCTGTGTCTTTTTATTGGGGCATTAAGTCCATTGATGTTAAGAGATATTAAGGAATAGTGATTGTTACTTCCTATCATTTTTGACGTTATTTTTTAAATTTGAATGCTTAACTTCTTTTGGGTTTGATGAAGGATTACTATCTTGTTTTTTCCAGGGTGAAGTTTCCCTCCTTGTATTGGTGTTGTCCTCCTATTATCCTTTTTAGGGCCGGGTTTGTGGATAGATATTGGGTAAACTTGGTTTTGTCATGAAATATCTTAGTTTCTCCATCTATGGTGATTGAGAGTTTTGCTGGATATAGTAGTTTTGGTTGGCATTTGTGTTCTCTTAGAGTCTGCATGAGATCTGCCCAGGACCTTCTAGCCTTCATAGTCTCAGGTGAAAAGTCTGCTGTGATTCTGATAGGTCTTCCTTTATATGTTACTTGGCCTTTTTCTCTTACTGCCTTTAGTATTCTTTCTTTGTTTAGAACATTTGGTGTTTTGATTATTATGTGACGGGAAGTATTTCTGTTCTGGTCCAGTCTGTTTGGAGTTCTGTAGGCTTCTTGTATATTCATGGGCATCTCTCTCTTTAGGTTAGGGAAGTTTTCTTCCATAATTTTATTGAAGATGTTTGCTGGCCCTTTAAGTTGTAAATCTTCACTCTCATCTATGCCTATAATCCTTAGGTTTGGTCTTCTCATTGTGTCCTGGATTTCCTGGATATTTTGGGTTACAAGCTTTTTGCATTTTGCATTTTCTTTAACTGTTGAGTCCATGGTTTCTATGGAATCTTCAGCATCTGAGATTCTTTCTTCTATCTCTTGTATTCTGTTGTTGATATTTGCATCTCTGTCCCCTGATTTCTTCCCAAGGCTTTCTATCTCCAAAGTTGTCTCCCTTTGAGTTTTCTTAGTTGTTTCTACTTCTGATTTTAGATCCTGGATGGTTTTGCTTAGCTCCTTCACTTGCATGTTTGTGTTTTCCTGTAATTCTTTAAGAGATTTTTGTGTTTCGTCTTTCATGACCTCAGCCTGTTGACCAAAGTTCTCCTGTATTTCTTTAAGAGATTTTTGTATTTCGTCTTTCATGACCTCAGCCTGTTGCCTAAAGTTCTCCTGAATTTCTTTAAGTGTTTTTTGCATTTCCTCCTTGTTGGCTTTTGTATTCTCCTGGATTTCTTTCAAAGATTTTTGTGTTTCCCTTGCAAGGGCTTCTAACTTTTGATCCATTTTCTCCTGAATTTCTTTATGTATGTCCTTCATGTGTTCCTGTACCAGCATCATGACCAGTGATTTTAAATCCAAATCTTGTTTTACTGGTGTGATGGGGTATCCAGGACATTTTGGTAGAGGAGAATTGGGTTCAGATGTTGCCATATTGCCTTGATTTCTGTTAGTGACGTTCCTGCGTTTGCCTTTTGCCATCTAGTTCTCACTGGTGTTAGTTTATCTTGTCAGTGCTGGACTCACCAGTGCAAGCTGCCCCTTCCCAGTTGGCCTCTGGTGCACAGCTTACCTCCTGCACTGCTTGTAGACAGTGTGCTGCTGACCAGGCTGTTCAGATCCCAAAGCAGGCACCCGAAGGCTCCCGCTGGGGCCCGCTGGATTCACTGGAGCACACTGACTTCTCCCAGCTGGCCGCCCGGAAGCCCAGCTAGCCACTTGCAGGACTTGGAGATGTAATGCTGCCGCCCAGACTGATCTGGATCCGGAAGCGGAGAGAGTAGAGCTAAGGGCTTCTGCCTGAGGCCTTGCCCCAGATTGTGTCTGTGGACCAGATGGAGCCTGTGTGCACCCCCAGGGAGTGCCGACGGTGTATGCTACTGTGACCTCCCCTGTGTTCCGCTCACTCCGCTGGGCAGCTGATCCGCCAACTGGGCTGTTGCACACAAGGTTAGCCTGGCCGCCCAGTCCCTGAGTCCAGGCAAAAGCCTGGGAGGCCAAGGTCCGAGCAAAGTTCCCCTAGGGCTATGACTGTTAATTGGGTCTGCCAGGTGACTAGGATGGCGGGCAGGCATGCGCGCCCGCGCTCCCTGAAAGCGCCGGGAGAGTCTGCTTTGCTAACAATCACCTGGGCGGGTTGACTCACAGATGGCCCACCAAGCCGCCCAGTTCTTGGGGTCAGTCCTGTGCCTTTTGGGGCCTGGACCCCCGCTTTGTTAGCCTTAGGCTATGCCTGTTACAGGTCTGCCCGCCTGAGCTCTCTGTCGTCCTGCAGGCAAAATGGCGGTGGCGCGCTCGCAGGCCTGGGCAAAAAACCTCCTGGCTGGGTTGGCACCCGATGGCCCCCCGACCTGCCCAGGGCCTGGGTGCAGGCCAACGCCCATCAGGCTCAGACCACCGCGGTGTTGGCCTCGGATTATGTTTGTGTACCTCAGTCTGTCCGTTCCCCGGAGTCCGGAACCAAGATGGATGCACCTCTCCTGACTGGTGGGAGGCCGAGTTCTGAAGTGGCCTCCGTGCAGGAAAGGCGCCGCACAACTGCAGCTGCTTGCTGCCCAGCTGGTCAGCGAAGGTCAGTGGTCGTGGGCGCAGGGCCTAACTGGTCCCTGTGATGCCTTGGTTCCACTGCTGATGGCCCTTCAGCTGGAGCAGCCACTGCTGCCGCTGCCGCCGCCGCCGTCGCCCCATATATTCCTTTTTTTATTTTCTTAATTTACATTTCAAATGGTATTCCCTTTCCTGGTTTCCCCTCCAAAAATCCCCTATCCCAACACCACTTCCCCTACTCGCCAACCCACCCACTCCCTCTTCCCTGTCCTGGCATTCCCCTACACTGAGGCACCCAGCATTCTCAGGACCAAGGGCCCCTCCTCCCTTTGATGACCAACAGGGCCATCTTCTGCTTGAGCTTCATTTGGTCTGTGAATTGTATCTTGGGTATTCCAAGCTTCTGGGCTAGTATCCACTTATCAGTGAGTGCATACCATGAGTGTTCTTTTACCTCACTCAGGATGAGTTTTTCAGTTCTATCCGTTTGCCTAAGATTTTCATGAATTCATTGTTTTTAATAGCTAAGTAGTATTCCATTGTATAAATATACCACATTTTCTGTATCCATTCCTCTGTTGAGGAACATCTGCGTTCTTTCAAGCTTCTGGTTATTATAAATAAGGCTGCTATGAACATAGTGGAGCATGTGTCTTTCTTCTGGGTATATGCCCAGGAGTGGTATAGCTGTGTCTCCAGTAGTACAACATCCCATTTTCTGAGGAACCTCCAAACCGATTTCCAGAGTGGTTGTACCAGCTTGCAATCCCACCAGCAGTCATCTTTTCTTTTAGCCTCTGACTTTCAATTCGAATCTCTCAAATGCCTAATAATTTTCATTTTTCATTATTTCATTTCATATTCACTTCATAATTTCATTAACCAATTTTCTTTTAAGATACAGTTATTTGAAACATATTCCTCATGCTCCAAAAGAAATTTCAAGACCGCAGATATTCTTATTCTTTTTTCTTTTTTTTATTAGATATATTCTTTATTTACATTTCAAATGATTTCCCCTTTCCTGGCTCCCCACTCCCCGAAAGTTCCATAAGCCTTCTTCCCTCCCCCTGTTCTCCCGTGCACACCTTCCCACTTCCCTGTTCTGATATTGCCCTATACTGCTGCACTGAGCTGTTCCAGAACCAGGGGACAATCCTCTGTTCTTGGACATCATTTGACATGTGGATTTTGTCTTGGGTATTCCACGTTTCTAAGCTAATATCTGCTTATCAGTGAGTGCATACCATGATTGATCTTTTGAGACTGTGTTACCTCACTTAGTATGATGTTCTCCAGCTCCATCCATTTGTCTAAGAATTTCATGAATTCATTGTTTCTAATGGCTAACTAGTACTCCATTGTGTATATTTACCACATTTTTTTTAATCCATTCCTCCGTTGAGGGACATCTGGGTTCTTTCCAGCTTCTGGCTATTATAAATAGGGCTGCTATGAACATAGTGGAGCATGTATCCTTATTACATGTGGGGAATCCTCTGGGTATATGCCTGGGAGTGGTATAGCGGGTCCTCCGGAAGTGATGTGCCCAGTTTCTGAGGAACTGCCAGACTGATTTCCAGAGTGGTTGTACCAATTTGCATCCCTACCAGCAGTGGAGGAGTTTTCCTCTTTCTCCACATCCTTGCCAATACCTGCTGTCTCCTGAGTTTTTAATCTTAGCCATTCTGACTGGTGTGAGGTGAAATCTTAGGGTTGTTTTGATTTGCATTTCCCTAATGAATAATGATGTTGAACATTTTTTTAAGATGCTTCTCAGCCATCTGAAGTACTTCAGGTGAAAATTCTTTGTTTAGCTCTGTACCCCATTTTTAATAGGATTATTTGGTTTTCTGGGGTCTACCTTCTTGAGTTGTTTGTATATATTGGATATTAGCCCTCTGTCAGATGTAGGGTTGGTGAAGATCTTTTCCCAATTTGTTGGTTGCCAATGTGTCCTTTTGATCATGTCCTTTGCCTTACAGAAACTTCATAATTTTATGAGGTCCCATTTGTCAATTTTTGATCTTAGATCAAAAGCTATTGGTGTTCTGTTCAGGAACCTTCCCCCTTTACCCATGTCCT
Source organism: Apodemus sylvaticus (assembly GCF_947179515.1). NCBI lineage: Eukaryota > Metazoa > Chordata > Mammalia > Rodentia > Muridae > Apodemus > Apodemus sylvaticus. Next base: position 21,922,630 of record NC_067479.1, read on the forward strand.
CAAGGATCTTCCCCAGTTTCTTTTCTATTAGTTTCAGTGTGTCTGGCTTTACGTGGTGGTCCTTGATCCACTTGGAGTTGAGCTTAGTTCAAGGAGATAAGGATGGACCAATTCAAATTCTTCTGCATGCTGACCTCCAGTTGAACCAGTACCATTTGTTGAAAAGACTATCTTTTTTCCACTGGATGTTTTCAGCTCCTTTGTCAAAGATCAAGTGGCCATAGGTGTGTGGGTTCATTTCTGGATCTTCAATCCTATTCTATTGATCTGCCTGCCTGTCACTGTACCAATACCATGCAGTTTTTAACACTATTGCTCGAGGTCCGGGATACTGATTCCCCCAGAATTGCTTTTGTTGTTGAGAATAGTTTTAGCTATCCTGTGTCTTTTGTTACTCCAGATGAATTTGAGAATTGCTCTTTCTAACTCTATGAAGAACTGAGTTGGGATTTTGATGGGTAATGTGTTGAATCTGTATATTGCTTTTGACAAAATGGCCATTTTAACTATATTAATCCTGCCAAACCACTAGCATGGGAGATTTTTCCATTTTCTGAGGTCTTCTTTGATTTCCTTCTTCAGTGACTTGAAGTTCTTGTCATACAAATCTTTCACTTATTTGGTCAGAGTCACACCAAGGTACTTTATATTGTTTGTGGCTATTGGGAAGGGTGTCGTTTCCCTAATTTCTTTCTCAGCCTGTTTATCCTTTGAGTATAGGAAGGCTACTGATTTGCTTGAGTTGATTTTATAACCTGCCACTTTGCTGAAGTTGTTTATCAGCTGTAGGAGTTCTCTAGTGGAGTTTTTTGGGTCACTTAAGTAGACTATCATATCATCTGCAAATAGTGATAGTTTGACTTCTTCCTTTCCAATTTGTATCTCTTTGACCTCCTTATGTTTTCTAAATGCTCTAGCTAGTACCTCAGGTACAATATTAAAAAGATATGGAGAGAGGGGGCAGCCTTGTCTAGTCCCTGATTTTAGTGGGATTGCTTCAAGTTTCTCTCCATTTAGTTTGATGTTGGCTACCGGTTTGCTGTATATTGCTTTTATTATGTTTAGGTATGGGCCTTGAATTCCTGTTCTTTCCAAGACTTTAAGCATGAAAGGATGCTGAAGACCACAGGTATTCTGTTTACTCATTTTTTATTTACATATCCGTTGTCTAAAATTGGGTGGGGCAGTAGGGAGGATCTGAGAGGAGACAGGGGAGAATAAACCTAGTCTTCTCTCTCGGAAGTAGCCAGCTCTAGTTGATCAAAGAAAACCGTGAATTCTTACTTCTCCCTTCTTCCTTTCATTCTTGTCCCCATTTTTCTCCTTATCCTCATCTTCCTTCACTTGATGTATAGAAAAGCAAATGTGATTTTTTTTTTTTATAAATGTTATGAAAACTACAAAAGTAGACCCAAGATGCATGGACAAATGATTAGTCATCTGTGTAAATACTTGCAATATTTTTAAGGACAAGTAAGTAAAATGTTGCTGGGCCATGCCTAAATAAAGTCATCATAAGCTTGGTCATCCAGGGCTGAAACCTATGGGCCTCTTGTTTCTAAAATGAAACCTAAGTTAGTTCTACACTTCAGGTCTTGAGCTAGTCTTTTAGTTCTATATTTCAGGTCGTGAAATAGTCTTCCTGTTTTCTGTCCCATTTCTGGTGTAATATCACCATTCTTCCATTGCTACAACCATCCAGAATGAAATTACCAAACTGATTCCCTTTATCATTTACATGATTTATATCAGCAAATACTCATTCCTTCTGTGAAAGAACCATGAAGAATTTACCACCTACTCAGCTTCGTTTCTGTACTAGGCCTTCAGTTGTTAAGAAAACAACAAAGTAACACTTTGGTTGGTGGTTTAGTCCCTGGGAGCTCTGGGGGTACTGGTTGGTACATATTATTGTCTCTCCTATGGGACTGCAAACCTCTTCAGCTTCTTGGGTCTTCTCTCTAGCTCCACCATTGGGGACCCTATGCTCAGTCCATTGGTTGGCTGTGAGTCATGGATGTTTTGATCCACTTTCCAATAAGGATCAAAGTATCCACAGTTTGGTCTTCCTTCTTCTTGAGCTTCATGTGGTTCGTGAATTGTATCTTGGGTATTCTGAGCTTTTGGGCTAATATCTACTTATCAGCGATTGCATACCAAAGAGTACACATGGAAAGACCTATGACTCCAGCTACATATGTGGCAGAGGATGGCCTTTTCAGACATCAATGAGAGGAGAGGCCATTGGTCCTGTGAAGGCTTGATGCACCATTGCAGGGGAATGCTAGGTCAGGAAAGGGGGTGGGGGAGATTGGTGAGCAGGGGGAGGGGGAGGGGATAGGGGGTTTTAGAGGAGAAACAAAGAAAGGGGATACATTTAAAATGTACATAAAGCAAATATCTAATAAAAAATTTTTTAAAAAAAGAGTAACATTGACAAATACATACCTAACCCCCAAAAGTGATTTAATACACTTTGAAAAGGAAATGTGAAAATTCTCACACTTTTCACAAAAAAAAAAAAAAAACAAAAAAAAAAAAACAACAGTAAAACAGGAACAAATCTAAACAAGGAAATTAATGAGGTGGACGCTGAAGACTGTAAACATTGGTGAAAGATATTAAAGCCAGCAGAAAGTTCCTAGGTTCAACAACTGGAAGTACTACTGTTACTGTTAATGTTAAAACCCAAAGCAATCTACAGATTCAGTACAGTCCCTGTCCAAATTGTAAGTATACACTTTACATAAATAGAAAAGCAGTACTAAAATGCCCATGAAGCCACAGAAGACCACAGACAAACAACACAATCACGACTGAAGCATATATCCTATATGATAAAGCTACTGTGGTCACAGCAGTGTTTCCTGGCACAAAGTCCACAGAGATGGCGCAGAATAAAGAGTTCAGCAGTAAAGCCTCACACCCGAAGCCAGCGGATCTCCCTCCAGGACACCAAAATACCCCGGGGTGGTGGGTGGTGGTGGTGGTTGGGGGTGTGTGTTGGGGGGGAAGAAGAGTCTCTTCCGTAAAGGATATTGGGAAACCCAGATATTGTTACTGAAAAGAATGAAACTGTACTCATCTTTTTTCAATGTTAACTCAAAATATATGTAAGATTTAACTGTAGGATCTGAACCTACAAAGCTCCTAAAAAAGTATACAAGGAAACCTTCACAATGGTCTTGGTGATGGTGGTCTGATAAAATAACAAAAATGGGTAAAGGAAGCAAAACTAGGTAAGTGGGTTGTGCCAAACAAAATTAGCTGAAAAAAGAAAATACGTTTTGCATGGCAACAGGGTGATCTACAGAAGGGCAAGAAACTCTAGAGGGAAGGAGAAAATATTTGCAATCACCATGTCTAAGAAAGAGCTAATATCCAAGATACATAAGGCAAGCCTAACGTGGTGACTATCCTACAAGAGTTGTCACCTCCCTAAAGGCATCTGCTCAGCTGATCCTGTGTCACACACTCACAGCTGACCTATGCTCCCTGTCAATCTTCCTCCTCTACCAGGAAAATGTCAGCAGGCCCCTGGACTGTTCCAGAATCTTTGGTATTCAGGTCTTATGTTCAGCACTCCTCATTTTTTTCAGTAAGTCTGGAATTTAAGCTTCTGGCTGTGTAAGTATCTAAGTCGTCCCTTTAAATATACATATAAAATATATCTTTGTTCTAGTATTGATGATAAAAAATAACAAACAAAGGAAACATTCTTTTCAAAGCTTCCTCAATATGCCTATGCACCTTTTCTTTCTGTCCACATTGTTCTTTTATTTATTTAACAATTAAGTCTGATGTGTTTCGCAAACTCATTAGACGACTGAATTTTTTCATCAGCATCAGTTCTTGAAAAAACTCTGGAAAGTCATGTTTACACAAAGCTTGGAAAAGCAGTGGATAAATATTAGAGAAACATTCCAGTCAATTTTGCACAGGTCAAAACCCCAACATTTTTTCTAGTATCATGCCCCTTGTTTTTTTTTTTTTTTTACAACCTCAGATATGCGCTAGCTTCTGGTGCTGGCGGAACGCAGCTGACCTCACACACACATTTCTGTCAGTGATGGTTTGAAGATGATAAAGTAGTCCAGAGCAAATATCTCCAGTCTCTGATAGCACGAGGCACTTTGTGTGCAAAAAGCAATGGTCTGGATCAGACTCAAGCTCTAGAAAGCAGGACAGTAGTTTCTCATCATAAACACATTATTCCTGTGGAGTCTAAGGAGAATAGCAGAGGTAGGGAAGGCTTTGAAAACAGAATACATGTTCCTCGTGACTTCCCTTGTGAACAGGAGCCTCAGATCAGCCTGCAGTGGACATCAGAGAGATTCACGTTGCCCCACTGTGATGAATAATGAAACACAATGCATAATTGTCAGCCAGTTCTTAGAACCTCCTCAGACCCCAGCTACCATGCAGAATGCATTACCTCAGGCTCCACAGGGTCACGAGGGAGGTAACCAAGTGTCGGAACAAGTAAATAGACAGTATTGTACCAAAGTCCTGTCGTTATGACAACCCTCTAGAAATGCCGGAATCCCATTTTCTCAGCTGCTTTCACTGCTCTGAGGGGAAAGAACAAACGGCCTTTGCAAACAGCAACCCTGGATAGTCTCCGACTTAACAGTTCCACCATAGACCTGCCCACACAAGTGACATTTTTTTTTCTTCCTTTACAGCAAAATAACATCAAAATATTCTTCTCATGTGAATGGTGCTCAATCTTTTGCAAAATGAAGTAGTGATACAGGAAATCTCATTAAATTGCATTTCTATTATAACTGATAGAGATTTCCCAGCACATGCTGAATCAAACGTCCATGTTTGAGGGGCCAGCAAGAGTTCTTTCTCTGGTCAGCATGAAGGACTTAAGTAGCTGAAGGCATCTCTGTGGTGTGAGAGGCTGACAGAAAGCAGCAGTGTCCTGTCATCCCTGACACTTTATCCATACACAAGAGGGGCATGAGACTTAGGAAAAATTAGTATGGCTTCATCTCTGGGCCAACGTCTTGTCAAGAAAAAGTGTGCAGCTTTGTCCACTGTCCACACATTAGCTCACAATGCAGAAAATATAAGGGTCACCTGGCTTTCCAGTGCCGGCCCACATAGCACTCTCTGCCCCGCTTAATACAAAACACGCATGTGTATTTCCTCCCTTGAAATTAGTAAAACTTATTATTTTTAGTTTTTTTATATATTGCTAACTCTACCATTCAACATAAGTCATATGAGGCCGGAAAACATTTATCTCACCTAACTTTCTTTTCCTAGGATCTCAGGATGCCACAAAAGAAAAGTTCAAGGCATATCTACTGGATAAATGAGTTAATCAATGAATCACTCAGCTCTTCGTTCTCAGCCATAGATTGGGGGAATACACAGTATATAGTATAATATTTCTCTTAATACTAAATATGTGATAAATTTGAAACATTTCATGAAGTAAACATGCAGTTGACATGAGCTGTTGCAATTACTCAATACCAAAATGTTCTAAATTCAGAGAAAATCTAAAGCTTACGAGGAAAAATAATCCTTTCATAAAACAATTTGTATTTCCTAATTCATGAAATGTGGGGGGTTGTGTGTGTTGTATGTGTGTGTGTATGGTGAATGTCATGTATGTGGTGTATATGTCATGTGTATGTCATGTGTGTCTGTGTAGTGTGTATGGTATGTGTATGCATGTGTGTGTAAGGCGTGTGTGTATGTGTGTGCTCTGTGGTATGTAGTATGTGTATGTGATATGTGTATGTGATGTGTGTCTGTGTGTCTGTGTGTCTGTGTGGTATGTGTATGTATGTGTGAGGTGTGTATGTGGTATGTGTACTGTGTGAATGTGCTATGTGTAGGTGGTATGTGTGGGGTCTGTGGGGTGTGGTGTGTGTGTGTGTGTGTGTGTGTGTGTGTGTGTGTAGATCAAAGGACTACATGCCAGGGTCAGTCCTCACCTACCAATGGGTCCTAATAATTTAACTCAGATCAGGATGTGACCCAGAAGCAAGTACCTTACCTCACTGAGTCATAGGACTGGACCAAGAGGATGGATATTCTTTTTTTTTTTTTAAGTATTTTTTATTAGATATTTTCTTTAGTTACATTTCAAAAGTTATCCCCTTTTCCAGTTTCCCCTTTCCTGGAAACCTCCCATCCCATCTGTCCTCCTCCTACTTCTGTGAGGGTGTTCCTCCACCCACCCACTCCTGACTCCCCACCCTCGATTCCCCTACACTGGGGCATCTATCAGACCAAGGATCGCTCCTCCCATTGATGCCTGACAAGACTGACCTCTGCTACATATGCAGCTGGAGCCATGCGTATTCCTTGGTTGGTGACTTAGTCTCTGGGAGCTCTGGGGGATCTGGTTGGTTGATATTGTTGTTCTTCCTATGGGGTTTCAAACCCCTTCAGCTCCTTCAGTCTTTCCCCTAACTCCTCCATTTGGGACCCCATGCTCAGTCCAATGGTTGGCTGTGAGCATCTGCCTCTGTATTTGTCAGGCTCTGGCAGAGCCTCCCAGGTGACAGCTATATCAGGCTCCTGTCAGCAAGCACTTCTTGGCATCCACAATAGTGTCCAGGTTTGGTGACTGTATATGGGATGGATCCCCAGGTGGGACAGTCTCTGGATGGTCTTTTCTTCAGTCTCTGCTCTATACTTTGTCTGCATATTTGCTCCCGTAAGTATTTTGTTCCCCTTTCGGAAGCAACAAGATACAATTCAAAGACAACATGGAGCTCAAGAAGAAGGAAGACCAAAGTGTGGGTGTTTAGGTCATTCTTAGAGGATATATATTCTTAATATTGCTTTATATATATCAGAGTTGTCATATATAAAGGCTTCTATTTTATGAGATAATTTTAACATTTAAAAACAAAGAGGATCTGAGGATGTAGCTCAGTGGTAGAGCCCTTGCCTAGAATTTATGAGGCACAATGTTCAATCCCCAACACACACACACACACACACACACACTGGGGAGGTAGGGGTAAGAGAGAGAAGGAGGGAGAGAAAGAAGGGGGTTATCATTATACATAAAAAACAAATTTTTGAGTGTAGATACAACTCTTCATGGGTTTAGGGATGAACTTGAGCTGGGCTTGGCACTCTGTATTTTTGTTTCACATTTAATTAAAAAATGCAGTGGATGCCTATATTGTTAGAGAATCCTGAGGAGAAGTGCAAGATGAGAAAAGAGCCATCGTGAGAACGTGGTACCTGCAGGCAAAGGAGGCTCACCCAGAAGACGACCTGACTCAGGCTGCAAACTCAAATGAACATCTACATAACTCCACAGAGGCAACTCTCACAGCAAGGCAGAAACTTTAGCAAGGACAGCAAAACAGGGCCAACCAACCAATCATGCTAAAAGGCAACCTTCTAGAAAACAATTTATAATACACATTGAAGAATATTATTCATTATGTTGTGCGTGCTCTCTTCTTGGTTAAGTTGCCCTTTTCAGATACACCTGCCAGAAATGAAATAAGTTTTGAACAATGGAGAATTAAATTTGTATTTGTTTATTTAATGGGGAATGCTTTTTATTTTTTTATTTTATATTTTTATTTTTTTTTTCTGTGGCAAGAAGTCTATTGGAAGTTGATTGTAGGCAATAATTTAGTGCAGTGCAATAGCTGGCCTCCAATCTTGCCACTTCTCTTGAGCTTGTATTCTGAATCATAAAGCCAACTTCATAGTGGGAGAGGATGTGCCTAACCCTGCAGAGATTTGATGTACCAGGGAACCCCCTTTCAGAGGAGAAGGAGAAGGGTTATGGGGAGGAGTACTGTGTGGGAGACTGGGAACTGGGTGGCATTTGGGATGTAAATGAAATAATTAAAAAAATAAGGCCAACTCATTAGAGAATTCAAGGTTTAAAAAGAAAAGTGCTGACTATGTCATGCTGGTGATGGTTAACCTCTGCTGCAGCGTCTCTCTTCCCTCTTATTATGTGGAGTCACTTAGCATTCCCAACTATGGCAGAGACAGAGGAACCAGATTATAGATGACATGGAAAGACGAAGGACAAGTTGAGATAACCAACTTGTAACACCTCCACCTTTCTTTCTTGTCATTATTGTAAGTGGGTTGTTTTTTTTTAAATTATACCTCGTTCCAAATTTATACTAAAATATTTCTAAAAGTAGTTTTATTTAAAAAAAAAAAAGGTTAAAGAGCTAAAGATGGCTCAGTAGTTAGGAACATATATTGACCTTGCAGAAGACCCCTAAGTAAGGGTCCAACACCCTTGACAGGTGGCTCACTATTGCCTATACCAAGGATTCAGGAGATCCAAAACTCTTGTCTGGCCTCCAGAGCTACTTGGACTCAATGTTCAAATAGACACATAAAGATGAGTGAACTTTTAAGTTAATTTTCCTCTTTCAAATTAATACAGCATCATCAAAGATAATTTCCACTTATTAAAACCCTTGTAAAATTTTGTTGGCAAGGGAAGTCTTTAAAACCCAAACCAAGTGCATGCCCTGCTTAGAGGATTTCCTAAGTCTTGAATAAGTTATATTTTCTAAAAAAAAATTGTCAGCTCTTTGGGAATTCAAACTATTCAGGTTACATAATTCTTTTCCAATTCAGTTGATAGAGAACTGCACAAATGTCACAATGTTGGCTATGTGGTCTCTGAAGAAGGCATAAATATGAAAGTATGAACTGTGATTTTACTGTTGAAACAGCCCTAGCTAGATCTCTGCTTATCTATGTTGAAAGACCATTTGCGTAAAAGAAGTTCCATATTTTATTTTTAGAAGGCTACGAGGAAAAAGAACATCCAAACAGGACATCCAAACAGAAATGAGACATTTCTTCCACAATTTTAATTTAAGATTAGTGTTTTATTGCTTTTGAGTTTGGCTCTTTTGAAAAAAAATCCTTCTTGGAATTAGTCAAATTTGCTACTGTGAAACCCAGTTCAGACCAATTCAGTTTCACTTATTGGACACTTATTCTGTTAATTATGTCTATAGTCAGTGTGGGAGGAGCGTGTTCTGTAGTAGAAAGGGAATCGATGGACTGAGGGTGGGATGAGATGGTTTCCCAAGTCCACGAAATGTTTCCGAGGAAACAGGGGCAATGCCACTTCAGTTCTACAAAACTAAACAGACTAAGGAATTCTTGGGAACTTGGCCTGAGTCACTCTACTGAGCTGCCTTGGGGCTATGTCTCATTCATAGGCAGCTAACAAGATGGTTGGAAATGCATGTCTGCATGAGTTACTTTTATGATTTGTGACCAAACACATGACAAGAAGTATGGATGGCTGTATCCTGGCTCCTGGTTTGAGGCCTAAGGTCTGTAATGGCAATTAAGGCAGGGTGGCAGGTGGTCCTGGGCAGTGGGAACAGGAGGAAACCTACTTGGAAGAACTCAGTAGATCAGCAAGTAGTGACTCAGGTCAGAATAGACCTGGCTATAAACCACAAAAGCTATTCCCACTGATTCACTTACTTCAGCAAATTGGGGAAAGATCTTTACCAACCCTACATCCAACAGAGGGCTAATATCCAAGATATACAAAGAACTCAAAAAGGTAGACTTCAGAGAGTCAAATAACCCTATTAAAAAATGGGGTACAGAGCTAAACAAAGAATTTTCACCTGAGGAATATCAAATGGCTGAGAAGCACCTAAAAAAAAAAAAAAAAATGTTCAGCATCCTTAGTCATCAGGGAAATGCAAATCAAAACAACCCTGAGATTTCACCTCACACCAGTCAGAATGACTGAGATCAAAAACTCAGGAGAAAACAGGTGCTGGCAAGGATGTGGAGAAAGAGGAAAACTCCTCCACTGCTGGTGGGGTTGCAAGCTGGTACAACCACTCTGGAAATCAGTCTGGCGGTTCCTCAGAAAACTGGGCATGAAACTACCAGAGGATCCGGCTATACCACTCCTGGGCATATACCCAGAGGATTCCCCAGCATGTAATAAGGATATGTGCTCCACTGTGTTCATAGCAGCCCTATTTATAATAGCCAGAAGCTGGAAAGAACCCAGATGTCCCTCAAAGGAGGAATGGATACAGAAAATGTGGTATATTTACACGGTGGAGTACTACTCAGCTATTAAAAACAATGAATTCATGAAATTCTTAGGCAAGTGGGTGGAACTGGAGAATGTCATCCTGAGTGTGGTGACCCAATCACAAAAGAGCACACATGGTATGCATTCACTGATAAGTGGATATTAGCCTAGAAGCTTGGAATACCCAAGACACAATTCACACATCAAATGATGCCCAAGAAGAAGGAAGGAGAGGCCCCTAGTACTGGAAAGGCTCAGGGCAGCAGTGTAGTGGAATACCAGGACAGGGAAGTGGGAGGGAGGTTGATTGGAGAATAGGGGGAGGGAAGAGGGCTTATGGGGCTTTGGGGGAGGGGGATCCAGAAAAGGGGAAATCATTTGAAATGTAAATAAAGAATATATCGAATAAAAAAGGAACAAATGAGGATGATAACTATTATTTGATTGAGTATTAATAAATGTGAAAATTGGAAAAAAAAAAAAAGAAAGAAAACTCAGATTCTGATGTACTTGAAGAGGACCATAACATCTTACAGTTATAATGGAAAACAGTATGGAGACAAGCCATAGAACTGCCTATCTATGGTACCTACCCAAATGGAATTGCATTAACTTAGGATTGAGAGATGGCATCTTTCCTCCCATAGTCATTGCTGGCTAATGCATAATAACCACAATCTAGGGGAAGAATGTCCCCAGTAGATGAACCAACAACAGATAAAACATACACATACAATGGATTCCTCCTTGAAAAATAAGGAAACCCTGTTGCTGCTCATAAGAGCATGCATGGTTCTGAAGAATTTTTTCTAAGTGATATGTTACACATGAGGACATATACAACAGGCTTTCTCTCCTATGAAGCCCCTGAAACAATTCAAAACATATGAGCAGACAGACACTAGACAGGCTACTGCCCGAGGCCGCGGGAAGAGAGGAGTGTGGAGAACTGCTGCTCTGTGAGTCTGTAGTTGTAATTACACACAGTGACATCCAGAAATCCACTGCTCGTCCTAGTGTCTGCAGCTTGGGAATCAGGTGCTGTGTTAAAGGCTACTGCTATAAACAAGCAAGCAAGCAAAGAAAGAAATGAGACACACAGTTGGGGTAGCAGGTTGAATAAAGGCAGGGAATCCATGGGGCGAAAAATATGAGGCAGTCGGAGGATCTGGACGGTGGTCCAGAGGAGCTGAAGGGGTATATAGCCCCATGGAAAGAACAATGACTTCGGACACCCAGACACCCCAAGACTCCCAGGGACTGAACCATCAACCAAGGGGTATACATGGTTCCAGCCAAAAATGGGGCAGAGGAATTCCTTGTTGGGCATCAGTGGGAGGAGTGGTCTTTGGTCAGTTAAGGCTCAATAGACGGAAGGGGGGCTTTTGTGAGGGGGGGAAATTGGGAAAGGTCTTACCATTGGCAATGTAGATGAAGAAGATACTCAATAAAAATAAATGGAAAAAAAAATGGAAAAAAAAAGAGTTGGCGGAGTTAAGGGTATGCTGGGGATCACTAAGATACTCTGTTTCTAAATGTGTGAAATTCTTCATAAAATGAAATTTAAAATACATATAAGGTTAAGAAGGAAAACCATAATACTTTAAAAAAAAACTGAGATCTAATTAAAGAAAACTTAAAAACAGCTCATATTTTCCCCCTAAGAACTGATTCTTGTTTACTTATTCACTGGGGCTTTTGTTTCCACCCTTGGTGATTTATTTTGTTTAGATGGCCATATGTGGCCCTTGCCAATCTCCAGTTCTCAGCCTTCCCATCTCCAGGTCCCAAATGCTGGAAGTACAGACATGTTCCGCCACCCCAGCCTCTGATTTGGTTTGTATGCCTGGGCTTCCTTTTCCTTTCTCATAGTCAGTTACTCCGGTACAAATAATACAAGTGTCTGGTACTTGTTCCCACACTTCCAAAGTGCATTCCCGTCTAGTGTCCCTGTAACTTCTTCCAGATCCACCCTTGGAAGCTTGCTACACTGGTCGTCATCCCGTCCTAACATTTGCTATCCTAGGAGGCTGTTCAGCTACTTCCTTTGACTTCTGACGGGTTTCATTTGGGGTCTAAATCATTAATTTCATTCCTCCCTAATTTGACAGCCTCCTTGTTCACCTAAAGATGTTGTGTTGATTCCTAAAGGTACCAAATACTTTTCTTTGTGCACTCTAATCTGCTAGTTTTTTAAGACACACTTATTTGCCTGAAGATGTGTTCTGCTATGGAATATTGAAACGTATGAATTATAATATATATGTCTACATGTTTCTTTCTAAAACACGATATACTTATCTTTCATCTTATGCCCATCTTTCACCCTAAGATAAAATATATTGTGTAATTACTTAGTCTGATAAAATTAATGTCAACTACTCAGAAATTGATTACTTCATATTTTAGTGAAGGCATTTGCTGGGTTTGTACTTCCTCAAGACTGGTTATTGCAATTCCTTCTAAGTAACACAGGATTTAAAAAAACTACAACTATGAGCTATTCTCAGGGTTACATACTTTGGCTATTAAAAATATTTGTACAAATCTGCAACTAAATAATAAGATTGTTGAAAAATATGAAATACATCTTTTTCTCATAGTTTGGATCTCAATCTTTTGAGATATCATTGCCTGCTGAGGACTGAGTTGGCCTGTGTTGAGATAGTTTCAGATGCCTTTACTCTGCAGCCACTAACTATTAAAGAGAACTTACCATAAAGCCTTACTTGTGTCAACCTTAGAGGAATGTAGCTTGCCTGGGGCCATGGTCTCCCCAGCACATCCATAAAAATGAGTATCTTAGCAGAACCTACAATGTTGACCTACACAACACTACAAGGGCCCCTTGATTTGGCGAACAGCATCTGAGGCTCAGGGCATCATGGGATTAAGGACAAAATTGGCTTTCTGTTTTTAAAACTCAGATGTATCATCTTAGAGAGTCTCAATTAAAATTTTTCATCATCCAGAACACTTTGTCTCTAAACCAGAAAATACAGTACTTTAATATTTTTTTATTTTATTTTTTGTTTTTGTTTTTGTTTTGTTTTGTTTTGTTTTGTTTTTTTCAAGACAGGGTTTCTCTGTATAGCCCTGGCTGTCCTGGAACTCACGCTGTAGACCAGGCTGGCCTTGAACTCAGAAATCCACCTGCCTCTGCCTCCCAAGTGCTGGGATTAAAGGCATGCACCACCTCTGCCCGACGTACTTTAATATTTTTATTGGGTAAAATTATATTTTCACATAGAACCTTTCCCATCTGGTCATTTTTCTTGAACATTTGGGTAATCAATCTTTGAAATTTGTGAGTATGGTATGATGAAGCCATTTATGGATTATCAGAGTGACTTATATGTGAAATTCCACAAGTACTTCTCATCCCCTACACATGGATGTACATGTGTGTTAAAACATGTTCTTTGATGGTGCAACCAGTTTGGAAATCAGTCTGGCAGTTCCTCAGAAAACTGGGCATGTCACTTCCTGAGGACCCTGTTATACCACTCCTGGGCATATATCCAGAGGATTCTTCAGCATGCAATAAGGACACATGCTCCACTATGTTCGTAGCAGCCCTATTTGTAGTAGCCAGAAGCTGGAAAGAACCCAGGTGTCCTTCAACGGAGGAATGGATACAAAAAATGTGGTATATTTACACAATGGAGTATTATTCAGCCATTAGAAACAATGAATTCATGAAATTCTTAGACAAATGGATGGAGCTGGAGAACATCATACTAAGTGAGGTAACCCAGTCTCAAAAGATCAATCATGGTATGCACTCACTGATAAGTGGATATTAGCCTAGAAACTTTGAATACCCAGGACATAATCCACAAATTAAATGATGTCTAAAAAGAATGGAGGAGTGGCCCCTGGTTCTGGAAAGACTCAGTGTAAGAGTATAGGAGAATTCCAGAACAGGGAAGTGGGAAGGGGTGGGGTGGATGGAAGAACAGGGGGACGGAAGTGGGCTTATGGGACTTGCAGGGAGTGGGGACCCAGAAAAGGAGAAATCATTTGAAATGTAAATAAAAAATATATCAATTAAAAAAAAAAGAAACCTTGACATTGTTTCTTTTTAATCCCTCTAACTATTTTGTTTCAGCCTTCTTCCCTTTCACCCATGCTTATTGATTTTTCCAAAGTGATGTCTTTGATGTGTGTTCAATGCACTCCTCTCAGTTGCGTTTCAACCACTTCCCTACGTTATCCAGAGAGCGTATAGTTTATCTTCTCTATACACTTCCCTATTGGGAATGTCTTCTTTGTGGATCTTCTGGACACTTTTAAGATATTCTCACATCTCCCTTGCTCAGTGGGTGGAAATTCATGCCTGGTGCTGTAATTCTGGCCAACTACCCTGTGGGTGACGAGGTCATGGGTCCAGAGAAGAACCTGATAAGCCCCTTTCTAAACCCGCATTTCTGAATACTTATCCTTATCCCCATAGATAAATGTCGTTCTCACTTCTCACCAAAAGAGCTTCTTTTTGCAGTGGATGGAGACCATTACAGAAATACCAACCGCTTTCTAACTTATTGTTTTCTTTTTCCTTACTGGCCCTTTGAAAGTTTAGGGCAATGTGTTTAGATAATAATTCATCCCTCCTCCCTGACTCTTCCTAAATCCATCCCACTTCCCTACCCATTCAATTTTGTGTCCTTGTTTTTTAAACCCTTCAAGATTAATTTATGCTGTTCAAATATTCTTAGATATATGATTTTCCAATGGAGTATGATTGACTTATGAGAGGCTACGCTCTTAGAGAAAACTGTCTCCCGCTCTCCCAGCAGCTAATAACTGTCCTTAGTTCTACGGTGTGCCCAACTCCCCTGTCCATCCTGGGATTCTGTCTGGCTTGGGCTTGCACGTATTTTGTGCGTGCTTTCATAACTGCTGTGAGCTCATACGTGTGGCTGCCCTGCTATGTCCAGAAAATGTCTTGTTCTTATCTACTGCTCCTTGCTCTTGCATTCTTTTTGCCCCCATCCTTCAGTGATCCCAGAGCCTGGGGGAGGGCAGTGTGTTTGCTTCCTTTAAGCCTGAGCATTCTGCAGGCTCTTACTCTCTGCACTTGAACAAATCTTGTTGAGAAAAATGTAGAGCAACAGGAATGCTCATCTATCCGTGGGGGGGGGGGGGGGGGTCAAAACAGCACATTGATAAACCATTTGACAGTTCCATATAAAACTAACCATACTCTCGAAACATATTCCAGTAATCCTGCTTCTTGTTATTTGCCCAGTTATGGAAAAAAACTTACATGTGTACATATGTACATACACAACACAACACACACACACACACACACACACACACACACTATAAAGTGTAGAGCAGAGACTGAAGGAAAGGCCATCTAGAGACTGCCCTACCTGGAGATCCATCCCATACGCAGCCACCAAACCCAGACACTATTGCAGATACCAAGAAGTGCTTGCTGACAGGGGCATGATATCACTGTCTCCTGAGATGCTCTGCCAGAGCCTGACAAATACAGAGGTGGATGCTTGCAGTCAACCATTGGACTGATCATGGAGTCCCCAATGGAGGAGTTAGGAAAGGACTGAAGGAGCTGAAGGGGTTTGCAACCCCAGAGGAAGAACAACAATATCAAGCAACCAAAACCCCAGAGCTCCCAGGAATTAAACCACCAACCAAGGAGTACACATAGAGGGATCCATGACTCCAGCTGCATATGTAGCAGAGGATGGCCTTGTCAGGCATCAATGGGAAGAGAGGCCCTTGGTCCTGTGAAGGCTCAATGCCGCAGTGTAGGGGAATTTGAGGGCAGGGAGGCAGGAGTGGGTAGGTGGGTGGGGGAACACCCTCATAGAAGCAGGGAGGGGGGATGGGATAGAGGGTTTTGGGAAGAGAAACTGGGAAAGGGAATAACATTTGAAATGTAAATAAAGAAAATATCCAATAAAAAAAAGTGTGGTTTGGGGCTGATGAGAAACCTCAATAGTTAAGAGCACTAACTGTTCTTTAAAAGTACCTGAGTTCCCTTTCCAGTACCACATGGCAGTTCACAAAACCATCTGTAACTCCAGTTCCAGGAGTTCCAATGATCACTTCTGTCTTCTGTTGGCACTAGGCACACGTGTGGTGCACATACATTCATGCAAGCAAAGTACCCATGCCAAGAGAAGAGAAGGGAAGGGAAGGGAAGGGGAGGGGAGGGAGGGGAGGGAAGTGGAGGGGAGGGAAGAAGAGGGAAGGGAAGGGAAGGGAAGGGAGGAAAGAGAAGGGAAGGGAAGGGAAGGGAAGGGAAGGGAGGGGAAGGGAGGGAAAGGAGGGGAAGGGGAGGAGAACAGAGGGGAGGGAAGGGGAAGAGAGGAGAGGGAGGAGATTAAAGTGTGGTACAATGGATTTATTATTATAATGCAAAGAAATAAAATAACAAACCATGAAAATACATGAAGGATGCTTAAATGTATGCTTATAATGAAAAAAGATCAATATCTGAAAAATCTGATTATTACGGCATTCAGAAAATGCTGAAATTGTAGAGTCAGGATGGTAGCAAGGATAAAGAGGAAAGAACAGGCAATGCACAGAGAATATTTAGTGTGGCAAAATAACTCTATTTGATGGTACAATGACAGATGTTATGGGCCTAGGTTTAAAAGCTCTTTACATGGAATATTAATACCAAAAAGGTAAGTTTCAGGACAATGAAAATGGCTTTTTGAAAAATTCTCACTCGCAGCCTGGAAAGGGGCTGAACCAGCACCCATAAGTCTTTGAGGGAAATTAGAGACTGTTGACAGGAGGACTGGTTTCAGGACTATGTACAGAAATCAGTACTTCCAAGGAGTCTGTGTCAGACAGTCCGGTGTTTTGACAGTGACCAGAAATGACAATCATATGAGGGCGTGTGCATGCCTTAAGGGGGAAATGCTCCAAGAATGTAGAGCGAAGGACAGATACAACACCACGGAAGTAGAAAAGGAGCAGTGATAAAGCAAGATAAAGGCAGTGGCCTTGGACAAATACATACAATACCTGCCTTCAAGCCCACAGATACCCAAAGTGAACCCTGGACTCCAGCTACTCTTTATACCTCTTCTCAATGGTGGCCTAACTTTTTAGTGATTCACATAAGTTTTCTTCATGCAGCAAGAAAGCAGGTTTCTGAAGAACTTCGGATGGCCGAGAAGCACCTTAAGAAATGCTCAACATCATTAGCCATTAGGGAAATGCAAATCAAAACAACCCTGAGATTTCACCTCACACCAGTCAGAATGGCTAAGGTTAAAAACTCAGGAGACAGCAGGTGTGGCGAGGATGTGGAGAAAGAGGAATACTCCTTCACTGCTGGTGAGATTGCAAGATGGTACAACCATTATGGAAATCAGTCTGGCAATTCCTAAGAAAACTGGACATGACACTTGCGGAGGACCCTGCTATACCTCTCCTGGGCATATACCCAGAGGATTCCCCAGCATGCAATAAGGAAACATGTTCCACTATGTTCATAGCAGCCTTATTTATAATAGCCAGAAGCTGGAAAGAACCCAGATATCCCTCAATGTAGGAATGGATACAGAAAATGTGGTATATATACACAATGGAGTACTATTCAGCAATTAAAAACAATGAATTCATGAATTTTTTAGGCAAATGGATGTAACTGGAAAATATCATCCTAAGTGAGGTAACACAATCACAAAAGAATACACATGGAATGCAATCACTGATAAGTGGATATTAATTAGTCCTGAAGCTCTGAATACTGAAGATACAATTAGCATATCAAATGATTCCCATGAAGAAGGAAGAAGAGGGCCCTAATCCTGGAAAGGCTTGATCCAGCATTGTAGGGGAGTACCAGGACAGAGAAAAGGGAGGGGGAAAGATAGGAGAACGGATGGAGAGAAGAGGACTTATGGGACATATGGAGGGGACTGGGAAAGGGGAAAGCTTTTGGATTGTAAACAAAGAATATAGAAAATATATATATATAACAAGAAAAAAAGGAAAAAAAGAAAAAAAAGAAAGCAGGTTTCTGAGCTTTACAATGTACAGTGCTCTCTTGGTACATATGAATGTTGGTACTTCTGCCTTGGGGCATCATAATGCTGTAAACAGAGTGGTATATAACCTACAAGATAAATGTAGTTATGTGGAACAGGAAGTTCAAGTCCATGACACTGGCAAATTCATTGTCTGAAGTGGGTTGTTTTCTAGTCCATAAGCTTCAATATACTCTCTAAGTCCTCACACAGTGGAAGGAGACTACTGGGTTTCCTCAGCCATCCATAAGACGTCAATCTTATTCTAGTGAACTCCACCTCATGACCTCATCCCCTCACAAAAGCCTCACCATGAAGTGCGAGCACACTGGAGATGAATACTTCAACATATGACTTTGGTAAGGAGCCCAAATACAGTGCATAGTAGTTTTTACCATCCAGAGGGGCCTAAGCTCTGTTTGTAGAATACATGTTGAAGAACCCATCAGATTAGCTTGGTCTCAGATGAACATGGATAAACTGCTGTATCGTGAAGAATTGGTCTAGTTTCTGAGAAGCTTGCCCTGGGCCCAATACTGAGGTCAGGAAAGAGGGGCTAGGCATCTGTTCTATGGCATCTGTGTGAATTGCAGCTATTCCAAAGAGGGTACTCATTCTGAACTCACCTCCAGATATATCCACCAGAGGAATTCCCTATTGGCTTATGGCTTCTGTCTTACTACTCAACTGTATGGTTCTAACACAATGGAATGACCTCTATATTACCAGAAAAAAAATGAAACCCCTTCGTTGTTTTGCACACAGCGTCTCTCATTAAGCACTCGCCATTATTGCTACTTTAGGGAAGAGTTTCCTCTTCGGTGTGTGTGATGTCACTCAGCACTGATAATCTCATACATGGTAAGTCCTGCCTATCACAAATTCATTCAGTTCCTCTTTTCCAAGGATTCTATGTAGTGTAAAATCCCTACCTTACTTTCTTTTTTAAAAGATTTATTTATTATATTTATATTTATTATATTTAAACACTGTAGCTGTCTTCAGACACACCAGGAGAGGGCATCAGATGGTTGTGAGCCACCATGTGGTTGCTGGGAATTGAACTCAGGACCTCTGGAAGAGCAGTCAGTGCTCTTAACCACTGAGCCATCTCTCCAGTCCCTTACTTTGCTTTCAGTAGGTTCTTCTAACTTGCTCTGCTTCTTTACTTTGTTTCTTAGTTGATTGGTGTGGATAGCCAGGTCAACACCACGAAGCACCAAGAGGCAAGATCATGGTGCACTCTAAGAACAGTAGCTCGCCACAAAATATTCAGATCTCAGAGATCAACACACCATGTGACCAGAATTTCAATCTCACCCTCTCCCCTTCTTTGATCCCTCACCTCTCTGCAGTCCCTGACAGAATCTTCATGTCTCTGTCCCTTCTCTGGGAAAAGGCACGCTCTGCTTCTTGTCTGGTCTTTATTTTCTTTTGCCAGTTTTCATCTAACTCACTTGGTTTTCCTTTGAATTTTGGTTCAGCATGAAGAGATTATTCAACACATGGTCTCAGGGTGGGTAAAAGACTATATTTAGGGCTGAACATTAAGTTATATTTTGCTTCTAAAAGTTCACTCTAATCGACCCTAGATGCATTTATAAAGATGCATACAACAAAAAGCGGGAAAGAACGATAAGTTGAAAATTTGTAGGGCTGGCAGAAAACTCTTCCAGCATGCACAAGGCCCTAGTTGTAATCCCTAGAACAACAACAACAACAAAAAATAGTCATGCCACAAATTAGATGAAAATAAAATAATAGAATCTCAGTTGGCATCCAGCATACAGAAATAGCTCTTGTAAATTAATAATGAAAGGATTATGACCACAGATGAATGCAATCTTTAAAGGGCAAAGGTACATATGAGTTTATTTTTTAAATGTAATAGTAGCTGAAGAGACCACTTGACAGTTAAGAGCACTTGTTTCCCTTGCAAAAGACCAAGGTTGAGTTCCCAGCACCCACATGTTGTCTCACAGCTATCCATAACTGCAGTTCCAGGGAATTGTAACCTCCCACTTGTGACAGCCAAGGGCACCAGGTATGCATGTAGTGCATAGATATTCCCACGATTAATTATATCTTGCCTCTAAATATGTAGTATAGTCAGAATGATGGCAAAGACTCTTTAATTCCAGCCATTGAGGAGGCTGAGTCAAGAGGATCACAAACACAAGGCCCACCAAAGTACAGAGTGAGTTCAAGGCCAGCCACCGCAAGTTCTTGAGAGCAGTTTTCAAAATAAGTTTTCTCCAATAGAGTGACACTGAGTATGTCAGCAAGCCCAGGGCAGGTTGGGCTCTACTTTTTTATGTGTGCTTTTATTTGGTTACAGTCTAGTGGTTTCCCCCACCCCACCCCCCAGAGGTGGTGATTTTATGTTGTTTCTTTGGTTTGGGGGGGTTGTTGTTGTATTGGCTTTTGTTTGTTTGTTGAGAAAGCAGATAAAATTGGATGAATAGGGATGGGGAGAGGATCTGGACAAAGCTGGGGGAAGGGAATAATATGATCAAAGTTTACTTAAATTTAAGAATTGTTTTAAATAATAAAAGATAAAAATATAATAAAAACGAAATAAGTAAACAAGGAGTTGTAGGTTCTTCTCTCTGGAAAGTTCTGTCTGGAAGATTCTGCCTGTTATAACTGGAATGGTTCATCCTTGAATACAAACTGTTTTGAGTACAGCTCCTGACTGTGGCTTCATGTGCTTAAGGCTCGTGATTGTCCTGACTGTCATTACCCCACAGCAGTCCTTATAATAAGGCACCCATAGGAACACCCACTTCACCTTTCCTCATTTGTTGTTCTTAGAGTTGTGATCAAGTGTTAACTGTAATACAATAGCTATCCTGTTATTCGGGAAAGCTCACCTAACTGTACTAGGGTCTTTTTGCAACCTCAAAGGAAGAACAACAATATCAACCAACGAACCCCTCCCAGAGCTCCCAGGTACTAAGCCATCAACTAAGGGGTGGTACACATGGCTCCAGCTGCATTTGTAGCAGAAGAATGCCTTGTCAGGCATCAGTGGGAAGAGAGATCCTTGGTCCTATGAAGGTTCAATAGATGTCCCAGCATAGGGAAATCAAGGGAGAGTAGGTGGGAGTGGGTTGGGTGGAAGAATATCCTCATAGTAGCAGGGAAAGGGAGGATGGGCTAGGGTTTTTCTGGGAGTAGGGGAAACCAGGAAAGGGAATAATATTTGAAATGTAAATAAAAAATACATTCAATAAAAAAGAATGTGCTTAAATTGTATTCTTCATCTCATCTTCTGACATAACTTCTTTAACTTTTTTTTGTATTATCAAGTCAATGCTGGCTTTAAAGAACCATTTCTCACCCTTGCAAGTGTGGAATAATCCATTTGTAGAAACTCAAACTGCCTGGTGGTGGTGTTTTTTTCTTTTCTAATGGAAATAACAATGACCTGTAACAAGGGAACAGAGGGCGGGGGGGTACTAACTGCTTTAAATACATCACTAAGAACGTCAGAGCATTTCCTCATCATTCACCCAACTATCTCTGGGGAAACACAAGCTCTGTGACACACTTACTTCAATTCCTGTCATTGTCCTCTGTCTATCAGTCTCTGCAGACTCAGGCTTACAGTCTATAGCTGGAGCAATCATCTGCCGTGACACATGCTGCCACTGTCGTAGAGCTGAAATCAATGACTTTTCCCCCCTTAGAACAGAAGAGGCAAGAGATGCATGAACTCAGCAATAAATCAGAGCGAACCAAAGCAACCTACTGGTGGGACAAATCGTAGCTGGAAAACCAGAACTTTCCAAAGGAAACAATATTAAATATAAACCCTTTCCTACGTGTTGATAGCTGTATTTGTTTCAAATCTCTAAGTCATTGAAAGTGATGACATATCTCACTTTAGAACACGCCAAATGCATATTTCCTTCCCCTTGCCTATATCCCGCCCCTATGTACACAGTGAAGAAAAAGCTGAGGACAGCACTCTCCAAGATTACGCTCTGGAACTTTGGTTTATCTGAATGAAGGTCTCTCCTCTTTTCCATTCCACGGGGAAGTAAGTGCTTTCTCTGTGAGAGTTCTGCATCTGAATTCTGTTGATAGCACTACATACAAAAGCCATCTGGACTTTAGCACGTCTCATTTGAACCATTAGTGATTTGGTCATGAGTCAGCAGTCATGCGTCTTAACTTTTATGAGAAACAATGAATTGCGCTAGTTGGTAGGAAAGCCTGGTTTTCACAGTCTGATGACAACACATGTGTATAGTTACTGACCCTGACCCAACACCTTTTCTGGCTGGTAGCATGCTTTGGAGTATTTTCGTAAAGGTTGAGAGTAAATGTATAGGAAAATAACTGACAGGAACAGGCCTTTGGTGGGATGGTTTTATTAATATCTTTAGGATGTGGACTCTGCTAATTATTAGCAGATAATTATAATTATCTGTTAATTATAGCTGTAGATGCCAGTAGCTTCAAGACCCATCTGAGTTCTTATTTCTGCCTCCTGAGCTAACTTGGGGTTCCCCAAGTCAGACTACAGGAGTCTGTGTTGTATAGCTCTGTTATCTGCAAGCCTCTTTCTACAGAGCCCTGTTCAGATGTCTGCTGGTGCCAACCACCGAATGCCAGCTCCACCTTTCTTTCTATATTTTGTTGTGAGACATTAGTCCATGATCTCACATCTCATACATGTCTGGAGCAAGCTGCTATTTTTTTCATTTCACCAACTTGTTTGCTGATAGTAATCATAAGATCTATGACAGCAAATCCTTTGTAAAAGGTTAGAGCTCAGACCAAAACCCACATAAGTATCTTATTAGTTTTAATATTAAAAAAAAAGTATTAGTAAGCCGGGCAGTGGTGGCACACGCCTGTAATCCCAGCACTCTGAGAGGCAGAGGCAGGTGGATTTCTGAGTTCGAGGCCAGCCTGGTCTACAGAGTGAGTTCCAGGACAGCCAGGGCTACACAGAGAAACCCTGTCTTGAAAAAAAACAAATAAAAAAAATTATTAGCAACTACCTTAACACTATTTGTGTGTGTGTGAGTGCGTGTGTGTTTTCCTTTTTAACAATATTAATTTCAAAAATAAAAATTTGCTATGCAAATAAATCTGTAAACCCTGGAGGAACATGTCACTACAGGGAAGGGCTGCCACAATCAGGTTCTAATCAAATAACATTCTAAGTTAAAAGGCACTGTGCTCAAAGTTTTATCCATACAGCCATGAGGCTATCCAACAGCTCCATCCCTTACAACATTTAATAGTCGTAAGTTTCCCTATCAAAAAGCAATTTCCTTCTGTACATGGGTAGCTATAGCAAAAGTGCTTTGGTACTTGCTTTATAGCCCAGTCTCACAACCTAGGAAACAGTTGGGAGAAACCCATCCTAGCCTCTGGGACTGGCTCCCAAGAAATAGGATATGTTGATACTCTAACTTCCAGGCACAGGGACTAAGTTATTATTCACTGAAATGCGCCCTGACTCTTGCTCCTGTTGCTGCTGCTGCCTGAAACGGTGTCTTCTCAGACCCTCCTCCTCTGTAATTAATGATAATCTCTTCACCCTCTGAGAGTTTCTATCGCTGAACTAGACAGTTTTTCATTTCATACTTACCACATCTACTCTTCATCAAAATTTACACCTACCTAATTTATCTTAGCTCATGAGTGCCAGTTTCCTTTAAGCTTATATACCATGCCTTATACATTGTAAACATTTGTCAACCTGACTCGTGAAAAGGTTAAGCTTGTCCCAGGAGCTGTGAATTACTAAAATTCACTGAGTTACATAATCACAGCATTAACAACAGCCATGCACATCCAGAATGACATATTAGACCCATTCAGGAAGCAGATGCTATTAATAATGAGGTCTTTACCTGACATTGGCTCAAAATCCAAGGCCAATTACCCACTAACATCCTTTAAATGATATTCTCCTGGGACCGGCACTGCTCCAGTCAGACTGATTGGCCGCCATCCTCTCCAGTTGAGTAGCCTCTAAACTTCTCCATATGACTAGGAGCTTGGCATTATGGAAAGGAAGTTTGGACCTTTAAAGATCCCACTTGATAATCTGTCATCCAGTCTGTTTAATTAAGTGTGAAACAAGACAGTTTGCCCGTAATCTTGACTGTTTAGATTCTGCTAAGTGATTGTTTAGCTTGAATCTGACCACCTACTAGACTAGAACCGCAGCTTCCTAGGTCTTCAGTGGTTTCCTTTGCTATCCTTGACTTTATTTCAATACACAAAAAATATGCAATAGTATAGAACTTAGCAAAGTCTCGATGAATGTCTTGGTACATTGAAATATTCTAAAAAAAATATGTATCTTCTTACACATTTTTAAAATAACAAAGAATGTGTTGTTATCTGAACTCAAAATAGAGGGTATGTTTCTGATCCTAAAGTTCAGAAGCAAACAGTAAAGATGAAAATGTCTGTGAAGAAAACCTGGGCACTGAAAGGGAAACAGAAGCTCCAATGAGGAAAAGCCAACACTAATCCCAGGAGAAGTAAAGGCTGGAACAGAACCTGGTAAATATAAGGCAGCTTTGAGGTTTTAAAAGTAGCATGCGCAGTTGGTTACTTTAAAAACACTAAAACTAAGAAACGCCTGTCTGAATTTGAATTAAGAAAACAAAACTTAAGGGCTATTTGTTAAACGCTTACACGCATAGGTCACCACAATCTGAACAATTGCACAGGTCAAGAAAGTACCGACAAAACAGTAGACATGGCCTGAGGGCATTCAGGAACCTAAGAAGCCTCTGCTGTAATCCAGACTGCCCCTAACACTAACGTTCAGACCTCTTAGTCTCATTGGTTCTAAGACCTACCTGGACTTCTCCTCTGACAAGCTATGTCAAAACTTACAGGTTCAAACCTGTACACATGTACAGGCATAATATTGGCAAGTAGCTCCACGAGACAGTTTTTCTTCTTTATCTTTTTTTCTAGACATGTTAATAAAGAACAGATTGTGTAAAAGAAGATTGTGGTACTTGACTATACCATAAGAACCACAATACACATCAAGAGCTAAGAGAAGAATACCATTTCTAGTTCAGTCCCATATTGCTTTAAATGGCAAACTTATCATTGCCACCAAAGAAAGAAATTTATAGGAATAATGCCAGTCTATAACTTACAATCAGATCTTTGTACATGCATAGTTTCCAAATAAGACTGCTTAGTAATATTGGGAGCATAACATAAGTATTTATGCTGACTATTGTAAGAAAAGATTTGTAAATTTAGAAAACAAGATCTCAGTATTTCCTAAAATATTTACTTCCTAGAAATCTGTTTTTCTCCTGACTCAAATCATAAATTACAAATCATCTAAAAATGTTCAGTTACTAGAAAAACACCAATAGTTTAGTTTGTATCTAGATTCAAAAATATGTGTAAATATAGTCAGGTTGGAGGTTGTGCACATTTTTAATTATTTACATTATGACACTTCTCTAGCCATGACCTGCTTAGGACTGTTATAATAAATGATTCAAAGAGTCCCACTTATTAATCTGTGCAATACCTTGCAAACAAAGAGACAGAAATATTGCGGAAATGTGTTTGGCATACCTGAGAAGCATGGTTAGTGTGAAGCCTCTCCATTCAGGTCTCTTGAGCTTGTGTGAAGACTCTGAGAGGACACAGATCACCAACTACATGGCTGTCTTCATATAATGAAGTACAAATGCGGAAGTCATTTGAGATTGCAATCACAATGTAGCAGAGCCTTTTATTCTTCTTTTTCTAGTGACACTTGTGAAGTTTCAATATAATACTAAGTTTGCACTCTATCCTGTTCCTCAACACGGCATCTTATGTGCCTGTGTTGGTGTGTCCAGGAAGCCTTTTCTTTGCTTTTTCAGTTGAGTTAATGTTGGTTGGGAGTTTATTACATGCAAAATATGTTTCAGTGTAAAACAATTGTTCCTAACCGTCTGTACACACTTATGAGGCTTCCCATTATAAAAATGTCTAAATCCTTTGTTAAATTATAAGCTGTGTGTCTTAGTCATGGTTTCTATTCCTGCACAAACGTCATGACCAAGAAGGAAGTTGGGGAGGAAAGGGTTTATTCAGCTTACACTTCCACATTGTTGTTCACCACCACAGGAAATCAGGACTGGAACTCACACAGGACAGTAACCTGGAAGCAGGAGTTGATGCAGAGGCCATAGAGGGATGGTCTTTACTGGCTTGCTTCCCCTGGGTTTCTCAGCCTGCTCTCTTATAGGACCCAGGACCACCAGCCCAGGGATGGCACCACCCACACTGGGTCTTCCCACCCTTGATCACTAATTGAGAAAATGCCTTACAGCTAGATCTCACAAAGGCATTTCCTCAAGGGAGACCTTTTTTTTCCTCAGTGATAACTCCAGCATGTGAGGTTTGAATTTCAGAATGGATTGTATACCCATTGAGACTCCATTATGAGAATAAAAAAGCAAAAAACTCTATTTTTTTTTCTTTGCAAGCAATTACCAATTGGAGATAACTTGTGTGAGGGATGTGAGCCTATGTCCACTTCCCCTGTCAGCACTGGACCTTCTCTGGATTAGACCCACGCAGACCCTGTGCACATTGACAGTCTATGTGAGTTCCTCCTATACCTCCTCTTCAGCAGGGTTTCCTGAGCCTCAAGGAGAGAGATTTGATAAAGACACCATTTAGGACTGGGTGAGCCAAGGTCTCTCATTTTCTGCACATTGTCCAGTTGTGGGTCTCCTTATTTGTTCCTATCTGCTGCAGAAGAAAACTTTTCTGATGATGTCTGAGCAAGGCACTGACCTATGAGCACAGCAGAATGTCATTAGAAATCATTTTATCACTAAGTTCCTATAGCAGAACAGTAGTGTTTGGTCTTACCCTAGGTCTCTGACCCATCTAGTCTCTTGTTCTTGCTACCCAAGCAGTGTGAGGGATGGGATCCATTTCATGGAGGGGGCTTTTGCTGACACTTCTAAGACATTTATCTTGAGCTCCACTTTTTAGACTGGATGTCATACCAAGGACTACAAACTAAACTAAAGACTAGAAGATCCTCATCATTATTCCAAATTTTCCAAGTTTCCTCCCTGAATAATATCAAAGATATCAGCACACTATTTAGATCCCCACTTCTCACTTCCATCATCTCACACTCAGATATCAGGCCTTGAATCCACCTGTAGATTTCCTGCGCAGATCCTACCCGCCTTGTCTCGTATGAAGTAAAAGTCACATGACCATGTTCACAGACCATGATCTTTACCCAGTTGCACCCTGTGCCTTCTTCACACGCGCAATGTACATCTACCCATACTTTGTCTGGTATTTTTCTGATACATGAATCTGTTCATGCTTCCTGCTGTTAGCCATACACTTCCCGTAGCAAAATGGTAAGCTGCAATGAGCTACAGCTCATATGCCTTAAGGAATTTTACAGCAGACATTCATGTCAAGCTGCTCCACTTTTCTCCCCCTCTGGAATTCTCTATATTTTCACCTGGAAAGTGTGTGCCCATCTGTTACAGCTCAGCGCCATTACTCATGTCTCTGTGAAAACGGTCCTATCACTCTGCACCAGCTCTAGCTGATTCCCGTCTGTAGATTCAGTGTCAGAGCCTAGCACCAGAGCATCTGCAACTCAGTGATCAGTTATGTAAGGCATGAAGAGATTAATAACTGATTATCTTTAACAAGGGTAACTATCAGCAGTGCATACTCCAAAAGAACATTAAGCTGTACAAAAGAATTATAAGACAGATGCCCTAGCATAACAAAAATATCTAAGAAAGAGTGTTGCATGATTTTGGTTATGTCTAAATAGCTTAACTACTTTATCACATTTAAACTACCCAATATTTCTTAAAAGTAGGTATCCTAAAATATCGTTAATGTCCAAGGTAGTCTCATTCATAACTTTACTGTGTCTTCCCAAAAAGTTGGTTTGGAAAGTTATTATTTTAACAAACACATGTGTGACAACACCAAATCTCATAGGAGTTGGATAAGATTTCATAATTTATAAATAGAGAAAACCAATCTCACTTCCCCTCACAAGAATAAATGTTTCCAGAGTTAAATATTGAAGTCTGCATTATCTGTGATATCTAGTGGTGTTTGGGAATAGGCATGGGTTGTTAGTGTTTTAGGAATGTCACAGAAACAAATAACTCCAAAAAAGGGTATTTGAAGAGCTGTCAAAATAGTCCATGTCATCACCATCTCTTAAATATACATGGCTCATGCATGAGGAATATTTGTATGTTTCAATGTTTGGCAAAACATAAAGGTTTGTCTTTTTGGTGTAATGTGTCCTTTACTTGGTCTTGGCAGATTTATTACTACTAGTTGCTCTCCAAAGATCCTTTTACTTTCTGGTTTATTCAATTGTTTTAATTATAAATCGAGTGAAATTTTATTCAAAATGTGTGCAGTTAAAACACTGTAGTTGAGCTGTGTCTAAAAGGGGGATGGAGAGAAAAACTGCTTTGGCAAACACCAATTATTGAACTATTCACTTAGCATTTTTGGTTTGAGCTGTAACTCTTGTCCTGTCCAACACTCGTGTCAATGAAAGCCAGGCAAAGGGGCTGGGAGTGGACAAAGCCATGCCCTGCCATCCCAGGCCAGATCAAAACAAGCATAAGAGTAGAACAGACAGACAGTGGTCTCAAGCTCTGGGTCTGCCTTTCCCTCGCTGTGCAGTCTTTACACTCTCTGAAACTTAGAGGTCTCACTTTAATGGCACATGAGCAATTGCCGCATTTACATGGCTTTTGATATGATTTTAATAAATTGGAGCAGCTGAGAGTTCATCTTGGCATAGGCCTCTCTACCACAATCCTAGGACTCAGGAGACAGAGGTAGCAGCATTTCTGGGAACTCAAGGTCAGTCTCTGCTACAGCGTGGGTTGCAGATGAGTCTTGGCTAAATGAAGGCCCTGCCTCCAACAAAACAAAACAAACAAAAGTCTAAGAAGTTAAGAAGTGGAAACATCATTAAAATTTTACTCAGCATGTTGCGAGTGTTTTTAGTATTATTCTGTTATTAATGTATCCCCTTAATAAATCATAGGCGCTCATGAAGATTTGCTCCAATAAACTCAATCAGGAACAGATAATGGAATTCTGGAAAAGAGAAAAAAACTGTTTAGGTATCTGGTTTGGTCTGGAGACTCTGCATATCTTTGGTCCACAATCCTGGTGTCTTCCTCTCCTGTGTAAAAGCTTTTCAGTCCTCCTCTTTAGAAGCAGTGTTTGGAGTGAGAACGCTCCGGCTTCTTGGCATTCTTGGGTCCATCCCTACTATGCCCTCCACTGACTTTCTTTTACCTCTTCTCTGATGACGTGACCCACCTACAGAGTTACATCTGGGTAAAACTGAGTTATCACATGACTATGTTATATTATATATAAGAAATATAACTGAATCTACTAAGACGCAGTTGCCTGCTTCTGAATTAATATCTAGTGCCATAGACACCTGTTATTTCATAATTTGAGCTACACTATCCAATGCTTATAAGTAGAGATAACTATTAAGGAGCAAAAGCATTTTCAACAGTAACAGGAATAAGTAACTAAGTGCTCATAAGTAATAATCTTGCATTTTTAAAAGAGGAATGATGTATACTCTCTTTTTTTCCTATTTTGTCTTTAGCTTTTACATAATAAAACTATATAGAAAATACTAAGAAATTGCAGGGGCTGGAGAGATGGCTCAGTGGTTAAGATCACTGACTGTTCTTCCAGAGATTCTGTGTTCAATTCCTAGCAACCACATGGTGACTTACAACCATCTGTAATGGGATCCAATGTCCTCTTCTGGTGTGTCTGAAGATAACTAAAGTGTACTTGTATAAACAAAAATAAATAAGAAAGAAAGAAAGAGAGAGAGAGAGAGAAAGACAGAGACAGAGACAGAGAGAGAAAGAAAGAAAGAAAGAAAGAAAGAAAGAAAAAAAGAAAGAAAGAAAGAAAGAAAGAAAGAAAGAAAGAAAGAAAGATAAGAAAAATAAAACTCTACAATTTCCTAAAGTCATATATATAGAGAACAAATGACATCCATTTAAATGTCCCACACCATCCATGCACACAAACTACTCAGAAGAGCCCTTTGAAGTGTGACACTAAGTTACTCTAAAGTCCTAGAAGCTAAATGTTAATCCTGGTGAAGATCATATTCTAAGCAAGTTTGAGGGAGGGCCAATAAGCCAGCAAGATGATTGACGGTCGAGGATAAGATCATGATTAACCTATTACTAAACGCTGGAATTACCAGAAACCAATATTGCTCGGTTATTTCTATAAATGCCTATCTTATAAAATTAAATACTATTCTGAGTTTTCTATGTTCAGATGTTTTGTTTTATTCAAGTTTTATTAACAAAGAACAATTTACTGTTGCATTTTGTGACCAAAATCTTTGTATAGTGTCACAGAATCCACAGAGTACATGTTGAAAATTCAAAACTGAGTTCTCAAATAACAAGGGAATTCACATTTAAGCATTGGTATAACCCTTTCTAGGAATTGTCACAAACATGGTAAAAATGTTCTTTTTTTTTTTTTTTTTTTTTGTAGACCAAATCTTCTACATATGGCGATCTTTTATATTCTAAAATGTAGCATGAAGGGACATAAATTGTTCCCTCAATTTATCTAAAACAGTGCCAGCCACTCATATGGTAGAGTCCAATAAAAGGGACTAATTCAGACTGGACATGACTTTCCATTGCAAACCAAGCAGAAAAATACAGATAAAACAGAATGATTTTTTTAAAAAAAAAAAAAAATATAAGATAGTAAGAGTGCTCCTGACCACAGTCATGAGAATAATCGCCACCACACAAATGTATTATCTTCATGATGGGTCAGTTTGGGTTTGGGTTTGGTTCCCCACCCCATCAGCATCATTGAGTGAGCTATCAAAAGAAACACAGAATTCAGGGCCAGATGTAAACACCCTTTAATCCAGCTTGTACACAGATCCTCCAGCCAACAGCAAGAACACCAAGATCCTGCAGTGTCTTTGAAAGGACTAAGAACTGAGTAGAATAGAAACTGCCAAGGCTCCCAGTGACAGGGACACTAGGTCACATCCAGGGACATGTATCTAACACATGAAGAGAAGTATAAGAAAACAGCTGACAACGCTTTAAGAGACCTACCCTGTGCCCTTGTAAGGTGGTATGAACTATACCTACCTCATTGCTTTAACCCTACTGTGCATGTAGATATTTTCGATATGACCACTATGCCTGGGCTTAAATCAAAGCTATGAGGAGAAATAGTCTGGGACTGAGTGCATTCATCCATAACTTACAACATCCAGAGTAATTATTTAGAAACTAAAAGCATATCTGCTTGGGGGTTTCCATCGCTGTGAAGATGGAGCATGACCAAGGGGACTTTTATAAAGGAAAACATATGATAGGGCTGGCTTACAGTGTCAGAGGCTCAGTCCGTTATCATCACTGGAAGCATGGCAGCGTCCACCCAGACATGGTGCTGCAGGAGCTGAGAGATCTACATCTTGATCCAAAGGAGGCACAAGGCGACTGTGTCCATATTCAGTGTAGTTGGGACATAGGAGTCCTCAAACCCTGCCCCCACAATGACACACTTCCACCAACAACGCCACACCTACTCCAACAATGCCACACCTCTGAATAGTGCCACCCCCCATGGGTCAAGCATTCAAATATAAAAGTCTATGAAGGCCATTCAGATTCAAACCACCATGATATCTGTACATGTTTACTGGTAGTGATGATCATTTAACTTGCCTGCTTTGGCTTCTTCTTTACTGAACAATGTTGAATATCTGTCATATTAATTTTATTTTAAGTTTTTGTTATTATACTTTTGTGCAGAATATTTAGAACTAAATAGAATCTTCTTGTAGCCTATGTTTTTTTTTTTCATATAGTAAAGGAATTTTCAAAAGGTCACCGTGTATACCCTCCCTTAGAGTAGACAGAACAATGTGGAAGAAAACAATGATTAGGACCAGTTTCATAAGAACAGCCTAGGTAAACTCTTGAGCCCCTTCTTAAATGAATGCATATGAAAATATGTGAGATTCAACAATATTTTTACTAAGAATCTGAACATCAAGGAAAATAATTATAAAGAGTTTAGACAATGTATTTTGTAAACTAGAAATCAACCATCATTTATGATCTTTGGTTCAGGGTCTGACCTCCCCAAGAGGGAAATTCAGGATTTGGAAAAAGAAATCAAACTTAGAAAAAAAAAAAAAAACCTGGTGGCGGGGCATTCATTCCAACACAGAAGAAGCATTAGGTCCAGTGGCACTTTTATTAAATTATAAAGTAACTTTATGCGTTTTTTTTCCTAGTAATTGATATATGGCTGTCATTGACTAAATGCCTCTTCCACTCACACAAACCAGGATCACTGCTAGCTAATTTATCCTTGTGACCCAGTTGGAGAAGGGTCTTCATTTTCAATTCACCAACTAAGCTCTGACTTGTAAATAGGAGATTTTTTTTAAATGAAACAATGTGGCCCCTTGGTACAAAAGAATCATTAATATGTAATATTTTCATTGTTTATGGCCAGTCAGACTTTAGTTTACATTTACATTTAATAATGTAATTTCTACTAGAATACCAAATATTTAGGAGTCTATGTTTTTATGCGCATATACATAGAAGTACATATGTTATAAATATTTATATATGATTATAGAAAGAGCAAAGCGCTCTACAAAACGGAAAGGCTTTTCTTTCTATTGAAGTTTGAATCAATTCACTTTGGTAAACAATGGTCTGCGAGATGTTTCTCTTTCAAGTGTGTGAATGTTTATGATGTTAGTATAGTTCATAAACCTTTATGGTGTAACGATAGTTTTCCTTTCACATCATATATTGAGACCACACAGGATGACACAAAGCTCCCATGAAGCCAGTACCTTTATAATGTTTTTCTCATTCTTTATGAGTATTTACCTACGTGTTAATGCATAAGTCCAATTAAACTCGATATTCTTTTAATAGATATTTAAATCACTGTATTATTTATTTGTGCATTAAAAATTGACACAAAATTTAATAACTTAAAAATGTCAAACATTTATCAAAGCACACAGTCTCTGAGGCCATGATCAGAGGCCCTGTGCTGAGTGATCTGCCTCGGGGATTTTCAGGGATAGCCCTCAGAGAGCAGAAGAACTCCCTCAGATCATGATGCTGGCTGAAAGAAGGGAGAGAGGAGAATGAGGGTGTGAAGGAGGAGAGAAAAAGATAAGAGAGAGAAGATGTAGGTAACATATGACCAAGCCGAGGGTTCTGTCACGCCCCTGAAGGCTCCTATCCTAATAAAGTGGGATTGACACACATTCAAGAGAAGTTGCTACAACTTGTCAGTGTAAGACAGCGAGTAATGAAGGAGGGGTGTTAGTTAGCTAATGTAGAATTAGAATAGCATCCAGCTAGCCAGGAGGAAAGAGCGAGGTCTTCATTTTCAGTCTTCTTATGTGCTAAGGAGGTTAGACTAAAGTGCTAATATCCTGAAGTCTTCAAACACGTGGTGTATCTCAAACTCTTCCTTTTTGCCAGAGTATTTCAAGTAGATCATCTTACCTCGGGCACTGCAATCAGAGGGTCTGTTTGATTCAAAGACCATGAACAAGCACTTTTAACAACTCCAGCTTCTGCTATTGATTTGAGCATTTCAGTCCTCATATTGAAGGAGGAGAAGGAAAAAGAGGAGGAGAAAGAGGAGGAGGAAAAGAAGGAGGAGAAGAGGGAGGGGAGATGGAGAGGGAGTGGAGGAAGAGGAGAAGGAGAAGGAGAGGAAGAATCTGGCTTTATATGATGCACTTCGGAAAACAGGCTGAAATTATCTTCAACAACATTATTGTGACATAGGCCAGCAAGTGTTTGGATGCTGCCTTTCAAAAACAGCATCTGGAGACTGGATTCCTGTTTCTTTTTGGCTTGCAAAAATCACATTTTGTTGCTAAATATAGAAGTATGTATAATAGACATTTAGAGTTTGGGTCTTTACCTAATAAGGTAAAAGTAGGTGTGGGGCTGTCATAAAATAGATAGTGCTACAAATTCCGCTGGCACCATTAACGAGACCCAGCTGTGCATCTCAGAGGCCTCGAAGATCAACTTGTAGGCACTGTGTGCGTTTAGCCAAGTCTCATTATTTCTGAGAACATCTCAGAATTGCTAACAGTTCTATTTTGGCATAGAACAGATGTATCAACAAATGCTGAATTTTTAAAAATAACTTTTTAAGTACTTTTTAAAATTCAGTAAGTTACAAGCTATTAAGGTTTGTGACATGACGCGGGTCACGGATTATCACTAAGAGGTGGTTTATCTCTAACATTCTAGAACTTTGTGCCGGAAACCATCCCTTGGTCTCAACATTGTAATCTTTATACTAAAAAGAAAAAGAAAGAAAAGAAAAGGTACAAAGGCATTCATACAATTAATAATATCACAATTTATATGAATAATAATGTTAAATTTAAAGTTTTGAATGGTGTTCAGGGCTGGGTACATGTTTCAGTGCGTAACGAACTTGGCCTGAGAACCTGAGTGCTGTCCCAGGGTCCACATGCTGACAGCGAAGAATCAGCTCCACACGTTGTCCTCTGATCTGCACACATGTGCACAAAATGAAAACAGAAAATGGTATTCTAAAGTAGAATTTGAGACTTTTGTTGTTCTGAACCAGATATTTATACTGAATTCTATGAAAATAGCCCATTAGGAACATACTTTGTTCATATAATAAACGCATCATCTGCACTGGTGTAGCCATGGATGTGATCTCTACCAGTTTTTACTGGCTTCAGTTGTTTTCAAACAGTTATTATGAAATTACTAGAGAGTCCTTACTTTTTGTCTTTCTGACCAGTGGCTTGCACTCTCTGTCTCTCTCTGTCTCTCTTTGTCTCTCTCTGTCTCTGTGTTTGTCTCTGTCTCTCAGCAGTGCCTTGTCATCAACACAGATGATCATCAAAAGGAAGCAATTTTCAGGGCAACCACAGCTAATGATGATTACACAGACAGAAGACCTGTGAATGTATCAAGTGTACACCTGACACCCTTACTAAGGAGACTCCATCCTACAGCCTAATGGAGTCACCACATCTCAAACAAACTACAACAACAATATCAAAAAACAAACAAAAAAACCCCAAAAAACAAACAACAACAGCTGTAACAACAACAAAAATCTCTGCTTCTTAGGCAACCACTCTATTCCGGACAGTGTTCTCATATTTGTCAAACCTGGAATCTCAGTGTCAAAATTCCCCTTTTTGCCCAGGAACTTAGTAAGGTGAAATGACTCAGGTAGGTTTAAGTTTAGTCCAAAGCCTTAGAGGCAACTGTTATCCACCAAAGAGGAAATCTACTACAGAATATAATTCTATGAAAATAAAGGCCATCTAAAGGAGATAGTACATTATGAGATCAAGATGAAGTCAACACAACACTGCTAATATCAAAGGGTATTCTTATGCATGCATAAACAAAAATATGCATTTAGGACGAACAGACCCTACACGGATTAACTTAACATCATGTGCTACTTTACGTCTTTGACTGTTATGTAAGGTTTAGTCCTGTATACTTAGTCCTTTTCCTCTTATGCTATGATTATTTCTATTTTTATTATATTTATTTATTTTATGTGTGTACATACATGTGTGTGTGTGTGTGTGTGTGTGTGTGTGTGTGTGTGTGTGTAAATGCATGTGTGTTGAGATTAAAGGACAAGTTGTGGGAGCCAGTTCTCTCCATGTAGTTCCTGAGGATCAAACTCAGGTCACCAGACTGTCCACAGTCACCTTACCCACGGAGCCATCTTGCCTCCCCACTGTGAGTATTGTTAATAGTCAAAACAATTCTCAGTTTTGAGTCTGAAATTTATTTCTTCATATTGCACAAATTAAGACATTTGCAGGATTGTTTCTGTTGCCTGTCACTTCCAGAAATTTGTTATAAGGAACAACATAATGACTAGTAGAGGAAGTGAATCACTGACCTTTTGACCTTTACCACTGTCCTAACTTAAAGCACACACACATTTGAACAGTTTGCCTACTGTGCTTGCCTATTCCTGACACACCATTGCTGTTCCCAGTCCTACTTCAGCTTTTGCTAATGACTGACGCTCCAAGTATATTTGACAACTATAGAAATTGAGTTGCGGTTTGGAAGACAGATTTTGTTATTGTGAAATTGAACATTAGAAATATCTTAGGAAATACTCAGGAGTCTTAGATAATTTGATGACAATGTTGCTAGGACAGTGACATTTTGCCTTTCCTTCCTATCCCTGGAACAAATTCATCTTTTCCCTGGGGTGAAGGTAAGAATAGTGTTGGGCTCAGACAAGGTTTTCTCCTGCCTGGGAGAAGCTATGTTATGTCTGGAATTCCAAAGGAAAAGAACAGTTTGGGGTTTTAGGCAAATATATTTTCATTTATATACTTCGGATTAAATAAGTTAAATATGTTGTTTTTTCAGAGCTAATTTTAAATCTATCGCATTGTTGTTGCTTCTAGAGATATTTTCAGGAAAGACGTTGTTTCTCTTAAAAACAAAAGCTACTTAAACTACCATTTGCTTTAAATAGTTTTATATATAAAAAACAAACTCCTGTTGTGTCACACACAGACACACACACACACACACACACATATATATATTTTAATCAACTTGTGGTATACAAAAAGAATTAAATGTGCCCCCATACAATGATATATCATGCCATTAAAAATACAATAACAATAGAGCAAAATATAATACTTAACACATATATAATGAGCATGACATTTAATTCTCTGAATTCTACAAAAATTAATTGCTCGTCTATTTTCATACATAAAAATGATTTAATATACCTAAATAATAGCAATATTTTTCTAGCCTAGGCATTACTACAAGATAGGGATTATTCACTAAAAAATACCCTAGCAATACTTTCAGCAATTATTTAAGAACTTATTTTCTTTAATTGGATATTTTCTTTATTTACATTTCAAATGTTATATCCCCTTTCCAGGTTTCCCCACTGGAAACCTTTTCCCTTCCCCCTCCTCCTGCCTCTCCACCACCCACCCACCCACTCCTGCCTCCCGCCATGGCATTCCCCTACACTGGGGCACTGAACCCCCTCAGGCCCAAGGGCCTCTCCTCCCACTGATGTCCAACAAGGTCATCCTCTGCCGCATATGTGGCCAGAGCCATGGGTCCCTCCATGTGTACTCTTTGGTTAGTGGTCCAGACCCCAGGAGCTCAGGGGATCCGGCCTGTTGACACTGTTGCTCTGCCCATGGGGTTGCAAATCCTCTCAGCTCCTTCAGTCCCTTCTCTAACTCCTCCATCAGGGACCACCACACTCAGTCCAGTGGTTGGCTGTGGCCTCTGTATTTGTCAGGCTCTGGCACAGCCTCTCAGGAGGCAGCCATTTTGGCCTCCCTTCAGCAAGCACTTTCTGCCATCCAGCATTAGTCTAGATTTGACCACTATATATGGGATGGATCCCAGGGTGGGGCAGCTTCCTTTTGATATGACAATAAGAAACTATCTCTTATCTATTAACTTACAAAATTAACTATATAGTTATTATATTAATTTAAAAGCATAAAGAGTAATAAAAGGATTGGAAAAGCCCAAACTATACCTATACCACAGCTCATGCTACGGATAAGATAATTTCATTTGATACATTCCAGTCATAACAGTCGCTCACTCACTTTCAAATAACTTGAAATTAGAAGGTTTGGAGAGAAAAAAAAAAGGGGAAAACTATGTAAAAACTGTTTATATCCTGTTCCTTGTTGGCAAATACATCCCAAATTCCATGTCTATTTTCCCATCAAATAATTCCTGTTTATTTGTCAAATTTGTTAAAAGAGGCAATTTGGTTTAGATCTGTCTTGGGTGCTCCCTCCCTGTCTGTCTTTGCAGTGGTCATACTCACTAGATACAGACTCTTCAATCTTCAAACTGCCAGAAGGGTTTACTCAGACTCTAATCTAGTGCCTGGTTTGCACACGGCCTTCATTAACAAGAACAAAGTAGGGTAAAAGTCAATAACCCAGCTATCAACCTACTTTTACCATGGATTTTGAGCTTACATTAGCTCCCAGATCTGAAGGCTCAATACTCTCAGTATTCTTCAACTTCAGACTTCCATAATCAGGAATATAAAACTAATAATAAACAGCCTTCTACAGGGGATGAGTAAAAGATAGGTTAGAATGATAGATAGATAGATGATAGATGAATGGATGGATAGATAGATAGATAGATAGATAGATAGAATCCAAATAAATAAATGTAAATAGATGCATTACAATCTATATGAAAACATATGAAGCAATTAATCTTTAATCTGGCAAATTTCACTATTCTAAAATGGGCATATGCTCTGGAACACCAATCTGCATTTGTATCACCATGCACTCTTATCTACCATTTTTAAAAAATCAGTGATGATGAATCAGCAGGCCCAGGCCCCACCACAAATGGGCTTCTCGGTCTGAATCCTTTTCTGTTGACCCAAGAAGTTCTCAACTTCGTTCAAGGAAAAGGTAATCAATATTTTTTTTTAGTTTTGTGTGGTAAATGCCATCTGTAATCTCCTGGTTTTCCACCTGTCAACTTTGTTCCCAGAAATGACTCTGAAACTCCTTATATATGAATAAAAGTTTTATACAACCATCTTCTTCTATGTCTAAGGTAAATTTCCCATGCCTAACTATTTTCCCAGAATTCCTCACTGTCTCCCAGATGATCTACCTTCTAATCTGGCCTCAGCTCATTGGCCAATCAGTCTTTTATTCACAGGTGATTCTTCTCGTGAGTAGAAGAGATTATCTCTACAGGTTTGCTGACTAAGGGGAACATAAATGGGCACTCAGAACACACGA
Organism: Apodemus sylvaticus; assembly: GCF_947179515.1. Lineage (NCBI taxonomy): Eukaryota > Metazoa > Chordata > Mammalia > Rodentia > Muridae > Apodemus > Apodemus sylvaticus. The sequence goes on from NC_067479.1 coordinate 21,961,634, forward strand.
ATGACGGCTCTTCACCTTTCCCCCACTTTAAGATAGAAATTTAAAAGTGTTGCCTCTAGACCTGACATACCTACAGTAAGAACCAGAAGACAATGAGACTTCCCATCTAACTGCAACATCACATCAAGCCCTCTGCCAGCAGCATCATGAATTCAAGAAATTCGTACATCCCACTCTGGAAGCAACTTATCAACTCTCCAATAAAGGATGCTACACATCTGAAGAGTTCTGCTTCCTGGACTCAGACAGGCATCTCCCGCTCATCAGCCTCAGCATACCACCTCCTGACAGGACCCTTCATGTTTACTTGCCTCTGCCTGCTGATTGGAAACCAATCATGATCTTTCATCCTACCTAGGGGGCCTACAAATGTCACCTTCCATGGGTACCGCCCCTTGGCTCTTACTGTAGACTTATTGATTTGCCTTCATCTCATTTCATTATTTGTACCATGGAGATGTACTCAAACCATACTATTATCCTCAACATCGCACCTAGAACAATCTCTGTGTATGTAGGACTACATACACAAGTCTATGGACTTGCTTACTTCACAGAAAATAGGAGACATATAAAGATTATTGCTCTCCCGCTCATGTCTGCTCAGAGGAATGTGAATAAAAGTTGTGAGCCTCCCTATAGATGTGGTCAGAACCTGGTATCTGGTGGTGAAGACAAGCAACGCTTCAACAATCACCTTGGGAGCTCAAGCCCATTGTCTTAGTTTCACCTCCTGTTGCTGTAATAAGGCACCCAACCAAAGCATCTAAAGAAGGGGTTTATCTCATGGCACAGTCCATAACTGTTGGGAAGTTAAGGTAACAGAAGCTTCCAGCAGCTGGACCCATGACATCTGCCACCAGAGGAGAGCTATGAATTCATGTGTGTTAGTGCTCAGCTTATCTTCTCCATTATATACAGTGCAGGATATTCTTCAGAGAAATGATCCCACATGCCAACAGGATAGATCTCCCTACATCAATGAACACAATCAAGATTATCCCCAACAGGCCGCTTAATCCAAAATTCTCTCACTGATACTGCCTTCCTAGAGGACCCTAAATTCTGTCTAGTTAACAGCTACATTAAGCATCTAATAAATCTACTATACTCACTCATCAAGAAGTCTGTAGTTCAGAAGGCATTTGACTTCATCCTTAGAAAGATGCAGAGCAAGCACCACTTAACTAAGAAACTCCAGGATTCTTGTCTGTCTCCCGGGGTACATAGGTTTGTTATTTAACATAGTTAACTTAAGTTACCTGGTATTGATTATCAACTGATTCTAGCCCTCAGTCTCCTTCCTGCCTGTATGGTACTTGTTACCACCCCTTCTGGCATCTCCTCTACAACACAAATCTCTTCACTTGAACAGCCTCTGCTAGAGTCTGTCTCCATAGTAGAATCTCTTTGTCTTGGCCTTTTCCCAAACTGGCAATTCTCTTCACCTACCCAGTAGAAAATGCTTACACCTAAGGGGGCAGAAGTGAGTCAGTCCATTTGCTTAAAGATGTGAAATTGCAGTCAGAGGAAGCCAAAAGAAGGCTGTTCTTCATCCTATTCCCAGGGCAAGCACACTTCATGCTGTGCTGCAGTGTCCCTTCATCAGAACCACCAGCTTCTTCCATTCTTCATCTATGTGAGCTCTAAAGGACACAGAATAGTGAAATTCACATCATAATTTATTTATTTGAAGTCAGGACTCTCCATTTTATGCAAGGAGTGAAAGAAGGGCAATAAATCCATTACCTCAATCCCAAAAAAGTTTAGAGAGACTTATAATCTGGACTATTCCCATCTCTCTAGTCTTGCTCTTATAGACTACTTATTCTAGAAGACAGCTTGGTTTACACATGAACAATGTATCTTTTTGCTGTGGCAAATCACTTGACAAAAGCAACTTTAAAGACGGGTTTGTCTTGGCTTACTGTTTTGAGGGGACACAGTCAGTCGCATCAGGATGAAGTCGTAAATGCAGGAAGTGTAAGGACACAGTATCTACAATACAGTAGGAGAGAAAAAGCAAAGCCTATGCTCAGCTCACTTTCTCTTGTCCTTCTTTTATATTCAATACTTTTAACTTGCAGAATTGCACCACCTTCATGGAGGGTCCGACTTCCATTCTAATTAAACCTCTCTGAAAACTCGAAAAACTCATTCAAGATATGTCCCCTAAGTGATTCTAAACCCAGTTACTTGAAAATGGAGATTAACTGTCACACAATTTAACTGAAAAAATTAATTATGCCATTATTTTTCCTCATTGATACATAGCATTATAAACAGTACCATGTTACATAAGGACTTTTTCAAATATAGAATAGGCTGTGGATATTCAAAAATTTTGCCAGCCTCTGGATTCCTTGTTGCTGTATCCTACCTGCCTCTCTACAGGCTGTTTGGTACCTACCACCTCAGAACGCTTCTCTTATGCCAGCCTTGTAGGTCTTGGATGTCCTTGTAGGAAGTGAGTGTCCTATTTTCCCATGAGATCATGTGAGTAGCTTCATTTGGATAACCCGATTGCTCATGAAGTCTCTTCAGACTCACTTTCTTCATGGGCAGTGTTAGTTCTTTTTCCTTCAGGCCCCAAAGAGAAAAAAAAGTTATTTCCTGTGTACACAAATCAAAGAGACCAAAACCAGTCTAATGACTGGCACAACTTTGAAGGCCCCAGTGGTTCCCTCACCCAACAGTGTGCCGTCCCTCTGAGCTCTTTGTTTTAGAGGACGGTACACCTCAAAGTTCACGGATTTTAGAGTTAATAGAACTTTCAGGAAAATCACTGTTTCCCTTTAAGTCTGGTTGCATGAAGTTCTGAGCCCTTACAGCTGAGCTCCAAGGCACATCTAGAAACCTTTGAGGTGAGGATGTTTGAAACAGAAGCTCATATTTAGCATGAGCTGGCCTCATTCCTCCTGAGTCAACCCTGAGCACAAGCCTACATCACCACTTCTGGCTGCCACAGATTTTTCATGGCAAAGGTTTCCACAGAAATGAGATTGAAATGTCTAGCTGCTTAAATGTCCTTGGACTGAGTAATGCAAGCCTTCTGAGGAAATTCTTCTTGGTGTCCCCTAGGATACTCTATTCTATACTACAAAGACCTGTTGCTTTCTTTAAATGACAGACTTTATTCACCGCTGCTTTCTTAGGCCAAGTTTCACTATTTCTTCTTTCTAACCTCTGAATGTTATACACCTCTTTAGCCACTCCTGATATCAGAAGAATGGAATGGGGAAAATGGAGAGAACAACAACAACAACAAAAAACCAATTACAAAACCTGGTTGCAAATTACACACTACTCGAAATGTCTTTCATTTGGTGCTTTACATGTGATTGAATTGTTCTGACCTCAAATTACAATAATGTTTTCTCTATGACTAAGTGATATAAAGTTTCATAGATGTCCTATGCTCTGGCAAACACAGAAAAAGCAGGTGCGTTCACAATGGAATTCTGAATATATTGTTAATATGATTAATATGTCAAAGAAATCTATGTACAGTTTTAAGTCTATAAACCAAGTCATACATACTTTTAGTAAAATTTGTGTTAAGACATGATAAAGAAAGAAACACAAAACTGTTTAAATACTAGAACAAATCATTATGTTCTAATGAATTTACATTAGACCCTAAAATAGCTGAATTACAACTCTTTCCAAAAAATTTACAAAGGAAGTATGGCTTTTTCAATTTTTTTCTTTTCTTTTTTGAGACAGGGTTTCTCTGTGTAGCCCTGGCTGTCCTGGAACTCTGTAGACCAGGCTGGCTTCTAACTCAGGAATCTGCCTGCCTCTGCCTCCCAAGTGCTGGGATTAAAGGCGTGTGCCACCACTGCTACATGGCGGCTTTTCCAATTTTACTATTTCCTGTAAGCAAAGACTGTGGTTGCCGCCTGCAATCATCAAGCCTACCAAAGCTTCATTTTATTGGAGGCATAAACTATAACTAGGAACCATTAATCATTGATAAAATTTCAAATCTTAGATTCTGTCTCTTATGAGCATACCTTTAATTACAAACCATGTGCCAACTTCAGAATCTGATCATCTGTATAAAATCAATGAAACAGAAACAATACCATATGGATGTTTTCTGCAAAAATAGTACCAAAATCCAAGGAATCAAATTTTGCTATTTTGCAAGAATACATGCAGTTTGACAAAGGGACAGTAGAATATATATCTGTAATTACAGCACTCAGGAGAAGGATTGGCCTCTAGTACATACATCTACAATCCCAGCATTCAAGAAGATGGTTGATACCAGGCCCGTATACACAAAGAGTTCCAGGCCAGTTGGGCCATATACCAGTCCTCCGAAATGGATTGTTAGGTATACATTGGGGGAAAGGTATACTCTTTTCTCAAATATCTTTAAATTCCCTGCAAGGGGGCTCCATGAATAAAGAACTTACCAGGTAACCTATGATGACCACAATATGTCCTCTAACCTCCACAGATGCATTGCGGCATATGTGCCAACACACATGCATACACAGTGCATATATGAACACATAATAAAATAAAATCTTCAAATTGTGTACCTAAGTCTTCTCTATCTGTTTACAAATCGTTCTGTAACAATTAGACTAGCACAGCAAAAAGAAAGAAAGAAAAGAAAGAAGGAAGGAAAGAAGGAAGAAAGGAAGGAAGGAAGGAGGGAGGGAAGGAAGGAAGGAAGGAAGAAAGGAAGGAAGGAAGGAAGGAAGGAAAGGTTGGTGTGTGCTGTTGGTTCATATGGTCATTTTAAGCCTTTTTTATGCTCTTACTTCACCTTCCATTTGATCACAGGCTCTGGTCCTCAGGGACTGTGTGGAGAAGCAATTGAAGTAATGCTATCTGGTCTTTTCACACACCTTGTCCCTCAGCACTAGGGTTCAAAATAGGTTTCAAAGGGCCCATCCATATCAAGAGGAATGTATGAAAGTCTTAGCTTTTTTGTGGCTAAAAGGCTTTTTCTTTTCTTCTCTCACCAGGGGAAAATGTTTGCCTTGAGCAAGCTCCCCATGGCAAACTTCTTTGAAGAACAAATTCTGAAGTACACTCAGCCTTGTCTCCAGTTCCTTCTAGCTAAAGCATTTACAGAAGGTGTTGGGACATCACCCACCCCTGCCTACGTTGTCTTAGCTTATGCGACACATAGACAGATTCCCCAGAAGACTTTGTAAGCGTCTTCTTGAAAGTGACTCTATAAAAAGATTCCACATGGAAGTTCTCTCCCAGGATAAATCTCTCATAAACACAAAATTGGCTCAAAGTCTTCATAAGTTATTCTTAAACACTGGTACATTTCATTCAATATGCAAATGAAATATTCACACAACTAGTAAATTGATCCATAAGTTAATAAGGGATTTTTTTTTATAATAATGTAAAAAAATCTGTGCCTAGAGCAGTACAGCTTCATACACCAGTAAGACAGCGAGAAAGATTCCGGGTGGGACAAGGGGAAGAAGGAGTGCACTTAGCTGAGATTTATTCCTTCCACATAGATTCCAACATTCAGGTCACTTTCCTTTACCATAATGTTCTTTTAATTTGTAGTTTTCAATAAATGCTACTCTCTCTTCTGTTTAACGATAATTCGATAATTCCCAGATTATTGAAGCACAGACCCAGATAAAGCTTCAGCCACGGACACTAAACTTTCCCTTTGCACATTTTGTGTTTATGAAAGATTTATCCTGGGAGAGAACTTCCATGTGGAATCTTTTTCCTGAGTCACTTTCAAGAAGGCACTTACAAAGTCTTCTGGGGAATCAGTCTATGTGTCACTTAGGCTAAGATAACTTCCCAGAAAGGCAGTGGTGGGAAACCCAGATTTATCTTCTTGTGACTAGGTGATGGTCATTTGTGAAGATCAAAGATTTAGTCTTTACCTTTTACAGTTATCCTTACACAATAAGGTTAAATATTTAAGGATAAATTTCAATGAACTGATACCAATCATGTTAGTTAGTTTTTATTCCAGTTGTAAAAAACACCATGGCTAAGAGTGACTTATGGAAGGAAGAGTTGATTTTTGCCTATGGTTCCAAAGGAAAAATCCAAAATGGAGGGAAAGGAGTGCCTACACCTAGGCAAGCTTGCTGGAACCTAAAGCTGAGAGATCACATATTCAATCAAAAACACAAAGCAGGGAGAGCAAACTGGAATCAGAGCAAGGCTATAAAAGATCAAAGCCCTTCCCTTAATGACATACTTCCTCCAGCAAATTAAAGTTCCCAAAACCTCCCCACAGTGCCACCAACCAGTGACCCAGTGTGCAAATACAAGAGCCTGTGTGGACATTACTCATTCAAATCACCACACCTGTGTGTAAAATGCTCTTCTACCAAAACGATATTAAAAAATATCTATCTAATGTGTATATAATTAAGTTAATCAAAATAGTTAAGAAACTCAGTTTGCATAGTGGGGGAGCATGGACTCAAAAGCCTGGCCTAAATCTGATCTAAACCTAATAATGTGACCCAAAGTGAAGTTTTGAGACTCACATTCACTACGTGAAGAATGATGTCAATACCACTATAAACGAGTGAATGAGCTCCTGTGAAGAGAGTGCCTAACTGGGTGAAAGTTTCTACAGCCAATAGGTAGTTCAGATGCCCATTATATTGGAATTCAGAGTACAACTGAGAAAAGTTACAGTGAGCTTACAATTGTTTGGCTTTGTTCTTGACCACTATGATGGAACTGATAAATTAAAATTGAGTAGGTTTAAATCAGTTTAGTCATCAGCCTATAAAAAAAAATATTTTTTGAGCTCAACTTGGGGCAGGTAGTATACTGGTGTAGAGGGAATGCAACGTTCAGTCACTGGCCTGGTACAGAGGGAATACAGCATTAATTCAGACACTGTCCTGATATAGTTACTTCACATGAACCGGTCAGTGACCCACACTAACCTCTCTATGGTTATTCTACATTCACTTTTGGTTTGCGGTGACAAAACACCCTGACCATAAGTAGCTTGGGGAAGGAAAGGGTTATTTGACTTTCCATCCAGGCTGTAGGCCATCGCTGAGGGCAAGTCAAGGCAGGACCTCAGGCAGCTAACCACATGGCATTCACAACTCAAAAGCAGAGAGATGTTAATCCCCAGGCACAGGGTACCTGCTGCTCATGCTTGACCAGCTTACAGTTCAGAGTTCAGCCCAAAAAAACAGGTGTCCCCCCATTCTCAGTGGGTTTTCCCACCTTAAATAAACATTAAGATGATCCCCCCACAAACAAGTTCACAGACCAGCTTCACCTAGACAACGTCTCAGGCAGGGTCTTATCCAGGGTCTGCTCCCAAAGTAATTTTAGGTGGTGACAAATTGATATTCAAAGCATCCAGGACAATAGTCAAGTACGAAATTAGCATTAGTAATCTACAAAGTGCTCTAAAAACAGGGATGAGAAGCGGCTCAGAGGGAACTAGCAGGGACATTGCCTTTGCATGAAGGACACACTAACAGGGATGCTGAGAAAGAGAGGTAGAGGAGATGGCCAGGAAGCCCTGTGAGTGAAAGGGATGAAGACAGAGTGTGTCAGGGCAACAGGTTCAAAACTGCCCTTGGTGGAGCCAGCACCTTCTTACTGACGTGCACAGAGAATCCGGTATTGTGTAACACTGTATGGTTGGCACACAAGTCCACGTGAAGCAGTTCAATGTTGACCTCGTCTTCACTGAGGCAGGAGGATAACAATTGTCTTCAAAACAGCCAGATTTGGAAGCAGCCCTCACGCCCAGGCCATAAGGTCGTATCCCTTCAACTTCACTTTTACCCGTGCCTTAACTAGAGTCCACATTTAAAGTTCACCTTTTAGAATACACATGCGTGTTCTGCTTTCAACTTCACGGGAAACATTTGATAGGAGCCAAGCATCTAAGATGCGACTCCTTGATGTACAATGAACTAGCTGGGAGACAAAACCAGGTCGCTAGGATGTTTTCTTCTGCCGGCAAGCAGGATCTTGCTGGCAGCAGAATAATGCACCCCACCGCCCTGCATAAAGGAAGCGCCCTAGCATTCCCTTCTCTATGGTAAGGACGGAAGTGGAGAGTGATAGGGAGAGAGCATTTCATTGCTCTGTCTGGTAAAATCAGCATCGGGTTGAATTTGCCAGTAGGCTTTCCAGTCCATTATTTTCCTGTCTTGTGTCTCAGGTTCCTTTTAGGCACAGTAGAAAGATCCCTAGTGATATCACCTCAGTATATAAGTAGAGAGATCTACAGGGCACATGGTGATGGAGGTCTTTCGGTTCTTTGTGTGGGCAATCCCTCTGCCTAAGGAGAAAGCCTCCCTCCCTGCGTGTTGATTTGCAACTAAAGGGCAAAACAAAACAAACAAAAACAAGCAAACAAAACAAAAACAAACAAACAAAAAAACGAAAGACAACTCCTCCCAACCAACCAGATTTAAGGGATCACTACAGGATGGACATTTGTGTGAACAGTCAGAGTATTCAAAGTCCAGGATTTTATAGAGCCTTCTCATGGCCTCCAGCTCCCAGGTTGTCATGGGATGTGTTAGGTTCTTCGTTGAGTTGAGAAATAAACAGCTTGGTGTGAGACACAACTCTGAACTAGGACTGCCCCTCCCAGCGGTCAGCTGGGGCTGACACTGTCCAGGCATTGCCCAAGGGAAAAGGTTGTAGCAAGGTCGCTCAGAAAACGAGTCTGGCGGTGATTGATGCTGGGTAGGAACCGAATGAATAAAAGTTCTTGTCTGGGGACAGCAAAGACCCCGAGCGAGCTGCAGAGGATCCGCTGTCTGGCATTCTCTCAGCCTTTTGTCAGAGCCAGAGCTGCATTCAGTGAGAGGCCTGCTTCGGAGCAGCTGGGCTCCTGCTGCGAGCCGCAAGCCCCCTAAGGCTTTTGACGACAAGGGAAGGGAAGGGAAGGAGGTCCCCTGCTAGTGGCTCTGCTCCTGGTGTTTCCAATCCCTGCGAGGTAACTAACCTTTCTGGTTTAGCTTTGAGTTAATCTTTGTGGCTGAACCTTGCTCTGGGGCTTCCGCTTTGCTTAGTAGTTTGGGTGGGTTTTTTTTTTTTTTTAATTAGTAAAACTTACACACAACAGCGATTTAAACCGAGATTGGATTGTAAAGCGAGTCTTTGAAGTCACTGGGAAAGCGAGGAGGTTGGTGCTGATCTGTTATTCTCTCGGTTCTTGGCTGAGTGCATTGACGCATGCCCTTGGCCGCTAGGTGCCTTCATTCCGGGTCCCCAAGCTTAGCTAAAATTGGGCTTGCTTCTTCCCGACAACCACGAGTGTTCTTTCCCTGGGACACCCACCCTCCCCAGTCTGGAACACCCCTGCCTGAACGCTCCTCCCCACTGTGACTGGTCTACCGCAGGGCTAGGGATTAAAACGCGGCGAGCAGGGTCCGGAAGGAGACTGAATGCAGACCAGCGGGTGGCGTGCGCCCAAGTTCCTCATTGGCGCGCAAACTTAACTTACAGTTGCTGCTTACAGAGGCAACTCCGCTAGTCTGAGTGTTTTCAGAGGCGTGGCTGGGGTAGCTGACTAAAGTGCCCTGTCTTCATTCCCCTGTTGATCTCCAGACTGAAAACTGCGGAGCGACTACCGGACTCTCACAGGAGCAAGCTGTAACATGCATTCGCCCGCAAGCCCGTGTGGACGCGCCTTGGTGGCGCTGCTGCTGACCTGTGGCTTGTTGGGGGTATGGGGACAGAAAAGAGGATTCCCACCTGCCCAAGCCACACCGTCTCTTCTCGGGACTAAAGAGGTAATGACGCCACCCACTAAGACCTCCTGGACTAAAAGTTCCAACTCCAGCCTGATGCGTTCCTCCGCACCTGCGGAGGTGACCAAAGGAGGGAGGGTGGCTGTAGTCCCTCCAAGATCTTTTCCTCCCCCGTGCCAACGAAGTATTGAGATCAGCAAGACTTTTAAATACATCAACACGATTGTGTCATGCCTCGTGTTCGTGCTGGGCATCATCGGGAACTCCACACTGCTAAGAATCATCTACAAGAACAAGTGCATGCGAAATGGTCCCAATATCTTGATCGCCAGTCTGGCTCTGGGAGACCTGCTCCACATCATCATAGACATTCCCATTAACACCTACAAGGTAATGTACCTGATAATGATCTGACGGTCTGGAACCCCCCCCGGGGGGGGGCCGTAAGTGGAGTGGTAAAGGGGCAATCTTTAAAGTTTTTTTTTTGGGGGGGGGCGGGCTGGGGAGGCACTGACTCAAGGAGACCTCTCCTTTCCCAATAGTGTTGATTAAACTTGAACAAGATTTTCCTGTGAGTTTTCTTAGCCTCTGACAAGAATAGCTTCCTAAGTGGTGACACTGTTACTATTGGAGATCTGTTAGGAAAGAAGAATTCGGTTTCCCCAAGCCAGGGTCACTGGATCATAAGCTCTGGTGAAGATGACAGCAATGATAGCATTTTAAAAATTCTTTCTCTGTGTCTATGACAGCATGTAACAGTTGGGAATCCCAAGCCTGGGAAATCAGTCTTTCTAGGCACACCCTCTTAAAAGTGTGGTCCCCAAACTGGGATTATAAATGTCAGTTTGGGAGTTTGTTAGGAATGCAAATCTGCCCCAAACAGATTTTGCATCTTAGGTGTACAAATGATTCATGGGCAAGGGAATTGGAAAGCATGGTTTTCAGGACCCAGAAAGTCTTTCAGTAAGATTTTAGGGAATGATTGCCTTGGGCTAAAGGGGCCTAGAATGGTAAGTAAATGTAATTCCTTGCTGTAAGTGGCCTTAGATACTCTATACGGAATTAATGTCTGGGTCCAAGTGTTGGGTTAGAGGACTTACTTCCTCTATCCGTTGTAGCTACCCACAAGTGGGAATTTATTGCCATTTTACACATGGCCTATAGGATGTTCAAGGGCCCTCCATGAGTTAGAGGTGGAGAATGGGCTCCAGTACATCAGATTCCCAGATGTAAGCTTTGTGACATTGTCTCTAATATTTCATGGCAATGCATAAGACATGGTCAAGACAGTGGAGAACTCTGTAATAAAGTCTGTAAAATTGTTAGTAGTTAACATTATGATGATTTGCACGGTTATCAGAAGAAATAGGCTCAGAGAAGAAATGGGCTCAGAGAACAAGGCAGGACATGCACATTCCTACTGTTGACTCCAGGTGGTTTTAGAAGTCAGTACCATATCCTGGCACCTCTGGGTCTCATTCTCTTCCATTTCCCAATAAATATTTCTAGTGCCCACCAATGGGGAGTTTGTGATGTTAATAAAAACAGACCGAATAAAAGGGTCAAAAATGTCTAGGGTTGTGCGAGTATGTAGCACTGCTTCTCATCGTCATCAATAGAACGTCACATATGAACACAATCCAGGTGTAAAGGACTGAGAACGTGCTTTGTGCACCTGCCAAAGACCCAGCCAAGCCTCTGGGCAAGAAGCTGAGAGAGTGTTGGGATGGGGAATGTCGGTGGAGAGTGCGCTATAACCTTAATGGCATGAGTGGTTACCGTAAGGCAGCCCTTGAGATTGCTCTGCATTGGTCCCTGCGAATCCTGACCCCAGAAGCCACATTTTAAGGGAATTCCAGACATTTCAGAGACTTAGAGATGGGACATAGATTAGGATCCAGACCCCAGAGAGAAACACTACCAGAAATACAAAGGAGAAATGCTAAAAATCTGGGACAGCGATTGCCTTTGATGGCCTCTGAGAATTTGCCTGGAGACATATAGGCTGAGAAGTTCTTTGCCTGTGGTCACCACTCTGGGAGGATCAGAAGTGACCCACTTTCACAGAGTAGCAAGGTAGATCTTTCTTCCCATGGTGACCGACGGAAGCATTCCAGTTCAGTTCTTCCAAATTAAACAGGGAAGCTTTACAGTAGAAAGTGGGAGAAAAATTAAAACAACCGAATGAAGAGTGCTCCCCCAACGAGAAGATTATAATCTCCCTTTGCTAGGTATGCACAGAGAGTCCGTGGAATTCTGTTTGGGGCGGGCTTCATTGACCTACACATTGAACCAAGTTAGAAACTCCGTAAGTCAGCCAGCCACCGAGTGAAGGGCGAGGTTTAGCCCCCTTTCTTCCCTTAGGTTCCCACTAGAATCGATATAAATGGACTCTTCCGGGACCACAGTACTTTCTGCCTGGTCAAATGACTATTTTAATAAACCGGAGAATATCTGACTGAGCAGTACAGGTTTTCTTTCAAGTGCCTCTATTATTTCCCCAGGAAGTTACATCCTTTACCTCAAAGCTCTTCAATGTACTAAAGCTTACTCCTAGGACAAACTGATGAGTCACCACTAAAACTTAGTCATCTAAGTCTGTCTGAAAGAAATTCAAGTCATCACAGCCATGAGTATCAGCATGAACTCCTTCAAACCCTACAGTGTTACCTTGAGTTCGGTTTGAGGCTGTGACAGTGACCTCTGTTTACAAGGCATTATGAACTCATTTTATTTCATTAAATTGCTCGGATAACGTTTTACAGAATGTATAGCTCTCTACCCCTATTGAAGTCATGGAGAAGTGAAGAGGCTATTTGCCCAACATCACACACAGCATTGGAAAGTGATTCCTCTTGACTTGAACCCAGTTCATCCGGTCCTAGAACCCATAGCCATCCCTATCACACTACATCAGGAATGCTTAGGCACAGCGTGGCCTTCTCCAGCCTGAGCTCCATCAGGAGCTCGTGAACCTGTGACTCACGGTCACATTAAGTAAAGACATGGGATGAACCTTTTCAGAATTCATCTGAAATGTCAGATTTGCAGCCTGGAAGTCCTTCTTAGATAGTCTAGATTATACAATATAGTAGATGCTATTCCGGAGACTATTTACCAAAACACCTAAGACTAGTTAAAAGTCATTTTATCCCCCCTAAATAACTGTAGCTGTGTATAACTTTTGCAAATATTTTTTTCGAGTTTTAGAGCATTGGGCATTATAATTGCAAAAGAATAATTTTAGTGAGTTATGAGCGCTGTTGTAAATGTCTAACTTTTTGACAGCCCGTTACACCCCCCTGGAATCAGACTCCATCTATTGCCATGCCCTAGAAGCTCAGACGTGTCCTTTTGAATCTACTCCATTCATCTGAAGGTCAATTATATAGAATTCAGTAATGCTGACAAATCCCAGAATATCCCAGCTCCTGTCAATCCTTAAAAGTTGCTCTAAAATACAGGCGGCATTATCTGCAAGGAGCTGATTACCTTATGAAATCTGCCCACCCTGCTTTGCCCCGCCCCACCCGCGCTGCCCCGCCCTGCCCGGCCATGCTTCATCTCAGGATCTGGATATCTAGAAACTGGAGCCCTTCTGTGGTGTCCTCCATCAAGAGGATCCTGTATTGAAGGCGAGGGAAGAGTCTCAGGACACCAAGCAAGTTTCAGATACTAAACACTTCAAACGCACATGAAAATTACGTGTGAAACAATAAGCCCTTTGAACCTTTCACATTGGGATGCACAGGCTATGCTTACATTGAAGAACAAAAAACAGCTGAAAACAGGGAAAATCCAATCATCTACAGTGTATATTTTTAAAATGACACACAGATACAATACCAAATGTTACATGAATTCCTAGATAAGTAAGCGGACAGATAACATCTGGTCCTGGTCTTAGTGCACAGTAAGCAACTAATAAAAGCTATCAGGATGTTTGCATTTCTATGTTAAAATGGAAGGGAAGTTGATGTTTGGAGTGTTCTTTTTTTTTTTCAGCTTTAGTCATTACAAACATGACTACAAGCATCATAATGCATACACACAAGTTTGCACACATGTGTATGTCTACCTCCTAAAGGATAAATCTCTAAAGCTTCTGTTGCTAAAGAGTATATGTACTTGCAGTTTATATAAATAATGTCACATTATATTATTACAGTGCCCTTGGTTCTGATCACTACTTCAACATATCTCCGGGCACATAACATGTCTTAAACACATCTGTGATATGTTTTTGAGTCACCATGCCCATGATGACATGCTGTATGTGTACAGTGAACTAAAACCTGCTATTCAAATCCCCAATGTAAGGCTTAATCTCTCCCTATTCACAAGCCACTTATTATATACTTCCTACTTAAACAATGATGGAGGCATCCACTTTGATGCAAATAAAAACCTACTGAGTCTGACTACTGAGCTGCAGTAGCCAAGACATCAAAACTATGTAGAAAAGTTGAGAGTCCATCTGGATCCTAAAGTGCTTTAGTAACACTGGTTGTCTGCATCATGGCTTTGACTTGGTTCAGCTTAGCAGTGATATTTTTAAAAGATTGAAGACTGGCTGGGGATAAATTGAGAAAGTAATGAGCTTTTGAATTAATTGTTTGACTTAAAACTACAAATCTTTTTTGTGTTGTACTTATAAGAATAACTGAGTATAATTCCCAAATATTAGCTTCCCTTTTATTTGTAACCAAGTTGAACTTTATAAAACCAGGTTGTAAACTGGGAGGTAGATTGGGTTTCTACATTAACTACTGTGATAAGGATCTAAATGTAGTCCATGCGCACCGTAGTCAAGAACGGAAACTTTACCGAGGAAAACACTGGGGTGCTGTTATGTAGTCTTGCTGTTAAGACTTTGTGTGCCACCACAGAGAGAGAACTATAGATGCATAACCCTGATAGGCAACATTCTTGATCCTTACCATTTAACCTGTTAAGTTGGAACACACTTAGCATTAAAATGCTGGCATCTCAAAATGTAGGGGTGCTTCAACTGAGCCCAAAACTTAGTTTTGAAAGAGATGACCTTGGCAGACATTTCTGTTTGCGACATTATCAATTATCACTATGGACGAGTTCTCTTTTCTCACTACCGTACATAGATCCCTTGTGGTTCTCAAGAGCTTTGAGTAAAATTAACTAATTAGAAAAGTAAATATTGAGGGACCAGCATCAGAGTTACCTCCAAGTGAAGCTTGAGTGTACACACACACACACACACACACACACACACAGTAATATGAGAGCGGTCAGCATCACCACTGGCAGGGGGGTATCATCCTGTAAATTTAGTGACCATGCTCTCATTACCAGCCTAGTAACTGAGATATGTCAGTTATCTCTTAATTGTGATTAAAGACACTGCAATGGCAGAAAGACGTTGGGCCAAAAAAAATGAAACCAAGATTATTTTTGATATTCATTTATTTAAAAGAAAAAGAAAAGAAGTGCTAAAAAAAAAAAAAAAACCCAAAGTGCCAAAAATAAAAAGTACATGAAAATGATTGTCTTTGAAAAGGAGCAAGTGGAGAGGCTGTGGTCTCTGGGTGACTTGGAGTCTATTAACAAACAGCTTGGTGTCTGTACCGCACAGCAGTTGCAGCAGCCAGTGGCAGCTGAGTGAATGGCTCTACAATGGGATGTCCTGCACTGGACATCATCAGACCAAGCGCCATTTCCCTTTACAGATGTCTAGGTAGAACAAGTAGGAAAGACTGACCCTCCTGTTTGAGGGCCTTGGCCAAACCAAATAACAGATCAATAGCAGATTCAAGTAAGCCAGAAACTAGAGACATAGTGTCCCCACTGTATCAAATGTTGGATGCAAATGTCTGTGACAAAATGCTTAGCAAATACTGGGCTCTGCACAGTGAAAGATTATGTTTGCCTTTGATCTGACATTTGAACACTCCATGAATCAAAGCCTCTACAAATGTTAAGTAAAGTTTCTTGGGATGTTGTACGGCTTGCCTCTCAAGGGCTTCACTTGTTTTCTTTCCTTGTTCACTTAAAGTGAGTTGTTCAAAATTGAAAATATTTTCATAGTTGCACAAAATGGTAGCCCGACAAGCTCCCGTGTCAGGGCCTGGAAACCCTGTTCGTCATTTCACAAGGAAAGCCATATAAGGCCATCCCTGTGTGGCTAATAGGCTGTAGTTGATTATTTTTAGAGAAACATGTCAAATGCTAATAAATGATTAAGTGATTTAGAGTGTGTTGACAGAGAAAGCCCAAGCTGAAATAAGATTGTAGCTGTAATTTATGATGTGAGGCAGTCCCCTCCAGAACTTTCAAAGTCTTTGAGAGGTTGGTTATATTTGGAGATACATGCCACTGTGGTGTCTGAGTTCACTTTGGCCAAAACATGTCTGATATCAGCCTTCTGTGTCCTCGTGGCTTATAGTAAGTGGTCATTCTTTCCCTGTAGACTCTCCGAGGAACATGCAGGAGAACAGAATTAATAATTAATTAATTAATTTTTAAAAATCATCAAAACATGGTGGAGGGTGTGGGAAGGTGAATGAAAAGCAGGGAGAGAGATGAGGTTGATAACCATCGTCCTTGAGTCAAAAATGTATCAGCCAAGTTGACAAGCATTTTCCAAGCCATCCTCCCTTTTCGGGGGCTCCCCCTCCCTTCCCTGCTTGGTTTCATTGTGGAATCCAGAAAGAATACAAACTAACCTCAGAATGGTTACACTGTACACAGCCTCTCCAAAAGGGCTTTAGGTGCTGTAGAATCCAGACATCTGCCAGTAGGTTACTACTCTCCCATGACAGAGTACACAAATAGTACAGGCCCAACTATGGCATGACATGACTTAATGAACTTGCTTGAGTTCATTCCACCTGTGGTTTATTCTGAGACCTGCAGCTATAAGGACTTCTTAGTTGAGGGAGTTCTTCTTAGGAGATCCACCTGAGAAAAAGGAACCTAGCAGTTCTGTTATTTCCCTGAGCTGGATTTCTAAACGATATATAATGTGTCACGAAATCTTTGAAGTATGAATTGTGGATATGTTTTTAAGTTCAGATAATAGGACAGTAACCATCTTTATTTTTCCTTTTGTCATGCTTGGTTTCAAGCCCGGTGCCTTGCATATGCTGGGCAACTCACTTCTTTCTTGCCTGCTTCAGACTTAGAAATACTTCACTTTGATAATAACAGGGGAATATATTTTTAATGTAAACTTGAATTTCTCCTGAAACATTTCAGTATTTTCAGATCTATGAATTTCCTAGACATTTGTCATAAGTGCTTTATTTAATTTGCCACCACAAAGTCAGAGTTTTATTCAGTCATAGAACTCTTCCACGGCCGTGTAAATGGATGAAACAGGTTCCCAGGGCCTCTGCTTCACACAAGTGTCGCTGTGGTGTTGGGATCTACGTAAGTGCTGTCCCAAGGCACTAGTTGTTATCATTTCTAGCCACATATTTTGAGCACACACATAGCATAATGTTTAAGTGACTATTGCACTTGATTGATGATAAAAACTTGTAATTTATGTTTCTCCCTGAGGACATAGATACAGTGTTTTAAACTAGGATACTAAGGACTTACCAGAAGCATAACATAAGTTCTCTCAATGTATAAAGAAAAGCAATTCAGACACAGAAGTTCCTGAGTGAGACTATCCTATCTTATTAAAACGGTAGTTTCAAACTCCCCCACCAAAGTAAAACTTATCTGCTACAGGAAACTGAGATTTTTTTTTTTTTTACAAAGACTATTTCCTTTCCTAATGTTTGGAAATGTAGCAACCCATTATCCCCTTCTTTGGATGTTTACACAGTAAAAGCTCTTCTCTGATGCCAGCCATGTCACAGACATGTCCCCAGCTCACAGGGCGGAGCAACTTGCAGGTTCCTCTCACTGCCTTGCCGACCACCAATCTTAGTCACCCTCTTCCCACCTGTGTGTACCGTCATCTAAGGTCTCATGACACAGGGAGAGGCAGCAGGATCTGCTTTATGTCAGTCATTTCCTTGACAGGTCTGTGGCAGATAGGCAACTGTGGGAGAGGGATTACCTTTCACCTCTTCCTGTCAGCTGGGAAAGTCAGAACTCAGCTCACCACTGAGCCTTCATTCCCAGAGGTCCTGGCTTTATGTCAAGAGAATTAGATCATCTGGGCTAGAAGAAACAAAAGGCAAATCTTCTATTCTCCCTGTTCTCTAAAGAATATATTTAGAGTAATATATAAAGAATATATTTAGGCTTTGAGCATTATGAAAAGGTTTGGCATCAGTTTTGGACTTAGGGTCCAGTGCAGTCACTTGTTGAAACATTTTTATCCAGCGAGCATTTAATGAATGACCACTGTGTGCCAGGCAGAGTTCTGGGTGTTCTAAATGGGTTAAAGAAGTCTATGGGGATTTTCGCTCAAAGCTCAGCAGACACTCCTAATTTTAGAAATGTACAAAGAAATGGTGTGTGGAGTTAATGGGGCGAGTGAACATTTCCTTCTGCAAGATGATTAGCTTTGGCATTTCCTGATGTTATGGACTGGAGTCTTGTTGGTAAGAGCTGGGTATTAGCAGGTGCTTTCCCCATTTAATTACTCAAGAATGTAATTTTTAATTAAAAAGAACAGTGAAAAAATAAAGCTTGTTGGAGGATTTTGTATTTATTTAATAACCTTAAAGAAAGAGCATTTGTTCTCTGAGATGCCATTTATACTTTTAGAAACATTTTTACAGTGATGCAATACAAAGAGAATTTTATAATATGAGATTTAAAATAACTTATTTAAATTCTCATGCCCTTTTCTTTTTAAACGGATAAAGGATTATAAATTAGAAGACATGAGAGTGGCTGTTCTTGAATAGGATTCTTATAATTGGCCCGGTGGTGTCTTTTTCCAATTTACTGTTTATTTGTTTGCTTTTATCACTCAGAGGAAGTGTGCTGTGGGATCAGTATAAGCAAGCCTTAGGGGAAACAGGCCAGAACAAACATTGTGTGCCACTTTGTCAAATAAACACCGCTGTGCAGTGCTGGTAGGACCCATCACCAACAACTCTTGAGTTACAAGAGGCAAAATGAAGTAGAAGGCAGTGCCAGTTCCAGGGGTCCCATGAACAGTGCCAGTTCATGGGCCTGTCATGATGAAAGTTAGATAGTATGTATCCAAGCTTAACTTTTAAAAGCATCTGGAAGTGTAATTTCTGTAGAAAGGACACACTGACCTTTTCCTTGGTGCTGGGGTTTGAGCCCAGGACCTCACACCATGCTAGACCTACATTCCGCCCTACTGAAGAAGAACTCCTTAACGTAGTTGAGGAGGCAAAGCTCAAAGATGAAAACAAAAATAGGAAATAAAAAAAGTGTCTTGTGGCTGCATTTAAAGTAGTATTGCTTCCTGACTCACTAAAAGCTTATTGGTTTCCAGTGCCTGGTGAAAGAGTGAATTTTCCACGTCTTTAAAAATACCTAATACCCACTCAAGAGATTTTACAAACGCTGTCTTGGTTGAGAATAGGTGTCTTACAAGCTTCACAGGTCTTCTTGCATAACAACTCAAACATTAGAGAGTGGATGTTTCCGGCAAGCACTGAGGACTGACTTTCCCAAAGTTGATCACTAGAGACCATGTGGGTGGCAGTACTGAGCATCAGTACTGGGTGTGGATTCTGCCAGAGAGAAACAGACTTTGTCGGGTCTCTGCAAAACCTTCTGACTTTACCCTTTTAATTAGATAGCTTAAAGGCGGTGTCTAAATAGTAAAGATGGATCAAGCATGCCATTAGAAAGTCATTTTGGTGCTTTTCGAGGAAGAGCACTAGAAACCATTTGAGGTTCTCTTCCTTCTTACGGGAAGGTGGGAGCAGCATCCGGCACTCTCTCCCATCTCTGACCTCGCATAGCATCAACTGCCAGCTTGGAACTGAAAGCGTGAGATCCCAAAGCCCAGCGAAGAAGAAGCTCTCTTCTTTGCAGCCCTTTCCCCTTCACAAGTGTAGATTGGAGAGTAGAGCTCACTCAGTCATGAGCAGGCTCCTTACTATCTCTCTGTTGAATTTGAACAGCTTTGTTACAGTTTGAAGTTTATGTTTGCCGTCTTCTGTGATAACACAGGTCAGAGGTTTGGCTGCAGGCCTCCCAGTGGTATGAAGAGCCAACCCAATGCCTGGACCCAGCCAAAAATAATATCAACTTCAAAACAGAGCCTAGATACAGGACAGAGATCATTTTCATTGGTGGCATGCTTCCCATTTGGTGGCCTGAACAGTCACATATCTTGATTCTTGTTATGGCTGCAACTACCTGCAAGGTGGCTGTATTAATGTACTTGGAAACAGTTTGAAAAAGAATGAAATGTTTTTAAAACATCCAAATGTTCTAATACTAAATGAATAAAATAGTTTGAGATTTAAGTAAAGTTTCTTCAAAAAAGAGTCATTAAAATAAAAAATTGAGTGGATAGAAAAGTGATAGAGAATAGATGAAGGGGATAGATAGATGATAGGTAGGTAGGTAGATAGATAGATAGATAGATAGATAGGAAATGAATCGAGAGATCACAGCTGATAGATAGATAGATAGATAGATAGATAGATAGATAGATAGATAGATAGATGATAGATAGATAGATAGATAGATAGATAGATAGATAGGTAGATAGATAGATGATAGATAGGAAATGAATAGAGAGATCATAGATGATAAACAGACAGATGATAGATAGATAGATAGATAGATGAATAGATAGATAGATAGATAGATAGATGATAAATGGACAAATAGATGATAGATAGGTGATAGAAAAATAGATGATAGACACAGATGATAGACAGACATAGATAAGAGATGAATAGAGATTGTAGGTGATAGATGATAGATAGATAGATAGATAGATAGATAGATAGATAGATAGATGATAGGAAATGAATAGAGAGATCATAGATGATAAACAGACAGATGATAGATAGATAGATAGATAGATAGATAGATAGATAGATAGATAGATAGATAGATGATAGGTGGGAGACAGGACTTATCATCTACTTAAGATGATACACGTGAAGCTGAGAAGTCCCACTATCTGCCATCTACAAGCTGGAACATAGTGATATGTCTCTGCCTGAGCCCAACAGCCTGTCAGCTAGGGAGTCACTGGTTTAATTCCTATTTTAAATGTCACTGAAAATGAGAGAAATCCAAGTTCAAGCAAGCCGTCTGGGAGGAAAAAGAGACGGAAGTCTCCCTTCTTCTACTTTTAAAAATCTACTCAGACTCTTAATAAATTGGATGATTCCTACCCACATTTCAGACAAAAATCTACTAAATCCAAAGATCGAAGTATTAATTTGGGGAGTAGGCTACACCACAGTGGTAGATGCTTATCTCATGTGATACAGGCACTGGGTTAAATCCCTAATACCAAGCATACCATTTCACTCAAAAAGTAGGTTGTGTTTGTGAGCCCCACAATGCCTGCCAGTCAAATAGGCATTTAAGGTTAACCATCGCATAGGATGCAGTCTCCTGCTGAAGAAAGATATTTCTCTTATCTCACACACAGCCATGGGATTCAAAATGGTTTTGTTTACCACTAAGCTCTTTCTGTAAGCAGCTTTTGAAAACAGTTTGGCAAAAATCATCGTGGTTACAAGCATAGACTCTAGAGCTATGCAGCTGGATGCAGATGTGCATCTGTTACTTAGGTATCAACTGAACCAGACACAGTTAAGATGAAGAGGAATAAATCATCCTACTGGTTCATGGCTTAGACGACAGTGAGTTGTCATTTCGGTCTGGGGTGGGGTTTCAGATGCAGCTCAGCGGGAAGATTCCGATGCAGGGTCTCTTACCAGCGTCCACTAAAAAGACTGGAAGGCCCTGCACTTCTTGAAACCTTGACCTTCTTCTTGATCCTTGACCAAAGCTGAAGTGTTTGCTGGCTCATATATTGCACCTTGGTTTTAGGGGACCTCAAATCTGTGCCATGTTTGCCTCTTAGAGAAATGTCTAAATGTTCTTACAAAACAGCAGGTCAAGTGATCCCAGAGAGCATGACAAGATTGTCACATATCTTTTATCAACTCTTCAGAAACATACATGTATGGTTATTTTGCCTCATTTTGTGCATTAAAAAGAGTTTATTAAGTCTAACCTCAAACAAAGGAAGGGAAATTAAGCTTGATTTTTGGAAGGGTGATGTACTGTGTGGGGATGTAGAAAACAGTCTTTTTCTTCAAGAGCAGATAGCAGTTCTCTTGGAACTACTTGAGTTCGTAGCTGAATCAGAACTGAGGTGCCCAGAGTTTCTCAGCTGCATAGCTTCACCATTCTCAAGATAAGTTCCACAAATGACCCAACTCTTCACATCTTGTAACAAAAACTCATCAGCAACCCCTACTAACTGGTTTTACTTTTTAGTGTGTGTGTGTGTGTGTGTGTGTGTGTGTGTGTGTGTGTGTGTGTGTGTAACATATGCATATGGGTATCAGATCATGAAAACAGTTGAACAGTTTTGGAGAGATAGACCAGTCCTTAGTTTGTCGAACTCTACTCTAGAGTTCCACTAAAGCCTCTACAAACAAGCATCACACAGCTGGAATACACAGAATGTCCCAAAAGATTATTTTAATTGAGCTCTGGGCTATAGGATTGATATTATTTAGGATTTATAGATTAAATCAAATTGGGGAATCTATAGCCACTGTGTTTTGAGCATTTGATTGATATTTTATTTGTTGGATTTGTTAGTTACCAAGATAAGCATCGAGTTACTGAACTATGCTTTAAAATAATATTAATTAAATTTGTTCTTTGGCAGTTTCATACATGTCCAAAGGTATAAACACACATAATTAAAGGCAGTTTTGTGTTCTATTTAGTTAAACATCATGTCATAGGGCTTTGACTGGGCTTATAGCACTAGATTGGACTCCACTGTTGAGTGGACCTTAAATCTGATCAAAGAGTGGTTGGTTATCACCCTAACAATCATACAACATTGCACATGTGGATACGCCTTGCTTGGCAGTTTGGTGACTAGTTCACAGAGGTCACAGTTAGATAAGACTAGTATTGTGATTTTGTGATTTCAAGCCCCCCCCCCAAGCCTTCACGTGTACCTTGAAAGTTAGTCTGTAGGGAGGCAGATTGCAGCTCAATTCCTCTATATTTTGCAATCATGGTAATGGGTGTCTTCATTTGAACTGACCTTTAAACATTTAAAATAAAGGGGACTGTCAACCCTGAATATATCAAATACTGAGTCCTCTATAGGTCAAACAAGAGGAACGAAGCAGTTACTTTTCTTACCAAGGTAATCTTGAAAGACGGGGCCATGCAATACTGATTTTGCTGCATATAAAATTTAGTCAAACTTTTACTGGGAAAAGGAAATCTAATCAGTCTTTTGATTATAGAACAGGATTTAGTCTTTAGCAGAACTAAAGCTTCTCCATGGAGGAGTTTTTTTCCTTTTATTTGAAGAAAAATAAAAGATATCCCAGGGTCTAAAACTAGAGAGTCAGCAGTTCAGAGCACACACTGCTCTTCTGGAGGGAGACCTAGCGTTCTATTGCAGTCCTCCATCAGTCAGCTCACAATCCTGACAACTCCACTCTGAAAGTCTCTAATGCCTTTCTCAGGCCTCTGCAGGCACATAGAGTACATATCAGGCACACACAAGCTTACACATAAGATAAACAACTAAATCTTTTAAAAAGTACAGGCAGGTCATACAGGGCCTCTTGGGCAGTTGTCTTTACTTGATATGTTGCTTTGGACAGCCCTTTTATTCTCTTATGTCCTCCAGAAAAGTTAGGAACCATGAAAACTTAGTAACAGGTAAAATCAAGAAGCTAGTACAGCCATGAGCCAAGAGAGATTCTGGGTGACATATCCTTCAGAGAGGAAAATGCCATGTTTAGGGTAGGTTTGGGGAAACTCTGATCAGAGAGTTGACAGTGCAAATGACTTCAAGGGTGGGAAAGAAATGGCATAAGCAGAAATTATAGTGATTAGTTTTGAGAATAGAGAACAAACGAACAAAAAAATATATTCGAGGACAAAGAACTGTGTTAGTAACGAAGCAGCTGAAATCATATACAATCTTGACTCATCGTCTGTTGTAGAAATGCTTTTGAAGAGAAGGACAATCACATTGCTTGTCCACTTGTCTTAAGTTGCCAAGTCGGACCGTGATGGGGCGAACCTGACTCAGGCGTGAAACTCAAGGTTTAATCACTACATATTTAAAATCCAGGCGACCAGTGAGCAGACCATCCTAGCTTCACTCTGTATGAAGGCCCCATGTCCTCCGCATTTGAAGATGTTTTAATTTTTTCCTGTCAGAATCCTACCAAAGGGCATTGCAATCTGCCACTATTTACACCTCACTTGGATTCCGTCCTAGGGAGCTCTGACTGCCTGTAGTCTAGCAGGAGTGTTGTTGGATCTGACATATGGGCTGTGTGCCCTCTCTTGTCTTCTCAAGAACCACTGGGGTTATTTAGCTACTGTAATGTTCATGGAAGGCTGATTACCAGCCCAAAAGGAGTGAGAGTCAGGGCAGAGCAATTGCCACAACTCTTTGAGAAAACCGTGGTGACAGAACAACTGGTAAATTTAGAACGTGAGCTATTCTATTTCTCCATCTAAGTTGCCTGCTGAACCAAAACCGTGCATTTGCACTGAGCAGGTTCATTCTGATACAGTACCACAGAGCCATCTATGTAATCTGCTTCTTCCCATTTGCCTCTATCATGCAAAACAATCCCAATTCTGATTGCATGGTGATAACGGAAAGTCCTCCTTCTGAGCCATTTTCCTCCAGAACCTGAAGTATATGGAAGACAAACAGGACTAAGGAAGATCATTCTTCCTTTACGTGGGTTCCTAAAGGAAACCAGCCAGTCCAAGAACAAACAGGACTAAGGAACAGGACTAAGGAAGATCATGCTTCCTTTTCTTGGGTTCCTAAAGGAAACCAGCCAGTCCAACCCATAGCTGGGAGCTGCGATTCTGGACTAAACTGGAGTTGACTGAGACCTAGAGAAGGACAAACACACCACACAAAACAACTGATTCCTGCCAGGAGGAATGAAAGAGTAAACCCTGCAGTTCCTCATAGCTCCTTAAAGCAAGAGTCCCTCTGTCTAACTGACACGAGGGTTCCTGTGCATGAAACCCAAGAAGTCAAATACAGATGAGGAGAAGGAATTCTGTGGCCCTAAGTGCTGCGTCAGCTCACACAGCTGGGGCAGATAGAAGCACACTGAAGCTCAGAAGTTTCACTGCTCCAAAGGGTTTGGGGCAGACTTCCCTCAGAGAAGAAAATTTTGAGAAATCTCCAGGACAAACAGCCCCCCTTACCCCCCCCCCCGAAGCTTCAGGTGTCCCTCTGGTGTCTGACGTGGCGTGAATGTTCCAATCATCCCACCGTGGGCCACAGAGCTCCTGACTGGCTCACTGTATGTTTTTATGCAAAACCCAAATAATAGTCAGGTTCCTAATATGCAGTACAAGCTGGAAAAAAAAAGAAAAAAGAAAGAAATGGAATCTCAGAGAAAGCTCACAGGGAAAGTAACAACTAGGAAGGGTGACAACAGGACCGCAAAGACCCCTCCAGCCATGATTGTAGATGAGCTAAGATCAGGTCATAGGCTTCAGACTGGTAGCCTCACGTCTTTTACAGAGTCAAGGTTTCCAGAATTCTTATCACCAGTGGAGATCTGGTACCGCACTTAGCAATAGACAGTTCTGAAAACCAAACTTGTGAATTACCTATAACATGCTTAGTTTATTTTTTCTTTTATATATATATGTATAATATATATATAAATGAATATATATATATATATATATATTCATTTCCCCATGAGGGCTTAGTTGTCATGGCAGCACGTGGTCCAGCCTGCCACCACTTCGTAGAGAGGTACAAAGTCTTTTTACTTCCCTTGACTGCATTCTGAGCAACAAGTTACATTTTAAAGAAAACATTGCGTCATTTTCATGTCCCTGTCCTAGCATACTCTATGGTAGGCCCCTTGCGTTAGCCAGCCACAGACTTGTGTCGTCTCTTCAGAGACATCTTACTGAGAGGCTTATTGAGAAAGCATCACATCCTACCAACACTCTCCTAATATGGCTACTTCTGTTGGACATCATCTCAAGTACTGATGTAGTTTTATCTTCCTTGTTATATGTAAGCTCTACAGGAACCAGTAGTTTGCCTTGTACTCAGAATAGTCTTTATAGTGAAAATTCAATGCATGTAGGTTGAATAAATTAACTAATCATGAGTTAATCTACGAGTCCAGAAGCTATAATACATATTATAGAATCTATTTAGTCAATGCAACATAATATAATAATGTCTTTTAAAACATGGATTAACTGGTACCTTTTGTACATTATATGATTTCATATAAAAATCCAATTTCTGACTTCTCTGCAAAAGTTAGGGAATTTTCATATTTGGGGTTCCTTAACAAATAGTATCTGATGCTTATTAGATAAAGATTATCCCAGACCTCGCTACCCCTCATTACCTTCCTGATACTAGTGACTGGCTTGCACTGGCTTCGCCTTTACTGCTTGTTAATATTCCCAGCCCTCTAAGTTTCCAAACTCCATTAAGTACATATGTGGAAAGTCTCCCAAACTTCCTTCCGTATATCTGTGTAATTTTTCATATCCAATTTAGAAATTAAATTGGTGTCACGTTCATTCTTTCAATCTCAGTTGTAACGAGACACAGACTATCTATTGTCTGTGCCGCCATGCGGGCCACAGAACAACCTCCAGAACTTCATACACTCACTGGAGTCTCCATCTCCAGTAAAGGGGCAGAAATTTCCAATCAGGTTTCAGAGTAGCTCTCACTTTTGTAAGGTTATTTTTAAAGGTGTTTATTTCAAACCTCATAGATTATGAATATTTTTCTTAATTTCAAAACCTCATGAGTTATTAGATCCAGATGTCTACATAAAATGATTCATTTACGAGCACGGCACACCCAGTGTCTAAGAAGGAAAACAGCTCTACATTTGATAGCAGTCATCGCAGCCAGATAAAGAGAAATATATGTATAAATATGAAGAGAGAACGAACTGTCTTTTTGCTCCGTACCTGTGTGTTTTGGCAGCATGAAGAGTTGCCAAGCATCTGCTGTGTGTCAGACACCATTGGATGCAATCGAGGAACTCATACTCTGTCTTAGACTTCAGAGACTCGGACAGCAAAAACTAAACAAGCAATAAAGTAACTTTTATAAGCAGTAAGAATTGGTAAGAACTATAATAAAAAGGAAGATGGGGAGGGTGAAGGAGATAGGGAGGCCTCGTCGGTGGCTGGAGGAGCAATGCGATCTAGTTAGGTCCTGTGGAGAGAGGAGATCTGAGCAAGTCATGAGGGAGGTGAGAGAGGACATGACATGTCCATTTGTAGTGAGAAGACTGAGGGGTGGGGTAAAAAGTGGCACAGACCAGACTCCCTGTGGCAGGCATATGACCACCCCGTTCATCCAAGGAGCTGTGTGGCTACTCCAGCTGAGTTTAGCTAAGTAAACGGACAACTGATAGGGAAAACCTTGAGCACTCATGATGCTCTCCACAGGAAGGGCCATTCCAGCCTTCTCCACTCAAGACTATTTAACTTTTTGTTTAATAAACTTATTTTTGACGTGGTCATCACCTGAGCTTTGGAAGCCTTGTGAAATATGCAGGTTCTATTTTCTCATGTTGTGGTGACCTCACCACCAACAACCATAAACTTATATTTCCTTGCTAAGTCACAACTCTATTTTTGCTACTGCTATGAATCGTAATTTAAACATCTGTGTTTCCCAGTTGTTTCGGGTGAGACCTGTGAATGGGTAGTTCAATTCGCCATACAGAGGGTTGGTACTCACAGGTTGAGAACCACTGTTCTAAAGGGACATTAAGCAACTGGGGCATTGGCTTTTCTGATGACAAGACCCTGATTGTGCCACCATCTACACATAATGAATCTCATAAACAGCTGCACTTGTGTTCCGTCTACTGTGTTCTACATTGGGCACAGGTGCTTTTCAAAGGGCAGCTCTTCCTTCTGGCTGTTAATCGCCAGCACTCTTTCAGGTGGTGGTGGTGGTGGCCGCAGCAGCGGTGGCGCACGCCTGTAATCCCAGCACTCTGGGAGGCAGAGACAGGCAGATTTCTGAGTTTGAGGCCAGCCTGGTCTACAGAGTGAGTTCCAGGACAGCCAGGGCTATACAGAGAAACCCTGTCTCAAAAAAAAAAAAAAAAAAAAAAATCGCCAGCAGGTGGGCTTGTGAAAATCTCTGTAACAGGCCTTCCTTCCCATCTCCTCTACACAGCTGCTCGCAGAGGACTGGCCATTTGGAGCTGAGATGTGTAAGCTGGTGCCCTTCATACAGAAGGCTTCTGTGGGGATCACAGTGCTGAGTCTATGTGCTCTAAGTATTGACAGGTAAGAGTCCATTCTTAGGCTAAGGCAATCCAAACCCAACATATAACTGCTATGTCACTTAGGAGATAAACTATGCAATTCAATACAACCAAGCTCGACCCACTTGACAAATAATTCTGTTTATATCTTCAGATATCGAGCTGTTGCTTCTTGGAGTCGAATTAAAGGAATTGGGGTTCCAAAATGGACAGCAGTAGAAATTGTTTTAATTTGGGTGGTCTCTGTGGTTCTGGCTGTCCCTGAAGCCATAGGTTTTGATATGATTACGTCGGACTACAAAGGCAAGCCCCTGAGGGTCTGCATGCTTAATCCCTTTCAGAAAACCGCCTTCATGCAGGTAAGTTCACACTGCTTATTCTTTCTGCACTTTCCTTATAAATATTTAACTATCTCCCCTAGTTCCCCACCTTGGTAGGCTATTGATTTATTACTACCTTTGGCATAAATTAAGAGTTTGGATCCCAAGACTGTGAGGTTAACCATCACTAATGACCCAACCTGCAAGAGTCAGGGTAATTACTTCTCCAAGAACACCCTGGGGAGCCAGATAAATCAAGCTCCTTCGAGAGTGGCTGGAACGTCATGACTTTTGTGTCTAAAGTCCCACAGGATTGATTATTATTGTGTAATCTACACAAGACAACCCAACCTTGTCAGAGACGCAGATGCTCTAACATACATTTAGATAGAAGTTGCCTAATTGTAGGGGATCTGGAGCGGCAGCCTGACCCTTCGTCTCTGGTGTTAAAAGGAAAGCTGTCTTTCAAAATAATATCAAATTTTGGGTACCTACTAAAGAACTTCTGATCAGAAAATAGGAAAAGAATGGGGAAAAGATAGCTCCTAAATATAAGACTCCTTTTTAACAGGATTGGTTAATGTGAAGTTCGTTGGTTGGTCTAGCTATCATCAAGGATTATTTTCTATTTTACATGTAAACGAGTATATAAACTTTATGAACTGCATATTCAATAATCAGTAAAAGAACAAAGTGGGCCATCAATGTGAAGTTGAGGAGACTGTTGTTTACTAGAAGGGGAATACCACACTGGGGACATAAAATTCTTTCCAATATAGACATATTTGAATCAATGAGGTTTTTTTGAAAGGTAACAGAAGAAAAGAACACAGGAAAAGTATAACTCACAAGCACTTTCTTAATTAGTCTTTCATGTATACACTACTGACGTAAATGGCTAGTGCAGATCTCTTTGTGACCCCCCTTTTCACTCGAAACACACTTAATAGAAAAGGAAAACAATCCCAGCACTTGGGAGGCAGAGGCAGGCAGATTTCTGAGTTCAAGGCCAGCCTGGTCTACAGAGTGAGTTCCAGGACAGTCAGGGCTACACAGAGAAACCCTGTCTCGAAAAAACAAAAAAACAAAAAAAAAAACAAAAACAAAAACAAAAAAAAAACACAAAAAACAAAAAACAAAAAAACAAAAACAAAAAGGGAAAATGTCACCTAAACACTATAATAGGTTTATATATTTAATACCAGGAATACCTAAATGTTGAAATATTTAGTTTTTCAATGTTATCTACACATAAGAATTTTGTTCAGCTGCCTACAGCTTATTATAATATCCCAAAGAATTGAAATATGTTCTGCAATGTTTTTAATTTAATGCAGGTCTTTATTTACGTGTTCAGTAGATATGGCCCATGAAACTCTATACACCTCATATATGGAAGATGTTACAGAATCATTGCCCTTTGATGAACATTGTATTTCTAGTTGACTTTTGATACATACATTTTTAAGCAGAAGATATTAATCATAATTTTTTCTTCCCCATAGTTTTACAAGACAGCCAAGGACTGGTGGCTGTTCAGCTTCTATTTCTGCTTGCCACTAGCCGTCACTGCGATCTTCTACACCCTGATGACCTGTGAGATGCTCAGAAAGAAGAGTGGCATGCAGATTGCTTTGAATGATCACTTAAAGCAGGTCAGAGAATGGAAGGATCTAGTAGAGCGTAGCCATAACTATGGTCAGATGAAAGTCGATGATGATGATGGTGATGGTGATGGCAATGATGACGATGACGATGATGACGATGACAATGATGGCGATGACAATGACGATGACAATGATAAGCTAATATTAAACACTAGAACATATTTTCACTTTCTTTATTCTACTTCTGTAACAAAAAAACATTTTATATGAATTATCTAGAGACTATATCATCTATGATCTAAAGAGAATCATTGCCTTTTGTTGTTGTTTTGTTTTAAGACAGAATCTTGATTAGCCCAGGCTAACCTTGAATTCACCATGTAGCCAAAAATAACCTTAAATCCCGGATCCTTCTTTTGCTTCTGCCTCCAAATGATGGTAGTATGGACTTCTACAACCTTGTCCAGTTACACACACACACACACACACACACACTCATGCACGCACGCAATGTATGTATAATATATTTTTAGATTTATTTTTTGTATATGGATGTTTTGCTTCTGTGTGTGGGGAACACATGCTTGGTTCCCGTGTAGTTCAGAGTGGGGCACCAGATTCTCAGGAACTGGAGTGATAGATGGTTATGAACCACCATGGGGGTACTGGGATTCAAACCTATTTCTTTTGCAAAACAACCAGCGCTCTAAGCTGCCGAGCCGTCTGTCCATCCCCCTCCCCTTACGTTTAATAGCTGAATCTCTAGAGAGTTTAGTTCTCATTCACACTACCTATCTAATTGAAAGCTCGTTGCCCTGAGTCTTTATTTTGGTAAATATGGTTAAATATCTATTTGAGGAGAGTGTGAGCCAGCTTCATAAGGGCCTGTGGCTCTGTTTCAGAGACGAGAAGTGGCCAAAACAGTGTTCTGCCTGGTGCTGGTGTTTGCTCTCTGCTGGCTTCCCCTTCACCTCAGCAGGATTCTGAAGCTTACCCTCTACGACCAGAGCAATCCTCACAGGTGTGAGCTTCTGAGGTAAGAAAAGAAAATACAATGGAACACACGTGACATGAAAGGAGACATGGCAGCTATTTTGGGGGAAGAAGAGGGGGTAGGAGAGGGTGCTGAGGGAGAGAAGCAAATAAAGAACAACGTGCGGTGACATGTATGTGATGGCACATATATCATAACATGTATGTTGTAACATGTATGACATATGTATGTATGAAACTCAGTAATCTGTGCTAACTTAGGTTGAAAAAGAGAGAAGAGAAATAATTATGAAATTATGGTCATCCAGATATTTCTCCATTATCAATCCATCTAATAGGCAGAAAGAATGCTATGTTCTTATCCACAGAGGCCAATTAAGACTCTCAATTTTCACTTTGCTCCTTCTCTGGGTGGGTAAATTAGAGGGACTGGGAAAACCTTGGGAATGTGGGCACAGCTGTCAAAATGATGAGTGACAAGATGCAAAGTGTCACATCCGAGACTTCACTGCTCGCATCAGTCCTCTCTCTTCTGAGCGCCTCGTTGCTTCCAAACGAGAATCTTATTTAAAAATAAAAAAAGCTGCCTGTGGGAGATGAAGGTGGGAAGGGCAGCAGAGATGCCAGAGATGCCAGAGATGCCAGAGACAGACGGAGAGACACGAGCAGGCAGAGAAGCAGACAGGCACCTACCTCTACTGCCAAATCCATGGTTAAACTCAAAACATTACATGTGGGTGATTTGGGGTTTCTTCATGAAAACACAAGGCGCACATTAACTACACACTTGGAGGAATGTAATCTTTACAGACACATTTGGGTTTCTTGCAGCTTCTTGCTGGTTTTGGACTACATTGGTATCAACATGGCCTCTATCAATTCCTGCATCAATCCAATCGCCCTGTATTTGGTGAGCAAAAGATTCAAAAACTGCTTTAAGGTAAGAGACTCTTCTAAAATAAAATGTTTCCTGTGATCTGGCATCAAATGTAGGCTTTATAAAAACACTAATACTCCTACCTAGAGAGAGCTGGAAATTTGCTAATTTTCCCTGACTTGCAATGTGTGTGATGTTTTTAATATCACTTTTGCACTATAAAACATATTTGCTTATAAATCCTTGTCAGTAGTCAGCCATGCCTGGATGCCTTAGCCATTCACCAGTACTATTAGAATTGCTCAGATTAATAAAATTACATATATTGTTACTCATTGTCATGTAGTCAGAGAAGAGTGAAACACAGTTAGATGCAGCGTTCTTCCGACCTTGGTAGATTTTTTATTGTTCAACTATAATTTGTGTGATAAGTAAGCTAATTTCTTTTTCTCATGGACTGTGGGAATAAAGTCAAGGGCTCAACAGTTTAGGGTGCTTGCTCTGTGCTCAGGTCCAGGTCAGGTCTCCAGAACTGATGAGAAAAGTGAGGCATGCCGTGCTGGGTGACAGGGGTGACGGGAGGCAGAGATCGGCAGGTCTCTGTGATTTCAAGGCCAGTCTGAGTTACATAGTAAGGTCCTATCTCAAAACACCAAAGAAAGATGGGGAGAGGGGGGAATATCAGACGTGGCTGCTCACATGCCTATAATTCTAGTGATAGGATTGCTGGCACTTGGTAGGCACTAGTCCTAGCTCCGGGTTCAGTAAGAGACCCTGTCTTAAGGAAATAAGGCACTTAAAGACACTCAATAGCCTCCCCCTCCAGGACATCTCTCTCTCTCTCTCTCTCTCTCTCTCTCTCTCTCTCTCTCTCTCTCACACACACACACACACACACACACACACACAAATAGCAAGTATAAAAAGTTAAAATCATTTCTACTCCATCTTGTCTACCTTCTATGTGTAGTGACAATATGTTGCTCCACGTAGAATATACACACGCCTTCTTAACTCAGATGCTGGCAATATGGTCCCCAGTCACCTATTCAGGCATTCTTTCAATAATGCAACACCAAGTAAAACATGCCTCCTCTCACAAAAGAATGGACACTGTCCCTGGTATTTCATTATTTGAAAACCAAAATTCATTTTATTGCAAACACTAAAGTAGCTGAAAATGTGCTTACCAATTCATAACTCAGACATTAGTGATGGAGGAGAACTTTTATCCAAACCAACTCCTTTCTTTACAGAACAAAAACCCTGCTATTTCCCTGAGCATAGAGTTTATCATAACCCAAACAGAAAACCTATTCACTTAGTCCCATAGCCTATCATAAAACAAACGGGCTGAACCAAATTTTAAAAATTTAAAAACGGCCAGTGAAAAGTAGAAAAATAAAATCAAGGAGCTTGCATCCTTTATAAATTCGTTGCATAACAATATCAAAAATGCATGGGAGAGTACCATGTAGCTTAAAAATGGCTAAGCATTATGTATGTCACTGTCAAGTGAGAAAAAGCATATTCTGGGGCACACACCCTAGTTACATAAGTCTGAACACAAGCACCTGTACAACTGTAATGTTTGTGTTCTCGAGGGAAAATGTTTGACTTCACGGTTGTCACACATTAGGAATCGCTTTCCAAGTAAATAAGACCAAGTGTCAAAAGTTAAGGGTGGCTTTCGGAGCTAAAGAGTTGACTCAGTGGGAAAGAGCACTGCTATGCAAGCTTGTAGACATGAGTTCAAACCCAAGCTCCCCTGTAAAAAGCCAGACTTGCCTGCCTGTGCCTGTAACCCTAGCTTTACAGGTCAGAGACAGAGAGATTATAAAGACACCTGACCAGTCAGCTAGGCAGACACAGTGAGCCTCAGATCCAGTGAGAGGGCTTGTCTCAAGAGAATAAGGGAGAGTGTGCAATAGAAGGAAACAACAGACATCCTCCTCTGGCCTCTTGTGCAGTGTGCGTGCATCTGTACCCACACACACACACACACACACATATACTAAAAAAAACTCAGAGACTTTCTTAAATAATGATAATTGACTAAGTTTTTTTCTTCTCTGTATTTTGTAGTTGCAAAAAATCAGCATATGACAGCATGTGATCACTTTTTCAATTTCTAAAATTTTATTTATTACTATTGTGTGCATGCAACATGTGTATGCATCACATGGTACAATGTGTGTGTGTGCATGTGTGCATGATTGTGCATATGTGTGTGTGTGTGTGTGTGTGTGTATACATAGACAACTTGTCATCAGGCTTGCAAAATACTTTTAGCCACAGAGCCATCTTGCTGGCCTTAATTGCATCTCTTTTTTAAGAGGGAAAAGCGGGGACATAGCAAGAGAGGGAACCAGAATCCCACACTTGCAAGGACAATCAGAGCCCCAAGTGTGAGAAGAGAGAGCATTGTCTGGGTGCCTGAGTAAGTATGTAATGGTTGTTCTGTTTTATACAGTCCTGTTTGTGCTGCTGGTGCCAGACATTTGAGGAAAAACAGTCCTTGGAGGAGAAGCAGTCCTGCTTGAAGTTCAAAGCTAATGACCACGGATATGACAACTTCCGTTCCAGCAATAAATACAGCTCATCTTGAAGGAGAGGACACTCGCCAAATCTCACTGTCCTCATTGTGGACAGACGTCATTAAAACAAAATGAAACCTTTGCCAAAACAAAATGGAAAATCATGCCAGCAGAAAGGTGTGCACGCATGCAAGAGGGATTATTTTGAATGTTCTAAGTTCCAACACCTAATATTTCACGGCCTGTTTACAACCTAAGAAAGCCATGGAAAGGAATGAAGCCTCCGTGCGGAAGCTCTTAGATTCTTAGTCAGCACTTTAGCACAGCTCTTAAAAGCCCCCGGTGTGTTCACATGCTACTTACATTTAAAAAAAAAAAACGAGAACTTCACTCAGAAGTTCTATGCAGGGGCTTATTATCCAATCCTATGAACCTGGATATAAGAAAGCATGACATTGTAAAGCAGTTCTTAGAACAAAGTTTCAATTTCTCCATTTGAAACTTTAAAAATAAAAACCACTAATAAACTTTAGTGCATACTATGACATCCACTAATCTGACTATAACTATAGGCAACATGAGAAAGCGGTAAGGTTGGTACACTTTTTTTGGTCATTACAAACATTTAAATGATCAGAAGAGGGGATGGAAAAGAGACGGAACGGAGCCTGGATGTTTGAAATCATCATGCTCCTTACACAATGTCACAGAGAAAACATGGGGAGGTCTGAGCTGCTATGCCTGAGACTTTGGAACTTCCCTCACACACACTCCACAGAAAGACACAAAACAGAACACTACCTATGACTTCTTCAAGGTTCTTTCAAATATCCTTTCATGGTTGAAGTGTAAGTTCCATTTGATTAACTTCGTCATCTGTAAATACTTAACTATTAGCTATAAGCACTACACCTAGATGACTTAGCAAAGGGCAGGTCCCAGCGTTCATAGCTTTCTGACAAAGAGATGCCAGTAATCCGGTTGCAGACAGCATGTGAATTGCCTGGTGCAGTGTCCACATGGCAAAGAGGCAGAGAGCATCCTTTGAACCATGCTGTACTGAGAATGGTCCACAGAGCAGGATAACTAAAATACCATCGTTGGACGACATAGAAAGTAGTCACTGTAACCAGCTCTCTTGGAGGCATATTATCATTTTTTTTAATGTTATTTCTGAAAATTGCCGATAGAAAGGCATTCTGGACATGGTGCTTTTTCTAAAAGGTAGAAGCCAAACTGCTTCGGGGTCTGTGAGCTCCTCCTCATTGCGCGCTCTTGGCTAGTGCTTTTTTAATCTCCTTCCACAACGTGCCTTAGGTTCACTCCGAATGAGCAGTGTGTGAAAGAATGCCCAAGAGAAAACTGAAGAGAGAGGAAATGAGGTGGAGCGGGAGGAAGCCCGTGGGGAAAGAGTCCCATTATTAGCCCCGCGTTCGTCACTGCCGCGTCACATCAGTGTGAAAGGTCCTGGTTCAGCTCCAGCAAAACACAGGCAGAGTTCTCAGAACGACTCGGGAACAAACCAAGCCCGAGAGCTTTAACCTCGCTTAAAATATAACAGATTTTCCCTTTCTTTCTTTCCTTCCTTCTTTCTTTTTTCTTTTCTTTTCTTTCTTTCTGTTCTTTCTTTTCTTTCTTTCTTTCTCCTCTTTCTTTCCTTCTTTCTTTTCTTCTTTCTTTCTTTTCTTTCCTTCTTCCTTTCTTCCTTCCTTTCTTTCTTTCCTTCTCTTTCCTTTCCTTTCCTTTCCTTTCCTTTCCTTTCCTTTCCTTTCCTTTCCTTTCCTTTCCTTTTCATAACCCAGGCCACATGTTAAAAATGAGCTAAGAATGCAGTTTTCTGCCAAAATCCTCTGTGACAATACAATAAACCCAAACAGGACAATGAGGTCAAAAACAATGAACAGTACAGAATCAGCCACATGACTCTCTTTGGGAGTCAACCACAGTTTGTGTGTATAGGTTCCTCTCTACAATTTTCTACAAATACTTTTCAATCATAAAGGATACCCCAGATCTTCAATTTTAAGTTAGTTATTGGTTCCCCAGTAGTTTCACAGTGTGAACATATTTTTAATTCTTAGTAAGTTTTAGATTGGTTTTATTGTGTACTAAATTCTTGAGTCCTAACATTCTTGTTTAACCCAAATGTTCCTTCCATCTTCATGGGTAATAATCATACTGCCAAATTATGAAATGGCATAAGAATACTCTTCACACATATACAATAAAATATATACAATAAAACTATATTCTGTGGCTTTTTTATTCAAAATTTTAGCATACAGACCAAGGGTGGTAAGAAACAAATGTGATTCCTTTGCATAATTAAAGCCAAGATAAGAGAAGGTACCATCTAATTTAGAGCATATTTTCTAACATTTAACTTGCCTAATATAGCAATGCATAAAAATAGTGTTAAAGAGGATGTTAGAGGTCAAGTGATTTGTAAGTGACTTCAGCCTATTTTCTCCCAAATTATCCACTGCTATTGTTGGTCTGTGTTCAAACATTTTTCAGTATTGATAATGTGCAATGGCCAAAGGAACACTGTTTTCATCAAAACGTGGGTGTGTTGTGTCTAACATGCACTTGTAGTAAAGCCATGTAAAATAACTGTGTTTTGTTTTGCTCAGGTCACTGAAAGTGGAAGCCTGTGTAGTTGCTAACTTCTTATTGTGTAAGCAAAACCAATAAACTTTCAAATGGTTTAAAAGAGCAGCTTATCTTTCACTGTCCGTTCATATATCCTACGTCAGTCATTAAAGAGAAGAGGGATGCTGCAAATGGACATTATTTATGGTAAACACATAGTTATCAAGGAATGAAAGTGACGTTAAATGCCACTATGGTGATCTTGCTATGTCTCGGGACACATATGTGGCCACCCCCCACGGTTGGTCATCTTCTGATCACACATATGTATCCATTCCTCACGGTTGATCATTCTCTGGTCACCACCAGGCATCTTTATCTTTCCTTATCTGCTTTGCCCTTTTAATCCTTATGCTACATTAAAGATGACACTCTGGCCTTACCTATTGCATTTCATATGCAGCCTTCTAGTGCTGAGTATATGCATGGTAAAATGAAATTACTTAGGCTGAATACCCCTGATAAAAAAAATTCTGACATCTGAAATACTCCAAAACCCCAAACTTTTTGAGAGTGGAAAACACCACATTCGATCTGCTGCTGTATAACACATTGCAAATAAAAACTAAAAATATTAAATAAAATGATGTTCAGGCTATGTGTACATAAAACATGAGTGCGTCTTCTGCTTGTACATGGGCCCCATTCCCACCCTCTTATTGTGCATATGCAAATGTTCCAAAGTCCGAACAAGTGCTTAGAGAGATGGGTAAGGAAAAGGGGGAAACAACTATAGTGGGAATCACAAAGGCGAGCTGAGTAGTCGGGAAATCTGGAGAGGCTGCAGGGATTTAGAAAAAGGAATAACCCAAGTCATGGAAGCCCAAGGGCTGAGGAGATGCTTGGGAAGAGGATAGACATGTGACCTTTACAACTGGAGGCTACTGCACCGGAGCAGTTTGGGTACGTGATGCATGTGTGGTGGTGTATCAGTGTGCTGCAACTTTATTTTTCTTATCTAGTCACATATATATTTATATCATAGATTAAGTCACATTAGCAATGAAAAGGGATTAATTTAGTGACTTAAACATTGTCTTAATGAAAGATTCACTAACATGGTACAAAAGTAAATTTCAGGAAATATATAAACAGAGATGGAAGGGAAAATGCCAGCTAACTACAAATGTTAATGGCCTTTTGTTAAGCTGAAATGAGGAGCAATTTATTCAAATATGGGCTCTTGTTACCAAATGTCCAACAGTGAGACAGGTTGACATATATTACAGTCAAGGATTGACTAATGAAGCAGCAAAACCATTGAAGAAAACAGAGTGAAGTGAGGCTAATTACAACGCAGATTATTGCAAGCCTAAAGGACCAGATTCTAACATCCCAAGCTGCCTTGTGTATCTGGAGTGCTACTTTATGAGTCAGGTGGCTTTACTTTTGTAATGGCTTTGCCAAATGACATGTAGCATCATAGGCATGATCCCAGCAAGGACAGAAGGCAGGATTTGTTTCTTTCCTGGAACTGAAGGTGTAAGAAACCTTTACTCCATAGTTATGGAGATTTCTAGCCCTCGCCCTTTCTAGCAGGGACCAGCAGCCTTGTACAACCTGAAACTGCTAATCTGCAGGTGGAGGATCCTTCATATATAAACATGAAGAGTAAGGAAGGTTCTCGCTGCAAAGGGTATGTGCTTTCCTCATTCGGTGCACACGCATAGAATTTTTAAGTTAAGTGTTGGTGCCACGTTTTAAAGTATGAGTGCCAGAAGCCAATAAGAATCTTAGGAAGCTTCGTAGTAAAAGACAGAGATGATAACTAACAGGGAAATTATATGCGAGATGTCTGAAGAAGCAAAGGGTGGGGGGGGGAGTCCACATAATTAGGTTTAATTTTCCCAGAGAAGACAAAGGAAGCAAAATCAAGGTGTTTAATATTAAACACTTAGAAATTCAGATACTGCTCTTGAAAACTGGAAATAGGGTAAAGGAGATAAAAGACAAAAGTCAAGGCCTCCGAAGGCTAAAATTGACCACAAAAGCATGTGAGGGTCCTCTACCAAACTGCTCAGTACGCAGAGAACCAGGAAGGAAACCACGGAAGGAAGCCCAGGCAAGATGAGTTCACCTCAGGAAACACGATGATGGATGCCAGCACGGTGCACTGCAGATGCTGGCTTTTGTCTTAAGAAGCAGGCAGTCCAATAGAAGCAGGAGAACAGAGAAAGGAGAACACTGACCAAGAGAAGAGTCAAAAACAGAAAGGTTGCCTGGTATATTCGAAGCTATGCAGAGGTGTTTATAGCTCTCTGATGGCATCTGGGGAGGGATGAAAGGCAGTTCCAAGAGGACACTGACCGTAGATGCCTGGTAAGGGCTGGAGAGATGTCATCAGTTAAGAGCAGTGGTTGCTCTTACAGAGGACGTGAGTTCAGTCCCCAGCGCCCACATTGTGACTCACATGCATCTTGAACCTCCCCGTCCAAGGGGTCTGACATCTACTTTTAACCCCCATGAGCAACAGGCATGCCTGAGGTATACAGACATACCTGCAGGCCAAACATCTATACTTATAAAAGATAAGAAAATAGTAAATAAAAATAAATCTTTTTAAAAAACTATTTTTAGAAAAGCAACTGTTATTCTTCCTATAACTTCTTCCTTGTGTAGAAAAATATACATATTTGTAATTTCATGACTTGGATAAAAACAAATAGACCTTGTAAAAGTAACACTGTTTTAATCAAAGCAGTGAGTGCAGTTTCTTCTCCTTCTTCTACCAGTCACTCCCTCCCCCTCCCCTCCTTCTCCATTCCCATTTAGAAAAGGGCAGACCTCCATGGATA
This sequence comes from Apodemus sylvaticus, assembly GCF_947179515.1. Taxonomy (NCBI): domain Eukaryota; kingdom Metazoa; phylum Chordata; class Mammalia; order Rodentia; family Muridae; genus Apodemus; species Apodemus sylvaticus. The sequence goes on from NC_067479.1 coordinate 22,001,550, forward strand.
CCAGCCAGCCATGGCCATATCAAGTTGCAATAAGACTGGGCACTTTCCCTCATATTGAGGCTGGACTAGGCAACCCAACAGAGGGAAAAGGTCTCTAAAGCAGGCAAGAGTCAGGCAGTCCCTGCTCTCACTGTTAGGAGTCCCACAAGAAGACCAAGCTACACTACTGTAACATATATGCAGAGTGCCCAAGTCAGTCCTATGCAGAGTCCCTGACTGTCAGTTCAGTGTCTGTGAGCCGCTATGACCCCATGTTGGTTGTTTCTGTGGGTTCTCGTGTGGTGTTCTTGACCCCTCTGGCTCCCGCAATCCTTCCTCCCCTCTTCCACAGGGTCCCCCAGCTCTGCCTCATATTTGGCTGTGGGGCTTTGAGTGTTTCCATCAGTTGCTGGGTGAAGCCTCTTTGAGGACAATTGGACCAGGCATCAAAGAACACAAAACACTTAAAGAAATGTTCAGCATCCTTAAGAGACAGGAAAATGCAAATCAAAAGGACTCTTAGACTCCATCTTACACCTGTCAAAATGGCTAAGATCAAAACCACAGTGACAGCTCATGTTGGAGGATGTGGAACAAGGGGAACACTCCCCCACTGGTGCTGGGAGGACAAAACTTGGACAGCCAATTTGGAAATCAATATGGCGATTTCTCAGAAAATTGGAAAAGAATCTAACTCAAGACATAGCTATGCCACTTCTGGCATATACCCAAAGGACATGTCACCATACCATAAGGACACTCACTCAATTGCATTCATAGCAGCTTTATTAATAATATCCAGAAATTGGAAACAACCTAGATGTCCTTCAACAGAAGAATAAAGAAAAGTTGTTACATTTACACAATGCAATATTACTCCGTTGTTAAAAACAGTCACAGTACTCTGGGAGGCAGGGGCAGGTGGATTTCTGAGTTCGAGGTCAGCCTGGTCTACAGACTGAGGACCAGGACAACCAGGGCTACACAAAGAAAACCTCTCTCGAAAAAAAGCAAATTAAAACAAAACAAAACAAACAACAAAAAAAAAAACCAGTCACATCATGAGATTTTTCAGGCAAGTGGATGGAACTAGAAAAGATCATCCTGAGTGAGGTAACCTAGACTCAGAAAGACAGACATGGTATGTGCTCACTGATAAGTGGATACTGGCCTTAAAGGATAAAGGATAACCAGGCTACAGTCCAGACTATGAGAAGATAAGTAAAAAAGACAGTCTCAAGGGGAACACATGACTCTCCATGTGAAAGGAAAAGAGAAATAGACATCGTGGGTGGATTGGGGGCGGGGCATGCCTGGTTGGGAGGTGAGTACTGGTACAGGAGGGGTTGTGTAGGGGGAGGATGGAGGGAGAGATGCTGGGGGAAAAGGGGGATGGGCGGAGCCTCTCTATAATGAGCTAGAAACCTCATGCAATGGAAACTCCTAGGAATCTACAAGGATGACCCAAGCTAAGACTCCTAGCAATGGGTGAGACAGAGCCTGAACTATTCTTAATGTGCTGCAGTAAAAATCATGCATCCATTCTGAGAAGCACTTGGGAATTAATATAGGAAAGAAATACTTATCCAAGGACCAGAAATTTCCACTTGCAGAGAATTTCTCATGGGATCGTGATACAAAGACCAGAATGTTCACAGGCAGCATTATTTATTTCAGTCCCCAAATGGAAACAACTCAAACTCCAGTAGCAATACTTTAAATTACTAGACCATATGATATGTCAATAAAATGGAATAAAGTGTTCTCCACAAGTTGATCAAACTCATCATGATTAAAATTTTGACCCAGCAAATTGTCATGAGTGCTGCCCTGTATGTGTCAACTGCTGGATAGGTTGTCTTGTATATGTAGGATGTTTGGCAGCCTACACATCCCCTACCTACTAAACATCAATAGCATCCTTTCCTAATGTGAGAACCAACACATTTTCAAACATCAACAAATACCTCTTGGGAGACATGGCGGGGGATCAACCCTGTTACAAACTACTAAGCAACAGTATGATTCTGATAATATAAAGTTCAAAATCTGTCACAGTGAAGCTGTATTTACAGGGACACACTCATCAACAATAAAATTTAAAAGAAATTATAATATAAATAAGAAGAGCTGCCATTCTTGGTAGAGAGGGGACAACTGAGACTTTGAAGTAAGGATGAGCTGGCCTTGAAGCTGTATTTAAAGAGGTGACTGACAAATTTACATTCTTGTTTTGCACATTCCTTATTTCTTTAATAAATTTCTAATTACTTTCCCTAAACAAAAAGATAGACGCATTATTGAGTATAATCTTCAATTTAAAAGTTAAAAAATAAAAGAACAATCTACAGAGCTACGACAAATTTAAAAATTAAGAAACAGCATTTAGTGCTGTTACAGTACTTTTAGAAATAGGAAGAGGAAAGGAAGAAAACTCCAGGGAAGAGAAGGAAAATGTTATTAACAAGCAAAGCCAAACAAGAATATTGTCTTCTCCCTTTGACAGACCGCCAATAACTAAGCAGTATGAAAATTGTGCAGTAAGAGGATGTAAACTTCCATCCTGTGTTCAGACATGATTAAGGACGACTTGCTTTGAGGGTCTGCACATAGGGTTAGGGTTAAGGTTAGGGTTAGGGTTAGAGGGTTAGAGTTAGGGGTTAGCCATTTAATTTGTGACAATTAAAGATGAATAATAAAAGCAACTTTTCTTATCATTCCTCCTCTGTTACTCTACCCCAACCCAGCACACGTACATATAGACATCCACCCACTCACATGAAAACACATGCCAGTTTCATAAGGCATGGTTTAGTTCACCACTGGATCAGGTACTCATTTTCTAACAGGGTGCAGCATGTTTTCCAAAAATAAATCCATATCTTGGAATTCCTGTTCAGCCCCTAACGTTTTGGATGTGAATGCTTTCTCCTTTACATTCACTCAAGCTTTCTGTTAAGGTAATCCTGGAAAGTTTAAATTATAGTTGCATAAGATTATGTTTCGTCTAAATGATGTTACCCTAAACTAGATTTAGTTTATTTGAAACTCTTTGTTTCTTTGTTCATTTATTTTACTTATTTATTTACCTATATATAGTTTTATTGTTTTTTCTCTTTGTTTTATTTTATTTTTGATACAAAGTCACATGTGTAGCCTTGTGTGTACCAGGCTGTTATTGCACTTGCAGTGATCTTCCTATTCTGCCTGAGTTCTGAGATTACAGTTGCCAGTTACCACACTTTGGTTAGCATACAAAGAAATAGCTCCCATGGTGATTTTTTATACATATTTATAATAACCATCTCCACTTATTAATGGTGATCCCTTTCTCCTCTCATTTAATATTTTTCTCTTCTGTTTTCCTCTCTCTCTCCCCCTCTCTCTTGCTCTCTCTCTCTCTGTCTGTCTCTTTCTCTCAGATAACTGATATTGTCTCTTTGAAAGGTGTGAGATTACACAAACACAGGAACATAAATTTATCCTAGAAATGGCATAGGCTACACCCAGGAAGTTTCACCGGCATAGCTGCCTAAGCATGACCAGAGCAAGAGTGACCCCAATACACACGTGAACATGGCAAGTGTGAAGCTCATGACACTTCTGTCCTAGACAAAGAAATACAGGCAAGGGGGGACGCTGAGAGTGGGAGAAATAGTTCTCTCCAGGGAAGAGCATACCAACTAGTTATCCAAATGGTCAGCCCCAAAATCATATGTACAAGTCATTTCTTAAAAGGTGGCATGCATACATAAAATATTAGTATAAATAAATTAGTATAAAATATTATGCTCTATATACACCCAAGAGTAATGAATGCATACAGTCATACGACGTTCTTGTAAACAAATCTTCGTGGTAGTGTGAACTCAAGTCCCCACCCCACCGCAGCCCCCAAAACACTCACCTTTCCAATAGGAATTCTGTAAGCCTGACAAGTTTGAACTGTGGATACATGGGGATGAAATGTAATAGGATGATAATAGAATGGACTATTATCAGCCATTAGCACAAACACACACACTTTTCTTCTTCTTCTTCTTCTTCTTCTTCTTCTTCTTCTTCTTCTTCTTTTTCTTCTTCTTCTTTTTTTTTTTTTGTTATTGTTGCAAAGTGGCCTCAAACTCAAAATTATCTGCAATCCTGGATTAAATCTATTAGCCACCTGTATTTTTGTCCTGAAATTCTCTAATGATCAGGTAAATCCATTTTGGACTTTAGTTTCTTCAGTCCCAAACACTATGTTTTCAGGTAACATCTGGACCTAGAGCAAAGGTTTCTCTCCTTTACTACAACATACTTGCCTGATGTTCCCACCAATGTACTATAAAATTACCTTGATTTATGATATTCTTTATTCTGTTACCATAAAAATTCAAGAAACTGGTGCCATGTTGGAATATGGTATTTGAGATAACCCAAAGTTTTGTTCCTAGGTCATAAGTCACTCATACTTGGCTCTAGAATAAGCTGTTTTGTCCTCTCTTTGAGTGGGACGCTATGGGTTTTGTGGTTTTGTTGTTGTTTTGTTTTGTCTGTTTTTGTTTTTTTCTCTAGTTTATATCAATGTTGCTCACAATATTCTGAGCCTAGAAACAATCTAAATATCCACCAACTAGTAGAGAGGCAAAGAGTGGCATATTTCATGCCCTGGAATTGATGATAAATGCCACGTCTTGATTGGGCCTCAAAAAAGTCTGCTAAGTCAAAGCCAGACATAAAATTCAGATGCAAAGACTGCTTATATGGTCACAATGTGAAGCGCCTTAAGTCAATATGAAGAAGAAAGCAGGTCTCTGATAACCGACAGCTGGAGCCTGGAAAGGCTGCTGACCGCAAGTGGCTACGTGCTTCTTCCTGCTGTGATGAGGCTTTCCACAGCAGTTTGCAACAATGGCTGAAAAATTGTCAATTTACTAAAAACGATTAGGTTTACATTGAAGTTAGATAAACCCCATTATATAAACCGCATCACATTATAGCTGTTTTCTCAAAAACGAAGTACAGTTATTTATAAGTTATCAGTGAATTCCACAGAAAGAGAAGTTGTTTACAGAAATTCCAGAGTGGCACCGTTCCAGAACAGTTGAGTAAAACTTAAGGTAACTTAGGCTGGACAGAAAATTCTCAATGCTGATTTTATTTTGAAATCCTCTATTCTGTCCCTTGGGTGTCCTGTGCTGATAAGTGAGGTTTCTGTGTCTTTTTTAAAATTGTGGTAGCACGCTAACATTAACTTTATCATCATAAACATTCTTTTTGTTAATTGAAAATAGGTTTTCTTTTCCCTACAATATATTTAGATTACAGTTTCCCCTCCCTCCTCTTCACGATTCCTCTTCTCCACTCAGATCCACACCTTTTCTTTAGAGAACAAACAGGCATCTAGGGAATAATAATGAAATAAAATAAAATAAAATAATAAAAGCACACAAACCAAACAGAACAAAACTAACAAAGATAAGGGAAAGAACAGGAAACCAAAAAAAGAAAAAGAACATGAAAAAAAAAAAAAAAACAGGAGAAACATAGACTCAGAGACACACATTGACACACAGAAATCCCATAACAACATAACAACACGAACCTGAAAGTCATAACATAGACACAAAATCTCTATGAGACAATGAAGTTCCAATGATGCTTCTGAGCCTGTCTAGTGTTGGTCGTCTACGGCTGGACATAGGGCCTATCCATAAGGGTTGTTTCCCCAATGACACTCCCTTGGAGAAGCTAACTTTCCCTTGGCAAATGGCTACCATTAGGAAATAGCTTCTGGGTCAGGGATGGAGGTGTGTGTCCCCTTTCAGCTCTAAGGCCCCTGAAGGCCTTGTGTAGACCTCAGACTCCGTGAGGTCTTATCAGAAGCTGTATACAGCTGATTGATGAACAAGTGGCCTTGTTGTCCTGGGGCCCTCTACGCCCTCTGGCTCTTACTCTCTTTCTGCCTCCTCTTCAACAAGTGAGCCCTGGAGGAAGGGATGAATGGAGACATCAGCTTTAGGGCTGAGTGTTTAAAGGTCTCTCACCCTCTGCATATGGTGTGGCTCTGGGTCTCCATATCTGCTCCTGTCTGGTACGGGAGGAAATTTCTCTGACAATGGCTGAGCAAAACATGGATGTATCAGTATAGCAGAATGTCATTAGGAGCCAGTGTTAAGTTCCTTTGGAGGAACAGTAGTTTGTGGGTTTGCCCTAGATTGATGACCTAGGCAGTCTCGTGTTCTTGGTGACTCAAGCAGTGCTGAGTAGGAGTTCCAACTCATGGGATGCACCTTAAATCAAATCAAACATTGGTTCGTTACTTCTACAAGCTCTGTGCACTAGTGTAGCTTGCAGTCAAGTCACTGTTGGAGGTTGAAGATTTTGTAGCCGGTATTTACTTTTGGTCTTTCCCTTTCTCTTTTGATAGCATGCAGAATACTGCAGTCCACAGGGGTGAAAGCTCTAGGCAGGCGTCAGTTCAAGTTTTCCATGTTCTCTGAGTTGTGTTTTGTCTTCAGCAATAGGACTAACGTAATTATGGAAGAGGGGGCTTCAGCTGAGAAAATACCCCAACTAGCCTGGCTTGTGGGCTTGCTCTGCACTGCCCACCATTTTTTCTTTATTGAAACTAGCTTTATCTCGTATGGTATATCTTGATTATGGCTTTCCTTCCCTCTGCTCCTCCAAGTTCCTTATCACTACCCCTCCTATCCGGAGTCACGCCCTTTCTGTCCTGGGTGTTGTAAGAAAATAGGCTGAGCAAGCCACGAGGAACCGTGTCAATTAGCGTCTTCCCTCCAAGGCTTCTGCATCAGTTACTGCCCTGCTTGAATTCTTGCCCCGACATCCTGAAGTGATAGGAGGAGATGAGGAACTATACGCCGAAATAAATGCTTTCCTCCCCAAGTTGCTTTTGGTCATGATGTTTTACACAGCAATAGAAACCTAAAATAAGACGTGTACCTTAGCTTGCTAACAGTTTCTTATAGATGGAAATTTGGTCCTGGGAGGGACCAGACCTATTCTAGAGCTTCTTCAAGAGTAGTAGCATCCATTCCCACTTTCTTCACTGTAATGGCTCCCTACAAGCCCAGACAATGCTAGGACTGGATGGAAAATAGGTTTCTATGTATGTATGTATGTATATATGTATGTATGTATGCCTGTATGTATGTATGTATATATGTATGCATGCATGTATGTATGTATGTATTTTATTTATTAATTTTAAGTGGTTTGTTTAATATGGTCATGATCTAATTTCCAGTCCCAGAGGAGAAGACACTTTAAGTCCAAACCCAATCACTTCTCTCTCCCTGTGATCCCTTAACAGCCTTAATGGCCTCAGGGCCAAGTGCCAAAGGGCCATGAGCCACCTCTAAGCCCAAAGTATTCAAATTAGCAATTAGTTGGGAAACCAGAATCCTGGAAATCCACCCTCCTCTGACACAGATAAGTTGCCTCCTACTGTTTAGCTTAGTATTTCCTTTGCTCAACCTCAGAGTCATTTAACCCAGGGACCTCTATGACAGCCTTGAACTTCTCACTTTATACCTTTACATAAGGAACTCTTCCATCTGTGCAAGGGTTTTGTCCCACCATCCAAAGGACCCCTAAGTCATGTAACACCATAGACAGGGTATGTGATTGCTAAGGAAGGAGGAGGTGCTCCTGTGGCTCTTTCTGTCACCAGGGCTTTGGATGAGCTGCTCACACTTCTCCTGCTCTAAGTTCTCTGTGAAGCCAGTCTAACAATCCGAAGTACCTACCCCTGATCTCCTTCACATGTTGTTGTATACATGTGTATATTCTCTCTAAAATATTTGTTGGTTGATTATTCTCAGACAAAAGACCAGTCGTCACAGAACTGATTTTAATGAAGAGGCAAGCCACATGTCTTTTTATCAACCCTACACAAAAACCTACAGCAGCTAAGGAACGCTGAGAGTGGAAGTTACAGGAAGAGCACATCAGCTGGTTAGTCAATACCAAAAGCTCAGCCCTGAAAACATAGACAGGTAATAACAGGTTATACTTAGGAATATGTAGGTATAGACATATATCTGCATAGCAACAATTAATGAAAAATAGACCTTGAGCTTCAAAGAGAACAAGGAGGATTATACAAGAGGGTTTGTAGGGAGAAAAGGGAAGAGAGTAAATGATGCTATCATATTATAATTTCAAAACTAAAATAAAATTCCAACATACATATATGCACACATATAAATACATGCATATGTATATATACATATATACAGATAGATGGATGGATGGATAGATAGATAGATAGATAGATAGATAGATAGATAGATAGATAGATATTCACTGCTGCTAGGATTTTATCATACCCTAGTGCTCTCTAGAGGTCTTGAGTTAGGTTTGTTTTCTCTGCTGTTGAAAGAATTAATAGCAAAAAAGTAAAACTCAGTCACTTTAAGCAAACAAGTGTAGGAGCCCCTCCAGATAGGGGGACACATGGATCTCCCTGGGAAGGGGAAATAGACTGGAGGCAGGTGGGTATGGGAAGAGGAGGGATCAAGCAGGGGGTGGGGAAGGTTGGAGCAAGAGAGGACTGGGAGAAACAACTGTAACTGGAGAACATCTGGGGCGGAGGGAGGCAATGTAGAAACTTACTGCAGTGGAGACTCCCTGGAATCTACAAGAGTGACACTAGTGAAGTCGGCTAGTAATGGGAATATGGAGCCCAAGTGGCCATCTTCTACAACCAGGAAAGGCACCCAGCAGTGGGACTGAGGCATCAACCCAGCCACAGAACCTTCAACTTACAATCTGTCGGGCTTGCAAGATGCACTGGGGTAATGGTGGCACAGATTTTGTGGGAGCGGCCAACCAATGACTGGTCCAACATGAGAGGGAGTCCATGCCTGACACTGCTTGGATGGCCAGGAATGAGAGGCAGGATAACCCAGAGACCCAGGATAGAGTCAAAAATGACTGGCAAATAAAAAATATATATATAGTGAGTGAAATGATTTTTATTGATATTCTGACTACTCATAGATGGGTGCCTAGTCCAATTGTCATTAGAGCGGCACCATCCAGCAACTGATGGGAGCAGATGCAGACACCCACAGCCAAATATTAGGGAGAGGCAGGAAAGCTCACAGAAGAGGCGGAAGAGGCAGGAAAGCTCACAGAAGAGGCGGAAGAAGGAGTATAGGAGCCAGGGGGGTTGACATAAAAGGATAGTCCACAGAATCAACTAAACAGGGTTCCAGGGGCTCCCAGAGACTAAAGTGACAAACATGGACTCTGCATGGTCTGAGCTAGGTCCTCTGTATATGGGTTATGGCTGGGTGGCTGGGTACTCTTACAGAACTCCTAACAGTGGAAGAGAGAGATGGCTCTGACACGTAGCCTGCTCTGGAGACCCTTTTCTTCCTACTGGGCTGCCTAGCCCAGCCTTGATATGAGGGTTTGTCCCTAGTCTTATTAAAACTTGCTATGCCATGTTTAGTTCATATCCCTGGGAGGCCTGTTTTCTCTCTCTCTCTCTCTCTCTCTCTCTCTCTCTCTCTCTCTCTCTCTCTCTCTCTCTCTCTCTCTCTCTCTGGAGGAAGAGTGGATCTGGGGGCCAAGGGAGGTGGAGAGAGGGAATAGGAGGAGTAGAGGGAGGGGAAACTTCTGTCAGGATGAATATATGAGGGAAGAAGAGAGAGAGGAGAAAGAGAGAGTGAGGAGAAGATGCCAACACACACAGCACACAGACTCTTCAGAGGGGAAGAGGGAATTGGAATCTGAGATATTTTTTCTTCCTGGAGGGTTGGGAGTTTTAAGGGTTTTAGGTAGCCTGGAAAAGGTCCCTCTCCCCTCTTTATAGATTGGCCAGCTTATAAAACAAAGAGTAGACTGATTCACAGGCCATGAAAGCTTAGATCGGGGTCTGTCTAGGACATATCTGGGCAGATCAGCCAGAAGGGAGCTCATAGTGGATGAGAAGAAGAGGAAACACACCAAGCCCCGTCCTGGCTTAAAAAGAAGTCAGATGTTGCATTGTCTGTCTATGGCCCCTTTCCTTATCTGTCTGCCTGTCAGAGTCCTAGCTGACTCATATTCTCTCGCTAAGAGACTTCAAAATGAGAGGTCGCTGAAATACAGCAGTCAATCTTCCCTCTTCTGAAATGCAAGTAAAAACAGCATTTTTGTGCTTATGTCTTTTGAACGGCTGGGCTTCCAGAGATACAAACAATACTCATTTCCCTTTTGACTGACTGGTGAGTTAGAGGTACTTCAAATAATTAAAAATATTCCTCATTCTGCTTCCAACTGTCTTCATCATAACAAGGTACTCATAGAGAAAGTAGCCTTTAGTGGTTCCAGATTTTCTTTGGTAAACTCTTACATCCAAGAGCTAGCTGTGTGACGTACTTTAGTGTAGAGGAATGCATTGTTTACTCTGAGTTGTCTGGAGTCTTTTCTTCCTGCACTCAGACGCTTGCTCTTTATCTACTCGCTGATGCAGGGGCATCAACAGGCAGACCATTCCGGTCATGTGGTATCTATTGGAAGAGCATCCTGCTGATCTCCTCTAACAGATGACTTGCATGGTCTTAACTGCCTTCAGTCTAGCTTTCTAAAGTTGAGTGACACCAGGAGATATGGAAAGACAGATGAGACTTAGAAAGAAGGACCTAGTGAGAGATGCAAGAGCTCACTCAAATGAGCATTGGATTTACCACCATACATCTGTTTTCTCCATTAGAAGAAGTTCTGCTGCACTCCTGCTAGCATTTGCATTTCTATGTACTTCTGAAAATCCACTTACGTTTTCAAATACTTAAGCCTCTGCAAGAACATGACCTAGAGAGACTTCAAGCCTCCGGTCGCTTTCCTAGTTTGCCAAGTGCTAGGGATTTTTTTTTTCAATGATGGGAGGACAGACATTGAATGAGGTTACAGCAGTGTTGTATTTTTGAATAGTTATTGCCTTGAGAATTTCCATATTAAAGGGCAGCACTGTCACATAGGAAGACTGTGACCGTAGATGGGCTTATGAAATTTCCCTGTGACAGAGAAATCAAGTTGTGAAAGAATGTGACCCAGCACAGCCTGCTTATCCTCAAAGCTGCTGTCAGGATGACAGGAACATGGAAGGACCTCATTCTTCCTCATGTTCATCTGTTTGCACAAACCTTAGAAGTTTTTAATCCTGGGCTGACGATCATCAAAAATTTCACATGAACTCTAGAGAAGTCATGGAATTCTCCTTCCACCAACTTAATCTCCACATGAAATTTGAGGTTGTGAACCACAAAGGCCATAGTCTAAAGAGGTTGGTAAATTTGTATTAGAAAAAAAAAATATAAACAACAAGTTTTCCAAATGTCAGTTCAGATCTGCACCTTTCCAATGAATGTGCATGATTGTCTAGGAACTGGGTAGCATCATTTTTCAATGTCAAAACCAAGATTCTCTGGATTTCACCACTGAAGCAAAACTTTTCTCCATGAGAAAATTTTACACAGAACATACTTAGAAGACACATGAGAAATAGAGGGCCAATCCTAAGCACTCTAGAAACAAGAGCAGAGGAAGGGCTTTTCTGGGGTGTGTTGTGTGCAAAATCTTGAAGTTGAGTCTCTATAATATTGGAAGAGAAAGCTATCAGTATTCTGAGCAGAAGCTGTAATCATAGTTATCCACACATGTCCAGCTCCCAGAAAAGATTTCTGTATACTCAGGTGGTTCATGTTGAAAAATAACATTTAAAAATATAATTAGATTAACTGAAGATTTTGCATGAGCTAAATTTTTTATCAGGTTAAGTTAAACCCCAAATTTTCTATCAGTTAAAGTTATAATTAAAGTTAAATTATAACTTTAACTCCACTCTCCATCAAATTGTAAGTGTAATTTGTTGGCTTGTCATAGGTAGTAATAAATAGCAATGTTATTGGCTTGAGAATTCATATTCTATTACTTTGTATACATTAACCCTGGCAGAATGGCCTTAATTCAAAGAAAGGAAGCAGGGCTCTGTTTGATTAGCTTGCATTAAGAATAAAATGTAAGAAGAGAGAGAAGAGAATACATCTTTGGCAGGCCGCTGGTGTCAGGGACCCAGTGACCCTGCAGAACATGGAGAATAGAAGTTTCCTCACCACATCCATTTCACTGTGGCGTGCTTGTTACTCCGCTCCTATCAAGTTTTATCGTATGATGATATTGATAGAATTATGAGAACTGACCATTTATATTTGCCGACCTATACATTAAGCCTTGGGGTTGTAGACGTTTATATTTTGTCTAGTCATCCTAAGCATAGTTGAGCCTGCATCAACCCTGCTTTGCTTCAGACATCTGTTGGAATCTTCAGTTGAAACAGGATATTACTTGGATTCTTTTGAGCTAAAGCAGAAGAGTTCATTGAGCAGAAGAGCTCAGTGAAAAATCAAAATTTGTTTCTGTGGTATGTGATGGATTTTAATTTCCTTTCCATTCTGTTTTAGGGAACTATTAAAACCTTGGTTTTAGTGGCTAAAACATGCTTTATTTTTCCAATGGGAAACTAACTAGAAATACAAGTGTAAATGAAAACCAGATACATATGCACATATACCAGACACTCATGGACCGATGATCTTAAGCAACTCAGAGGCAAAGTGGTAAGTCTCAGGGCCCCGGAGAGGGACTTCAATGCCACCTGCAGGCTCCTCCTGCCTCAGTGTTTTAAGTATATGTACTCTTGTGCATCACAAGGATATATACTTGAGCATTATAAATCTTGGGTTAAAATTCCAGTTCCAACTGTTGCCTCTCCATTATTTCACATGCACAAGGGAAGTTTCCATGGGTCACTACTAAAGGATTACATTTGGTGGCCACTCAGTACGGCTGTCCTTTACCATGTCCTTTACCTGCTCTACAAAAGCAGAAACACTTCACTTCCATTAAGCTGGTGTTCACAGTTCCAAATATCTGAGAGTTGAGAGAAAGCTGAGAGCGGATAGTGTCATCAATGAACACGTCTAAGTCGCTTTTGATGAACCTCTTACCTTAGACGGCCTCACCATTGCCTGCTTATTTATCTCTGCACCTCTTCAATTTATCTCAAGCGTCCTCTTCGTGTTTTCAGACATCCAGCACTACAGTGACATGCAGGAGAGTCACCCCTCACCCCTCTCCTCTAAACCTCACTTCCCACAAATCCCAAACTAATTTTAACTTTTCCTCAGCCCACTCACACATCTTCAAGACACACATACACACATATACAGACACACACAGACACACACACACATACACACACAGCTTCTCCTTGGAATGATTCATTCAAAGAAGGGGGTCACAGAGAATCCTAGAAGGACATATAACCAGAACTTGTTTTATTGGCTCTTTCTCTCTCTGCCTGCTCAGATCAGCAGCTGGTGGTGGCTTTGAGAGTAGCACCAGAGCTTGGTGGTTTCTTCCAGGTGTTCTTAGGAACACAGAGAATCAGCAGCTGTCTCCTTACAGCACTTTGTATCAACACACAAGATTTTGTATGTGTTTCCAGGCTATTTAGCTATTTCCTAGGTCATCTCAAGTATCATGTGAGTATCACCATTGCCAAGTGGTTTTAGCATCAGTCACCATGGAAACCACAGTGCTGTGTCCCTCTTCCAGAGAAAAGATCTACCGAACAGGCCAGTGATCCTAATGTCTTGCCTTACTATGGTTCTTTCCAAAATTTCCAGGAATTTTCCACTGACTGCAGATGAGAAAGGAAATATGGCCTCTAAGGTTGTGGCACGTAACACGAAGTTTCACAAATTTAGGAAACTTGGCAAGCACACATGTATTCAATGTCTCGTAGCTCAACTAAAATAATCTATGTGATATTCAAAATACATTGAATAATACGTCTATGTTTTTCTTGATGAATAATGTTTCTCTCCGCACCTTAACCCTTTAATCTCTTAGTAATTGTATTTTGCTTGCCTAAGAAACCTTGCCTAAGAAACCTTCATTTCTGTAACACTTCAGAAATGAAGAAAAAGTTGAAAAGGGAGGAGGAAGCGACATCTGTGATAGCTACCCACATAAAAGAGCTTTTTCTTTCTTGTTCTCCTTTCTTTTATACAATATTTATTATTCATTTATTTATTTATTTAGCACTGTGACTTGAAGCAGGTTTCTATGCATACTCAGCAAGCATTCTAACACTGATGTAAACACTAATCCTCTTTAGAAAAGCAAGGTCTCCTGAAGTTTCCTAGGGAGACCTTGACCTTTTCATCTTCCTGCCTCAGCCTCCTGAGGAGCGGGAATTGTGGTGTCAGGCTAATTTTTTTTTTAATTTTTTTTTATTGGATATAATTTATTTACATTTCAAATGATTTCCCCTTTTCTAGCCCCCCCACTCCCCGAAAGTCCCGTAAGCCCCCTTCTCTTCCCCTGTCCTCCCACCCACCCCTTCCCACTTCCCCGTTCTGGTTTTGTCGAATACTGCTTCACTGAGTCTTTCCAGAACCAGGGGCCACTCCTCCTTTCTTCTTGTACCTCATTTGATGTGTGGATTATGTTTTGGGTATTCCAGTTTTCTAGGTTAATATCCACTTATTAGTGAGTGCATACCATGATTCACCTTTTGAGTCTGGGTTACCTCACTTAGTATGATGTTCTCTAGCTCCATCCATTTGCCTAAGAATTTCATGAATTCATTGTTTCTAATAGCTGAATAGTACTCCATTGTGTAGATATACCACATTTTTTGCATCCACTCTTCTGTTGAGGGATACCTGGGTTCTTTCCAGCATCTGGCAATTATAAATAGGGCTGCTATGAACATAGTAGAGCATGTATCCTTATTACATGGTGGGGAATCCTCTGGGTATATGCCTAGGAGTGATATAGCAGGATCTTCTGGAAGTGAGATGCCCAGTTTTCGGAGGTCCCGGCAGCATAAACCGTCGGCGCTCCCTGGGGGTGCACACGGGCTCCACCTGGTCCACAGACACAATCTGGGGCAAGGCCTCAGGCGGGAGCCCTCACTCAACTCTCTCCGCTTCCAGATCCAGATCAGCCTGGGCAGCTGCACCACATCTCCAGGTCCTGCAAGAGGCTAGAGGGGCTTCCGGGCGGCCAGCTGGGAGAAGTCAGTGTGCTCCGGTGAATCCAGCGGGCCCCAGCGGGAGCCTTCGGGTGCCTGCTTCGGGATCTGAACAGCCTGGGGAGCAACACCCTGTTTACAGGCAGTGCAGGAGGTAAGCTGTACACCAGAGGCCAACTGGGAAGGGGCAGCTTGCACTGGTGAATCCAGCACTGACAAGACAAACTAACGCCAGTGAGAACTAGATGGCAAAAGGCAAACGCAGGAACGTCACTAACAGAAATCAAGGCAATATGGCAACATCTGAACCCAGTTCTCCTCTACCAACATGTCCTGGATACCCCATCACACCAGTAAAACAAGATTTGGATCTAAAATCACTGGTCATGATGCTGGTACAGGAACACATGAAGGACATACTTAAAGAAATTCAGGAGAAAATGGATCAAAAGTTAGAAGCCCTTGCAAGGGAAACACAAAAATCATTGAAAGAAATCCAGGAGAATACAAAAGCCAACAATGAGGAAACACAAAAAACACTTAAAGAAATACAGGAGAACTTTGGTCAACAGGCTGAGGTCATTAAAGAGGAAACACAAAAATCTCTTAAAGAATTACAGGAAAGCACAAACAAGCAAGTGAAGGAGCTAAGCAAAACCATCCAGGATCTAAAATCAGAAATAGAAACAACTAAGAAAACTCAAAGGGAGACAACTTTGGAGATAGAAAGCCTTGGGAAGAAATCAGGGGACAGAGATGCAAATATCAACAACAGAATACAAGAGATAGAAGAAAGAATCTCAGATGCTGAAGATTCCATAGAAACCATGGACTCAACAGTTAAAGAAAATGCAAAATGCAAAAAGCTTGTAACCCAAAATATCCAGGAAATCCAGGACACAATGAGAAGACCAAACCTAAGGATTATAGGCATAGACGAGAGTGAAGATTTACAACTTAAAGGGCCAGCAAATATCTTCAATAAAATTATGGAAGAAAACTTCCCTAACCTAAAGAGAGAGATGCCCATGAATATACAAGAAGCCTACAGAACTCCAAACAGACTGGACCAGAACAGAAATACTTCCTGTCACATAATAATCAAAACACCAAATGTTCTAAACAAAGAAAGAATATTAAAGGCAGTAAGAGAAAAAGGCCAAGTAACATATAAAGGAAGACCTATCAGAATCACAGCAGACTTTTCACCTGAGACTATGAAGGCTAGAAGGTCCTGGGCAGATCTCATGCAGACTCTAAGAAAACACAAATGTCAGGCTAATTTTTACCAAGTGATTACTGAGTTTCAAGCTATGGAAAACCTTTGGCAAGCAATAGCTTATTCTTAAAACAACACTGTCAGTCTGTATCAATGGTATCCTCAATTTATAGATGACCTGAATGGAATACAAAGATGTCAAAGAACTTCGCATTCACATATTTTGATGTACAAAACTAAGGACTCCCAACACAAAGCCCCTCCGTGGTTGGGAATTATTCATTTTTTTCCTTATTCTTCATTAATTTAACAGTTTCCTATCAGAATCTCAGTAGGACAAGGCACCTAGAAACTCAAGAGGGTCTTGAACCAATCAACATAAGACCCTTCAGCAGGATGAAACCAAGAAGGCTCTTCCGGGCTGGAGAGACGGCTCAGCCATTAAAAGCTAGGCTCACAATCAAAAAAATGTAAGGCTCTTCTGTTGAGGGATACCTGGGTTATTTCCAGCATCTGGCAATTATAAATAGGGCTGCTATGAACATAGTAGAGCATGTATCCTTATTACATGGTGGGGAATCCTCTGGATATATGCCCAGGAGTGGTATAGCAGGATCTTCTGGAAGTGAGGTGCCCAGTTTTCGGAGGAACCGCCAGACTGATTTCCAGAGTGGTTGTACCAATTTGCAACCCCACCAGCAGTGGAGGAGTGTTCCTCTTTCTCCACATCCTCTCCAACACCTGCTGTCTCCTGAATTTTTAATCTTAGCCATTCTGACTGGTGTAAGATGAAATCTTAGGGTTGTTTTGATTTGCATTTCCCTAATGACTAATGAAGTTGAGCATTTTTTAAGATGCTTCTCCGCCATCCGAAGTTCTTCAGGTGAGAATTCTTTGTTTAATTCTGTACCCCATTTTTTAATAGGGTTGTTCGGTTTTCTGGAGTCTAACTTCTTGAGTTCTTTATATATATTGGATATTAGCCCTCTATCTGATGTAGGATTGGTGAAGATCTTTTCCCAATTTGTTGGTTGCCGATCTGTCCTCTTGATGGTGTCCTTTGCCTTACAGAAACTCTGTAACCTTATGAGGTCCCATTTGTCAATTCTTGCTCTTAGAGCATACGCTATTGGTGTTCTGTTCAGAAACTTTCTCCCTGTACCGATGTCCTCAAGGGTCCTCCCCAGTTTCTTTTCTAGTAGCTTCAGAGTGTCTGGCTTTATGTGGAGGTCCTTGATCCATTTGGATTTGAGCTTAGTACAAGGAGACAAGGATGGATCAATTTGCATTCTTCTGCATGCTGACCTCCAGTTGAACCAGCACCATTTGTTGAAAAGGCTATCTTTTTTCCATTGGATGTTTTCAGCCTCTTTGTCGAGGATCAAGTGGCCATAGGTGTGTGGGTTCATTTCTGGATCTTCAATCCTGTTCCATTGATCCTCCTTCCTGTCACTGTACCAATACCATGCAGTTTTTAACACTATTGCTCTGTAGTATTGCTTGAGGTCAGGGATACTGATTCCCCCAGATTTTCTTTTGTTGCTGAGAATAGTTTTAGCTATCCTGGGTTTTTTGTTGTTCCAGATGAATTTGATAATTGCTCTTTCTAACTCTATGAAGAATTGAGTTGGGATTTTGATGGGTATTGCATTGAATCTGTATAGTGCTTTAGGCAAAATGGCCATTTTAACTATATTGATTCTACCGATCCATGAGCATGGGAGGTTTTCCCATTTTTTGAGGTCTTCTTCCATTTCTTTCTTCAGAGTCTTGAAGTTCTTGTCATACAGAAGAGTGGATGCAAAAAATGTGGTATATCTACACAATGGAGTACTATTCAGCCATTAGAAACAATGAATTCATGAAATTCTTAGGCAAATGGATGGAGCTAGAGAACATCATACTAAGTGAGGTAACCCAGACTCAAAAGGTGAATCATGGTATGCACTCACTAATAAGTGGTTATTAACCTAGAAAACTGGAATACCCAAAACATAATCCACACATCAAATGAGATACAAGAAGAAAGGAGGAGTGGCCCGTGGTCCTGGAAAGACTCAGTGAAACAGTATTCGGCAAAACCAGAACGGGGAAGTGGGAAGGGGTGGGAGGGAGGACAGGGGAAGAGAAGGGGGCTTACGGGACTTTCGGGGAGTGGGGGGGCTAGAAAAGGGGAAATCATTTGAAATGTAAATAAATTATATCGAATAAAAAAATGTAAGGCTCTTCAGGGACAAAACTGAAGGAACTAATCAATACCTAAATAAACTTGTCATTCAATCCTTTTTCTGATTTCATTTTATCAAACTCTGGAAGGAAGTTATTTCATAAATAAAGTCTCTTTTGATCCCTACAAAGCACATAGTCTATATTGGTTACAACAAAACCCATGCTCCAGGACACATGTCCTAGGATGTCTTAGTGTCCCAGATGGTAGTGACTCAGTTCTGTTCTCTTCATGCCCTAAAGAGGGAGTCAAGTCCTCCCCTCTCTTATATCTCTGGTATAGCTGGTTCCTTTAAAGTTTCTCACCCCACTTTCATCAACCTTGTCCAGGTAATGAATGAACATCAAATAACTAACAAGAAACTAGGCCACAGTTGAAGTGGATCTTAATATCTCTTCTTAGAACACTGAGGTCCTGTAATAACCAGAGCTCAGGAATACTCCCAGCTGCTCTGTGAGCCACCAACTAGATGTGAAAACTAATTTTAAGGCTTAGCTAATTTATACCTAAATTGGGTTAAAATTAAAAGGTCTTCTCTCTTCTTGGTTCTTTATCAAGCCAGCGATTGCTTCACTGACCTACTTTAAGTATGCAAGATCTGTATTCCAAACATGTCTCTGCAAGAAGTGTTCATTTTAACAGTGTGCCAGTGTCTTCTGTAAGGCTTTGGATGACACCATCAGTCAGCATTCAAGACCCAACATGAGGGCCATCCCAGGAAATTTCCATTTTAAATCTCATTCCAAAAATATGTCTTCTCTGAAGAATAGGGATTTTTTTTTGTATATTTCATCCGGAAAATGAAAACATCACCTGTTTCCCCCTGCATCGCTTGCCAGGGATTCTGAGCTCAATCAATGCCCCGTGAGACAAACAATGTATTTTAGACGCTTGCCACTGTCTTTTAGTACCTCCTGTTGCTTCTTCAGAAATTATCGACCCACACAATAGGTATTTCTTCTGTTTTAAAAATGCCTGATGTCTTTGATAGAGCCAGCCCAAATCTAAAGGTAACATATTTCAGATGACCTCCAAGGTGACTTAAACTAGAGCCAGGAGCCAGTTGAGAACATTTTTTTTTCTTTGCTTTTACTTGAGTTGTCTTGGATGTGCCCCAACTTATTTATCCCAACTCACATTCCTTTAAAAGTCACAGTGCAAAAATGCTTAAACCATCAGCTTTACAGTAACGGCTAGGTCTACCTTTAAAGAGTCTTTCTTGGCCTTGCCTATAGTTTAGTAGTACACAGGATCCCGCCAGGAGGAGTCCTGGCACTAAGACATTTCCTTGAACCAATTGAGTCCTGGTCCTTAAGGATAAGAGGAAACGCTGGCATTTTTAAAGCTCTCCAGCTGATTTTTGCTGTTCAGACAACATGGAAAGCCCCTTCCCTATTATCTCTGCCTGCCCCCCTGATATTTGGACACCATTCTAAATAGAGCAAGCTTCGCTGTGGTGTCCAGCCAAAGCTTCTGCAGGTCCTTGTTAGCTCCCACAGGCTTACCATTCGCATCAAGTTTCTCCATATAATCTGAGCTGTCTCAAGAGACACTCGCCTACTCATCCCAGATCCCCAGCCCTTCAGAGAATGTTTCCCAAAACTACAGAAACTGTTCTCTCCTCCAGACTCTCAGTGCCTGACTAGTTATAGTCGAGGACACACACATGAAGGAACATTTGGTTTATTCCAACTAATTTCTACAGATGATAAGACATTCCATCCCCCCTTTTCCTTTGTATTTCTTTTCTAAGTTTATAATATTTTCTGAGGAAAGTCCCTAAGTTCTTCTTTTGCCTGAGTGTCCCTTAACTTTTTCTCTTCACTTTATTTGTGAGCATCTTTATGAGATGCTTACTCGAGGCTTCTAATTCATTGCCAAGCACAGAGGCACTTTTGTAATCTCATACTGAAGGCAAGAGAGTCTTGACTTCAAGGCCAGACCAGCTGCTTAGCATGACTTTGTGTCAATTTTTTCTAAAATACTTTTAAAGCTGGGTATCAGACTTATGAATTATATAATTCATAATATAATGAATTGTTATTCTATATGGTAGAAGGAAAGATCTAGTTCCCACAATTGTCCTTTCTCCTAAACATGTATGCACCACACACATACACACACACACACACAGGCATGCACACACATGTAGAAATAAAAAGAAGAATTGTGTAGTACTTTATATTCCTTAGCCGATATTGACCCAATAGCTTAAGACTTCTTTGAAATTTCAAATTACTGCAAAACACCTGCAACTAATTGCTCTCTGGCCTTTAATAGTGTAGACTACAACACACTTGCTAGGAAGAAAGTGGGCACAGAGGGAAAGAGCCACACATGGGTGTGGCTCTCCATGGACAGCTTACAGCAGCAGGCTGAAAGGCACAGTCTTCACCCCACTCCATCAATGCTAATGTCTGGTTGAAATACTATAGTTGTTAAAGACAACCCTAATCTTTATACAGCAAAGAGGCCATCTCTATACTGTGTCTCAGAAATACAAGCAGACCTACAATTATCTCAGAATGAAACAAGTTTTTTTTTTTTTAATTACTCTTCTTCCTTATGATTACCTGCCTGAACTAATACCCGCTTCCCCCAAATCCCACCTGGCACTTTCTTCTCTTTTCCTCTTTGCCCCACACGCAGCTTTTGTTTCATCAAAGTTCCACGTACCCATGTCCTAAACCAAGGTTTGCAGTCTCCCAGCACTCTAATCCCAATGATTCATTCCTCTCTTTCACTTATTCCCAGATCTCCTTTGTTTCCCAGAGTACCTACAGACTTGCATTCTCCCTGACTCCGCTATAAATAAATAAACCCCTTTGGGGACCCTGTCTCTGTGCTTTAAAAAAAGAAAAACACTTCTCTACTGGGGTAAAATCTGCAGGCTTCAGAGCAGGCAGGGAGAGTGGCAGCAGCTCCCAAATCAGGACAATGTGACTGTGGTCCTTCACCCCTACCGCCTACCCCCTACTCCCTACCTCCTACCCCCTACTTCCCACCCCCTACCCCCTACCTCCCCACCCCCTACCCTGTTATTCCCTTTAAGGAAGGGTATCTTCATTTACGGGCTCCCCTGAACATTGTTTCTGGGGGTTTTATTTTAGAAGACAAGCTGCCTTTGTCATACTGAAAGTGTATAAACTGTGCTGTGGTTTCCAGAACAATAAGTGGCTTCTCTCACTATATCACATAACCAAAAATGTAAAATTTCTCTACAACAAAGAGACTTGAGAAGTAATTGGGAATTTACTACTAAACATAAAACTTGGAGGGAATATAAACTGCAGCTTTCCTATGTGTATGTATGTGTGTGTGTCTGTGTGTGTACACATGTATGTATGTGTGTATGTGTCTGTGTGCCCGTGAGTGTGTTTATGTATGTGTGTGTATATGTGTCTTTGTGTGTTTATGTATGTATGTATGTGTCTGTGTGTGTTTATGTATGTGTGTGTGCGTATATATATGTGTGTATATATATGTATGTATATGTGTGTGTTTATGTATCATGTATGTGTATGTGTTTCTGTATATGTTTATGTACGTGTGTGTATGTGTGTATATGTGTCTGTATATGTGTCTGTGTGTGTTTATGTATGTGTGTCTATGTATGTGTGTGTATGTGTGTATGTGTGTGTTTATGTACGTGTGCATATATATTTGTATTATGTGTGTTTATGCATATGTGCATATGTGTGTACATGTATGTGGGGGTGGTTGCTATTTGTTCATTTTTCACATTCTACATTATCAGCTCTGCAGTCATTTTGGCCTTACCATGACCAGTTACCGTAGCCCTGAGTTAAATGTTAGTTCCACCATCTATACAGTAAGCTCCATGGAGATAGAACAATTTTGCCCCAAGCAAACAGCATACAATCTGTGCACAGACTGTCCTCCATAAATACTATTTGAATAAATAGACATTGGCTACAGTAAGAATTGCGATCACACGTTGGCATGCTTGCATATTCAAAATGCTGTTAATAAACAGAATTGTTAAGTAAAACTGAGACTATCATAGGGGTGAATACATTTTAGAATCTGCCCCACCCCTGTCCCACACTGCCTGCCTCACCCTCCCTCCTCCCCCAGACTATAACTAATGCCAAGATTAAGCTTGAAATAAAAAAATCTTCTAACAAGAACATGAGAAGACCATGGAAAACTCATTCACACTAGATGACTATATTAGTCACTTCCTCACTGCTATGACAAAATCCTTGACAGAGGCAAGGAAGGCTCCTTTCAGACTCATCAAGTACGAAGGGATGACATCTGTCATGCCTGAGAAGGACTGGTAACAAGAACAAGATGCTACTGCCATTGAATCCAGTATCCACTCAGGAAGCAGAGAGCGATGGATTATGCAGCTCAGAGCTTTTGTCCGCCTCACTCAATCTGGAACCCCAGCCCCAGGAAACACGCTGTCCACAGTCCACGTTCAGGTTGAATCTTCCCTCCAAGCCCACTCTATGGAAATGCCGTCATAAACATACCCAGGCATGTTCTTCTGTGGCTAGTCTAAATCCAGTCCAGCTGACAATCAAGAGGAGCCTTTCCAGTGCCGGTGTGGCCCTTGTGGACTCACCTGTGTCAGGACCATCTGCAGACAGGACCCATCTTCCCTGTAATGAGCCTTCCTAGGCTTTGTATTGACCCAAACTTTCAGAACCAACACTATAATAAGATTTGCTCTCTGACATTCTGCATGCAGATCATGCTTAGAGTGGTTTACTTCAGTTTTTATCAACCTGATTTCTGTAGGAATGAATAGCCCTGTTTTAAGGACCCGACCCACGAAGCTAGCAATGTTGAACCTATGTGTCACTATTGCCAAAGTCTGCCTTCTGAGATTACAGCTTGTCCCTTTGTTTAGGAATTACCAGATTACTTTCTTAACACTGAAACTCAGCTGAGTCCCCAGAAAGTTCCTGACATGCACTGGAATATATATCATCCCCAGGGTTATTTTTATGTGCTTATATTTCTTGGCATCTGAAAGGTAGTGATTGGAAACATAAAAGAAAGTAATGAGTATTAAAATATTAAACAAGTGGTATAACGTAGCATGCACTTTTACTATTTAACTTATTTGCCTCTGGAAATGTTGATTTTGAAAAGAAGAAAGGAAGAAAACAGAGAAATGAGGGAGAAGGACAAGAGTCAGAGAGATATATGTAGGTTCTTAAGTTACTTGGCTAATAAAGTGAGAGGCAAGGAATGCAAACTATAGAGTTAAACTGGGTATGTCACAGAAATCACAAGCCACGTGACCTGCTATAGATGCTGGAGGGGGTGACACTTCAAATCATGCAAAAATTTCTTTAGTGGTAACCTTTTTCTTAAGGCTCACAAATCTCATTTTCCTTCCCCAGAGCATGATGTTTAAATTTCTATTCTCATGACAAAGGTGATAGCAAGCTCCTAAAGTCAGATCAGTTTAGTCTATCAGCAGCTATTACAGATTTCAGTGACACAGGTCCAAAACCAAAAGACTTTCCACAATACCAACTCAAACTCTACACTGACAGTGCCATCAATTGACGTTAACTCCTCCTGAAGAAATAGTCATTAAAAATAAGTAAATATGAGTACTGAAAGGAAAAGGTCTCCAGGTCGTCTTTTAAAATCTTTGGCAATTAAGAAATCTAATTCTTTACCTATAATTTAATTAAATTCAGCTGTAAAATCTAAACATTTTTATAATTTACATTTCTTATACATTGATTATTTATATTCTGGAGCAATGAAGGAATCATAAAACTTTTAAATGTTACTTAAAAAATTACATCATAAAATTTTACTATAAATATTTGAAGTAATCTACCACCATATAGCATGCTGCTGATATTGAAGTTTCCTTTCCATTTGTTTGTTTATTCTAACAAGACTTTAGAATTTCTGTAAGCCCAAAATAATGAGGGACAAAATAACTTAATTGGGGGTGGGGAGGGGAAGTAATAAAACTTGCCAAAAATGCATTTGTTCCAATAGTGAAAACTACTGAACTATCCCCTTGAAGACTACACTCACCTTTTTTGTTTGTTTGTTTGTTTTTGTTTCAAGACAGGGTTTCTCTGTGTAGCCCTTGGCTGACCTGGAACTCACTCTGTAGACCATGTTGGCCACGAACTCAGAAATCTGCCTGCTTCTGCCTCCCAAGTGCTGGGATTAAAGGCGTGCACCACCACCACCCAGCTACACTCACCCTTAAAGATGGCTTTGACCCTTCATCCACAGCCACCAAGTATGAGCTCTTTTGTTACAACCTTCAATCCATTCACCAGTCCTTGACCCCATACAGAAAGATATGCTTTAAAACAAATCCCCCAAATCTCATAGCATACTCTTTTATTCTAAGAAGCTACTTAAAAAGTACTAGAAGTACTAAGTACTTAGGACCAGTAGTACTAAGCTACTTAGAAGTAATGTTCCTTACTGAAGTAATTAGTAATTCCATTTGGGAACTGAGCATGAAACTCTGCAGTAGAGTGCTAACCCAGCGCACAGGAAGCCTTGTGTGTGACCTCTATAGATGTGAGCAGGCTATTCCAGTAGTCACCTCAGGGATTTGTGGACTTGGTAATTAACACACAGTCTTACACATCGATGACCCAACTTCATGTGATAAAATCAACAATACTAAGCCCAAGATTCTCATTTACATATGGATGCTCTCAAGGATGAGTCTTGTTGGATAAAGTAAACAAACCTAATATAAAAGCTTTTATTTTTTAAATGCTACATTAAAAATAAGAACATCTGACTTTTACAGCATATGAAGTATGCTCTGAAGCCACTGGGGGCAATTCACTGCCCTAGTCTTGGTAATTTTACCTGGTAATTTTCTTGTTACAACTATATTAAGAAGTCTATGTTTCTAGCTTTACTAAACTCTTTGCACATGAAATATTGAGGGTCACCCTCATAGCTTCTTTGTTAAGGCTTGGTCTGTTGCTATCTATTATAATGCTAAATACTGGCCCTGGTTGCCTCAGGAACAAGAGAATCCTCACACTCAGCAAGTGATGTTATGTGACCTTGCTCCTTAGTTTAAACTATTGGTTGAAGAAAGATGCTGACAGCCTGTAGTTGGGCAGAAGAGAAGTAGATGGGGTTTCTGTTCCCGGGCTCATGGTCTGAGGAGAAACCAGGAAGGGAGAAGAAGAAGGTGGAAGAAGGAGAAGATGCCATGGGGTAGGTGAGTTATGAAAAGATGGCCACCTGGAGCTAAGAGCAGTCCAGATGGAACTTGGGGTTATTGATAGAGAAGTAGACATGACATCATGAAGAGTAGATATCTGCAATAATGTGTGTTTCTTGCAGGCAGCAAAAAGAAATTCTGTTTTCTAATTCTATCACAGCTACTGTCTGTCTTTTGATAGGAGAATTAAAAACAGTGGCACTCAGATTTATTACTGATATGGTACATGTTGCTCTGCATCATTTTGATCATTTTGTGGTGTCCTCAGTCTTCATTTGATGAATGGCAGAACCTCACATATTATTTCCTCCTGTAGTCCTTCAGTGTGTTTGCCTTTTTCTTAAGACTCAGACTCTGTAGGCTGAGTTTGTAGTCATGGATTCCTTCTGCCTGCTTTCATCACTGCCAATTATGAAAGATAGCTTCGTTGCACATATTAGACTGTGTTGGCTATTGTTTCCTAAGTTCATAGGACATCTAAGACCTTCTTGTTTACATTGTTTGAACTGAAGATCCGGTAGTTATTCTAATGGGCCTGCCTTTGCATGCGATTTGTCCCTTCTCTTTTGCAGCCTTAAATATAATTTCTCTGTTCAGCACATTTAATGTTTTTACTATATTATATCATGGGGCTTTCTTTTTTTAAAAAAAAAACTTTATTTATTTTTTTACATGTGACTGTTCTGTCAGCATGTAATATGTGTACCATGTGTGTGCTTGGTACTCAAAGAAGTCAGAAGAGGGCAGCCCATCCTGAGGAACTAGAGTTCCAGGTAATTGTGAGCCATCACGCGGGTGCAGGGAATCAAACCCAGGTGCTCTGCAAGAGCAGCAAGTGCTTTTAACCCTGAGCCATCTCCACAGCCCCGTTGTGGAGAATTTCTATTTTGATTCTATCCACTTGGCATTCCATATACTCTTGTATCTAGATAGGCATCTTTCCCTAGAGCTAGGAAATTTTCTTTTATGGCATTATTAAAATATATTTTTGTCTATCAAATGAAATTCTTTGTCTTGCATGCCTGTAATACATAGATTTTACCTTTTTATGATGTCTTCACAAAGTCATTGTATGTCCCATTCATGCATTTAAATGTTTTATTATTAACCTTGACTGAATAATCCAATTCTCTTTTTTGTGTTCATATCATGAAGTTTTGTGTTTCACACATTCTATTCTATTGATGATGTTTCCCAGTAAACTTTTTTATAAACTCTTTATTTGACCTACTAAGTTTTTCTTTCTCATCATTTCAGTTTTGGTTTTTTTTAAACAATTTAAAAAGAGTAAAGTCAATAGAATTTGCTCAGTTCATTAACAAAGATTATGACAATGATAAGCCTTGCTCAAAAATTTTTTTTGGAATGCTCGTCCACTACTGTGACAGAGGCTCCGCCATCTTGTACACATGCGGAGGCCATTTCAGGTTTAACTAGAATTTGATCTGCTTGATGGAGAATCCTGTGGAACATCACCCAACTGTGCTCTAGGAATCCAAATTCAAGACGCGCCAACTAACTTATCTCTGCTTCTGTCAAACTAATGGCTTGCTTCTGTGAAGCCCCCTGCAATGGCCAAACAAGATGCCAGGATGTGGGTCTGCCTTCAGTAACCCATGCTCAGATACACAGGACTACGCCTGGATCCCCAAACACCTGAGTGCAATCCCAAACAGCTGGAATTAAGGCTGCCGATAGGCTGAAACGCTGCATCTGAGCGGCTGGCTCTGCTAGGCTCCACATACTTTACAATCAGGAATACCCACATCAGTGTGCAGATGTATTCATGATTCATTTATATATACAATAGAGCAAATTTGAAAAAAAATCACCTGTATTTTATGGACAAGATTATCTATATTACTGTTACTTTTCTACAAATATGTGTTGTTAATTCACTTAAATATAATAAAATAAACAGATAATCCAATAGGGTGTATTGGATATACTCAACATTTTTTGTATATTTCTTTAGTTTGGACGGAAGGAAAATATTACTTACAGAATCATATTAAGGAGAAAACCTAGTTTCCTAATCCGTATTTGCACATATGATTTTATAGGAAAAGACATGAAATACGAAAAAGGTGAAGAGCTTTCATCGTTGTATTAGTCACTGTGCTTGCACATTCCCCACAGCCTCGGGCAAGCATCCCTCTTACTGTCTATGTGGTCTAGAGGGAGGGAGATCGGGTGTTGGGTGTGAGAACCCTCTCTATCTTTTAGCTTCACACTAGCTCAGCAGAGATGGTCCAACTTCTCCTGCGTTCAGTTCTGGAAAATGTTCCTGAATCCATTCACTTTATTGCCTGATTCCTCAATGGTTTAATCTCAAAACCAAATTTTGACTGTCCCCAAATTTTGTGTGTATTGAAATTTTTTATTATTTTAAATCCACTGAGTACTCAAGACAGTTTGCTTTGCTTTAAACTCATCATACTATTTTAAAACTAGAGTGATAAACCCTGCCTCCAATTCTGGCACAATACTTGCAATAGCCCAATGATTACATTTGTATACAAAGGAAGATTTTTATGTAGCAGGAGTTATAAGATTTTATCTGAAATGCAAGATTGGATCTAATTTTTTTATTTTATTTTTTATTTGATTTATTTTTATTTACATTTCAAATGATCTAATTTTTTATTAAACTTATTAGTTGGCACAAATACTTAATCTGTTTTTATAAAGCCCAAAACATTTAAACAGGATCAAATAGCATATTAGGTATTAAAAGAACAGGGAGCTAGAGAGATGTCTCAGTGGTCAAGAGCAATGGCTTCTCTCCCAGAGGACCTGGGTTTGATTCCAAGCACCCATATTACAGCTCAAAGCTGTCTGTAACTCCAGTTTTAGAGTATCTGAAACTCCTGCACAGATATAACATGAAGGTAAAATTCCATAAAAATAAATAAGTAAAATTTAAAAGATAAAATACAAATGGATTGAACACTTTATTATCAATGAAAAAAGATAAAAATCAATGCATTGTCAATTAAAGTGGAGATAGTTTGCTGACAGATGAAAAAAAGTTTGGCAGATTGAGATCGAAGTCAGCTTACGCGTCTGCTATGATTATGCTTAAAAAAAGAAAAACAAATCATAGAATTGATGTAGGGGGGCCTAGTTCTTTGCTCTTTAAGTGGTTTATGTTGAGATGCTACCTGAATCTGCTGTGTTGATGTAAGAGGACCCTGCTTTGGTTCCTAAAAGGATCTATAGTTTATTCCTATCACTGTTAACTGCTGTTATTTACGAATGTGTTTCACATTTTTGGACTGTCTATAGCATCCTGGATAGTCCAGGAAGATGGAGTTTACAGTTTAAGGGAAGCAACAGCTGTTGAATGGCTCAAGGAGGGGACCAGGAACAAAACAGACTTCTGGTGACCATGCATGCAAGCAAGCCTGAGAGATAAACTCCTGGTGACGTGACTCATTTCTCTTTTATGTAAACTTTGTAGCTTCGGGCCCTCTAATTTTTGGCTAAATATTTAAATGCACCTTTAATGACACAATCTCTGGACATTAAAACTTAAATTCTCCCAGCTTGCTACAGAGAAACATTAACTTCCAAAAATAACTTTGTTAATTGCTTTTATAAGACAGATCTGGCAGTGATCCTTTGAAAATAAATATTGTATCCATCAAATTATCCAATTAGTTTAGACAAGCCATGAGCCGTGAACGTGTTTGAAAGGCCAACATTATAAGAATGTTGAGTTTGCTGAGTAATTAGGAGGAAGGATCAACTGGCTTTGCCTATTGTATTGTTTTGTTTTGCTATTAATAATCACATTTAACTGCATTCCCATAAGACTTGGAATGGTCTACAATATATGGTTAAGGGTTCTTCCATTTTAGTTGAAAAGAAAAATAAATAAAGCAGTTGAGATTAAAAACCTTCCAAATATTTTCTTCTTTTTTTTATTTTTTGCATTAGCCTTTTCATTTTTCATTCATCCTTCAAAACCTCCAAGCATGGGAAATAAAAACATGAGATAATAAGAAAAGAGAGAAGGCAGAAAGGAGGAAAAGAGAACAAAAAAGGAAAGAAGTAGAGAGGAAGTGGGGGAAGTAGGAGGGAGTTCTATAGGATTGTGTGGGGAGCAGGAATTTGGGAGCAGCAGAAACTGATTCCAACTAAATTAAACAAAATCCAGAAAATTCTTATTGGATGCAGAGTGGGTAGTTCACAGTATTGTGAGTGAACTTAGACTCCAGGGTCAGAAAGAACGGGAATGGAGAACAGTGTCAAGTAAACCTCCAGACAGAGATGGTCAGGCACAAGCTCCCTGGCCCTTCCATCATGGCTTCCTGGATATAAATACAGACCATAGAGTCAGCACAACATAGCTTGGGCTAAAGCTCTACCCTGTAGCTCTGAGGACCCTGGTGCATCAAGTCCATGGAGAAATCTAGAGAAAGAATATGACAGTACTTGTGGAAATGAGAGAATGGTGGAGAAAAAAATCTGTTCAAGAAGAATAACCTTGAGTGGGGAGCAAGAAGTGTTGAGCTCCTTGCATTTTGTACATATCCATGAATAAAGCTCATCATATTAGGGGTTCACTTGTCTATCAGGGGTTCAGAGGAGGAAGACTCTTGGTGCAAATGGCCAGCAGATACAGAAAAGCAAATGTTTCTCAGGAAAGCTAATTTCTCCGAATAATAACGTGACTAAAAGATACATCTTCTCATTTAAAATTCCAACTTGTAGCTAATATACAAGCTACATACATAGAACATCATTTTCTTTATACATAGAAAATCAATCAGAATTAAAGTTGTGTGTGAAAGTAATTGTGCAGTTTTGCTTCCTTTATTTAAACTCAATAATGGGACTCAATACTAAAACTCAGCAAAAAATAATGTTAGTGATAAATGATTTCATAATATACAGACATAAATTGTATCACACATACCTAAACTGGTTTACTCTCTTTTAAGAAATATCCTTTACTTATTTATTTAGACATTTTTAAGAGTTATGCCAAGGCAAGTATCAATATAAACTGGATGACATTTTCATGCAATTACAACTAGTAGGATCCAGATTCAAATGGTTTTGTTACCTTAATGTTTTGAAAATTGACTGGAAAAAAATCATAGGAATTTTTTCCTAAGTTTTACTGAAATTAAAACCTCTGTTTTTACATTTTAAGTATTCTTGAAAAATACTAATTATTTCTTTACCCAAATCCAGTGTCTCATATATAATTTTTTTTTAAAAAAAGAAACTTTTATGTAGATAAGACAATAATAGTAAATTATGCAACAAGGAGGTTGCTTTGAAGCCTCTCATATGACTAGCAGGACACAGATGAGAGTTACTCAACAAAAGGTGAATTAGTTTTGAGCAAGTCAAACAAACAGGAATTTCATGTCTCCTTGATCTCTAATTATCCTCATTTCATTTCTGTTGCTGTGATACAATGTCTGATGTGCAAAATCTTAGGAGGAGAAAGAGTCCAGGGACCAGGGAATAGCACTACCCACAGTGGGCTGTATCTTCCCATATTGATTAACATAAATCAATACCACCAGGAGACATGCCCACAAGTCAGCTTAATCCAGACAACCCTTCATGGAGAACCTCTTCCCAGGTGATTCTACATTGTGTCAACTGACAAGTTAAAAGTAGACATCACACTAACCTCCAGCTTCTAGCTTCTAGTTATCTGACCTTATTAAGTTATTTAATCTCTTAGAGCCTTACTTTCCATCCTAGAAAAACCTGCAGTGTAGTTTGGATGAGTTCCCCAAAGACATACTGGATGAAAGTGTGGTCTCCACCTTATTAGGCTAATGGGAAGTAGTAGAATCTTTAAGAGGTGGGTCCCAATGAGAAGCCTTCTGGTTACAGGGCTATGTTCTTGACCAGGGCTGTGGGGCTCTGGTCACATCCTCTCTTTTGTGTATCCTGAGGTAGGGAGTACCCATATTTTTTTCCCCACACACTCCTACTGTGAGGTTCTGCTTCAGCACAGGCCAAAAAGCAACAAGACCAATTGGCCATGTCCAAAGAATTCACTTTTATATTATTTATCTCAGTAATAGAAAGCTAACTACCACAAATAGAAATAATAATATTGCTCACTCGCCAAGATTTTTATGAAGATGAAATAAGTAAATGTAACATGTGTGCCTGTCCTGATGTAAGTATTATAGCCGTTAAAATTAGTAGTGATATACCACAGGAATAAAGATCATAGTTTCAGATTGCAGAACTGTGCTTTGGGTAGCTAGCTACTTACTATCCGAGCTCTTATAAAATAAAGGCTGAGCACAAAAATCATCAATGTCAACGTCCCACCCAGTTCTCCTAACCTTGAACCTGGCAGATGGTGCTAAAATAAACAATGAGGTTACAAGCTTCTCTATAGAGACAGATCACTCGGCTCCTTACAGGACTCCCTTCCTGGTGGGAACCAGAAAACTCCAACTCTCTTCCTTATTCCCTTATTCATTCTACTCTTCCCTCCCCCCCTCTCTTACACACACACACACACACACACACACACACACACACAAAGCAATACTCCTCACAAGCAGTATAAATGAAAAGAAGCCATTGAGTAGAACGAGATAGCTCACCCAAGGAAAAGAGGGAAGTAAGGAAAGAAAAGGAGAGGAAGAAAAATGAAGAGAAGAGAAATGGGAGAAACGTCTGGGAGCCCAATGGGTGTGAATGCTGCGCTCTTACCCTCCCTCCCCTCCGCTCTCCACTGCTCATAACACAGTTTGTAACCGGTGTGTGTGTGTGTGTGTGTGTGTGTGTGTGTGTGTGTGTGTGTGTGTGATTATCGGCGAGCGCTACCTCACCCTCCAGTTTCTTCCAGATTACATGAAGATGGTCAGAGTGCTACTCGTACAAGTGCACAGACTTAGTCTGAATGAAATCTACAGTCTCCCCCCCCTTCCCCCAACCTTCTCTTTCTGTTTATTTCAAAGAAGAATTAAAGCACTTAGCCTGTTTGATTTGGGAAAGAGTGCCGTTTGATAGAGTGGAGTCCTGTCTTTGACCCCAGCGATCATTATAAGGAGTGTGGCCAGGGCACTTTCGTAGAGCTTGGCAGTCACAAAGCCAATCCATTGTTAAATCAGAACAATAAGTACATTAATCCCCTGAACAAGATGCTATTAGATTCAGCCATTTAGACGGACAGGAACGAACAGGGCACTGACTGTATTTGGCTTGGAAAGAAGCGTCTGAAAATTAATCTTCAACTGGCCGAAGAAAGGGAGATTCCATCCAGCTCTGTTTCGGTTTGCCCCAGTGAGCTTTCTGAGAGCGAAACAAGACGTGACTGTGATCGTGATTTTTATTAGCCTTCCGAAGGAAACTTAAGTTTAACTGGGAGATTTATTATTTACGGCAAAGCATTCATATCAAATTCTGTGGGGAAACAGATGTAAAATAAGCCAATAAGCACTGTCAAAACTAATTATCCCAAGAGAGCAGCACAAAGGCGTTTCCACACTAGAGTTTGCTCGGGAGCCTTCGCAGCTGGAGCCCGAGGAGTCTTCCGGTTGCTTCCCTGCGCTTGTGTGTCCAGAACTGGAGATGCTATGTCTTGTCATCACAATACTTCTTTCTGTTAAATGGTTTAAAATGTTTGACAAGCTCATTACAAAACCATCCAAGGAAGGCTTCCCTTCCCTTCCAGGGATTAGGGTCTGGAAGCCAAGCCCCAACACCGGCCTTTGTCTGCGATTCAGGCCACATTAGCAAACGAAAGCATTTTACAGACGGACTAGACTCTGAAGGGCCCTCTAAAGGGAACACTGGGGCCTTTGTTGCTGCTCCTTCACACATCACTAACAGACATTTCATTGCAGCAAAGAGGGCTCGTCCTTGTCTCTTGAACTTTTTTTCAGGCTAAGGCCCATGCCACTGAGTTATTTCTGGGGCTGTTTTTAAAATTTCGATTTTTAAAAACAATTATTTACAACTTTCATCATGGTAAGATAGCCCTCTAATCAGATCACAAAGGGCTAATTCTTTGGTTTCTGATTAATTGGGAAGAAGTCGGCTAATGTAACAGTCTTTTTCTCAAGCGTGTCCACCTACACAAAGCCGCTAGCCAAACTGTGGCACCAAAGGCAAATGCTCCAAGCTTCAGACCAGACGATGGCTCGAAATCAGTATTTCTCCACATAATGAGCAATGC
Source organism: Apodemus sylvaticus (assembly GCF_947179515.1). Classification (NCBI taxonomy): domain Eukaryota; kingdom Metazoa; phylum Chordata; class Mammalia; order Rodentia; family Muridae; genus Apodemus; species Apodemus sylvaticus. The sequence goes on from NC_067479.1 coordinate 22,035,398, forward strand.
TTCAAGAATGGATTCTAGGCCAACTCCCCTTTCCTTACCTTTTCCTCTCTCACTTGGCTTGCAATTATCTTCCAGAGGGCCCGTTTCTGAAAATTAACCCTCTCTTACCCTGTGCGTGTGTTCCCAGCTTCCTTCAAGTTCTTAACATTCTGCCCCTTGGTTTCTAGCAGCTACTGACTGAGCAAGGAAACACCAATAGTTGGTTGATCATGGCCCCATGCAACAATCTCTTTCGGAAAGTATATAGTTCCATTCGATCTGCAAGTTAGTTGTATTAGCGGATTTTCTCATGTCCGCAACGCAAAAGAAGTTGACTTATTCTCTCTGAATCACAGGCCTCTTCTAATCTGAAGGCCCATCATATACTTAGTAGGCATCAAATAACTGAATAAGCACTCAGAACTGTGTGGTATAGTTTAACGTCTGGATTGAAACATTACCGTATAGAACAGCAGTTCTTGACCTGTGTGTCAGAACCCTTTGGTGGGGTCTCAGACTCTGGTGGGGTCTCAGAGCAGACATCCTGCATATGAGATATTTATATTTTGATTCATAACAGTAGCAAAATTAGAGTTACAAAGTAGCAACACAAATAATATTATGTTTGGGGGATCACCACTGCATTAAAGGAACTGTATTAAAGGGTCACAGCATTAGGAAGGTTGAGGACCACTGTTGTAGAAGAAGGGGGTGCTGATTCTGTAGCTGTGCCGGTCATGCTGAGATGGGCTCTGTAGTAAGGAGCTGCCCCAGTCACTCATGCTTTTAAAATAATCCTCACCAATGATTTTGTAAGTAAGCCCAATAAAGTCATCAGCTCAAGACCATGGACTTGGATGGGATCAATTCTGAAGTCTGTCATTATATTATTATCTGAGGTGATAGAAATAGCATCTTCATAAAAAGCTACACAGCAGAAGGAAAGATGGCTTAGTACTTAAGACTGCCATTCTTGCCGTTCCCTGCAGCCCACAACGCCCTCTGCCTCTCAGCCCCAGGGGACCTGACATCAGACTCAAGTGTCTGTGGGGACATGCACGCACATACGCATAAATAAAAAGGAAAATAAATCTTCAAGAATGAAAGAAAAAATCACAAAACTACCTGAGTTGGCCTGAGAATCCATTCTTGTACCATTGCTCATTATGTGGAGAAATATTCATTTCTAGCCCAATGGCCATCTGGGACATTTAGAAGTTTGATGTAAGATGTCTCATTTATATATGTTTTCAGGTTTGGGCATTTGCTATTGAAAAATCAAATGATGTGATCTCCCGTGGGGAATACTATTTCTCCCACTTTCAGAATCTTTTAGTTGCCTGTAGTTCTTAGATATAGGTTTGAAGCCTCATGGGCTTTTCCCAGTCCAGTTTAGTATGACCATTAGAGTAGTCTCTGTTTAGCTCATGTTTGGACAGTTGTGTTGGTGAGACTTCATGGGTGTGGCTTCTGGCATTATTAGGAGACATAATCTCACAGCAAACTCTGCTCTTTGCAATATCATCACCTCTTCTGCAAGGTTCCCTGAGTTTTGGATGCAGGAATGTTTTGTAGAGGTATCCACGGGGACTAGTTCTACAACTCTACATTTTGATTGGTTGTGTTTTTCTGTAGAGGTCTCCATCTATTGCAAAGAGAAATCTCCTCCATGGGGGTGAAGACTACACTTATCTGTGGTGTGGACAAATATTTAGATTGTTGTTAGGGATTACGCTGGCTTAATAAAGTAGTAATCCTATGCTTTCCACTAATACCTATGACTTCACTAACACTCACTGAGTAGTTAGCTATACCAATCATTGTTTTCCTCTTGTTGAGCAGGTCTTAAATCCAATTAGAGAACTGTTGGTTATGTGTAGCTCTACTGTACTTTTAGGGTTATCATCATATATGCAAGTAACTGAGTAGGTTGTATTTAGGAATATGTGTGTGAATGTATTTAATAACAATTAATTTTTAAAGGCCATGGTTTTGAAAGAATAAGGAGCATGTGGGAGGGCTTGAAGGGAAGGGAAAATGTTATGATTATAATCTCAAATTTTTAAAGTAAAAATATGTATCAAAATACTTCTTTGACAAACTAGAGATTTATTTGTGACTATTAATTGAAACAGACATTCAATGTTTGTACGTATGTACACAGTGTACTTTAACTTAATATTTGATACTCACTTTTCAGCCTCCTAATAGAATTCAGCCAATTGAATTTCCTTATTGACCCCATTGCTTGCTCAACACTCTTAAAAGTAAAATGCTCTAAGATTTCAGAGTCATTTTTAAAAAAATGACTTATGTAAATGTAAAACTTGCAAGGGCTTTCAAAACCAAACTTAATAGAGAATTCTACATTTAGAATTTTACCCCCAAACAGATTTATCTCATTGAACTCAAATTTAAAGTCATTTTTAAAATCACTCCTCCTGGCTTCCTCTACGGTATTTTCTGTCTGGAAGGAAAGAGGCACAACTCCATATGGTAAAGTCCACAGCAACAGGGGGAGTACTCTCAATCTTTTAAACTTTTAAACTCTGATATAAAACAAACAAACAAAAAGATCATTGGGCAAGCAATGGAAAATAATTCCAGAACAACCCAGTATGAAACAGAGTTGAAGTTTATTAATGATTTTTTAGTCATAGATTTAATCACAAGGGTTAAGAGAAAGAAATGATTGCTCAGAATGAAAGGTGCACCTGAAAGTATCTTCCCTGAGAAGAAAACAATCGTGTCCTAGCAACACAAGCAAGGGTGTATCTCTCCGGTCACAGCTCAAGGGTTACTAGGACCTTTTTGCTTCCTTTCTTTTCCTCTTTTTAACATAGAAATGAGATTATAGGGTGGCTCAAGAAGCGCCTGGAGTAGGATTACAATCTAATTAAATAAAACCAGGAACAACTAGGGTAGTCAAGGGGGTCTAGGACATGTTCTTCGATGGTAAATTGCCTTTCTGGTGAGACTCCTTGGAAACAGCACCTTTACTGTTGGGAACCAGAGAGCTTGGCTCAATGCCCCCAGCTGAGCTGTTTGCACAGGTTTCTTGAGAGCAAAACATCCCGTGCTTAGCTTGATTCCTGCCTTCCCACCCGGTGTGGTATGGACTTCCCAGGTGCCTGACCTATGACTATAATTGTTTTTTCCTGTTCCCTTCCCTGGCCTCTAGTGTATATATTGCTGGTCTCTCAGTAAAGCTTTAGCATTCTCCTTGCAGAATTATCCGTGTCTGTGTTTTTTGTTAATCCCCCAGGCCTATACTCGGTACCATGGTAGCACAGGCGCTGTCACTTTACAGCTGGGCTGGGAAGCTAAAGCAAATGTATAATATGTTGGAATGTTTGTTGTTTGAGAATTTCGTACATGCATGTAACATGCTTTGATCAAGTCCACCCTTGTTCTGCCCCCAATTCCTCCCTATCTCCCACCAGCTACTAAACGCTTCTTCAGTAAGGGTGGGACTTATCTGAGTTCACCTGGTCCTGGTCTTGTGCATGCAGTCACAGAGTTCATCCGTGCAACTGTCCCATTGAATCTGGAAAACACATTTTATTCTTGCCTGCTAAAAGGTTTCATCCAAACTTCAAGGTGAGGAGTTCCTTCCTTTCTCGTGCCCTCAGATGTTCCTATCTTTCTCTTCTGCCTCAGTTTCTACAGAAAAACTTGCCTTTCACATTGCATTTGTTTAAATATTTAACTTGTTCATTTGTAAATGAGTGTATCTGTAGTCGACCATTAAGGAACCTGTACAACATTTCAAGCTTATACTCCAACAAATGGGGGTGGGGTGGGGGTGGGGCTGGAGTGAGAGGGACCCAAGCTTCAAGTGGCCTGGCTGCTTCCGAACAGAAGTCAGCTCAGAAAGTTAACTGAGAGCAGCAGCTGGGCCAGAACGCATGGAAGCGGAAGCAGTTAGGTAGTCAAGGTACTTTTTAATACTTTGCACAAGCTACTGTGTATGACTTGAAGTTTCAGTAGTGAGTGCAGAGTCGAGTCACCTTATGAGAGACCAGAGGTCAGGGAGAAGAAAGGACTGAGGCCTGAATAACCTCGGAGTGTGTCCTTTTGACCCTACAGCCCCTAGTTAGGACCCACTTGTTAAAGCTTAGCACCACCAGCTGGAGACCAGAGAAGTAATAGTTAGCCTTGTGGGGATATTTCAGACTCAAATGCTGTTTGGAAACAAAGAACAAAGTTAGACAAAATTAGAATCATCTAATTTTGAAGCTTTTTGTTTCTCTCTCTCTCTCTCTCTCTCTCTCTCTGTGTGTGTGTGTGTGTGTGTTTGTGGATGTGTGCACATGTGTGCTTGCATGCATGTGGGTGTTTGTGTGTGCACTAGGCTTATTTAGGTAAGGTTTTGCTATGTATTTCAGGCTAGCCTTGAAATCTCTACATAATTCAAGTTGGCACAAACATCTAGACTCTTATACCTCAATTCCTAAAAGTGCTGAGTAACAGGTTATGTGCCACCAGGTGTGGCTTGTAAGGCTATAATATCAATAGACTTTTATAGGCATAAGAATAGACATATAAATCAAAAGAAACTTGAATGTAGATAGAAGCATTTGTATTTAAAGTCACCGACTTTCAACAGACAGTGGGACTCAATGAGGCAGAGCTTGATATTGTGCAATAAGTGATCTTAAACATATGGGAAAATGGAGAAACGTGAGTAGATGCTTATCTCATACCACACAGTTCACACAAAATAAATCAGATCTGAATGCCAAGGCTAGATTATAACATGTAAAGAAAAAGAAACTTCCTGAAATTAGGAAAGCCTTAATATCCGAGGTTAGACCAAAATGTCTTTGGTAGAACACCAGCAATGTGATCATTCAGTGAATTGTTCCAGACAAGTAACTCCATATATTGAGGTACATGAATTCCACATTTAATGACAGAAGAAGGTCTTGAGGCTATCTATTCATTTCTGTTTTAAATTAGATATTTATTAGTGTGTGTGTGTGTGTGTGTGTGTGTGTGTGTTGGGTTCCATAGCTGCCTGCAGCTATTACGAAGTGGGTTTCTGGAACAGAAGCTGAGGGATAAATAGGGAAGGGGCGAAAAGAAGTATGGCTAAGACAATATTCACTGATCAAAGCCAGAAACTTTAATGGCGCCAGACCTTTTAACAGTTTGGGCAAACCCTTCCCCCCAGACTCCGGGCTGAGTTCCGGTGGAAGTTGTCTAGCTTCTCTTGGAGGTCCTCGTCTTGACTGCTCCAGCAGCTGGGTGGGTCACCTGCTTAATTCAGGAATTCCTAGACCTGGAGGAACAATGAACTTAACCTTTACTTCGAGCACTCCACCCTAGGTGGAGCAGGATCCTGGCTATCTGGGAGAAGTTAACCTTGACCAAAGTCAAACTCTGACCATGTGCATGACTGCCCCAATATGGCTCTGTACATGTATGTGCATGCTACACATGGAAGTTCATCTTATAGTAAGAAGCTCTTCCTAAAAAACTAAAGCAAAGATGGTAGAGGGAGGAAGATACCTGAATCCATGTCTGGTGTCTACATGTGCACACAACGGTGCGTTCATTTGCAAACACTTACATACACATGCATAGAGTAGAGGGGTATTGACAGAGATGTGAAGAACAGCATTGAGCTGTTGTACAATGCTGGTGAGGTTGCAAATACAGGAAAGATACCATGGAGACTCCTTAAGACATCACAAATAGACCTACAATGTACTCAATCAATCCCACTACAGAGTATTTAGCCCAAAGAATTAACATCAGGGTCTCAAAAACTTAATAGCATTTCTGCATTCATTGCACTACTATCCAAAGTAGCCAAGGTATGGAAATGTAAGTGTTCAGCCACAGATTAATGGAGAAAGAAAACTAGTGGGTGCGTGCAATAGAATAGTATCCACATTTATAAACATGGAAGAACTGTGAGGTCATGCCAAGAGAAATAAGCTTAGCATAGAATAAATAATGTGTGGCTCTATCTAGAAGAGAAATATAAAATAATGACACTCATGGAAGCAGTGAATAGACAGTCTCCAGAGGATGCAGAGGAGAGGGAACTGGCAGGCTTCTAATAGAACGCCAGGTACACAAGATAAATAAACTCTAGAAATATAGTGTGGGACATGGTATGTCAAGGTAATGTTATTGTATTTTATACTTAACAGTACTCATATAAAATATGCAAAACCTTCTGAAAATAAATTAATATTCTCTTGGTAAATATAATTTGAAGCTGAATTATCTGTGTCAACAAAGTATTTGTTGAGTTGGGGAGATGGTCGAAAGTACTTGCTGTACAAGTATGGAGACAGAATTGGCATCACCAGCACACACCTACCTAAGAGGCAGATGTGAATGCCCGTGCTGGTAAAGTCAGCCCTGGATTGGGGTGGGGGAGGAGCCAGGAGCATCACTGGAGCAGCCTGCCGAACCCTCAACAGCTAGCTGCAGGTTCCCAGGGACTCTGCCTTAAGGTTAAGAAAAAGTGATAGTTCAGGGTGTCTGATTCCTCTTCTAGCCTCTGCATGCTTATACATAAATTATTGTTCTCTCTCTCTCTCTCTCTCTCTCTCTCTCTCTCTCTCTCATGAGTAAGACATGAATTTGTCTGCTTAAATTTTAAAATTTCTTAATTGTAAAAATTTTTAAAAAGAAAGTTTCATATACTTTGCCTACAGGTATGGTATGATGTGAGGAGTGTAATGTTAGGATGTATATGTAGGATGTACATGTAGGATGTATATGTAGGATGTATATATAGGATGTATATATAGGATGTATATGTAGGATGTGTATGTAGGATGTATATGTTAGGATGTGTATGTATGTATATATAGGATGTATATGTAGGAGGTATATGTAGGATGTATATATATATATATGATGTGTATGTATATATAGGATGTATATGTAGGAGGTATATGTAGGATGTATATATATATATGATGTGTATGTAGGATATATATGTAGGATGTATATGTAGGATACATGGAGGGAGCAGACACTCATGTAGCTAAGGCTAATCTCATAGGGTGAGGTAGACATGGAAAAATTTTTCAGAGGATCAAGGCTTTCTAAAACAGAAGTGCCTACCTTGTATACAAAGGGATAGAGGAACGGGCTGCTGGCTGGGTGAGGGGCATAAAGTTCTGCATTGTGTGATGATCATAAAGCAAAGAATGACAGAGGCTGTAGCTGTCACCAGCAGGCAGGGTGAAACAGAAGCTACGCATCTCAGATACAGACGTTTGAAAATCTCTGCTGAGATTTTAAGCAGGAGATTGACACAGCCAGTCTGATTTAGTCTGTGCACTGAGAAGTCCAACAGCAAGAAAAGGTTTCTGGGTAAGTTCTGTCCTTAGACTGGGTGTGAGGAGAGAACAAATTGGCCAGAGTTGGTCTTCCTAAAAGGACTGTGTCCTTCAACATAATATGAAGTCATTTACCATCTGTCTACACTTTAGCTTGCACACAGATGTCAGCAGCAAGTCCCATTAACCACACCCCATGATGATTTGTCTCAGATGCTACTTTAAAGGAGACTTTCTTCTCCAGGGGCCCATGTTCAGAATGCCCATGCAGTGTCTGTACTCAAAGGAAAGAATCTGGTTTTGCGGGGTGTCAGTGGGTTCAGATGTCAAACCCCAGTGCTGAGTTCTAATCTCCTGCATCAAAATGTGGGCCCTCAGCAGCAAGGGAGAAGTCAAGTTTCCTTCATCCTTGTATCTCCACATAGTAGGTATTCATTATAGTTAAAACAGAACCCTCGGCTTATGGAGGCTTTCCAGGGCATTAGAAGCTGGCATCTGGAGTGCAAAAGCCCATAGCCACAGTCCATGTGTTCCCTTCATAATCACACACAAACATGACTCTGATACTCAGGTGATAAATGCAATAGTTGCTATGGCCACCTAGCCCTAACATGAAAGACAGAAAATTTTCCCACAGAAGATGATGTATTGAGTTTTAAAAGAATGGGGTAGAGCCAAAATACAAGCAAACATAATGACATCATCAACAACAAAGAGGGATACTGGGAGTTGCTGAGAAGGTAACTGTGACTAGACAAAGGTGTATGATATAATTACAGAATGAAATGATACTTGGAACATGGTGCATGCTTTACTGGTTCATCTCTGGAAATTTCCAACCGACTCTGCAGCTATCTCCCTCTCTCTCACCCCAATGCTACAGGAGTTTTAAGTGACCATAAAGAAATTACTGTTGTTGATAAGATTTATTATGAAACTCATATAAAACAAGTGAGGGAGCCCGCCTGCAAAGGGCCTCTCTTCTGTTGCCCTCCTCCTCCATGGCTCCACAAAAGACAGGAGTTCCTCCGGATCAAAGAATCCAGTCATCCTGGAGCAACCAAGGAAAGAGTTCCTTTTGTTTTTGTTCAAAACAGTTCTGGTAAAGCAGCCCCAGGCTGCAAATCTCCCAGTCATAAATAATTGCTGCTGTGTGCAGGGAGATGCTAGTGCCTGGGGCAGTCACTAAAGTCAGAGCAGAAGACCAGAGTCTTGCAAAAGTGGGAAGATAAACTTTACAGATCCGAAAAGTTTGTTGTGGATACTTTATAGAGAGAGGAGGAATGAACCCGGGGAAGGGGGAAGGGCTGTGAGGTCAAGCACCACTGAGCTGATCCTGCCTGCCTCACAAAGAAGTGTGCAGGATGGAGGGAATCACTCAACCTTCAACACTGTGGTCTATACACACACAGTAGGAAGGAATAACAGAACTGTGCTCGTCTGGACATTCTGACACTTAGTGATTTCCCAGCCTCCAGTGCACTACCTCATAGAGGAGCTCTTTAACCTTCAGTTCTGTACTCTCCTTACTGCCATTCAGTCTGACTGACTCCATGGTTTTCTCTACAGAATTAAGTAACTATTCAATGCACTTAGATTTGAGAAGGAAGAGAGCAACCCCAGAATCTTCCTCACAGCCTTCTCAATCTTAAGCCATCTTGCTAAATAGAGATAGACAAACATTCAGATAGATAGATAGATAGATAGATAGATAGATAGATAGATAGATAGATATAGGTAGATGTAGATAGATGATAGAGATAGATAGATAGAGATAGATAGATATAGATAGATGGATAGATAGATAGATAGATATAGAAGGATAGATAGATAGATGATAGAGATAGATAGATGACAGAGATAGATGGATGGATGGATAGATAGATAGATAGATAGATAGATGATAGAGATAGATAGATAGGTATAGGTAGATGGATAGATAGATAGATATAGAAGGATAGATAGATGATAGAGATAGATAGATGATAGAGATAGATGGATGGATGGATAGATAGATAGATAGATAATAGGCAGATAGATTGTGGGTGGAGGGAGGGGAAGGGAGAGAGATGGGGGAGAGGGACAGAGAGAGGGGGGGGAGAAAGAGAGTGGAGGGGAGGAGGGGAAAGGAGGGAAAGGGGAGGCAAGGGGAGGGAAGGAAAGTTGTGCTGAGACTGAACTCAGGGCCTTGAGAATGCTAGGCAAGTGCCTATCACTGAGTGACAGGGCAGCCCCAGACAGACAGACACCTCACACTAACATGCCCTGTCCTCATTTCACTTGTTTTCCTAAGTGTGGTGTGGGGTCTCCTTGGGACTCTTCTCTCTGATCAGGTTGCCTAGCTCACTGCTTTAGCCATCAGATCTAGTCGTCATGACAGCAATTCAGTCTATTAGAAGAATGTTCAATGATCATACATTAAATAAGACACAAAGGGCAATTTCAATACAAAGTTCATTTCCAATAGTCCTGGCTCTGTGTGTGCTTCTGTTTCACTGGATGTAGAATTAGCAGCAGCGTCAGGGCATTGTGGTGTAACTTTGCTAGAAGAAGACTAAACACATTTAAGATTACAAGTCCTTTTTTGGAAAAGCAGCTCCAATATTTACGTCAGCCCATCTCTTGCCCATTAAACACTTGTACATTTCGAACGTACCATGTGCTAAGGAATATATGTTTATCTTTGAGTGATATTTTCTGTAATTTGATATATCACATAGACTCTTTTCCTACACCATAGAATATTTCCATGAACGGACCCCCCCACACCATAAAAAAAATGCCCAGGTAAATCTCCAAATCTATTGAGATTTTTGCATTGGAAAGAATAAATAAACTAAACCATTGTTTCTTTCAATCATTTAGAGACAATCTGGGGGATTAAAGAAAGTGGGGGGAGCACATTCTTATTGTACTTAGGAAACATAAAACAAAGGAGGAGTTTGCTTTTCCTTTCCTATTGGAGATTAAGTTAAATAATTCAGCTAATGTCTATGTTAGGTCTGTGTGGTGCTTGTCTCCACTAACCAGTATAGGTGATTGTGAGACCTCAGCACTGCTTTGTATATTGGAAGCAATCTAAACACTGTGCTTCCCAAGTCAGACTCTCACCGTTCCTGTAAGATACATGCCTTGTTCTTGGGAACAGAACCTGGCATCAAAGGTTTACTTTTCAAAGCAAGGGATTTTTGATGATTACATTAACATTTCTCCTGTCCCTTGGAAACATTTCACAATGCTATGGGTTGTGACAGAGAGGGCTTAGCTGTTCTCCAAAGCTCTTCATTCTCCTTCCCTGCTGTGGAGTTACTGCTGAGAAGAGGCTGGCCTGCCAGAGACTGTGCTTCTTAATCTTCTCCTCCCATCTGCATATGGGCATGTAACTGACTTGCCCTGGTAGAAACAGAGAAGGAAAAATAAATGTCCCTTCTCTGAGGCTAGTCAAGAAGTCAGTGAGCTTTCCTACCCTCATGAAATCTCCTTCCCTGTTGCAGTGATAAGCATTCACCAAAAGCAGCGCAGGGAAGGAAAGGGTTCCTTTGGACTGTCTGGATCATGGCCCATCATGGAGGAAAGTCAGAGCAGAAACTCAAAAACAGGAGCTTGAAGCAGAACTCATGGTTGAACATGACTTACTGGCGACCTTCCCTTCCTTAGCTTGCTCAGCGACCTTTCTTATACAGCATAGGCCCACCTGCCTAGGGATGGGACTGCCCATAGTGGGCTGCACCTGCCTAGGGATGGGACCGCCCATAGTGGGCTGTACCCACCCACGTCAATCAGCAACGAGGAAAATGCCCCCATCAGCATGCCCGCAGGTCAGTATGATAGAAGCATTCTCAACTAACATTCTCTCTTCCTAGAGCTGTCTAGGTTTGAGTTATGAGGACAAGAATTAACCAACACAAATCTCATAGGCAGCAATGACCCCGTTCCCCCAGGAGTCTGGACATCGCTTCGTGAAGCACCCTCTACTCCTGCACCATGGAAAGCATCTGGATTTGTGCATTACTTCCATATTCTAATTATTGACTGAAGTTTGGGGGTTGCGTTTTACATTGATTAGTATTATCAAAATGGGCACGCAATGGGTCCCCAAAGTAAATTAAATACAGACTATATTGGCAGGAGATTGAGGACAGGGAAAGCTAACAAAAGGAAATAACAAGGTCAAAGAAATTACCTGGGGCCTCAGATGGAAAGGGCTTGTGCTTGTTTGTTTATTTTGTTGCTTTTGTTTTGAGGACATTTTTGAGACAGCATCTTGCTATGAATCTCAGCTTGTTTCAAATAAACTATATAGTCTAGTCCGTGCTCAGAATCCCAGCTGTCCTTCTGCTTTGGCCTTTTCCCATGCCCCAAAAGGTGTGTAAGATTTATGAACTCACTTATCCTTTATCTTGACTATTTAAAATAATCATGCAAGCAGAATGGTAGATACATAGTAGGTAGTGGGAGAAAGGCAACCTCCGAAGCAAGGTTAATAAATACTTCTTTAAAGATTAGTTGCCATGGGTACTCTAAGCAGCAAATGCAGTTGATGCCTACAGTTGCTTCTTTATTATATTTGTGAGACAGAGTCTCTCACTGACCTCAGAGGCTGGCCCTTGTGATTCTCCTGTGTCTACTTCCTGGTGTTAGGATTACACATACACACACACACACACACACACACACACACACACACACACTACAGTGACCCAGTCTTTACATGACAGGTGGAGATGTAAACTCAGGCCCTCATGCTTACTGGGGAATTTTTTGACTGGCTAGCCATCTCTCTAGCCCTGCTATGCCGTGTCATTCTTGAGAATATGCCTAACTCACATGATAGAAACTTGAAATAATTCTACAAACAACTGCATAGATCTGCTTTCTGGAGATATTTATTAGACTTACTGTAGATGAGTGATCTTTTCTGCTATTCTGGAGCTACTTGTATTTGTTGAAAGTAGGTACCAATGAGCCAAGGTCTTAGAAGGAAAGAAGTGAGAATGAAGAAATGGACAAATTAGGGAACGAGAGACAAGCCCTGTAGGGAGGCACACATGGCCGCTAGGAGGATGTCTCCTGGATGCGAGTGTCCACATTGCTGGCTAGCCCAGAGACTGGAGCTGTTGAGTTATTTACATGATCACTGGGCTTATTTGCGTGAGTCATAAACACACTGCTAATCATCCTGCGAGGCTGAAGTTAAAAACCTTGGAATGTGTTCATCAAACATTCACTTCGTATACTTGATTCAGAGAAAAACTTCACGTGAAATGTCTCCTGGAAAAGGATAATGTACTAAACCGGGCAGTCACAAGTCTAGGATCCAGGGATGTGTTTTACAGGATAGAAAAAAAAAAAAAAAAACAGTGTCATCAAAGGGCAAAGAAACTGCTCTTAACATTGAGTTTTACTTAAATATGACATTTATAAAACTCTTACATATGGGGTCCCTCTGTTAATATATAATAGCATAAAATAATGTCCCTGCCTTTGTCCTGCGTTATGTTCATCTGATCTATCAGAAAGATGCAAGCTACTCAAGGGGCGCACTGAATTACTCTTGCTCAACCCTTCTGCCATGTCTCCAGATTGAAGCAAGTGAGGCAGGTGATGACTTGATCTCATTCTTCAGTGACTAAATATAAATCATAAGGCGATAAAATACTTTAGTAATACAATACCTACTTGGAGTCTGCAAAACTTCCTAACGAGTAGGGGTGGGTGCATGACAAAAGGCATACACGGCTACCTTCTGGAAGATAGTCTATAAGAAAGAAGGAAGACATACAAATAGCACATTGCCTGTGCAGCCGTCGTGCCAGTGGTCCGACTGCAGAGGAAGCAGAGAGGATGCCCTGGAGACTGGATTCATTCTTTCACTCAGCAAGTATCCGATGGGTACCTACCATATGCCAGAGGCTCCGCTGCACAACATCACCAGAGAAATGACTTATTGCTAAAAATAGAATGAAATCACAGTAAATCCATGAACATTGTTCTCAACAGGGATTTTCCTCTCCTTTCAAAAAAAAAAAAAAAAAAAAAAACCTCTAATCCCATGGCTTCTGGTTAGGATATCCCTGGAGAATATGACTCCTGTATCTCCTGTATAACCAAGAAATTATGGTCTACATGGTGGTCACTCAGTGAATACTTATTGATAATGACAAACTTGGAATTATCAACAATAAAAATAATAAATTTAAATGACTCCTGTGTGTTTGGTGTTACTGTAGGCATACTTGTTGGTATTCTGTCTAAGCTCCACCCCACACCTACCTGGTATGCCCTGCCCCAGAGATCTGGCCCACTATAAAAGGGGCTACTTGCCCCTCCTCTCTCTTTGTTCTCCTGCTCTCCCACACTCTTTCACCTCTCTGCCCCTTGGGCTCTCCTCCCCCTCTCCCCCCCCCCCATGGTCATGGCCGGCCTCCACTCCACTTCTCTATTCTCTCTCTCTCTCTCTCCCTCTCTCTCTCTCTGCCTTTCTCTACCACTAACTCCCATCCTCTACCCTGAATAAACTCTATTCTATACCATGCCTCTGTGTGTGTGTGTGTGTGTGTGTGTGGTTCCTCAGGGAGAAGAGGTGCCTGGACAAGGGCCTACCTGGGCACCCCCTTCCCCCACACCACCGTGCCACACTCCCTTAACACCCAATTCTCTCTTTTTAAGCCCCTTCAATACTCTTTTCAAATGTATGTGCCAGAACACCAAAAGAGCAAGCATACATCTCTCTATAAGTTGTCATGAGTGGCCAGAATAACTTCTCCATATATTCTAACAGCTAACCTAGCTGGAGAGTGCTGGATGTATGTAATTAAACAGACGTAGTTGTATCAAGTCTGCAACACTGGGTAATCCCTGAGTTTAATATATGTGAGGGGAAATCATGACTGGAACTTACACACATAAGGGGCCTATAAGATTTGAAATAACATGAGGTACAAAAGAAATATCTGGTACATGTTTAGATTTTTTTTTCTATTTTTTCTACCTTTAAGAACGTCCACATGGTGTGGTTACTCACATGACCTCCTGTCCTGCAGACATCTGGTTGAATACATCATGATGTTGTAATGGATGTTGTGTCTCTCAAAGCAATGCTTCTCCCAAGTCCAATCCCCATTTAAACAAAGATGACCTTCTTTCTCCGTATTAAAATGAAAAAGGCAAAGAGAGAGGTTGGGATATTATAAATGGTCACCATCATTGCCAGTGTCAGCAAGAAAAGGAGCTTTGGCAGGAACTGAGCCACTAGATGGATAATTGCTAAACAAGGTCCATCTCTCTAGAGAATACAATGAGAAAACATGTGGTTGATTTGATTAGCTAGGAAGACAAAGACGCAGCAAGCGATCAACTAAGCAAAGTCTATTCCACTCACACCAGACACCAACAAGCCTTTCTTGGCTTATAAAACCAGCCGGAAATCGGTCCTGCTGTGAAGGATGAATGGGAGGGGAACTTAAATGTGTCTTCCTGTTCTTCATCATTCATTATTAAGTGTAAGAACAACTGCCAATAAACTCTCCATGACCTCAGGAGATTCTCTTAGGATCCCATTTTATTTAGATTTCTGCATCAGTAACTAAATACATCCTGATAACGTATATAAAGTAATTAAAAATTAGTCCATCAAATTCAAAGGCATGCATTAGTTCAAAAAAGACACTTCACTTTTTTCGAAAGTGTGAACATACCATATCAATATATTCCAATGAATTAATTATATGTGGGAAAATATAAAACAATATAGTGTGTGATTGATGGAAATAAAGTTGTATGGAAAATGCTTATTTTCTCTTAAACTCCCAGTCACAAGTAAGCACAAACTTCTAGCAATCTGGCAACATAGTCTCGAAGAAAGAAAAAAAAAAGGAAGCCAGTCAGCTTAGAAGCTGATTAACTATTCAGCAGAGCATTTTCTGTGGCTCTGTCAAAAAGCCCTGTCAGTGCATTTAACTCCCGGGACAAAAGGTTGTTGAAATCACACAAAGGATTTTCCCAATTCAAATGCTACAGATGTAATGATATTCACAGAGAAGCATGCCAGATCTTCAAAGTGTAACAAAGGCCCTGTCTATGCATGGAAGGCTTTAGCTTGCAAGCTGGGTAAGAAATTGATATGAAACAAGCATACGGAAATCACTGTAGGAATGAAACTACTAGTTTTTTACTTTACATGTTTATTTCAAGGCACACATCCAGGAGAAGGGCAAATGCTGGGTCAGACAGAAGAGAGGCAAGCTGAGTATTTCAGCCCGCTGTAAGAATAGCACCCTTTTTATGAGGCCTAAAAAGCCTCACTATGTGAACAGTAGGCGAACACTTTTGTGTCAGAATGTTTATAAAGAGAGATTGGCAGTTTTGGAGAACATCTGAAAACTTGCATTCAGTGACGCCAGACATTCAAATTTCTGTAGAGCCAAAGAATATGACTTCATGTATTTAATGAAACTTTTATTTTCATGGACCAGTGAGTACAGTGGCTTCAGTCGGTAGTAAGTTGAAAACAGAGGTGGGGGAGGGGAAGCAACAGGCCAGTTCTCCTTTGTGGATATGAAGTCTAAGGTCTTCCTCCTGCTCACATTCTGTGCACTGCCTATAATGAGACTGCCTAAAGTTGTTATGAGAAATAAGTTGGCTACATTTAAAAGGAATGTTTCCAAGCCACATTCTACACAATTCCAAAATTCCATGGGAACTGGTAGGAGAGGGGTAAAGAGGGAGACACAGTCAGACTCCTCCTGGCCTCTGCAGGACCAGGCACATCTTCCACAGTCCTAAACCTGGGTCCCGCATAATTTAAGTCACTAACAGAAGGAGGAGAATAAGGGAGTATTTTCATTGGTTTTTCTTCTTCTTCTTCTTCTTCTTCTTCTTCTTCTTCTTCTTCTTCTTCTTCTTCTTCTTCTTCTTCTTCTGGTTTTTTTTTTTTCGAGACAGGGTTTCTCTGTGTAGCCCTGGCTGTTCTGTAACTCACTTGTAGACCAGGCTGGCCTTGAACTCAGAAATCTGCCTGCCTCTGCCTCCCAAGTGCTGGGATCAAAGGCATGTGCCACCACTGCCCAGCTCATTGGTTTTTCTTAAAACACAAATTTTCTCTCCTTTTTTTTTTTTAGAGGAATAAATATAACTCAAGGAAGCTATTTTCTCAGAGTCACAAAGGCAGGTGGAGATAGCCAAAGCCTGAGCCTGGGTCTTTTGTCAAAGGTCTTTCCAACAGCCTTCCCATCTGAACGAGAGAAAACTTCTATTTTTGCCTTACAAAAATCACCACCAGTACATGGTGGGGGAGGTCAGCTGACCCAACTGCCAGGTAACAGACCTGTTCCCAGCGGCACCCATGATGAATTCCACTTGGGTGTCCAGGAAGGTCATACCTCACACAGGCCACACTCTTCAGAACTCACATGAACGTCTCTGATCTAAAAGCCTTTCTAGAGGCTGGAAACAGCTCTACTACTTGGTCTCTTTTCTGCCAATAAATAAATAAATAAATAAATAAATAAATAAATAAATAAATAAAGCCTTCACAAAATGTGACTCTTTAGTGTTTCTTAGAAGCATTTCAGCAAAGTCTTTTAAACTTCCTGATACTATTGGGAGTGCTTCTAATTATTAGTTATGGAATACTTGAGTATAATTGCATAAACCATATATAATATCCTGCTCTCTTACTGAGTATTTAGGGTATAAACAGTGTCAACACATGGCTCATTGGTTCAATAATATGCTTTTAAGTACCTCCTCAGCACCTTTGCTCTGCCGTTTTCAGGATATAATCAATAGTTATTTTCATCTAGTTCCATGTCCTGTTTAAAGGACAACAAACTTACAAAATAGGATAGGCCAAAAGGGAAGCAGTTTTTCAAGTATACTAAATATTACACAAGGGAAAGCGTATTTTCACTTACTCAATTAAAAACTAAATTCCTTTGGTAGATCTGAGAGGTTAAAAAAAAATAATCTAGATAAACTGCTCAATTACAAGAGCTTGCTGACAAATCACTCAGCCCACGTCTCTCTGATTTGAAGATTCCACTTAAAATGACAACTTTCAGTGGTGATTTTCCTGTAGGGAAGTCAGGCAGTTAGTGAACCAGAGGCCTCAATCCAATGCAGTAAGGATAAATGAATCAAACAGCAGTAGTTTTGAAAGCTACACAGAGCTCAATTCATAGGTGGGCTCTTCTACGCATGAGCTGTGTGAACCTTCATGACTTATTCAACGTTTGCTAATGTCTGTTCTTCATTCATAAAATGGAAATGTTCATAAGGAAGAGAAATTATGTGAAGGGTTGGTAAAAAATAGGTTCAGAAAGCAAGAAAGGAGGGAGGAAAAAGGAAACATTTGCTTCTATTAAGATCCCCTGACTTGTATATTGCTTATGAGATTGGCGGCAGTAAGTCCATTAAAATGCCATCTGCTATAGTGCGTATTCTGCTATCTCCCATATGACTGTCAGATCCAGATTCTCTGCTCAAGCAGTCATGAGCGTTTCAAATTGTAGCTGAAATTTCTGGACAATATATAGAATAAGTATATGTTTAATATTTAAAGGCGCTTTGATAAATGCTTCCATCATTGTTTCTGGGGATACAAAGAATTAACACCTGCCAGGTAGAGTTCTTGGCTTCTAGATAATATGTTTTGAGATGCACATTAATCATCTACAAGGAGCATGGAGATAAAAAAATAAAACCAAGACTCAGGCCAGGATCCACAATGTGCAAAGTCAGATTGGAAACCTTCTAACATTCCCTCCTCAATGAATTTTATTTTTGCTTCTGGAGTTAAATACAGGCTGAGAGGCTACCTTCCTGCACTGAATGACTGACCATAGTCATGAAGAAACAAAGTTTGGAAAGTTCTTGTATGGGATGAAAGTGACTAAGGCCTAGTGTGAGGGTAGTTATTAAGTGTAACAGAGCACAAAATATTTCTTATTTGTGCTAAAGGAGTTCAACAGATGTCATTTACAGAGAATGGTAGTCCGTATCTGCTCCAGAATTGAAAGAGAATTTAAAAGTTGCAATACAAAGTTACAAATAAAATTTGGAAGTTCGGGGTAGTTAACAATGAACATCATATTTGACTTGTATATTGGAAGCCATTGTTCTGCATTTCTAAAAAATAGCATGTCTATTTTGGCATACTTAATCAAAATATTCAGATATTGGAGTACAGCTAGAGCCAGATACCTCTCTGGCTTGGAAGACTGCCTCTTGTTTACACACATTTTCTTGTCTATCCTCTCCTGATTCATTTAAACATTTGATGTATCTCTACTCACTTTGAGGGGCTAGGCCACGTTAACTAGGTGGTTTTTTTTTTTCCAATCTTACTCAAAAGAGAAAGGGTTTGCCACGAATGTCTTCCTGATCGCTTTGAAGGCATACTACCTAAATAAATATAGCAGAGGCGCTGGGAGACGGGACTAGTCCAAACTGCATGACAGCTTGATCAGATCTAAACTACACAGGGATGTGTGAAAGGTGGATGAAGGGTGAACAATTTGGGGCGAGTGCTTTGGGGACGCCACCTGCTAAACACAGGAACTTATGGAAACATCGCTCACGTGGAGAATGAGGAAGGGCAGCCGTGGAAAAGAATTAAGAAATGTAGATGAGCCCACTGGATGGAGGCGCATAACGCAGGGAATACACTAGAGTTCCCAAACTGAGGACAACTGTCTTGTTAGCACTTAATTAGGATGATGGGTCTATCCCTGGTACCCTATCAGGTCTCTTTCTTACTTTTAAATTGTAAGAGTTGGGTTATTAGGCATGGTCTCTTTAATTACCTTTATAGTCACTTGTCCAATAAAACTGATAGCAGTCATAGTGTCCTTCAGACTCAAAACATTAACTCTAGCAGCAGTGCAAATGAGTGAGAGGAAGAAGACCTCATTCACCTCTAATAGGGTCTCACCACCAGCCCTCTCATCAGCCCTACATCCTGCTTATTGCTGTGAGCCTTGAAGAGTGGTAACAATTACATCAATACGAGGAAGGAAGACTTTACTTTTTGCCTCTTGTGCCTATTAGAAAGCACAGCCTCACCCAGTCCATGTGTAATCCACTCAAGATACTTCTGGGGAAAGAAAGCTTGTCTAGACCAAGACTAAGATTTCAACATGAGGTCTACTTCATACAGACAGCTTAAATCAAAGTCATCCATTCCTTTGGCAATTGGCGCTATAGAGCCTCAGTAATTGCCACTTAGATCTAGAATCTGAGGGCCACAAAAGATCTTATTGAATAATCTAATTTAAACTTCATCTCAAGGCAAATGCAGTTCTTTATGATCACATAAAATGCAAGGTTATATACACTCAACAACAAAGGGATTTCACGTGTCTAGTTCAGCATTAGTGTCTGTGGTTTAATCTTGACATGATTGCAAGTCAATTACAAATAATATAACCACTAATCTCCCTGTGGGGAACTGTGAGAAATTAAATGAATACATATCTCTGGCCTTAGGAAATCTACCATGGGATGACTGACAGGGTAAACACAGAGAGTCAGGCCTGGCTAGTGGCAGAGGAGAGCCTGTTACTCTCTGTGCCGAACTCCCTTGCTCTGATGCGGTAGTCCGTCCTATCCCATGGCTAGGATGCTAGATTCAGTTTCTTTGTCCAGCTACTGTTGATTGATATTTCTATTGGCTCATCTCTCAGGCTGTCATTCAGGGCATTTCCTGCCCTACCCTATAACATCCTGGCCCAGGGGAGTTGTTGAGAAAACTTAATTGAGTGATTAATTAATTAATTAATTAATTAAGGGTTTTAGACAGGAAACATTCCAGGCAAAGGATCAGAAAGTAAACTGAGACAGCAAATGTTTCTAATCTCATCTTTCTCCTTTAGAAATGAGTCAATACCACCCATCCCTTCATAATGTTTGTTAACCTCAATCTCCCCATTCAGTCACCACTGTCCCAAATCCACAAAAAATGGCTCCAGAAAGTTCTTCCCAATGTTCTAGCCAGTTTTACATATCTTTTCCAAACTCTATGCATCTTTCTCACACCTATAAACAAGGAATAAGACACTTCACAGCCCCAAAATAAAGTCCTAGCTCTCTTGTGCCAAAGACTCTTTGAGTGGAATCCCTTAAATATAAATAACACACTCATTAGCTGAACTATGTCCTATAATTCTATAATTGGTTGGGAGACTATTATTTTCTTGGATAAGATAAATGCTTTGTATCCGGCCATCATAATGGAAACCCACTGAGTAAGTCTATGCTTAGTTGGAAGCAAAAAACTTCAGTTCAAACATGTTAGAACATTAGTAGGAGTAAGTGTATTAACCAGTTTCCATGTTAATTCACTCTAAAGTATGTCAGGAGAAAGGTGTTTCAGATATTCCGCCACCCTGTGTGATGTATATGAAGGCATTTCCGATGCTTCACCATCCCATGTAATGTCTATCAAGTGGCTTTCTTTGCCCATTAAACCTCCTGTTGTAAATAATGTAAGTAATGGTCTTGGAACACACAGGATGCACAGAGGTCTTCTTACTCCCTGAGTAAAAAATATAATAGTAGCATATCTAGACATGATACATGACCTAAATATCAAATTTTAGCTCCCTGGTTTGTCTTATAATCTTATAACAGGTTAAATGTCTTTTCTTGGGGTAAGGGATGCTACAACCAGTTTACATTATCCAATGTCTGAGAATCAGGATCCCTAAAAGCACCTAAAGTTATCACTATGGAAATAAAGATACTTTGATACTGGAAGTAATTACAGAGCTCTGAACAGGACTAAAGGAGTGGGAAAGGCACTGATTAGCAACCAAAGGAAGTCATTACTATTACTGTGGTTGAAAAAGCAAAGGAAGGAGATAGTGTTATCAGAGTAGGACGAAAACTGGAGCCACTAATGAACATCTTTCAGGCCAGGGTCATATTTTAGCTACGACCAAGTTGAACCTCAGCAAGGATAGCGTGGAGTTAAAGCCCTTGATTGTATCTTCTCCTACCCTTTGATCGCTTGCCAGAGTCTCTCATTAATTAAACCAAATCAGGAGGCCATTTCAGGCTAAAATCATCCCCTGGGGCCCAAAACAGAAAAAAGAATACAACAGACTGGAGAGAAAGAACAACCCAGCAAGCCTCCAGAGAAGGCAGAAGCTATTGAGGGTCTCAGGCTGACTTCTCCAGACTCCCAGAAAGCTGTTAGTAAATTATCAAGAGAATTTTCTATTCCTTTAATTTTCTCCCAAGTATTTATGTTGCTATTCCAAATTTGGTTTATATTGTGTGGGGGAAAAACAGCTACACACTATAGTGAGAAACGACTCAAAGGATTTGATCAGGACTAACAGAAACAGACACAGCCGGCAGTCTAGTCCATTGCTGACTGTACACGGAGTGCAGATCCTGGAGACCACTGAGCAAGCACAGACCCAGACGAAGGTGTAACTCGGGGGTTACTGAAATCAGAGCAACAACTTCGTGCCTGTCTCTTGCGTCTGAGTACCAACAAAGACTGAGCTTTCAGCATTTAAAATAACATGCACCAAAAAGCAAATTTAATCTTTTTCTCTGCCAAGACTGTTCCATTCTGAAGCGTAGACACTCACCTCCAGTCAAAACCATAGTTTTCTTTCTGTCTTCCTTATTTCTACTGTGGACACTATAATGCTAAGATCTAAGAGTTTTATTGTGAGAGCAATGACTTTTGTTTTAGTTTTTATTTTATTTTTTTCTGAAACAATGTTTCACTATGTAGTCCAGGCTAGTCTAGAAATGAAGAGCATCCTGCTGACATCTCCTAAACGCTGGGGTTGCAGGGTCTGAGCCACAGGGCCAGCTCCTACCATACCATTGACTTTATTGATACCTAAAGACTGGTAATTTCCAAAGTCAGTTTTGTTTTGTTTTTTTTCAGGATTCCCCGCCAGTGCCTGTCATGTGTCACTGCAATTCACTATCCTCATTGTCCTGAAGAATTGATTCCCTTTTTCTACAAAGATGCCCAGGAAATATCTAGGTCTTGTGGTGACCCATGATGTATTTTTTAATCTACTACTTCTCTAACACTTACTTTGAAATGAAGAATATCTTAGTCAGGGTTTCTATTCCTGCACAAACACCATGACCAAGAAGCAAGTTGGGGAGGAAAGGGTTTATTCTGCTTACACTTCCACATTGCTGTTCATCACCAAAGGAAGTCAGGACTGGAACTGAAGCCAGTCAAGAAGCAGGAGCTGATGCAGAGGCCATGGTAGGATGTTGCTTACTAGCTTGCTTTCCCTGGCTTACTCAGCCTGCTCTCTTATAGAACCCAAGAGCACCAGCCCAGGGATGGCACCACCCACAAGGGTCCCTCCCCCCTTGATCATTAATTGAGAAAATGCCCCACAGCTGGATCTCATGGAGGAACTTCCCCAACTGAACCTCCTTTCTCTGTGATAACTCCAGCCTGTGTCAAGTTGACACACAAAACCAGCCAGTATAGAGAGCATCGGTCTCACCTGCTACCTGGAGTAGTCTTTGTTTAAGCATCTCCATGGTAACACCTACCTTGCTTGCTGATTCTTAAATCCTGGTATAGCTACAGAACTAAAGATGGGAGAAGACCGTCACTGAAGTTTTCTCTTCCATAGGTTCCACAAACACACATGCTAATTTAAAGTAAGTTTGAGAGAAAATCTTTTATAAGTTTAAGAGAAAGTCTTTTATATTAAAAACATTTAATAAAAATGTTTTAACATAACATTTTCATCGATTCTCTGGGACTTTATCATAATGCAATCAATCACACTCATTTCCCAATCCTTCCCTGACCACTCCACCACCCTTGTGACCCCTCCCCTTCAAAAAACTAGTAAAACTAAAACTAAGAATAATAATAAAAAAAGAAAAGCAAGCCCAGATTGTATTGTCTATATATTCACTACAGCATGGTCCAACTCTCAGTGGCCTACCCAGTAAATGCATTGGAGTTCCTCTCCTCCTGCACCCCTGCTAGAAGCCTTCAATTGTGGAGAGCTACGGTTCACCATTCATATCACACTTTTTCAGAGTTTTCTTCGGTGGTTTCCTGTCCAGGCTGTTAGTTTTCGGTGGCGGCAGTCGTGATAGGGGTGGGAATTGTCACAGAAGCCTTCCTTGTCCCTCCCTCATGCACCTGCACATCTGTCGTCATCTGTATCACAACCACAGTAGCCTTCTTGTTCTTTGCAAGCAGAGACCATGGGCCTCTACATGGTTTCTGGTGACAGCACAGACCACAACCTACCTCCTGGCTGCAGTGGGACCTAGGACACAGACCCAGCCCTCAGAGGCAGTGGGAACTTGAATATCAATGTGGTCTCTGGGGGCAGGGCAGGCCAGGCCATTCAGATGCAAGTGTCTCCAGCAGTCTCACAGCCCATGGACATAAACATAGTGTTTGGTGTTAAAACAGACCAGGAACATTAACCTAGAGCCTGGCTGCAGTGAGATCACAGATCCAGAGATGACCCTCAGGAGCAGCATGAATCTAGACATCAGTGTAGACCACCCACCTCAATATGGCCCCCAGCGGCATGGATTCAGGCTGCAGCAGACTACAGAGATCGACATGGCCTTTGGTGGTAACATGGGCCACGATCATCAGCACAGAACCCAGCTGCAGTAGGACCACCGACCCCTGGTTCTCAGCGCCAGTCAACATAGCCCCCGCACAACGCAAGGCTGTCAACACAGCCTAAGGCTGTAGCACAGACCCGGGACTTCCTGCATGGAATTTGGTGGTAACAGGGGCCATGGACGTCAACACAGATCCTGGCTGTGGTAGGACCACAGACTCAAATGTGGCCCTCAGTGGCAGCGTGGACCACAGACATCAATGTGGCTACAGGATGTAGTACAGACTCGATATATGCATGGCTCTTGGTGGTAACATGGGACACAGACATCGATGAGACCTTCCCCAGCTGGAGACTTCTTCACCACCAGCCCAGCTAGCCAAGAGGAAGTTTTATGAACTTCCTTTTCCTGGTCATAATGTGTGAAAAGAACAGTCTATACAGTCACCTTTTAATTGAAACTGACTTTGCCTTTAGAGTTGTTTCCAAACTTCCCTCTGTGAAGTAGGTGTACGGGGACCCCAGGCATTCCACGGTGGCAGTTTTTAACTTAACTTGACCATTGGCATCACCTGAAAAGAATTATTTTTTAAAAAATTCTGTGAGTTTTACTTACATAATTCCCCAGATGATAATTGCCTGGTACTGTTTGTATTCTAGGCAGAGAATTTTAAAAGCCCCCCCCCCCTTTCCTCCAGGGTGTTCTAATGTACATTCAGGGTTAATAACTACTGTTCCCTGAAGAAGAAGCTCTACCTTCCTGCAATGGGCAAGGAAAAATCTTAAGAATACAGAAACTCATGATGTGTCAGTGACTCTCGAAGTCCTGGGTGTTCAGTAGAGGTTTTCTTGTTCTCTTTGTCCTCCCAGGTCTCTCTCTAAGTACCTACCCTCTGAGGTTTTGCAGGTCCCTAAGGTGGAAAACACACTCTTTTTAGGTTTTGCCTACATTAGTAAATAATATCAAGGTAACACACACACACACACACACACACACACACACACACGGCAAATTCTTTCAAAGTAATTCTGGTTTCTTTTCTTTTTTTCTTTTCTTCTTTCCTCCCTCCCTCCTTCTCCCTCTCTCTCTTCCTCCCTCTCTCCTTCTCTCTCTTCTCCTCGCTCCCTCTCTCTCCTTCTCTCTCTTCTTCTCTCTCTCTATCCCCCTCTCCTTCTCTCTCCCTCTCTCTCTCTCCCTCTCTTCCTCTCTCTCTCCCTTTCTCTCTCTTCCTCCCTCTTCCTCTCTCTCTTTTTCTCTCTCCCTCCCTCCCCCTCCCTCTCCCTCCCCTCTCTCTCTCTCTCTCTCTCTCTCTCTCTCTCTCTCTCTCTCTCCCCTGCCTGCCTGCCTGACACATTTACCCATCTAGATCTTCCAAGAAATTCTCTTAGATCTTTTAGGGTAGAACTGCATTCTTCCATCTCACTATTGTAACTCTTTAACTTAGGAGAGAAAGTATGAGTTATGTTATTTTCGAAGTTCTATAAAACTATTGTGGAGTTCAGAGAATGCATTTCACACCTATTCATTCTTATCTAATATGTGTGCAATACCATGAAAAATATAAGCCATGGGATGCATAGAAAATATTCATTATCATATAAAAATAAGAGGGCGATAAGTATAGTAAAAACAGCAGTCGAGCCATGTACACAGTAAAATAGTTAAGAAATAAATACTACAGCTAACAAGGCGTGTTACTGGAAAACATTCTGAAGTTTGCCTGTAGAAGTGAGTGTCTGAGAGTCATTGTGAAGGTTTTCTGCATGGGAGGGAAAGTTGCCTCAGCAGATGTGGAGTGTACTGGTCTCACAACACAGCCAATGACCTAAGAGCTGGTAGACACGTGAGGTATGTGGGGTGATCTTTGTGTATTCCTACGCTGCTCGAGCCAGCTGAGTGTAGCCGGCCATGTTTACCTAGTGTTTCTAACATGAAATTTCATGTAAACAGATGTGCACTTTACATCAGGCCTGGATTGTTTATCAGCTGTGCTGGAACACACTCATATTTTCATCATCGTAAGGGCTGAGGCAGAACTGACTTCCCAGGCTGTGTGTGTGGTATGAAATATTCTCAGTCCATAGCTTAAAACAACAGTTTCATCGAACGAAAATACACCCTTGATTTTAATGCTTCTACAAAAGAGCCACAGGAAAGTCCCAGCGAGCCAAGAATGGTGTCTGCATTCAGATCACAGTCACCATGAGTAAATGACTTAAGCTTTACTCCATCATCTGCACGTTCTCCTCATGAGGGTGCCTGTGTTCTCCTCATGAGGCCAGGGCAGTGGAAAGGACAGACAACATTCCACAGAGCACTGAGATGACGTCACTGTAATTGACTTTAGGGAATGACTATAAAGTTCACGGCAAAGTTGTGTTCTTATAAATCAAAGACAGAGCTATGTCAACATATCTATGTGTCATATCCTAAAAATCATAATTTTTTAATGAAAGTCAACATTTCCATATAAAACATACAGCCCAGGGGTGGTGCATTGTTTAAATATCAGCTGCTCCTAGCGAATGTGCTCGTGGCCAGCAATGGCCAGCTGTCCATTGAGTGCAATCCCCAGCTTTCTCCCATGGCCCTAATGAAAAAAATAAGAAAGAAAATGACATTACATGTTGCTGGTAATGTGTTTATGGAATAGCCTGTTGCTGGCAACACGTTCCTGAAACAGCGTCTGCTGTCTTCAGCTTCTATTAATTTTAGCTTCATTTTTAAGGGTATTTTAAAAACCAATAGGCTTGACAGAAAATCAGACATAAAAGAAGATGTTTTAAAGGGGAAACATGGCAAAACACGCTTTGAGGAGACACCTGAAATCTAATAGCAAATGTGTCCATCTCTGGGCGCACTAGTAAGCAAACAGTAAGAATGCACCTCAGGTATGAAGTTGTACCTGCTTTGAAATGAAACCTTTTTTCCAAGTTCATTTTTCTCTCAGCCTTTGCCTCTGAGACAGATTTTCTCCTGGTGCTCCATACTGTGGGACCTGGATGTCAGAGAGGCAGCTCCACTTCCACCTGACTGGAATTCCTCATTAAAAATTTATTTTTTGGAGGGCGGCGGCGGCGGCGGTAGCAGTGGCTGCTCCAGCTGAAGGGCCATCAGCGGTGGAACCAAGGCGACACAGGGTCCAGTTAGGCCCTGCGCCCACAACCACTGATCTTCGCTGACCAGCCGGGCGGCAAGCAACTGCGGTTCTGCGGAGCCTTTTGCTGCACGGAAGCCACTTCAGAACTCGGCTTCCCGCCAGTCAGGAGAGACTCACCTCCATCTTGATCCCGGGCTCCAGAGATCGGTCAGACTGAGGTACACAAACATAATCCTAGGCCCAACACCGCAGGGGTCTGAGCCAGACGGGCGTTGGCCTGCACCCAGGCCCTGGGCTGTTCGAGTGGCCATCGGGGCGCCAACCCAGCCAGGAGTCTTTTTTTTTTTTTGCCCCGGCCCGGCGCACGCGCCGCCATTTTGCCTACAGGAGCCAGAGTGCTCGGGAGGGCAGAGACTGCTAACAAGCGTAGCCTGAGGCTAACAAAACGGGGGTCTAGGCCCCAAAAGGCACAGGACTGACCCCAAGAACTGGGCGGCTTGGTGGGCCATCTGTGTGTCAACCCGCCCAGGAGGTTATTAGCACAACAGACTCTCCCGGTGCTTTCGGGGAGCGCGGACGCGCACGCCCGCCATCCGGGTCACCTGGCAGACTCAATTAACAGACATAGCCCTAGGGGAACTTTGCTCGGACCTTGGCCTCCCAGGCGTTTGCCTGGACCCAGGGCCCGGGCGACAAGGCTAACCTAGTGTGCGCCAGCCCGGTTGGGGAAATCGGCTGCCCAGCGGAGTGAGCGGAGCACAGGGGAGGTCACAGCAACATTCACCTTCGGAGCTCCCTGGGGGTGCACACGGGTTCCACCTGGTCCACAGACACAATCTGGGGCAAGGCCTCAGGCAGAAGCCCCCAGCTCAACTCTCTCCGCTTCAGATCAGCCTGGGTGGCCGCCACATCTCCAGGTCCCTCAAGAGGCTAGTGGGGGCTTACGGGCGGCCAGCTGGGAGAAGTCGGTGTGCTCCAATAAATCCTGCGGGCCCCAGCGGGAGCCTTCAGGTGCCTGCTTCGGGATCTGAACAGCCTGGACAACAGCACCCTGTCTACAGGCAGTGCAGAGTGTAAGCTGTGCACCAGAGGCCAACGGGGAAGGGGCAGCTTGCACTGGTGAGTCCAGCACTGACAAGACCAAGTAACACCAGTGAGAGCTAGATGGCAAAAGGCAAACGCAGGAACGTCACTAACAGAAATCAAGGCAATATGGCAACATCTGAACCAAATTCTCCTCTACCAGCAAGTCCTGGATACCCCACCACACCAGTAAAACAAGATTTGGATTTAAAATCACTGGTCATGATGCTGGTACAGGAACACATGAAGGACATTCAGGAGAAAATGGATCAAAAGTTAGAAGCCCTTGCAAGGGAAACACAAAAATCATTGAAAGAAATCCAGGAGAATACAAAAGCCAACAAGGAGGAAATGCAAAAAACACTTAAAGAAATACAGGAGAACTTTGGTCAACAGGCTGAGGTCATGAAAGACGAAACACAAAAATCTCTTAAAGAAATACAGGAGAACTTTGGTCAACAGGCTGAGGTCATGAAAGAAAAAACACAAAAATCTCTTAAAGAATTACAGGAAAGCACAAACAAGCAAGTGAAGGAGCTAAGCAAAACCATCCAGGATCTAAAAACAGAAGTAGAAACAACTAAGAAAACTCAAAAGGAGACAACTTTGGAGATAGAAAGCCTTGGGAAGAAATCAGGGGACAGAGATGCAAATATCAACAACAGAATACAAGAAATAGAAGAAAGAATCTCAGATGCTGAAGATTCCATAGAAACCATGGACTCAACAGTTAAAGAAAATGCAAAATGCAAAAAGCTTGTAACCCAAAATATCCAGGAAATCCAGGACACAATGAGAAGACCAAACCTAAGGATTATAGGCATAGATGAGAGTGAAGATTTACAACTTAAAGGGCCAGCAAATATCTTCAATAAAATTATGGAAGAAAACTTCCCTAACCTCAAGAGAGAGATGCCCATGAATATACAAGAAGCCTACAGAACTCCAAACAGACTGGACCAGAACAGAAATACTTCCCGTCACATAATAATCAAAACACCAAATGTTCTAAACAAAGAAAGAATATTAAAGGCAGTAAGAGAAAAAGGCCAAGTAACATATAAAGGAAGACCTATCAGAATCACAGCAGACTTTTCACCTGAGACTATGAAGGCTAGAAGGTCCTGGGCAGACCTCATGCAGACTCTAAGAGAACACAAATGCCAACCAAAACTACTATATCCAGCAAAACTCTCAATCACCATAGATGGAGAAACTAAGATATTTCACGACAAAACCAAGTTCACCCAATATCTATCCACAAACCCAGCCCTAAAAAGGATAATAGGAGGACAACACCAATACAAGGAGGGAAACTTCACCCTGAAAAAAGCAAGATAGTAACCTTTCATCAAACCCAAAAGAAGTTAAGCAATCAAATTTAAAAAATAACGTCAAAAATGATAGGAAGTAACAATCACTATTCCTTAATATCTCTTAACATCAATGGACTCAATGCCCCAATAAAAAGACACAGACTAACTGACTGGATACGTAAACAGGACCCTACATTTTGCTGCTTACAGAAAACACACCTCAGGGTCAAAGACAAACACTACCTTAGAGTAAAAGGCTGGAAGACAATTTTACAAGCAAATGGTCTCAGGAAACAAGCTGGAGTAGCCATTTTAATATCAGATAAAATTGACTTTCAACCCAAAGTCATCAAAAGAGACTCTGAGGGACACTTCTTGCTGGTCAAAGGAAAAATACAACAAGAAGAACTCTCAATCCTGAACATCTATGCTCCAAATGCAAGGGCACCCTCTTTCATAAAAGAAACTTTATTAAAACTCAAAGCACACATTGCACCTAACACAATAATTGTGGGTGACTTCAACACTGCACTTTCCTCAATGGACCGATCAGGAAAACAGAAACTAAACAAGGACACAATGAAACTAATTGAAGCTTTGGACCAATTAGATTTAACTGATATATATAGAACATTCTATCCTAAAACAAAAGAATATACCTTTTTTTCAGCACCTCATGGTACCTTCTCCAAAATCGACCATATAATTGGTCACAAGACAGACCTCAACAAATATAAGAAGATAGAACTAATCCCATGCCTCCTATCTGATCACTATGGAATAAAAGTGGTCTTCAATAGCAACAGAAACAACAGAAAACCCACATACACGTGGAAATTGAACAATACTCTACTCAATGACACCTTGGTCAAGGAAGAAATAAAGAAAGAAATTAAAGACTTTTTAGAACACAATGAAAATGAAAACACAACATACCCAAGTCTATGGGACACAATGAAAGCAGTGCTAAGAGGAAAACTCATAGCCCTGAGTGCCTCCAAAAAGAAAATGGAGAGAGCATACATTACCAACTTAATGACACACCTGAAAGCCCTAGAACAAAAAGAAGCTATTTCACCCAGGAGGAGTAGAAGGCAGGAAATCATCAAACTCAGGGCCGAAATCAATCAAGTAGAAACAAAGAGAACCATACAAAAAATCAACAAAACCAGGAGCTGGTTCTTTGAGAAAATCAACAAGATAGATAAACCCTTAGCCAGACTGACCAAAGGGCACAGAGAAAGTATCCAAATTAACAAACTTAGAAATGAAAAGGGAGACATAACAACGGAAACTGAGGAAATCCAAAAAATCATCAGATCCTACTACAAGAGCCTGTACTCAACACAACTGGAGAATCTGGAGGAAATGGACAATTTCCTTGACAGATACCAAATACCAAAATTAAATCAGGACCAACTAGACCATCTAAACAGTCCCATAAAGCCTAAAGAAATAGAAGGAGTCATAGAAAGTCTTCCAACCAAAAAAAGCACAGGACCAGATGGTTTCAGTGCAGAATTCTACCAGACCTTCAAAGAAGAGTTAACACCAATACTCTTCAAACTATTCCACAAAATAGAAACAGAAGGAACACTACCCAATTCCTTCTACGAAGCCACAATTACGCTGATACCAAAGCCACACAAAGATCCAACAAAGAAAGAGAACTTCAGACCAATTTCCCTTATGAACATCGATGCAAAAATACTCAATAAAATTCTTGCCAACCGAATCCAAGAACACATCAAAACGATCATCCACCATGATCAAGTAGGCTTTATCCTGGGAATGCAGCGTTGGTTCAATATACGGAAATCCATCAATACAATCCACTACATAAACAAACTCAAAGAACAAAACCACATGGTCATTTCATTGGATGCTGAAAAAGCATTTGACAAAATTCAGCATCCTTTCATGCTTAAAGTCTTGGAGAGAACAGGAATTCAAGGCCCATACCTAAACATAGTAAAAGCAATATACAGCAAACCGGTAGCCAGCATCAAACTAAATGGAGAGAAACTTGAAGCAATCCCACTGAAATCAGGGACCAGACAAGGCTGCCCCCTTTCTCCTTATCTTTTCAATATTGTACTTGAGGTACTAGCTCGGGCAATTCGACAACATAAGGAGGTCAAAGGGATACAAATTGGAAAGGAGGAAGTCAAACTATCATTATTTGCAGACGACATGATCGTCTACCTAAGTGACCCAAAGAACTCCACTAGAGAGCTCCTACAGCTGATAAACAACTTCAGCAAAGTGGCAGGTTACAAAATCAACTCAAGCAAATCAGTGGCCTTCCTATACTCAAAGGATAAGCAGGCTGAGAAAGAAATTAGGGAAATGACCCCCTTCACAATAGCCACAAACAGTATAAAGTATCTTGGGGTGACTCTTACCAAACATGCGAAAGATCTGTATGGCAAGAACTTCAAGACTCTGAAGAAGGAAATGGAAGAAGACCTCAAAAAATGGGAAAACCTCCCATGCTCATGGATCGGTAGAATCAATATAGTTAAAATGGCCATTTTGCCTAAAGCACTATACAGATTCAATGCAATACCCATCAAAATCCCAACTCAATTCTTCACAGAGTTAGAAAGAGCAATTATCAAATTCATCTGGAACAACAAAAAACCCAGGATAGCTAAAACTATTCTCAGCAACAAAAGAAAATCTGGGGGAATCAGTATCCCTGACCTCAAGCAATACTACAGAGCAATAGTGTTAAAAACTGCATGGTATTGGTACAGTGACAGGCAGGAGGATCAATGGAACAGGATTGAAGATCCAGAAATGAACCCACACACCTATGGCCACTTGATCCTCGACAAAGAGGCTGAAAACATCCAATGGAAAAAAGATAGCCTTTTCAACAAATGGTGCTGGTTCAACTGGAGGTCAGCATGCAGAAGAATGCGAATTGATCCATCCTTGTCTCCTTGTACTAAGCTCAAATCCAAATGGATCAAGGACCTCCACATAAAGCCAGACACTCTGAAGCTAATAGAAAAGAAACTGGGGAAGACCCTTGAGGACATCGGTACAGGGAGAAAGTTTCTGAACAGAACACCAATAGCGTATGCTCTAAGAGCAAGAATTGACAAATGGGACCTCATAAGGTTACAGAATTTCTGTAAGGCAAAGGACACCATCAAGAGGACTGATCGGCAACCAACAAATTGGGAAAAGATCTTCACCAATCCTACATCAGATAGAGGGCTAATATCCAATATATATAAAGAACTCAAGAAGTTAGACTCCAGAAAACCGAACAACCCTATTAAAAAATGGGGTACAGAGTTAAACAAAGAATTCTCACCTGAAGAACTTCGGATGGCGGAGAAGCATCTTAAAAAATGCTCAACTTCATTAGTCATTAGGGAAATGCAAATCAAAACAACCCTAAGATTTCATCTTACACCAGTCAGAATGGCTAAGATTAAAAATTCAGGAGACAGCAGGTGTTGGAGAGGGTGTGGAGAAAGAGGAACACTCCTCCACTGCTGGTGGGGTTGCAAATTGGTACAACCACTCTGGAAAGCAGTCTGGCGGTTCCTCCGAAAACTGGGCACCTCACTTCCAGAAGATCCTGCTATACCACTCCTGGGCATATACCCAGAGGATTCCCCACCATGTAATAAGGATACATGCTCTACTATGTTCATAGCAGCCCTATTTATAATTGCCAGATGCTGGAAAGAACCCAGGTATCCCTCAACAGAAGAGTGGATACAAAAAATGTGGTATATCTACACAATGGAGTACTATTCAGCCATTAGAAACAATGAATTCATGAAATTCTTAGGCAAATGGATGGAGCTAGAGAACATCATACTAAGTGAGGTAACCCAGACTCAAAAGGTGAATCATGGTATGCACTCACTAATAAGTGGTTATTAACCTAGAAAACTGGAATACCCAAAACATAATGCACACATCAAATGAGATACAAGAAGAAAGCAGGAGTGGTCCCTGGTTCTGGAAAGACTCAGTGAAACAGTATTTGGCAAAACCAGAACGGGGAACTGGGAAGGGGTGGGAGGGAGGACAGGGGAAGAGAAGGGGGCTTACGGGACTTTCGGGGAGTGGGGGGGGCTAGAAAAGGGGAAATCATTTGAAATGTAAATAAATTATATCGAATAAAAAAAAATTAAAAAAAAATACTTCTAAGAAATAGTCCTGTAATTGTACTCTCTACTGAGCTAGTCTTTTAAAATGAAGAATTATGTGATCTGGAGGAAAACTAGAGCATAGTTTACTTTCTTAGTTAAATGAAAATGATACTTTTGCATCATTTCAAACACTTGTAAACTTCCTTTTGCTATACTTTCTTTGGATTCAACAAATTATATTTTAAAAGCATAGTCAAGAGTATTAATAAATATAAGTAATGAAACATAAAAAAATTTATTTTTTATTTAATTTTTTAAAATATTTTTATTTTCTATATTCTTCGTTTACATTC
Organism: Apodemus sylvaticus; assembly: GCF_947179515.1. Classification (NCBI taxonomy): domain Eukaryota; kingdom Metazoa; phylum Chordata; class Mammalia; order Rodentia; family Muridae; genus Apodemus; species Apodemus sylvaticus. The sequence goes on from NC_067479.1 coordinate 22,069,253, forward strand.
CAAATGATTTCCCCTTTCCCAGATCCCCCCTCCCCATATGTCCCATAAACCTTCTTCTCTCCATCCATTCTTCAATGACCTCCCTCCTTTTTCTCTGTCCTTATATTACCCTCCAATGCTAGATCAATCCTTTCCAGGATCAGGACCTTCTCCATACTTCTTCATGGGAGTCTTTTGTTATGCAATTTGTGCCTTGGGTATTCAGGGCTTCTGGGCTAATTAATATCCACTTATCAGAGATTGCATTCCATGTGTATTCTTTTGTGACTGGGTTACCTCACTTAGGATGATATTTTCCAGATCAAACAAACCATTTGCCTAAAAATTTTGTGAATTCATTGTTTCTAATTGCTGAGTAGTATTCCATTGTGTAAATATACCACATTTTCTGTATCCATTCCTCCTTTGAGGGGCATCTGGGTTCTTTCCAGCTTCTGGCTATTATAAATAAGGCTACTATGAACATAATGGAGCATGTGTCTTTATTGCATGCCGGGGAATCCTTTGGGTATATGCCCAGGAGAGGTATAGCAGGGTCCTCCGGAAGTGTCATGTCCAGTTTTCTGAGGAACCGCCAGACTGATTTCCAAAGTGGTTGTACCATCTTACAGCCCCACCAGCAGTGGAGGAGTGTTCCTCTTTCTCCACATCCTCGCCAACACCTGCTGTCTCCTGAGTTTTTGATCTTAGCCATTCTGACTGGTGTAAGGTGAAATCTCAGGGTTGTTTTGATTTGCATTTCCCTAATGACTAATGATGTTGAGCACTTCTTCAGGTGCCTCTAGGCCATCCGAATTTCTTCAGGTGAAAATTCTTTGTTTAGATCTGTACCCCATTTTTTAATAGGGTTATTTGGTTCCCTGGGGTCTAACTTCTTGAGTTCTTTGTATATATTGGATATTAGCCCTCTATCAGATGTAGGGTTGGCGAATATCCTTTCCCAATTTGATGGTTGCTGTTTTGTCCTTTTAACAGTGTCCTTTGCCTTACAGAAACTTTGTAATTTTATGAGGTCCCATTTGTCAATTCTTGTTCTTAGCGCATAAGCTATTGGTGATCTGTTCAGGAACTCCGCGCCACCCCCCCTCCGTGCTCATGTCCTCTAGGGTCTTCCCCAGTTTCTTTTCTATTAGTTTCAGTGTGTCTGGTTTTACACGAAGGTCCTTGATCCACTTGGAGTGAAGTTTAGTACATGGAGATAAGAATGGATTTTCCTTCCTCTGCCTTAGTTAGGGTTTTACTGCTGTGAACAGACATCTTGATCAAGGACAACATTTAATTGGGGCTGGGTTACAGGTTCAGCGGTTCAGTCCATTATCATCAAGGCGGGAACATGGCGGCATTCAGGCAGGCATGGTGCAGGCAGAGCTGAGAGTTCTGCATCTTCATCTGAAGGCTGCTAGCAGAATACTGGCTTACAGGAATCTAGGATGAGGGTCTTAAAGCTCACACCCACAGTGCCACACCTACTCCAACAGGGCCACACCTAACCATGCCTTATTGAGCCTTGTATATATAAACCATCACACTCGTGGTTTCACATGCACTTCTGCCAGGTACACACAAATCTTATCCTGCCTCCTTATTTTCTGTTAAAATGACTGAAAAAAAAAAAACAACTGCTCACTCCAGTCTCCAGTCTGGAATCCGGATCGCCCATGATCCTCTCATCCATCTACACACTCAGTGAGATATTTGTATGTTACCGTTACATCTCAAATCATTTACTCTCTCTTCCTGTTACAGTGTGAATCGAAAAGTTCCATCATTTTTTCTTTCCAATAAGAATTTTCAGCTTGCTATCCCTACAAATAAGCCAGAGTTCAGCCATACCGAGCCTCCTAAGGATTAATAAAGTCATCATATGATTTGCAGCCTCCATTCATTTACTCATTCTGATCATTTAATCCAGAATATTCTATGCCCTAGTCATCAAACTGGCTCCTTTATTTACTATCATGGCTCCATATACCACTCTTCTTCTCCGTAAAATAACCTGTACCATAAACACAGGTTTATAATAACTCGCATTCTTGTTATTGTGTATAACACACACACTCACATGCACACACACACTCACATGCACACACACACACACACACACACACACACAAGCACGCTTCATTCTTTTCAAGATCCCACATAGAACCACACATAAGTTTATCTCAGCTCTAATCACCCAGATACTTTTTAAATACTCAAATACTAAGCATGATCATATTTGAGAGAATACAAAAAGAAAAAGAGGACATTGTAAAGTCATCCATAAGTCTATAAACAAAAATTACCCTGATCACCTCCATCTTGGAGGATACACCTAGCAACACTCATGGTCTGGGTTGAACTTCGCCAAGCAATTTCTAAAGCCCTCCTTACTGATAAAGTATTTCTGATTTTTCAAAGAAATTTCACATTAGCCTACTTGGTGAGTTACAGTCTACTATTTTGTAAAATAGTCTCCTGAAAACAGATATTCTGATTGTATCTCTTCCCCTGGAAAAATTTTCCACAGCCTGTAGAGAAAAAGCTTTTTCATGTGTACTTTATCAATGAGCTTTACACGCCATCAAGTTATCCTTTTATTTTGTTTTTGATATGCCTAAGTGATGAGAACTGACTCTGAACTCTTAGTTAATATGCGGCACAATGTGAATCAACCTGTGACTTGTGGATCCCTATGGTTTTCAAGCGCGTTGTGTTACCTGTTATTCTCATCCCAGTGACAATGCCCAATGTAAGAAAGGTGCATTTGGCCCTGGGTTTCAGCTGCTTCCTGTCATCCTAGCAAGGGGCATGTTGGGGAGAGTGGTGGCTGCGGGGAAAGAGATGGCCCGTGCTCCTGGACTTCTTTGCATTACTACCCTCTAGGACCCCTAACCCCAAGACCCTCCCACACTCATGGGGGGGTCTCCCCGTTCCTAGATAATCCTCTCTATAAATGCCTTCACAGAAACACCCCAGTAGTGGACTTTACAGATTTATGAGTTTCTCAAACCCGCCAAGTTAACAATCAATATTAATCACTATAAATGGTTTCCATAGTCACCACAAAACAAGCAAACAATAACAATGCGAGTTATTATGCAGGAAGGATTATGTGCCACATGTGCTCTCCATGTGATGGTAACACATATAAGAAAGTCTTCCTCCTGAGGGCCTAGGAAAAGCAAATGATCAAGAACTGGGGAACACCTAACCTTCTGGTGTACACATCCTCAGTTCAATCACCCCCATATTATAGATTCATCACAACCACTTCCCAGGTTCTCATTTTATAGAGATTATTGTGTACAATTCATGGGACCACCAAGGCTGCAGTGATCAAGAGCTCAACCTCAACAAACATCAGTTATGCATTGGTTTCCTCTTTGCTTGATAAAATTGCATGACACTTGGCAATAAGTACTAAAAGCACTGTCATGCCTTACACATGGGACATTTACAAATTTTAAGTTATAATTATTCTACATTGATAGTTATCTGCAATTATTTACACTAATGGCTATCTTCAATTTATTTGTAAGTAACAGAACAGAAAGCATTTTCTGAGATGATGATGATGCTTTATATCTATATATCTACTTATATAGAGAGATGTAGATATATCTTTAGAAAGAATAGTATAAATTTCTTCTTAGTTTTAGCATCACCAATTACCTCATGGCAATAGCTGGTGGTCCCTTGGTGGTCAGTGTTGCTTGTCTTATCCATAATAACCAAAGGGCCTTGAAACAATTGGCTCTCACTAATTAAGAGAACGTTTCTGTTACTGAACTATAATTTAACACTGAATTAGAGGTTTAACACAAGTGTCAGGGAGGCAACCTCACTTTCTTTTACTATACTGAGGAAATGAAGTGATATTCCTCGGAAAGGACCAGAGGCGAAAGTCATGAATGGTCTTCTATTCTCGGGGGAAGGAAGGAGCACCACATGGATACCATGTGAGCCCATGAACTCAGGTCTCGAGTCTCCAGTAGGAATTCACAAGTACTAAAGTAGGAAGTTTCTGCTTTCTTTATTAGCTATGATAAAAATACTTGTATGACATAATAATTTGAGTGAGCCTACCATCTACCAACTTGGTCATTTCTTGCTGTGAGGCATGAGGCGTGAGGCCCTGCATCCACCTTAGGGAAAACTAAGTGTTTAACTGGCTATGTAATCATTTCTTCTTCATTTGTGATCCTGTGCTTCCTAAAAGAAGTTCTGAGTTTTATATTATCTCCTAAAATCTCATACTTTTCAGAAGCCACTGAATTATACTTGAAATTATTAAACTCAGAATTATACTTGAATTACTATATATTCATTACTTTCCATACAATCACAATTTACAAAGAACTACAGTAGCACAGCACTGTTACACTATTATTAATTACATTATTATTATTGCTTTCTAATGGTCACACCTGTCTTCGGTAGTCTGTTCTTGCTGATGTGTTATGCAATTGTTTCTGAGGAAGCTAAATTAAAGTCTTTAGTGATCTGCCAAGAGCCAACTAATTAGAACCATTAGAAAAGACATTGGGAACTAGTCTGATCTTATGGCCTATATTTTAAACCACTAAAACACCACCTATCCCGATACTGTACTATATCGTACAGCTTATTACACTTATTAAAAGAAACACAAGACTGTTTGTTGACCAACCTGCTTAAGTTACTGTTTTCCTCAAAACCTACCACTCCTCATCACTTCTCGAAAATGCCCCAATTTCCCAGTCATTATGTTCCCTGCATTTGAGTTGATTTTGGTGATTAAAGAGAACTGCTCATCTACAACAAAAGCAAACCATTTCTGCCGATAGCAAGAAAATGACAGCTGAAACAGCATTTAGACTACGTCTTGAATAAATGTTCAAAAGCGTGGCCCAAGGGCAATTTCCTGTTTTACTGGAAAATCTACTTTGCTAGTGTCTGATAAAATTGTATGAACAGTGGAAGCTTAATTCTCCAAGGCATGTTCTATGAAGCATTTGACAGCTTATCTGATGAAATCCACTTTACTATACCAGTTCAGAGAGATCGTGTGCCCCTCATGAAGGAAGCCTCTTCTGAATGGCTCTTGTAGCCTTAGGGCTGACGTTATTAGTTCCTAAATGAACTGATTAGTGTTCTGTTGACTTATTTCCCAGGAACTGGGCTCATAGTTGATGTGCCAAAGGTTTTCCGTCTTGTATAATCAATCTGCTGTTGAAAATGACTTGCTGGACTAAGAAAATATTATTAGGGATATTTAGTACTTGGACCTGTCCAGAGGATTCAATAAAGTTAAGCAAAATTAATTCATTATTCAAATAAGATTAGATGAAGTGTCAGTTTAGGCTCACAATAAAATGTTCTACTTTGTGTAAACTAGAAGAGGAATAAGCCTCCATTCATAAGTAAACTCAATTGGGAGGCCCAAGTGTGAAGCAGTAGAATAGATTAAGGTTTTCAGTGGGATATTAAAATGCCTCACTGTGCAGGTTAAGAACTATTGAAGTTCAGCATGACCAGCAGATTTTCTTCTACGCATCCAACATCTCCTGTCAGATTTCCTAGCTTGATTGGAGCTTTGCTGACTGCAAGGCTCTAGATACACGTATAGATATCACCACACTCTACATTTCTACCCAGTGCCAGAGATTGCAAGCATGTGTTTAGGGGAGTAGAGAGAAACGTGTGTACCAATCTCTATGCATCCTGGGGATAAATCTAGTTAAAAAGAAACAATTTTAAAAGCCACTATAAACACAAACCTTCCAAAATAATTTAAAACATCCCCCTTTGTGTTGAGAAGCAACAATCGGAAAACTTGATGGCAACATACTGGGGTCTCCACACAAGTCTCTTGGAGATTGTCTCAGGGTGGCTTTTGGTGTTGCCATGGATGCCTTGGGACACTTGCCAGATCTCTTCACATACCATTGATATCCATGTGTTGCACCATTTTAAGCAAAGATTATAAAGTAGAGATTGTTCTGCTATGTCTATCACTCTCAGAAGGGAAAGGGGTTAGAAATGCCGCTTACTTTTGCCAGGAGTCAAAACATATGACAGCTAGGAAGAAAACTGGGCAATGGTATATAATGAAGAGGCAGCTAGGGTTTCTTCTCTGTACAGTGTGGGGGGGGGGGGGAAGCAAAACATTGATTGACACAGGTGCCAGTGGGTGACATCACACTACAAAGTCCCTCCCTCACGGAACAGCCAGACTCCTGAGCTGAAGAGGTTTCATCCTCAGTCCCACTCCTCCAGCAGGAACTGCCATCACCTTATAGACTCAACTGTGGACCAAGCTGCGTTCGTCATTCTGAAAAAGACGAGGACAGAGAACTATCATCTAGCCTTTCCTCTTCTGGTACTTGGCAGATAAGGTATGGCACAGAAAAGAAGAATGAGTTTCCACCGGGCAGTGGAAAGAACCACCACACACGACACACTGCAATAGTCGTGTCCATGACCCTATCAACTTGACCTGGGTGTGTACAGGAAAATAATCTGAAAGTCACTGTGTTTAATAATTGTTTAGGAAGATAGTGACTAATTCTTTTACTTTAACCAACCAACTGTAAAGAAATGTTGAAAAGTATATAGGCTTTTAGACATTTTTAGTCAGTTAAGTAACACTGTCCTAAACAACCTGAAACACTCAAGTAACGTTGATTTAAATGAGAAAAGTCTGCTGATCAAACCTCTTGACTGAGCTGTCAAAAACACCTGAAAGAATGAGGCCATTACCTATGGGATAACCTGGTCTCATGTTGTCTTAGGGTTTTACTGCTGCGAACAGAGACCATGACCAAGGCAACTCTTATAAGGACAACATTTAATTGGGGCTGTCTTACAGGTTCAGAGGTTCAGTCCATTATCGTTAAGGTGGGAACATGGCAGCATCCAGGTAGACATAGTACAGGAGGAGCTAACAGTTCTTCATCTTCATCTGAAGGCTTCTGGGAGAATACTGGCCTCCAGGCAGCTAGGATGAGGGTCTTAAACCCATGCCCACAGTGACACACCTACCCCAACAAAGCCACACCTCCTAATAGTGCCACTCCCTGGGCCAAGCATATATAAACCATCACAAATGTACATATCTGCTCTGTGTTAAAAGGCTTCTGATCTCATCAAAGAAAAAAAGCAATTCTATTATTCTGTTTTAATGACATATAATCATGTACATATTGGCAGGTACAGGGTTTAGCTATTTGCATGTATTGTGTAATAATCAAATCAGGGTAATCCGTGTATCCACCACCTCGGACATTTATCATTTATTTGTCGTGATAGTGTTCTAAAGCTCCTCTCTGAGGAAGCCTGGGGTTTATTTATCCCAACTGCAACTTTGTACTTAGTGAGTGATGTCTCTGTCCCAGCTTGCTCTTTAGCCCCAAACATTTCTGGTAAACACTCTTCTATGTCTTACTTTCACAAGATCAACTTCTTTCAGTCACACTGTGAGTGAGAGCCACTGCCCCTTGTCTCTCTGTGCTGGGCTCATTCCATTCCATATAGCATCCTCTAAAGTCATTCATGTTGGGGAAATGGTGGGTCTCCATTCTTCCTACAGACTGACTAGCACACCAACATCCATCTGCACTGTCTTTATTCTCTCATCCATCGCTGCATGCTTAGCTTTGTCTTGGTTGCTTTGCTTCACTGTGAGAAAACAGCACGACCAAGGCAACTTATAAAATAAAGCATTTAATTTGGAGCTCATGGTTGCAGTGAGTTAGAGTCCCCGACTGTCATGGCGGAGAGCCTGGCATCAGGCAGGCAGGCAGGGCCCTGGAGCAGTAGCTCATATCCTGCCCCCAGTTTCATACCTCCTCCAACAAGGTCACATCCCCTGAGCCTTCCCAAACAATGGCCCAAACTGGAGATCAAGTATTCAAATACATGAGCCTATGGGGTTCATTCTTATTCAAACTGCCACAGACTGGTTCTCTATCTTTGCTACTGGGAAGCAGACAAAACAAGAATTAGTCTATGTCGTGTATTTTAAGATTTTGCACATTCATACATTTTTCAGAAAGCTCATAGTAGAGCCCAGGCCTAACGAATTCCCTTTTATGGTATTACAGGGACCTGAACGGCATTTGCTAATTGTTTCAGTAGATAGAGTTCAATGCTCTGCAACTGGTTTTGTCTCAGCAGCTGCCGCGGTCCACCTTCTTTCTAGAGAAGAGGACAACTTTACCTACAATGCCTAGAAATGATACAAGTGTGGAAGGAAGGGGCTTACTTATTTCTCATTCTGGGGACAATTACAATAAGTGACAGAGAGACAGGACATTGGATCTCTGTGTGGGCCTCCTTCATTTCTGTGTGGGAATTCCCAAGTAAGAACCACTGGCAACTGGGAGCCATTCCTTGGATATGGGGCTTGTTTCTCTGCTGTCAATCAGTTCCTTCAGGGAGAAAGGGAGCAGTCACCCTGGACATGTCACTTTTCACATCCTCTAACACCTTAAAACTTTTAGGAGGGAGACTGGAGAGTTGGATCACCAACTGCTCTTCTGAAAGTTCAAATCCCAGCAACCACATGGTGGCTGACAACCATCCAAAAAAGAGATCTGACACCCTCTTCTGGTGTGTCTAAAAACAGCCACAGTGTGCTTACATATAATAAATAAATAAATCCTTAAAAAAAAATTTAGGAGGATATAAGACTGACTTATTAAGGATTCAGAACACAAAAACCCTTACTGATTAGCAGTCTGCTGTGAATGGATTGAACTGGACTTGCTTTATTTGTTTTGATTGTTTAAAATTATTAACATTACCAAAGAAACACACTTCTCACACATTCATATTGTAGGATAAGGGATATATGTGGTTCATGTTTGCTAATGGCCTAAACCTTATAAAAATTCAAAATACATCATTGTTTTTAACTTGTGGTAGAGTTTTGTAAATATCCTATGCTGTATAAAGATGAGTCTTTCAGTTTTTGAGACAGAGTCTCACTGTGTGTCTATCTCTGACTTGCTTTCACTCACAGCAGAGTTTCTGCTGGCTCTGAACTCTTGACTCTCCTGCCTCTGCCTCCCGGTGCTTGGATGACAAGTGTCACCACACCCAGACAGATGAGTCTGTCTAATAGGACTGCGCTGAGATCTGGTTCTAACATTTGCCACTTAGATTTACCCTGCAACGTGAGTTTCGGGATTCACGTAGAAGGGATCCCATGATTCTTACTACAACTTCTTCTTTTCAAGGGACAGATGAAAACTAAAAGGCCAACAGACAAAGCATCTTGGAGTTCTGAGTTCCTGGCATCAACTCTGAGTCTTATCGAAGAACATCGGTGCAGCCTCTGAGTAAGAATGTATTCCTCAGGGTTCCCTTCCCTGAACTAAACTCAGAGTATTTTTACCTTGCTTTACACCATTATGTTTCTCAGCAGTCTTCTGTGATTAAGTTCAAAGCGTCCCTTTTAGACTAAACTAACACTCTGCTGCACAAACGTGGGCCATATTCAAATTATAAATCACAGGTGCTTGGGAGATCACACAAGCGCCTGAAGACAACCAGGCGAACGCACGCACAGAAAATCCGTCTGGTTCCAGCAATGAAACAATAGCTAAGCATCAGTCTCTGTGTGAGTCCTGCTTCCTTCTATGACAGAGCAGCAGCAGAGTGTGGCAGACACAACCCAAGTGAACACAGAGGCTGTCGCTTTGTTCAAAGGACACCTCAAACCAACCGTGCAAGCCTTTAATCACAGCACCTGAGTTCACAACCAGCCTAGTCTACAAAGAGAGTTCCAAGATAACCAGGGCTACCCAATACAACTCTGTTTCAAAAAGAGAGAGACAGAAACAGGGACACACAGAGAAAGACCAAACAGGCCTTTTGGGTTTAGTAGCAAACACCTTTAATCCCAGCATTTGGAAAGCAAAGGGGAGCAGACATCATTGAGTTCAAGAGCAGCCTGGTCTACATAGTGAGTTCCAGGCCGCCAGCCAGAGCTATCTCCTGTCTTGGGAAGGGGTGGGGGTGGGAGTGAGAAGGCCTTAGAGTACATTTTGTCTCTCTAGACTCCTGTACCTCCGTGAAACAATAAACAAAAGAGGCAACCTCACCCACAACGCTTCCTTCTGGAAGCCTGCTTCCCAAAATACCATCATTTGTCACTGTGTACAGATGTTCTCAGCAGTGCTATGCAAAAGGGACAGCTGCTGGAAGGGATCTCAGAGCAGGGCCTACAGAGTTATGAGGGCTCAGTCACATCTGGAAAGGGGGGAGGGGTGTCCAAGGTTCAAATGTTCCAGGTAAAAAAGATGCTGATGCAGATAAAGTGAGGAATTTGAAAGAGATTACAAGGTTAAGTTTTTGTTTGTTTGTTTGTTTGTTTGTTTGTTTGTTTTGCATACTCTCTGTTTGCTGAGAAAGAACAGGAAGTTCCTGCCATCAACAGGAAGGTGGCCCACTCAGTGGTGAGTCAAGAAGTTGCCTGGTAGAAAATTTCTCTCAACAAATCATCTGTCGTGGCTATAATTGGTTTATGCTTTCTCTTGAGAACTGAAACTGTCTCCTTTCCCCTTAAAATAAGTAAGTATCATTTTAAGGGGGAAAAAAGGATAATAACATTGAGAGAGAAGAGAAAAGGGGATTCAGAAAACATTGGGGGAATATAAAAAGAGAATAGGATAGCTCTCTGCAGGAATGGGGTCGAGACACATAGAAGGTGAAGTAAAACCACATTTGGAAGAAGCAGTTGACTGCTACCTTGTGGCTCTGCACCAGGCCTGCCTGTTAAAAGTCTGGTCTCCAACTTTATTCCGGGACAGCCTAGGGTTGACCCCATAGTAGGGTCCAGTGGAGGTCGCAGATGGAATATAACTTTGAAGGATGCTGGGGTCCTGGCTGTTCTTCTCCTAGTCCCTTTGCACTCAGGCCTTGAGGTGAACAGCAACATTCTGTCATGGTGTGCTTCAGCAGAAGGCTCCAAACCTGTGAGCTGAAATAAAGCTGTGACCTTTATAAACTGCACGTCCCCAGCGTTTGTGACAGAGCACACAGCTCCCTGTGGGCAGCGGCCTTCTGAAGCTGAACTACTTTTATGTGTAATATGAGGAAATAGCATTTCCTTCTTTAGAATGAGTGTTCAGCGACAGATATGGGGTCCACTTACCTCCTCAGTAACAGCCTGGGGATGCGGGGGTTGAGCTACTAACTAGTTAAGTGATGGACCTACGTACTAGTCCTTTGCCACAGAACATTTTGGAATCAATTTCTTGATACAGACTTGATACAGATTTCTTGATATCCCTTCACTATACACAAAGAAATCTGACTCAGGAGATTGATATAGAGAATGTGGGATAAAGGGAAACAAAGTCGTACTTGGGACACATTGCCCTGCAGACTGTGCGCCTCCGTGTCTTCATTTCATGCTCTGTGGGCCTGGGCACTTAAAATTCGTCACAAGTACCTTGTGAGCTCTCCCTTTCACTTCTTCTCACATCCCTTCCCCATGCCCACTCTTGTTCCTTTCTAGTGATACAATCTCTTCTTGTTGTCTCTCAGATTCATAAAACCATTTCTCTATCAAGGCTTTTTCGCTGTCTGATTCTGACTGTGTAGTCTGCTCTCCCACTGCTCTCTAATCTGACTGTGTAGCCTGCTCTCCCACTGCTCTCTAGTCTGACTGTGTAGACTGCTCTCCCACTGCTCTCTGACTGTGTAGCCTGCTCTCCCACTGCTCTCTAATCTGACTGTGCAGCCTGCTCTCCCACTGCTCTCTAGTCTGACTGTGTAGACTGCTCTCCCACTGCTCTCTAGTCTGACTGTGTAGACTGCTCTCCCACTGCTCACTAATCTGACTGTGTAGACTGCTCTCCCACTGCTCTCTAATCTGACTGTGTAGACTGCTCTCCCACTGCTCTCTGACTGTGGAGCCTGCTCTCCCACTGCTCTCTAATCTGACTGTGTAGCCTGCTCTCCCACTGCTCTCTAGTCTGACTGTGTAGACTGCTCTCCCACTGCTCTCTAATCTGACTGTGTAGCCTGCTCTCCCACTGCTCTCTAATCTGACTGTGTAGACTGCTCTCCCACTGCTCTCTAGTCTGACTGTGTAGCCTGCTCTCCCACTGCTCTCTAGTATGACTGTGTAGCCTGCTCTCTCACTGCTCTCTAATCTGACTGTGTAGCCTGCTCTCCCACTGCTCTCTAGTCTGACTGTGTAGCCTGCTCTCTCACTGCTCTCTAATCTGACTGTGTAGCCTGCTCTCCCACTGCTCTCTAATCTGACTGTGTAGCCTGCTCTCCCACTGCTCTCTAGTCTGACTGTGTAGCCTGCTCTCCCACTGCTCTCTAGTCTGACTGTGTAGCCTGCTCTCCCACTGCTCTCTAGTATGACTGTGTAGCCTGCTCTCTCACTGCTCTCTAATCTGACTGTGTAGCCTGCTCTCCCACTGCTCTCTAGTCTGACTGTGTAGCCTGCTCTCCCACTGCTCTCTAATCTGACTGTGTAGACTGCTCTCCCACTGCTCTCTAGTCTGACTGTGTAGCCTGCTCTCCCACTGCTCTCTAGTATGACTGTGTAGCCTGCTCTCTCACTGCTCTCTAATCTGACTGTGTAGCCTGCTCTCCCACTGCTCTCTAATCTGACTGTGTAGCCTGCTCTCCCACTGCTCTCTAGTCTGACTGTGTAGCCTGCTCTCCCACTGCTCTCTAGTCTGACTGTGTAGCCTGCTCTCCCACTGCTCTCTAGTATGACTGTGTAGCCTGCTCTCTCACTGCTCTCTAATCTGACTGTGTAGCCTGCTCTCCCACTGCTCTCTAGTCTGACTGTGTAGACTGCTCTCCCACTGCTCTCTAGTCTGACTGTGTAGCCTGCTCTCCCACTGCTCTCTAGTCTGACTGTGTAGCCTGCTCTCCCACTGCTCTCTAATCTGACTGTGTAGCCTGCTCTCCCACTGCTCTCTAGTCTGACTGTGTAGACTGCTCTCCCACTGCTCTCTAATCTGACTGTGTAGCCTGCTCTCCCACTGTTCTCTAGTCTGACTGTGTAGACTGCTCTCCCACTGCTCTCTAGTCTGACTGTGTAGCCTGCTCTCCCACTGCTCTCTAGTATGACTGTGTAGCCTGCTCTCTCACTGCTCTCTAATCTGACTGTGTAGCCTGCTCTCCCACTGCTCTCTAATCTGACTGTGTAGCCTGCTCTCCCACTGCTCTCTAGTCTGACTGTGTAGCCTGCTCTCCCACTGCTCTCTAATCTGACTGTATAGCCTGCTCTCTCACTGCTCTCTAATCTGACTGTGTAGCCTGCTCTCCCACTGCTCTCTAATCTGACTGTGTAGACTGCTCTCCCACTGCTCTCTAGTCTGACTGTGTAGCCTGCTCTCCCACTGCTCTCTAGTATGACTGTGTAGCCTGCTCTCCCACTGCTCTCTAATCTGACTGTGTAGCCTGCTCTCCCACTGCTCTCTAGTCTGACTGTGTAGCAGGCTCTCCCACTGCTCTCTAGTCTGACTGTGTAGCCTGCTCTCCCACTGCTCTCTAGTCTGACTGTGTAGCCTGCTCTCCCACTGCTCTCTAGTCTGACTGTGGAGCCTGCTCTCCCACTGCTCTCTAATCTGACTGTGTAGCCTGCTCTCCCACTGCTCTCTAGTCTGACTGTGTAGTCTGCTCTCCCACTGCTCTCTAATCTGACTGTGTAGCCTGCTCTCCCACTGCTCTCTAATCTGACTGTGTAGTCTGCTCTCCCACTGCTCTCCCACTGCTCTCTAATCTGACTGTGTAGCCTGCTCTCCCACTGCTCTCTAATCTGACTGTGTAGCCTGCTCTCCCACTGCTCTCTAGTCTGACTGTGTAGCCTGCTCTCCCACTGCTCTCTAATCTGACTGTGTAGACTGCTCTCCCACTGCTCTCTAGTCTGACTGTGTAGCCTGCTCTCCCACTGCTCTCTAGTATGACTGTGTAGCCTGCTCTCTCACTGCTCTCTAATCTGACTGTGTAGCCTGCTCTCCCACTGCTCTCTAATCTGACTGTGTAGCCTGCTCTCCCACTGCTCTCTAGTCTGACTGTGTAGCCTGCTCTCCCACTGCTCTCTAGTCTGACTGTGTAGCCTGCTCTCCCACTGCTCTCTAGTATGACTGTGTAGCCTGCTCTCTCACTGCTCTCTAATCTGACTGTGTAGCCTGCTCTCCCACTGCTCTCTAGTCTGACTGTGTAGACTGCTCTCCCACTGCTCTCTAGTCTGACTGTGTAGCCTGCTCTCCCACTGCTCTCTAGTCTGACTGTGTAGCCTGCTCTCCCACTGCTCTCTAATCTGACTGTGTAGCCTGCTCTCCCACTGCTCTCTAGTCTGACTGTGTAGACTGCTCTCCCACTGCTCTCTAATCTGACTGTGTAGCCTGCTCTCCCACTGCTCTCTAGTCTGACTGTGTAGACTGCTCTCCCACTGCTCTCTAGTCTGACTGTGTAGCCTGCTCTCCCACTGCTCTCTAGTATGACTGTGTAGCCTGCTCTCTCACTGCTCTCTAATCTGACTGTGTAGCCTGCTCTCCCACTGCTCTCTAATCTGACTGTGTAGCCTGCTCTCCCACTGCTCTCTAGTCTGACTGTGTAGCCTGCTCTCCCACTGCTCACTAATCTGACTGTGTAGCCTGCTCTCTCACTGCTCTCTAATCTGACTGTGTAGCCTGCTCTCCCACTGCTCTCTAATCTGACTGTGTAGACTGCTCTCCCACTGCTCTCTAGTCTGACTGTGTAGCCTGCTCTCCCACTGCTCTCTAGTATGACTGTGTAGCCTGCTCTCCCACTGCTCTCTAATCTGACTGTGTAGCCTGCTCTCCCACTGCTCTCTAGTCTGACTGTGTAGCCTGCTCTCCCACTGCTCTCTAGTCTGACTGTGTAGCCTGCTCTCCCACTGCTCTCTAGTCTGACTGTGTAGCCTGCTCTCCCACTGCTCTCTAGTCTGACTGTGGAGCCTGCTCTCCCACTGCTCTCTAATCTGACTGTGTAGCCTGCTCTCCCACTGCTCTCTAGTCTGACTGTGTAGTCTGCTCTCCCACTGCTCTCTAATCTGACTGTGTAGCCTGCTCTCCCACTGCTCTCTAATCTGACTGTGTAGTCTGCTCTCCCACTGCTCTCCCACTGCTCTCTAATCTGACTGTGTAGACTGCTCTCCCACTGCTCTCTAGTCTGACTGTGTAGTCTGCTCTCCCACTGCTCTCTAGTCTGACTGTGTAGCCTGCTCTCCCACTGCTCTCTAGTCTGACTGTGTAGCCTGCTCTCCCACTGCTCTCTAATCTGACTGTGTAGCCTGCTCTCCCACTGCTCTCTAATCTGATTGTGTAGCCTGCTTTCCCATCGCTCTCCTAATCCATCCTTCCACTTCCTCAAGCCTGGCCAGGACGCTCTGCCCATCTTTGCCTGCCATGCATCTCACATTTGACTTGTTGGTTCTATGGTGAAAGTATTATACATGATTTTATTTATCCCTTAATAGAGCCTAGGACATAAGCTGTTTATAGACAGGAACTTTGCTGGCTTTCATCTCAGTGATGCTGAAAAATAATAGTGGATACTTACTAAGTTCTCCCAAAATATTTGTCAAGTGAGTAGACAAGTATGTAAGATAAATGTAGGAGAAAAGATGTCGGCGGGCGTGGGTTAATATTGCTGGAGCGGGTCAAGGTGAACGTCACTGGGCCTTACATGTTAGAGGGAGTGACTTGCCTTCTATTTGAAATCTAACAGGATCTACCTTAGGAGTCTTAGGTACTCAATATATGACTTGACTAGAAGATGGAGGTGTGTGAGGCCAGGGAGGCGTGGAGCTGTGGGGAGCAGGTCTGGAGCAAGAGTGGGACTGAGGTGTGTCCACGCCCCAGCGGTCTTGACCTGGAGCCCTGTGCCCCCAACTTTACCAGCTGGAGGAGGTCTCTGCATGCTGGTAGCCAGGTTAACCGGCTCTCCCCTTATAAGGTCATCAGCACCTGGGAATCCTCCTTATGCAAATGATGCATCCCCAACCCTGGCCCCATCAATCATGTACACTCACCCCCAATGGCTTAAAAAGCCTTTGTTCCCCCCTTTAAAATGAGCTGTCTCACTAAAGTCGGCATCCAGAGAGTCTGTTCTCTTCAGAACTCACTTACCCCCTGAGCTCTCCATCCAACCCCCCAGCCCCACCTCCCTTCTGCTCCTGTTTGTCCCCTGCCCCAATCAGGATCCACTGGTTGTGACTGAGGGCAATCAAGCCACTACAAGGGGGTTGTGGGGGAGGCAGAGCCTGAATGACAGGTGGAGAGATGGCTCAGAGGTGAAATCACTGGTGATTCTCCCAGAGTCTGTTCTTAGTATCTACACAGCAGCTAACAACTGTCTGTAACTCCAGTTCTGACACCCACTTCTGATCTCCATAGGCACTGCATACACATGGTAGGCAGATATGCCTACAGGCAAACCGTCCATATGCCTAAGTTTTTTATTAAAAATTAGCTTTTAACTTAAAATTAATTTTTTAAAAAGTTGTATTTGGGGGTATGTGTATAAGTTCAATTGATTTCTTGTAAACCAGTATAGAAATCAAATTTTGGTGTCTCATAGTAATTTTTGTGGCATGACAGTGATCCTTAATTTTACAAAGAGAAGAATACATTAAGCCATTGAATTTTCATTTGTTTTATTGGAACAGATTTTTCTTTTTTAAGTGGGATAATGGCCAAAATTATTCTATTAGCTAAGTAAACTTTTAAACACACACACACAAACACACATTTGTTTGTTTGTGGATAGAGTCTCACTACCTAGCTCAGGCTGGCCTGAACCTCACAAGAGTTCTATCTACCTGTGCCTCCCCTGTCCTGGGACCAAAGGATACATACACCACCACAACCAAGCCAGAAATTCTTTATGTAAAAGAAAAACCTGTGTTTCTTACTTCCATTCAGTGTAAAATTAAGGATATAGATGTTTTGATGCATGCTGTCTTTAAACAAACAGAAAAACTTAACTCATTTTCAGTTTTTTTTTTTTTTTTTTTTTTTTTTTTTTTTTAAGTTATTGCACCTTTAAGCAGGAGGAAATAATGTGTCTGCGGGAGACTTCACGTAACTGGGCCAAGACAAGGAATTCTAAGCCAAAAGATGTCCTCTATCCTCCAAGCTGGAGTCATTTAAACTTCTTCTGCCTCGTCAGATAATGTGATGTCCCTCTTTCCAGAGCAGTCATGAAAACGTGTAACTCATTAGTTAACCTAAAACAGACACCAAGCTACACTGGATAGAAATACAAAACGTTACAAATCTTGCCTTGAACTGAGCATAGAGAACTGCATTTTGTGATATTTTAATGTGTAATTAAAGTATTTTAAGCAACAATGGAAAAGGTCTGTGTCCCTTATGTCACCTCATTTCTTACTAACAGCATCTATGAAATATGTAGGGCCACTAGAGGTAACAGCAGGGGAAACTAAGGCAAAAATATGCTTGACTATCGCAGGGCATTTTAAAATAGTCTTCAGAGTCAGGACCCTCGTCTGGGCTAGTGCACTTGACATTTCTTTTGGAAATGTTTACATGTAGAGGAAGGATTTAATTAAGATAATGGAAGAAAGCAACTCCAGCCTCAAGAGTCCCCCCTCCCCCCCCCCACGTGGAAATGTGAAACAGATGAGTTCATTTGTTGCCAGTTGTATTTCAGGAGAAAGGATGGGTGGGTTTGAGGCAGACTTCCTAATTAAGGCTAATTAGCCCATTGCGAAGATGACACATCCCTGTATGAGAAAGAACAGAAAAAGAAAATCGAGCAAATGTGGGTGGCATATGAGTTGGGAAAAAAATGACGAACTTGATGAGGACAGTGTTTCTTCTCAGAGAAAAATGAAGGCCTAGCATAAAACAGGAAAGAAGAAAATCTGGCTGTCTTATATATTATGTATGTTTTCTCCTTAACTGAATGATAACCTCAATATCATCAGTCCCTGCGATGACAATAATCATTTTGGAGACAGGAAAACACGTCTTAGCCGCTTAAAAAACAAAAAAAAGTGTTAGCTCTGGCGAGCTGCTCAGCAGGTGAAGGCTTTTGCTGTCAGCCCGGGGGATTCTGGCATTCTCTCGATGGAAGCCTCTGAAAAGTTGGCCTGGGACCGCGTTTGCGCATGCGTGGACAGACACACACACACACACACACACACACACACACACACACAAGCTGCATTCACGTTATTTTAATTTCTTTACCTTAAAATGTTAAAAGTTCTAATTGCAAGGATACGTTGCATGGTCAATAGCAGTAGTTGAAAGAGAAGCAGCAGGAGAGAAGGGGACAAACCCAGGGAAGGCACACAGTGCGAACTGTCATCAGATGTCTTCTCCCTGTAAACAGTCACAAACAGATTCGCAGAATTTGGGAATTTTCCTCACTTACGCATTTGGCCTTGAGTCCTAAGTCCAAACCACTCTCTTTTTAAATAACTAAAACAGCTGTCCGAATCAAAGCAGAAGTTGTAAAGTACACAGTTTGAAGTGCAGGTTTGCAAGTTGGCACTGGCTCGAAGTGCCTGTGGGAGCCCCACAGTAGAACGCCGAGGTACAGGGAACCTGTGGGTGCGGTGAGGGTAGGAGGTGGCTCCACAGTCGCAGGGTTCTACGAAACTTCCCACAGCGTCTACCAGTGCGCAGCCTCTTCCCTCCCCGCCTTCCCTGCCCACCTTAGGCTGTGCCCACCACCACTGGAAGCTTTCATACCTCTAAGGATGAGTTACATAGCACTTGAAAAGTGACCAGACGGAACCGCCGATCCTTGTAGGAAAAAGAAAACCCCTCGCACTGGACCTGCCAGAGAGCGGGAGCATAGGTTCAGACAGGGTTGGGCTCTGTAACCTTTTGGAAGGCAGGGTTAGGACAGCTTTCAAAAGCAGGCTAAGTGCACTGTTCTGCAAGGTGCCGGATGCTGTTAGTGGTAATAGGCACCGAAAGATCCATCCAGTTGAGACAAAATAGCAATCCTATCTATTGTAGCACTACCCAAGTCAGGGGAGACCACAAAGCTCTAAAAAGCATGTGTCTGTCTCAGGATAGGGCCTCACAGACAGTACAAGTCCAGGCAGGCATGGCCTGAGACAAACAGCCAGAGATCATCAAGGAGGAAAGGGAGAATGGTGGGGGAGGGGCACGTCTGAAGGGAGGGAGGTGGGAAGGCGGAGCTTGAGGACCTTAGCTGACTCCCTCAAGCAGGGATTTCCAGCTAGTGGTTTAGACTATACAAATCCACTTCTCTCCCACTCCTCTACATCCCCAAATTCAAAACGACAGATAAAGACGGTAGCCATTTAATAGGAACAGAAGAAATCATGGCTGAGGTGACAGCAACATTTTAGAAATTGAGAATTCCAAGAGCCACTTACAGCTGCCAGTGGACAAGGTAAACTCCTGTAAAACATCTGTTCAACAACTCAATGTAATTGCTTCTCAAAAAATTACATTTCTCAAAAAGAAAGGAGCTTCCTGAAGTACCTGCAAGACCAATTGTACTGAAATCAACTCAGGTACGGTTGGGACACGTGCTTGTGTAATACAGTTATACATCGTGCAATAAACTTTCCATAGCCTGCTCAGTGAATGAAAATGAGAGCACGAACCTTCCAAGGTGTGGATGAGAGAAGGTTTTTACTGTAGATATGATAAAGAGCACAGCCAGAGGCATCTAGAAGATTCCAGAGCAGAGAGGAAGAAGCACTCTGCATATGACCCGCAGGCAGAACCAGGCCTTGAGAGGAGAGAGACAGGAAGAACAGGAGAGGGGGGAGGGGGCAAGAGAGAGGATCAAGAGCCAATAGGCCAAGAGAGCAAAGAGAACCAAGAAAGATCAGAGAGAGAAAGGAGAGAGAAAGAGAGAGAGAGAGAGAGAGAGAGAGAGAGAGAGAGAGAGAGAGAGAGAGAGAGAGAGAGATGGGTAGTGGGGGTGGGGCAGGGGTGGGGGACCAAGACAGTGCAAGTCCGGAATGGCTGGGTTATATGAGTCAGAAGCTGAGGAGAAGGAAACGAAGCCCCTGATGGAGACATTTAAGGGCGGGTGCTCTGCTTGGAAGAACGGCCTCTGAACTCCATGAACTGAACTGCACTGCACTGACTTCATGAACAGAACGGAACCACATGGAACTGCATGAACTCAACTGAACTCAACTGAACTGCACCATCACTCCACCTCCCTTGCTGCACTGCTCTTAAGAGAGGCTCTTGCTGTAGCCTCTCTTTCCTGTTCGTTTTCACGAGAGTTGGTGATTCCTATCTCTGACTCATTGTGTCAAACCTTTCTCCTGTTGGCCACATTGTCTGTCCCTCAATAGATGTCGGTTTTTTGGTATTAATGGTGTGTCACTCCAGCTGGGTCACACAGACCTGGGTTCGTGAATGTGATCCCTTGCCATAGCTGTCATGGTGTTGGGTTAAAATTACTCTACCTATTGCTGTAGCAAAATATCCCAAACTAATAACTTCTAAGAGGAAAGGCTCACTTTGCTTCGTGTTTTAGAAGTTCCGATCCCTCACCCAGTGGCTCCACTGCTCTGAGCTTCTGATGAGATAGCACATAAAAGTGGGAACACGTGACAGAACAAAACAAGAGGCAAAGGAGCGGAGAGCAGTGCCCCACAGTCCCAGTTAAGGCCACACTCCCACAGACCAGGCAAGCTCCCAGTAAGCTTTGCCTCTGATGGTTCTAAGTACTCCCAACTATCCCCACCCCAGGGAACAAACTACTAACACACCCAATTCAAACAACAGCACTTCGTTTACATGATCTCTTATCAGGGGAGTAATAATATAAAACAACTAATACCAGTCTGGCATGAGGGCTGAGTAGAATGTTTAAGACCAGATTAAAAAAACAATCAGCCATTTTCCTGAAGGCATCCACCTGATACATTCACTGACTCTTTACAAGACTATTTACAAGTATGAGGCACTAAGTCTCCGGGAGTTTGAGAATGGTTAGTTTTCTCTTGGGATGTTTCCAAGCAGACATGAAGCAATGATCTACAAGCTGTGACTAATCAGGGCCGGGAGTCCATCCCCAGCTCCACGTGGAACACTGGACAATGCCACATCAATGCTGTTTCAGTGAACTGACTGGGAAGTGAAAATCCTCGCTCGGTGACCAAGAATCCTGGTGAGAACTTGTGTGCTCTGCGGGTGAGCTAACTGTAAGCACAAGGTCTCCAGTGAGGTGAGAAGCCACGTGGTGGAGGGACCTGAATTCTCCACACCAGGAGAATCCAGACTTTCTATCAACTCCTCTGTCCTGAAGGAGGTCGAAAGTTGTCTGACGTCACATGAGAGTGGGTCAACAGGCAAGATGTTCATTCCCTCGATAGATAAATACCTTAGTTACAACTGGGTTATCTCACAAAAGGCTAATTCTGTTGTCTCTTGTCTTCAAATATTTGAAGCCCAAACTTAATAACTCTGAGATTACATTCAAGACACATATCTCTGTGGTTGCCAGAACATGCTGGACCTTCAAAATTGAGCTATGGAAGAAAAGAATGAATCTTGAGAAAACAGGTTAAAGAGTCTAACCTAGCTGCAGGTTCAGACCCATTGAAATGGCCAACAGCCTTAATCACAGTGTCTGAAAGCAAGAAATGCTTTTGACGCAGGCTGCTTGAGCTGATCAGAGGGCAGAGCAGCTAATTTTGCCTGAGAGCAACCAGAAACAGTTATCCGGGCTATAATAAAAGCTAAGAGATCTGAGCCATTCAGTTCCCATTGTGGCAGGACCATGACTTAGGAGTTTTAAGGAAGAGGAAAAACATGCGTTGAAACCTGGTTTTAGAAGGCATTAAAGACTGGTCAAGATCAAAGGTAGTTACAAGTCTAGTCTTAAAGATTTGGCTGAGGCATTATTCCCAAAAGGGCATAGGAAGACATACCTGGCTCCGGAGCAGCACATCAAATCCTAGAGTTGCTTCAGAAACCAACCAGTTGTTGAGGCGTGGATAAGGCTGAATCGCTCATAGTTGTCTACAGAACCAGACATCGTAGACCTAACCACTGAAACTCCAGAGTTCTTCACACTGAATAAGCTTAGAGGTGGTATCTTGAAGGGCCATACTTCAGAATGGTAGGTTAAGACTGGCCTTTGTAGAAAGTGCCCTTTTGAGTCTATTCTTATCTCTTGTCTTTCTACTTTTGCCTCACCTTTTTGCCAAGTCATCAGTTTGATACAGAAAATGTTGATAAATGACATAAGAGTTTAGGTAATGCCATACAGAGTATTAATTTAAAAGCTGACTTAGCAATCATTGAGATGAAAGACTGGGGTTCTAGCTCTGTCTGCTAATGGTGATTAAATACCATTTTGTGCTTAAGGTCAAAGCTATTGCTTCAAATTTACATTGTCTACTTCTGCTTTGTGGTTCCAATGAAGAGATAGCTAACTTTCTGTTGTAAAGTGCCACAAGCAAATATTTAAGTTTTTAAAATATTTTTTTTAATTATAATATAATTACAGGTTCTGTGCCTTCCCTTCCCTTGCCTTCAAATCCTCCCATGAACACCCTCCTCACTCTCTTTCAAACTCTCATTCTTTAACTGTGGTCACAAGTGCATGTATGTGTGTGTATTCCTAATAAACAATGCAACCTGCTCAGCTGTTATGGGAAATATTAAACAAAGAGAACTCTCCTCAGGCTCAGACCACGCCCCTGTGATCTTGCCAACCCACCAGCTGCCCGGCGGTCTGGGTCTGTAGAGCTCACACCGGGCCTCAGGGCTGCCTGGTACCTTCTCACTGGGCAGTCCCTCTGAGTACCATCTCTCTGGTGTGGGACCCCGAGTTCCTCTCACTTCCACGCATCACCCACGCATCCACGATCTGCGACCTCACCACCCAATTACCTGGTAGAAGCATGACTCTTGAAGCTTAATAGTTAACCAGTTAGATTTATGTATCAATAAAATCGCAATTTACAAGATGGCAATAAATAAATTCAGAGCCAATAGGTAATGATAAAGCTTTATCCTAATTATTTTAACCTTTTGATAACATCACACTAGCCTGCATTCCTCCTCTCTCCTCCTGCGACCTCTCTCATCTCTCTCTCTCCCCTAGCTCCACCTTCCCTCTCCTGTCACAGGCCCCCCACTGCCCCCCACTTGTATGTGTATTTTCAGGGCTGACCATTTGGTGCTGCATAACCCACGGTGTAGTCCTCCCTGGAGAAGACTATTTCTTTTACTCTCAGCATTTCTTGGTTGCTTGTAGTTCTTTGTGTACAGGCGAACCCCATGATCTCTCCGTCTTCCACATAAGCATAGACATTTTAGGAGACAGGTGTGGCGTTATTCTTCCAATAGTCAACTCAGCTGTTGACTGTAAGTAAACAAATACAGCTACAGATCCTTGCAACCTTCTTTTCAAAATCCAATTTGATTCATTGGTTATGGTTTGCCAGTAGTTCCCACATCACAACTTTCTATCTATAATCAACAACAGCAACAGAGATTAACTGGTGGATTTCAATGTCGCTACATCCTTTACATTTTTCATGACCAGATTTGATTTCTAAGCTTACCATAGAATCCTCGACTACCTAACCACACTCACCATCCCAAGAAGCTCTGATGTCTGTATTAAATGTGCAAGGAGTTTTCTTACCATTTGGAAGTAAGTGATAGGTAGCAGAAGTTAAGATAATAAGAAACAGGCCTCGGAAAGTAAGGGAAATGCTCGTGTGCATCGTGCCCCCCCCCCCCCACGGCTCCTCACTGTACCAGCTAACCGGCTGTCAATCATCAACCTTGGTGGAACAGCACGAAACACGTATGCTTGGATTAATTCTTTTGCCTACAGAAGATGACAACATCGTATCTGTGGCTTCGGATAAAAAAGAATGCGAGACCAATTTCCAGTTCTCTGTATCCTACTGACATAATTCTCACTGCTCAGAAAACAGCAAAACTCTGATTTAATCATCGAAACCATGGGACCTTTAGAAATGTGATGGGTATGTAGAGAAAATATGCTAAAGCTTCCTCAGTCGGAAGTATTAAATACGAACTCCCTCGGCAACGCCCACGGCTCTCACGCTCCCTGTTTGCCAATCCACTATCAGATGCGATCCTCTGAGCCAGATGCAACCTGACTAAACCTGTCTACACAGGGCTCCTCAGGTCACATCTAGAACAAAGCCCTTCCAGTTCCACATTGAAAGGGACAAGACTGCAGAGATTAGCAGTGGCCCTCGTAATGTGACCCGAATGGGAATCTCAGGACCCCGGTGGAGCTGTGCGCGGGGGTCCTGGGAACGTGCTTCGAGTCACTCAGCGGAACAAGTGAGGGTCTTGTTAGCGACGCCTCTTGTCTGCCTGCTTGTTTCTGGTACTGGGCTGGAGGCACTGGCCTGGGACACAAAGATCACAGACTCCTTTTTTCCTTTTAGAGCCCCCAGTGTGTAACAAAATGGAAACCCCTTGGTACCCAAATGCACGTGTTTCTTCTTGCAGCCTCTCCCTCCAGTGATGTCATGCAAGGGTTACATTTAAAAGGCCTAGCGACAGATGAGCCGGGTCCACGGCCATCCTTATTTGAGGCATAATTTTATCTTCATTTCGAAAACAAAGACAACGATGCAATCGTCTGTCTACTGTAAAAAATATAATGCATTCAATACTTTACTATATAAGCTTTTATTTTTTAAATGACGTTTTAATTATAACTACAATGTATTAACCTTATGTATTACCCCTCCTCTTGCCTGGATGGTCATTCTCCTGATTTTGAGCATTATTCTTCTTGGAGATATTTGTTAGTTTCATTATAGTTTTACATGATTGTATGTAATTTATAATCTTGTTTCAATAGTAAGACTTAACCAACACCTGTCACTTGGAGAATACACTGTTTTGTGAGCTTTCCTCATTTAGTGCTATGCTTTCAAAGTTTTTGATTTTGTCCTTTATAATTTTATCACATGATGGCTTCTTTATCCATATTTCTATTTGTGGCTCAATCACATCACTTTCTATTTTTTAGGATAATAAAAGGAGAGATCCTAGGGATTAAATACATATATATGTCTATATACATATATATGTATGTATATATATGTATATAACATATGGTATAATATATTATAAGTATACTTATATATACTTATATATACATAAGTATATAAAATACATGTAAGCATATATGATATATAATTATATAAACATATATAATAAATAAGTATACCTATATATACTTATTATGTAATATTCATATAATAAATATACTTATAATACTTATAATATACTTAAATGTACTTATACAAGCACACATATATAAAACAGTTGGGGATGATGATGTATACTAATTGTCTCAGCATTCTACACCCTGAGGCAGGAGGATTACACGTTCAAGGCCGTCTTAGACTACCTAGCAAGTTCTTGTCTCAAAAGATTAAAAATAATCCATTCAAACAAAAATCTTCTTCTCATCACGTACTTTCTTTTCATACATTAATAATATACTTGGTTTTCTTTTTGGATAGTTATCACCGTCTTCCTTTTAGAAATGGTAGGAGTGGCCCTGCCTCTCGCCTCCTGCCCGCTGTAGCACTCAGGCCCTGCCCCTCGCCTGGCTAGCACAGGACAGGTGGCCCTGGATGTGGGGGTTGCAGGTGCGCCAGCCCTGAGGGCAGGAGAGCGGCAGAGCCAGTGGGCTGGCCCACTCAGGTCCAGATCCAGGGCTTTGGCCCAACTCAGCATCCACCCCAGCGATGAATCAACTGCTAGTGTACACGAAGCGAGCTGTTCTTACACATCCGGAGCTGCAGGACCTCCATGACACAGGGCGACAACAGGATGTCTGAGCGGAGTCCCACGAGGGTCCAGTGTTGATAGAATAGGAGAAGCCAGGGGCCTCGAACCGGACTAACAAACCATTGAGATCAACACTTGCAAGCAAAGAAGTGTGGGCAAAAGGACGTACCGTGGGAACACTGATACACTACACTTCCACAAGAAGACTGTTCCTTCTGTGTGGAGGTTGCAAGGGCAGGGGTGCGGGGCGGGTGTGAGCGGAGCGGGGCAGGAAAGGGGTGCGTGATGTGAAATTCACAAAGAATCAATGAAAAGATTTCTTTTAAGGAATGATAAGAACGAAATTAAAAAGTGGAATCAAGAGACGTTCAAGCCACTTCTCTTTCCAATGTTTGTGTGTCAGCAGTGGACACCACCTGTGTTTTCCTAAGTTGGAGAAGCAACAGGGTATGTCTGCCAACCACAGTATCTGCTTCGACGCCAGTGTAAGCCCAGCATCCGCAGGCTCACATCCCAAGGATTCTGATTTCCTAAGGATTTGTCATCGCATGATACACGTGAGAAATATGTTTACCATATCAAACCCATTAGTCGAATTCCAGAATATGACTTGTTCCTGAGCCTTACGAATGCACTTTTCCCCTGTGATCTTTACGCTGAGTCTTCAAACAGTTGCAGCTGCAACTTGCAAGACTGAACCTCGTGTCATAATCTCTGGCCCCAGCCTGGGAGATGCTTCCCTCCAAATATACAACCATTTCCTGTACAAGCACCGAAATAACAGTGTGGTCCCTGGGGATGATCAGACCCTGCGCCACAGCAACCCCAGTGTCCCTGTCACTTCTGGGAAAGGCGATGACAGTGGGTCCCGCAGGGTTGTTCCAGTCACTGAGCAGCTGGGAGCGATCACTGCCTGGGTGCGACCTGGAAGCCTGTGTCCTGGAAGAGGGATGGAATAATAACCTTTTAAAACAAAATACTGATTTTTTTACAATTTGGGGGGCGGGAGGGGGCAGAGAAGCGACCGGTAATCCGAAGCTAGTCTTGCGGCTCTAAGATGCCATTCGAGTTTTGCCACATGAGGGCGCTGTTCTCATTCTCCTCCAGAGTCTGAGGCTAGTCCCTTTCACACAAGGGCTCGCCCAGCGGTGACCCACAGCAGAACCCCCTCCTCCACCCTGTGAGTTTACACCTTCTACAAAGCAGCCTGCAGGCAGACTAGACCTGTCTTCAAGTTCTGGCATCCAGCAATCCTTCCCTCAGGCAAAGTATTCAGCTGTGCCTCCGGAGATCTGATTCTGTACGCGCCTCCCATCCCCTGAGAACTCCTTTTGTACGTTTCTTGACCGCACCTCACCCTACTGGGCACACATCAGTCCAAGCCTATGTACCCAACCCTTCTTTGTCCCCAATGACCCTGTCTCCAACAGCATGCCCAGCAAGTACGGAATCTGTCAGCTCAAGATCATCAATGGCATGCCCAGCTCCGGGTGGTTTGGTTCATTCAGAAAGTGTCCTGTGTGTCTCCTGCAGCCAGGCAGCACGACAGGTCACAGGAGAGCACGGGCCTTAGCACAGAGCTTATAGCACATCACTTTACAACAGTGCAGACAAGACAAGCTTCCTAAGCAGGTCTCAGTGACTGCCAGAGCACGGCAGGGAGGTTCAGAGAGAGTTGTGGGAGCAGGTGCTCAGAGCGAGGCATACACAGAGGATGGAGACCAAGAAAACGCTGGAAACGCTGTGTAGCATGCTGATCAAAAGAAACGCCAACCAACCAACGAGACCCACCAAGCCAGGGAATAAACCACATCTGGGGGGTGGGGGGTACTGTTGTGGAAATATTTAAAGAAACAAGCTGTTGTGTTCCCATGCTTGTGCCTCTGCCCCAGCAGACTGACCTGCCATGCACGGCGGGCAATGGCCAGCTGCATATGTAGCAGAGGATGGCCTTATTAGGCATCACTGGGAGGGGAGGACCCTGGTCCTGTGTAGGCTCAATGCCCCAGGGTAGGGGAATGCTAGGGTGATGAGGCAGGAGCCGGTGGGTTGGTGGATGGGGGAGCACCCTTACAGAGGCAGGGGAAGGGGGAGGGATTAAGGAGTGTGTGGAGGGGAAACTGAGAAGGGAGATAACATTTGAAATATCAATAAATAAAATAACCAATAAAAAATGAAAAAAAATTAAAAAAGAAAATAAATAACATAATATTCTCATAAGTAATAGACCAAATATACCTTGGATCTTCAAAATTGTAGGGACATGATCTTATTAAACCAACAGCACTCCAAAAAAAGAATTCCTTTTAACAAAGATACACTTAAGGCCAACACTACAACCTGTGACAATAGACACCCAAATAAAACAAAGGGCAGGAAATTTGTTCCAAATCTGACAAGACCGAGTGGACCTGGTGCCTATTTCCTGTGGAGTGAGTCACAGGGCAGTGTTAACTCAGCCTGTGATTTTAAGGTGAGACAATGCTGTGTCTACAATCATAGGAAAGAAAGGAATTCAAAAGAGTGTTTTTCATTCCTGCAGTCATCACAGATATAGGCTGAAGTGGCCCAACAGTGTGAGGACGTTCTTCTACTACGGGCGGAAGAGCTTCTCCAAGCCCACGGGAGGCGAAGTCTTCAGTTTACAGCTCCTCTCAGGGCAGTGCTGACACTGACCACAAGATGCATCCCTGCTCACAGAACAGAGGCAGCGCAGCACAAAGCCCTGACCGACCGACCCACGGTAGCCATGGCAGTGGGGCTGGGGGAGCCAGCGTCGGCACAGCCCTGCTCAGTGCGAACGATGATGACGCTGAGTCAGGGCAGAGTGCTCACAGGTTATCAAGGCCCGCCTGGATTCCCCACACAAGAACAAGCGGAGAGAACCGGAAGGAAAAGGAGAGAAAGGAACTAGGGACACAGGATGCACTTGACTGCGCATCTTGGTTTAAACAAAAAATATCAAAGTTCTTTGGGTTTGAAAAGATTGGTTCTTGACTGCCAAGCATAAGCTATTTTTTTGCTTCTCCTAGGACTTTTTGCTATGGAGTGATTAATTTACTTACCAGAATTTCGGTTCAGAAAAGAATGATTTAAGCCTCACTATACCTTGGGTAGATGCTGCCCTCCTGTGGACAGTACTGGTATTGTGGCAAGTAAACGTCTACATATTGCACTTTTTATCCATGTGTACCTACAATTAATCCATCCAGAAACAATCATTTCACATAAACATAATTTTATGATTGCTTAGGAACAAATGTATCCAGATTACTCATTAATAAAATAATTGTCCCCTAAAACTATTTTCCAAACATAGGTCATGAAATGTATGTAGTTATTGTCTGCTTTTAACAGACAATGTTAAAATTTTGTAATTTTACAAATTGTGTAATTTTGTAATGATACAAAATAGAAAATATTAAGCAAAAAATATTAAATGGGATTATTAGGATCCTTTAAAGGCTCCAGCAAATAAAAAGATGATCATTGTAAACTACACATGGTGTAAGACTGGATAATCTGAATCAGGAAATGCCAGTTGATCTTTCTGTTAATTTGACCACTAGCAAATGAAGTGTTGTAGGGGAACTTTAAGGTTGTGTGGCACAACTACTGCCTCCTGGTGAGCACTTGGTGTAATTTCGATACTGTGCATCTGATAGAATTCAGGACTCCTGGGTTCAGGCTGCTTATCTGATTTGAGTTAGTTCTTAAAGGTACCTGGATCTCTCCAGAAAGACACTTGAAGCCACAGGACAAGATACTACTAGCCCCAGCCCTTCCTGACTAAACGGAACTGGCAAAATAAGAGTCTGGCTCCCACGGCTCTGTGCTTGGATATTAAAAGGCCTTGATTATTAAAAGGGAAGGAAAGCAGCCACCCAGACACCCTACTGTTGGCTTTGCAACAGGCCAATTCAGTTCAGCCTGTCTGGCTGCTGGTGGACTAAGATGTAAGCCATTTCAAACATGTGCTGGGACCAAACTCCAATCCTCAGCAGAATTTGAAACCCCTGAACCATCTTTCCAAAATGGTCTGATTAGTCTGGGTGTCATTTAAAAATTAAGCTACTTTATTTATTGGCTATTGCACAACTCTACAAAATGCTCATTAAAATGAGATTAAGAGATTGCCTGAATTTTGACTTGGGGCAGTGGGTCTCTTATACAACGATGTAGAACGATAAATAAGTGATGGCCTAGAAGAATTTGTTTCAATTAACTTACATGCTGTATATTCTAGTGTAGGGACATAAATCTCTGTAATGAATGACCCCAGCTATACTAGGGAATGGAGGGAGGATGTGAGGCATTATAAAGGATGTGGACATCGGGATCCAGGCTTTCTTTCCTCCTTGGACACTCAAGTGCTAGCACCTACTCCTTTTGCTGGGGAGGGAGGCCCTGCAACAGGTGGTGCTTTATCAGGGAAACACCACGAAGTCAGCGCCCTAAATTTAATGTTCTCTTCTGCCTTGCACTCTGGCGCCCCCTATCGGTTTTAGAAAGTGATGCAGGGCCACACTTCACCACCCGTACAAGAGAGAGGACAAGAGGTGTTTTGCACCTCCAACCAAACTATTTACCATGTTTCAGGACCTGCTTTGGATCTGACACCGTACTAGTCCTTCATTAAAGAAGAACTAGTTCAGGAAGCGAGGGGCCTCAGCTCGATGCCTAAGGCAGGTCACCAGTTTAGCAGTCAAGCACTAGATGAGGAAAACGCCTGGGAGACTTCAGAGCTAGAAGTGTGCTGTGCTAAGATATGTGGTAAAGCTGTTGCCTGTGATAACATCTGCAGGAGCTTTGGGCTGACAGGCGACTGCTCTCACTTGCCTCTAATACTTGGATGAGGAGAAGCTGTCAAACACTAGTCTCTTTATTGACTGGGCTCTGTTGGAACCAATTCTTCCACCAAATCTGCCTGCCTTACATCCTGGCAGGTAACCTGGCAGGCTGGGTCTACACTGCATGGGCAGCCATCCTCAGAGGCACACCGAACCTGGCTCATGATCTGCCCAGGGATCTGGAGGCACTAAATACCTCTTCTCAAACTACACTTTGTTTCGTTAATGGAATTTCTTTCAAGTTCAAGCAGATTGTCACAAACTTTCTTTGTGACAAGACCCCATCATGTGTGTATGTGCACACACACACACACACACACACACTAAGGCTGTCTCTCATTTAGGCTGTTTCTTTATCTTGGCCACTGTAAATCATGCTGCACTGACGATGGAGGGCAGGCATCTTGTGTACTTATTTCAGTTTCTTAGGTATGTGCTGGCATTGAAATTGCTCGTACATAGACAAATAGCGTACAATCTCACTTACACACAGAAGGAAAACAATAAACTCATGTAAACTGACAGCAAGAACACTGTTCCTGGAGGCGGAACATGGAAGAAATTGGAGATGCTCAGAGACGGTGACGGACAGGAGGGTAGGTTCTAGTGTGAGATTGCATGGTATATTCCAGTGACTAACCACAGGTAGTTAGAGTAGTTAAGAGAACTTGTCAGGAATGCTTAGCCAGGCATGATAATAAAAAGTCGATCTGATGGGGAAACTGCTTGTCTTAATCAGGGTTTCTATTCCTGCACAAACACCATGACCAAGAAGCAAGTTGGGGAGGAAAGGGTTTATTGAGCTTACACTTCCACGTTGCAGTTCATCACTAAAGGAAGTCAGGACTGGAACTCAAGCAGGTCAGGAAGCAGGAGCTGATGCAGAGGCCATGGAGGGATGTTTCTTACTGGCTTGCTTCCCTTGGCTTGCTCAGCCTGCTCTCTTATAGAACCCAAGAGCACCAGCCCAGGGATGGCACCACCCACAAGGAGCCCTCCCCACTTGATCACTAATTGAGAAAATGCCCCACAGCTGGATCTCATGGAAGCACTTCCCCAACTGAAGCTCCTTTCTCTGTGATAACTCCAGCTTGTGTCAAGTTGACACACAAAACCAGTCAGTACACTGCTTTAGAGCCCAGTGCTGCCCAGATCTAAATCCTTACCCTGCATGGGCACAGCGCTCCCAGAGTTACCCCGCCCACCCCTTCAGCTTTATCTTTATACTTTTCC
The DNA here is from genome assembly GCF_947179515.1 of Apodemus sylvaticus. NCBI lineage: Eukaryota > Metazoa > Chordata > Mammalia > Rodentia > Muridae > Apodemus > Apodemus sylvaticus. The sequence continues at coordinate 22,101,090 of NC_067479.1, forward strand.
CACCCTATGATGTAAGTAATTCAACTTATCCCGAGTTGAATTTGTATTCTTTGCAGACATTTCTCCTGTATACCCGAATCCCTCAACAGTGAACACCTGTGAAAGTGTTGTCCCTGCTTGTCCTCTGATCTCTCTTCAACCCAGGAGCACAGAAGGACAAAGTGGATTGACAAATTCATATTTGCTCAAATCAGTCCTCTCTCATCAAAAAAGCCTGACTTTGAATTCAGCCCCTACCACTAAACAACTCTGCTACCTGTGACAAGGGTTAAACCTTTCTTTCCCTGGTTTTCTCATTTTACGAACAGGGTACTGATATTTTGCTCTCTGAGGCTGTGTGTGGATTGCATCAGGGATGTTTCTAAAGATCTTAGCAGCGGTCTGTGCACGTGCTTGCACAATGCACGCTTCCCATCTCACATCAAATAAAACAGGAAGTCCTGAACACAGGCCTGAGGTCTGAAGGGACCTTGCCCCGCCTCTTCCTCAAGTCCAGTTCTTACCATTTTTTCTACAGCCTGGAGCTCACTCTGTGGACACACACAGGAGACCAGGAGCTCACTCTGTGAACAGGCACAGAACAGAAGCTCACTCCGTGGACAGAGAAAAGATCCCACGCCTGGTCTGATGCTTTTTTCTCTCCACTTTGAAATTCCAAATGTTTTCCATGATAGGACTGCCCTTCATCTTAAACTAGCCCCACAAACCATGCAGCAAGTCTTGCACAAACACCCATGTCCTTATAGGGTATACCTATTGTCTTTTGGCCCATCTAACACCTCAAATGATTCCTCAACTCTCCTGGGTAGGCACTCCCATCTCATAACCACCCTCCCTACCACACACATGCTTACATTCCTCTGGTGCCATGTCTGTTATATCCTCAGTACCTAGCCTCTCAACAAATATGTGTTCAGTGATTGGACTGAGGACTTCACTTACAGTAAAGTAATTGTGCTATAAGCGATGGTGCATGTCGGTAATCCCAGGTACTGGAGAAACTCAGGCAGGGCAATGACAATTCACCATAGACTCCATATAGAATGACAGAAGTTAAGCCATTACACCGAAACAGCCTGAGAATCTTGCTGAGCCCACTGGAAGGTGTTTCTTCCGCTGGCCCCATCACAGCACTGTGGACCTCTCTAAAATCTCAACTGCTGAATCATTTCAGTTTTCTCTGAGTTTCCCTGATGCCTATGATCTATAAATGATTGATTTCCCATTTTCTACCTGAAATTTGACTTGCATGCACAAAGATTAGATGGGAAAGACCAGGGAATCTCATAATTGCACAAAAGGATGATAAAGATGAGTGATGTAATTTAATGATATTGTTTGGTACATTGTGATAGCTATTCCTGGTGGTCAATTTGATTGCATCTGGAATGAACTATAATGCAGAATTGGAGCGCACACCTGCGATCCAGATCTTGAGGCTGAAAGACACAGGTTTCTGACCTGGATCTTGACATGGAGATCTTGAGGCAGAGTGGCCATGAAAATCTTAGACTCAGGCAAGGTAGTACACACCTTTAATTCCAGGAGACTGAGGCAAGCAGATCTCTGAGTTCAAGGTGAGCCAGGGACAAAGCAAGTCCCAGATCCAGAGGAGGTGGTGCGCACCTTAATCTGGGCGGGGCCTTCTGCTGGGGGCCTCCCTAAGGACACTGGACGAAGGAAGACTCTTCTCTTCTTTGATAGCTTGTACTTACTTGCCAGCACATCTGTTGGAGCTTACTTCTACAGAAGACCAGCTTAAACAACCGGCCTCGTGGACTGAGCACGACTAGGTCTTTGGACTTCCCATTCACAGCTGCCCATTGCTGGGTTAGTCGGACTGCAGATTGTAAGTCAACACAATAAATTCCCTTAATATATAAATATTCCATACGTTATGTGACTCTAGAGAATCCTAAGACATACACGGAAGTTTATTTTGGGTGACTAATAAAATGATAACAAAAGAGAATTAAAATATAATCCCTAGATAATAGAGAAGAAAAATCGAAAGACTGAACAACCCCCGAGAGGATGAAATGGAGACGAGGAGGAGCAGACTAAACCGGAAGCTAGGACAGGGTTGGTAATGATCTCGTGAAGCAGTGGCTTACAGGTTCACACTTATGGCAATGGTTTTCATAGAATGAACCATGCTGTTTAAACAGAGCAATGACAATGGTTTGAGCTGTTATGATAGCTCATGCCTGAAGCTCAGGACCCAAGGGAGGCTAAGCCACTAGAATCATAAATTTGAGTCCGTTCCAGGAGATCAGGAGTTTTTGTTTCCAAAAACAAACAAACAAACAAACAAACAAAAACAAAAACAAAAAACAAAAAAAAATTTTTTTTTTTTTTTGCTTTTGCTTTTTTGAGACAGGGTTTCTCTGTGTAGCCCTGGCTGTCCTGGAACTTACCCTGTAGACCAGGCTGGCCTCGAACTGAGAAATCTGCCTGCTTCTGCCTCCCAAGTGCTTGGATTAAAGGTGTACACCAACACTGCCCGGCCCAAAAGGTTTTAAAATACCACTCTACAGAAGCTAAGAAATACAAGGTAGCTACCTAATACTAGAAATGCAGATTTAAAAATATTAGACACCAAGAAGTTCACTCTTTCAGGAAAATAAAACCTATTGTATATAGTCACTGAAGTCACATGACTTCAAAACATATAGACCAAGCACTTATAACTATACATATAAACAGGATTATTCATCATTAAAGGCCTTATCACACTGCTTTTAGATGCAGAATAAATATTTACCACAGGTTGGAACCTGAACAGTGCTATAAGCCTGGTAGTTGCAATATCAAAACTTACCAAATATTTTTTAAAAAACCTAAAGTAGAAGACAATTTCTCTCCAATAGTGTTAATCTCAAAAGTTAGACTACTTTCTTCTTACACAGATTTGCACGGTAGCGTGATTCCATAAAATTGGACAAAATTTAAAGTAAACCATGAGTAAATCAAGACCGTCTAGTTTTCTAAGCACTTGCCGTGTGTCCATGTGTGGTGCATGTGTGTGTTCAGGCGGGCGCACGCGTGTGTTTGAAGGACAGTGGTCGGTGTCTTTTCAGTCGCTCTCTGCTTCTCTTCTCCTCAGACCAGGGCCTCTCACTGACCCGAGCTCACAGGCTAGGCTAGCCAGCCAATGAGTTTCAGAGGCGCCCTTGATGTCCCTTCGCCCCAGCGTGCAGCCTCGAGCAGCCACACCCAGCTATCAACCTGCAAGCCCGGAATCCAAACTCAGGTCCTCAGAGTTCCACCCGAGTTTTCACAGCACATTGAAGCTTTTGTTACAGTTACTGCATCCGTGTAAACGAGGCTCTCGAGTCCCATACCCTCATGTATTTGAACACCGGTCTAGGGAGGTTACAGCACCTTTCGGTGAGTTCCAGAGCCCAGTTTTCAGCCCACTTCCGGTTCCCTTTCTCTGTTTGGTTTGCCAGTAGAGATGTGACCTCTAAGCTTCCTGTTTGGCCATCTGTGTCCTTGCTTCCCCTGCGGGTATGGACTCTCCCACTGAACTGTAAAGCTGACAAACCCTCCCTGACGCAGCTTTTGGTCATGGTGTTTTTTTCAAAGCAGCAGAAAGGTAATTGATACACACAACATAATAATGATAAAATGATTTTATCTCAATTTCTCAAAGATTCAACAGAAAAAGTCTGTCAGCAAATAAAGACTAACTACAATAATCTTGTCATATGCAGGAAATGGTTATATTTACTTCTTTTCTTAAAAAGATAGCATTAGCCAACTTTAAAAAAACATATCATTCATTTAAGGATCGGGGGACATGGCAGAAGAGGGGCAGAAAGCACGCAAGAGCAAGAAGACAGGGAGAAGGACTGAATGCCATCTTCAAACATGCCGTAGCCATAACAACCACGGACTCGCAGCTGCACTGACGGACACTGGACCACGCAAGTCAGGCCCTCTTGAGGGTCACTTAAGAGTCACACAGACGGGGAAGGGACCCAAGGGGCCAGGCCTGCTGATGTACTCACAGCTAACAGATTCTAGGAGAAAGAAAGGCATGGTAGACACTTACACATGAGCACAGCACGCTTTAATGGATAGTTCCAGACCCTGCGTCACATGGCCTTTACTAAAGCCCGTGGGACGCAAACCACAGTGAATTTTAGGGAAAGATTTGTAAGGAAGGAAAATGGGGAGGTGCTGGGAAGGGCGGGAGGGAAGAGAGAGACGGTGAGAAAGTGGCCAGAATATATTACATATACAGGGGAAATTTTCAAAAGACAAATTTTTATTAACATTCCTTAAAGTTAGCAGTAAAAAGATGCCTCTAATTATCACTTATATTTAATATTATATGAATACCATTGGCAAAAGTAAAATAAACAGATAGTAAAAAAATAAATCGATTTAACAGAAAGACATGTGGCTGTATGTAAAGTCTATAAAGATAAATATATTGATAGTAAATACTTAAGATTACTGAATGAAATGTTCAAAAGAAGCCTTGGGGAAATTTTTTAAAATATCAATTACAAAATAGCATAAAGGCTAAATTCTTATCTTCCAAAACATGAAAAAGTACTCCAGGAGGATTTTGTACAATTTTCATAAGAGATTAAAGAACACTTGAATAAAAGAAGTTAACCCATCTTCATGGAGTTTAAGACTTAAAAATGTAAAGATTAAATTTCTCTCAAATTGAATGCATGCCCAATAAAAACTGTAACAAGATGTCACGAAGAACTTAACCAGTTTGTTCACATACAGACACACACACACAGACACACACATAGACACATACACACACACAGACACACACAGACACACACACAGACACATACACAGACACACAGATACACAGAGACACACACACAGACACAGACACAGAGATACACAGAGACACACACACAGACACAGACACACACACAGACACACAGATACACAGAGACACACAGACAGACACAGACAGACACAAACAGACAGACACACACAGACAGACACACACAGACAGACACACACAGACACACACACAGGAATATATATATATATTAGCCATGACACCTAAACCAAAACAAGGTAGCAAGATTGTTCTGCTATTAAAACATATAAAGCTATAGTGATTACAACCATACGGCTCTAATGAGGGCATAGGCAGGCCTCAGCAGACATATGGGGCATCTGATGTATAGTAAAGAGAAGTATTAATAAAACCAGGTATTTACATGGAAAATATAAAATATAGCTATACTTCAAAGTACTAGAACTTCTAGAATATAGGAGAACAGCATGTAATGGTCACAAGACAAAGACATAGTCCTTTAAAAGACAGAAGGACTAACCTTTAAAAAACAACACAGCAGGGCTAGAGAGATGGCTCAGAGGTGAAGAGCACTGACTGCTCTTCCAGAGGTCCTGAGTTCAAATCCCAGAAACCACATGGTAGCTCACAGCCATCTGTAATGGGATCTGTTCTGGTGGGTCTCAAGGCAGTGACAATGTACTCACATATATAAAAAGGAATAAATCTTTTTTTAAAAGCCTTTAAAAATGAGAACATGGCAGGGCTGGGAGATAGCTCAATATGTATGTACCAGTGCCCGGTGTGGGTTCCCAGCATCCACTGTACCAGTGCCCAGTGTGGGTTCCTAGCATCCACTGTACCAGTGCCCAGTGTGGGTTCCTAGCATCCACTGTACCAGTGCCCAGTGTGGGTTCCTAGCATCCACTGTACCAGTGCCCGGTGTGGGTTCCCAGCATCCACTGTACCAGTGCCCAGTGTGGGTTCCTAGCATCCACTGTACCAGTGCCCAGTGTGGGTTCCCAGCATCCACTGTACCAGTGCCCGGTGTGGGTTCCCAGCAACCACTGTACCAGTGCCCGGTGTGGGTTCCCAGCACCCACTGTACCAGTGCCCGGTGTGGGTTCCCAGCACCCACAACAACCTGCAGACTGCTTACAACTGCTCATAAAGGTGCTCTACACTCCAGACTCCTCAGGAACCTGCCTGATTCCCTCTCTCCTCCTCGCTTTCCCTCTCTCTCCCCTCAGCCCATCTCTCATACACACACACACACACACACACACACACACACACGCATATACATACACATACACTTAAGACAACACACAAATCTTTTTTAAAAAATTTGTAAAACTGAAGTAAACAAAAATCCCAATGGCCTGGCATACTGTAGTAAATTAAAATAAATAATTCTACTCATCAAAACACCTAAGAGAATTGAAAGAAAACACATATAAATGAAAAGGGCTTTTAGAAAAAAATCAGTGGCATTACAAACCACAGAAAAGCGACTCTGAACAAGGATCTATAAATAGATATATACAAGCACTCAATAAATGAATGAAAACGGAAGGATTTTTAATCTCACTAGCACCTCAGATGTGAATGGAAACCACAGAGACACTAACACACCTACAATTTAAATATAAAGACCAGCAGTACCAATACCTTGAGGCAACTGGACTCCTCACGCGCTGCTGGAAAAATACAGGCCTGTACCACTTTTGGAAATTAAAACGGGCACGCATCTGGTGGGGATAAATGTTTTGCAAACAGTTTCTACGGGGGGCCTTCACAATTCTTATCTCAACATACTTACATTCTGGTGTAACATCTTCCTCTTGGACCTGGTGACGAGCTTTTGATGAACGGACTGCAGAAGTGGTAGCAGGCGGATCTGCAGGCGGCGTTGAAGGGCCCCTGCTTTCACCCTGCTGGTCTCCGCAGCTGGCTCTTCCCGCCCATCTCCACCAATGCCAGTCATGGCACGTCAAGTCAGAGACTGCATCTCAAAACCAGGAACCAGCTTTCTTCAGAGTAAAGTCCAAGTCCTCACTATGGCCTATCGTGTCCTACCTGGGCTTGGCTGTCACCATCCTGATTTCATCCCCGTGACTTCACCCGCCCTCCAGATCCCCCAAAGACACTTCAGGGGCTGGCGTGGAAGCCATGGTACGACAACACCCACTTATCCACTGCATGCTAGGTTTTAAATTGTTTCAATGCTTCTATTACTTGGATCCTACAGTGAGTTGTGAGGACATCTATGATTCTGTGTTACATAGAATTTCTAGGCTAAAATCCTGGAACGGAGACGCCCTGATTTTGTAGCTTGTTAAGGATACTTGCCAGCTCCTGGTTTGCCCAGAAGGTTTTTTTGATTATCCGTGTTCTCTCCACTTCCCTTACCTGAGCCCCTTCTCCCCCCCATGGTTCTCAGGATGCAGCACAGTGTGGTTTACCAACTTGTTTGAGGTTTTACACACTCTCTTAGAATAAAAATATAAAATCCAGGATGAAGATACCTTCACTTCTAACTCCCAAAGGAAACTGCAACTTCAAAAATATAAGTTAAACAGCCAAACTGAAAATCAATTACATCCTTTAATCTCTTCAGAATAAAATATATCAACTGATATATATCGTGTATATGATATATGCTAACTTAGCTACACATGTTCGAGAAAGAGCAGGGCAGTAGGGAAGAAAAAGACTTCTGAGTCAGACGGACAAAAAGCAGCTTCACGGACTCCCAGACAATGCTCTCCAAGGCTGACATGGCCTGTGACTCCGAGTCTTCGTCTTTAAAGGGAGAACAGTGTGTGACTGATAGATATAAAAGTCAACTAATGTAGATAAAGTGCTTAGCATGGATGTTATCACTAAAGACGTGTTTGGTAATTATTCCTTCCTCATTCATATCCATTCCCATGCACCTACATTTCATTTTCAGTAAATGTTATTTATACAAGTCATTTTAGGTCTGGATAGAACTATGTACAAAAAAGTTAAAAGTTAATAAATAACTACAGACGCCTTTTAACGCTTTGGTGAACCGATGTCAATGGTAGAGGAGCTACCTCACAGAACAGCAGCAGGATTCACCGATACTGAGAAAGTTTTCCAATTCAACATCCAAAGGCTACTCTGGTCCCCAGTGACACTGTGCTCATTCATAAATGTCCGGAACAGAATGTGCTCTAGTGGCCTGAGACCAAATCTTGTCACAAAAACTAAAACCTCATATTTCTTATCAAACTAATTTTAGGGGAAAGAAAACCCTTTATAATCGGGTTTTCTGACTGCCTGCGGCTGCAGTGCCCTGCCCACGAACATCACTGCAGCAACCGCTTTCACAGTTGTAGTGGGACACGGATGTGTCCTTGTCTCTTGGGGTCTCTTCTGAGGTTGAACATTCAGGCATGACCTGATATTGCTGAAATAGAGTCTTTATTTCCGAACATTCCAAAACAGCAGTGTACACAGTAACAAACAGTAAGTCATAGACCATAAGAAAGCATTCAGTAGTGCAAATGGGTTTTGTAAAAGGTCTATCAAAAAGATTTATTTGCTTTAAAATGCATTCGTTTCCAGAAGCATTGTTAATAAAACATTACAGTTTCATCCTTTGTAATAAAGTATTGAAAATCAATTGTGGTTGACTAGCAAACATCGCGGGTCTTAGGTGCAATGAGCTTGTGATACCATCATAAATATGAAATTCATGTAAGACAATAAATTAACAATGAAAAAGACAAGACCGTTTAACTCTGCCGTCTGGCTGTCTCCTTGCAATGCTTTAGGTTAAATTGTGCTCATTCAACGTAAAATTATGTCTCAAATCGTTTGGGGTGTTTTTGTTGATATATCCCTAGAGCTAAAAAAATAGTACCTTACCACAAAAATATTTTTATGGCACAAAATTTAAGTTGTTCCATAGTGGTTCACATAGGCATAAAAAGAAATAGGCACAAAAAATAAAATTCCTGTAAACTATAAAAAATTAAAATTCAAACCATGTTATAGAACCTAGTTGTAAATATGCAATGTATTAAAATGCAGAACATGTAATGGAAAGGTGTTTAGAACATGTAGGTAAAATGAACAAAGTACTTTAAAAACCTCATATGGCAAAGCATTATTGATACGCCTCAATCTCTCTCAAAAAGTATTCAGGTACAGAGCAGTTCTACAAAAACTTCCTAGATCTAAGTAACAATACTGTGGCCGTGGGTTTGGGAATGCCGCAGTATCTCAGGCAGAGAGTAAGTGAGACTGTTAGTCTCTGGTGATTGGTCCACTGAAAACGATGCCGTGTGTGTGTGTGTGTGTGTGTGTGTGTGTGTGTGTGTGTGTGTGAAGGGGAAAGCATCCCAGCATCCACAGTTACCCAGCCAGCTAGGTAACACACCCTCATTTTTGCTTCTTCCCATTCTTCAAGGGTCCATAAAACTGCATCAGTAGCAACCGTCTCTCCAATTTCCATCCCTCAGCGTGCTGAGTGAAGACAGAGGCTTGGGGGGCTGCAGGAAACTGTGAAGACAGGAAGAAGGCTGTGAGCAATCCCGCCAGTCACATGACCCGCTCTGCTCCCCTCTCCCATCCGGGCTCCCTCATCCCAAGCTGTTGGCACTGTCACAAATGTGTATCAAGTTACATCCTTCTCACAGTGTCTGCCCGCCTGCTGGGGCAGAGGCCAGAGCGTGGAGCCACATGTGTGCTGTGTACAAGGTAATTTTCAAGGGACCAGAAAAAAAATTAAGTTAGAAAGTAAACGGTAAGGTCCTTGGTGGAAAAACAGCTAAAAACATAAAGTAACTTTATGTTTTGAACGTATGCACAAATTCTTAGCAACTTAAAGATTTTTTTATCCTATCATAGTAACAAAGAACTGAAAAGTAATCTTGGAATATTTCAATATTTCAAAAATTAGTTTTGAAAAACCCAATGTTTTCTCATTTGACGAAAACAGATCCTCCTCATATTCTTTGACAATAGCAATCTTCCTCCTGCAAGATATATATTCAAGGGAAAAATGGAGGGCAATAACGTGTGTGTGTGTGTGTGTGTGTGTGTGTGTGTGTAGTGTGTGATGTAAGTCTGATCAGTCATAAGCATGCCACACCTGCATTTACCAAGGAAAATAAGCCAGGACTGCTGTCTCAACTTTGTCTAAAACGTACCTTATAAACAACCTGGCATTTCTAGGACGGGAAACAAAGCTTGCCTGGGCCATCTGGATCTCAGCAATACAAACTGGTTCCTGATGCGCTCAACTAAGATGTTTCAAACCTCGAGCAGAGGTGGCACCGAGAGCTGACCTGAAGGAGGCAGGAAACTTGCAGCACAGGTAGCTCGGGGCAGGGTGGAATGGGAGCTCTATAGATGGGTCAAGGACTAAGAATCAAGTGAGAGAAAGTGGAATCTGACTACGGAGACATCCATTGCCTGCTGATAAAGGGGGACCCAGGACGCCATTAGGACAATGGCGGACGGTTGACCTGAGCCAGAGAAAAGCGAGGGTGAGCTGGGTAAACTTTGAATTTCCAAGCACAGATACAGTCACGTGACGGACGTTCTCACCTTCTGACAGGCTGTGCAATCTTGCTTCGAGGCAGGTTACTCCCATTTATTGCCAAGGAAGGTCTGGGAAGGGCACTGCGGCCCAGGATCCCGGAGGCCGCAGCTTTGTTTGGCATAGGGATGCCCGTGTTGGAATATAACTGCGTGCCATTGGATAAAGGCACGCTGCTGCTACTGCTGCTGCTGCTGCTGCTACTGCTGCCTTGAACAGTTGGGCTCACATAGGCCGTGGCCTTCAGGGGCTGCCGGATGGGCACTGGGAAGTGCCCCACGCTGTGAACTCTGTGCTGAATCTGTCCTGGTGATGGGACTGTAGGAGAAAATAATGTTAGTGTGAGGAACTCGCCACTGATCCCTAATTAGAAGTGTTACACTCAGACGAGCCTTCGCTCCCTGACAGGAAGAGGTAAGTGATGTGCAGGGCTAAGCCCCCTTCAGTAGGAGAGAACCCCTGGCAGAAGTCTCCCGTTCTGTCTGTCTGTAGTACTATGCCTGAATACAGTTGATCTATGAACAACATGAAGGTCAAAAATCAGATTATAATTCATGACTTCCCCCAAACTTAGGTCAGCACCCTCCTTGACCCAAAGCCTTATTAACTAACATTGTCTTATTACACTTAAAATAATCAGGGGTGTCTTTATTTGTGTTTACATTTCTCTGGTACATGAATGGGGTCACGGATGGTCTATAAATGAGAATAAATGATAGAATTTGTAAAAATGTGTGGTATTAAATAATACACATAGAATGCCAAGTATCTTTATTTTATGTATTACATATTCTTTTCTCAACTTCCTTGAAATTTCTAAGTTGCAAGATTTAGCTACAAGTTTTTCCAAAAAAAATTTCCAAAACTCAAGGAAAAAAAACAAAAAACACTGAGGTGTAAGAGGACCTGATCAGACCACATCTGTGCTGCTCAAAGGCCTCTAAATATTCAGAAGATGACTCTAAAATTTAAGAATCTCTGAATTGTTCCAAGACAATTATGTTTTTCCTTAAAAAATATTAGAATTTAATTTTCATTTATTTACGTACGTGCGTGCATGCGTGCGTGTGCGTGCATGCGCGTGTGAATCAGATGGTTGCAAGCTATCTGATGTGGATGCTGGGAACTGAATTCAAGTCTTGTAGAAGAGCAGCAAATGCTCTCAGGAACTGTGCCACCTCTCCAGGCCCCATTAGAATTCCTTGCTGTATCTCTAATGATGGCCTCATGAAAACAAACATGGGGAGGATCTGATAGTTGTAATCACAGAAAGGAAGTCGGAGTGACATCTGTAGGCACAAACATATTCCTTATGTAGCATTCACTGTGATACTATCTCAGGGTGTATTTGAAAAGCTAACGTTACTGTCTAAACCCTCAGCAACAGCTCAATTAAAAAAGCACTATTCTGACCTTTGTAACAGTGTCGAGATCTATAAAAACAAAGGGAGCAATCTGAGTAAGAATCTTTAAAATTTTACCACCGTTGAACATCATTTTATAGCCTATAGCAATATACAGGCAGGAATATGTATATTTAAGCTTGCACTCCCCTTCTCAGAAGACCAAGAAAAAACATTAACAGCAACAATGGCACAGTTTTGCCTTGATGCAAAGGTTTAAGTCATTGTTTTTAAATTAAAAGAAATCTGTTAATTAAACACACAGTACAGTATGTGAATCTGGCTCAACTTCTTCGGAAGCATGGTATATAATCAGCTTGAAGTACCTATCTATGCTGGTGACTTTCTTCAGTGGACATGGTCATGAACTCTCTCCCCATCTCAAGAAGGACAACATCACCAGCTCCTCAGAGACTCCCATACTCCCCCCAGGGAGAACATCTCCCAGATGTTTCCCAGAACATTTCCTCTTCTGACACTGTACACTGGCCATCCTCACATCCCATGTTCCTTTTCGTGTGGAACTTCTTTTACCCACTATTATGTGTATGGGAGCCCTACATGCAATGGCGTTACTATGCAGTATTCCAGCACGTGGTGATTTGTTCTCCTGACGATGGAAGACTGCATTGTTTCAGTTGTAATTTTAGATCATTCTTCAACATGCTTTGTCGATAATATGAATCTACCAGATCCGATACATACTCCTCAACTATTAGGATAAGTGAATTTATCAAAGTCTCTGGATAGAAAATCAGAACACGAAGAACGATTATATCCTAACTAGCATCTGTGACTGTGACTCTTCACTGTCAACTTGACCAGACTAGAATCACCATGGAAACACAGGTCCTGGTCAAAGAAGGTTTTCAGGGAGAAGTTTAATTGAGGAGGAAAGACCTATCCTGAATGTGGGTAGCACCGTGCTATTGGCTGGGTTCTAGACTGCACAGAAAGATGTCAGCTGGCTGAGCACCTGTGCTGCCTCTCTGTGCAGTGTAAGGTGACCTGCCACCTGCTCCACGCCTTCTTGCCATGAGGGATCGCAATATCTTCTGAGATGGATTGTAAGCCAAGACAAACTCTTACTTTTTAAAATTACTTTTGTAGGGTGTTTTATTATAGAAAGGAGAAAATTAATATACCACAAAAACTAGCAGAAACTAAATTTGAAAAAAATACTATTTATAAAAAAATAAATACTTTGAGATAAGCTGAATTTTAGAGACATAAAACCTCTCAGCAAAAGACTATAAAACACTGCTGAGACACATTAACTAAGACCTAAAGCAACAAAGACATATTACATATTAATACAGAACACTAAAACTGCGGCTGATTGACCCAAAAGTGACCAGCAGACTCAATGAAAATCCGATTTCATTTGAAATGACACTATGGAGCAGTTCTCACAGAGAGTCCTACTGATGAGCCACGTCCCTTTAGTCAACATATGTAAGGGACCCACATTAAAAAGAAATAATACTAGCAGAAGAAACTAGCAAAAATAGACATCACTCCAGTTTTATTAGAAATTAAAAAAAAAAAAAAAAAAAAAAAAGCCGGGCAGTGGTGGCGCACACCTGTAATCCCAGCACTCTGTGAGGCAGAGGCAGGTGGATTTCTGAGTTTGAGGCCAGCCTAGTCTACAGAGTGAGTTCCAGGACAGCCATGGCTATACAGAGAAACCCTGTATAGCCCTGGTCTCGAAAAAAAAAACCAAATCCAAAAAACAAAAAACAAACAAACAAAAATCAGGAAGACTATGATGCCTGCATTTCATGACTGAAAACCCAAGGTCCGGTCTGATGACACTGTCCTTTGTCAATGCAGTTTTCTCCCCTGCAGCCTCTGCAGAATCTTAAGCCCTAAACCTGAAATACACATATCTGAGTCACTGTTCCATTGCTGTGAGGAGACGCCATGACCATGGTACTCTCCAAAGAGAAAGCATTTAACTGCGAGCGCTTAGCTCATTATCATCAGGACAGGAGCACGGTGGCGCACAGGCAGGCCCTGGAGCTGGAGCAGGGAACCACTTCCACAAGCTCAGGGGGAGTGAGACTGGGCCGGTGCGGACTTTCAAAACCTCAAAGCCCAACCCCCCAGTGACGCACTTCCTCCAACAAGGCTCACCCACCCCAATGACGCACTTCCTCCAACAAGGCTGGACCTCCTACTCCTTCTAATGCCATTGAACAGTCCTGCTCCCTCGTGACCAAGCATCCAAATATAGACCAGCTGCAGGCCAGTCTCATCCAAACCACCAGGGTGACTGACTATTACCTATATAGTAATGCCTCTTGCTTGCTTTTCTGCTGTCCTGTTAGTGACTTTTCTATCTTTTTCAATTCTTTATATAGTCTAACTAGAATCCCACCTATAAAACATCCCCCCATCCATCCCTTGTTTTTTGCTTGGTTAAGCATGGACCCAGAGATATTTATATGTCATTATGAATTATAATTTTATTATTATTGTTGCTGTTGGTGGTATTATTATTGTTATTATTATTTATTCTGTGGTTAATACAGTCTCAGCTCTGGCCACAGGCCATTTCCTTCCAACATGTTCACATCAGTTTTTTAGCTAGAAATCCTTCATCGCGAACACTCTATCCTATTTTGTGTTGTGTTATTTTTACGGCACTCAAAGATGCTACTGTCCACACCGAGTTATAATGAACAAATTCCTAGTCAGTCCCATATTTGCTAACATTTTTCTATCACTCCACACTCACACTGTTGATCTTCATTAACTCAGCCCTAGAATTTATATTTTTTCCTCAGCTAAATTTCTTCATCATACAATTAGCCTGTTGTCTAAAATAAATGACATGAGTTAGTAAACAGTCCTCTGTTTCACATCATTAGTAAATTCATGAATGGGCTCTGCCTTCATTAGACACCTCACTAATTTAACTATATAATGGATATGTATTCATTCATGAACTCATGTTCATTTCATTCACTCATTCATAATGAGTTCATTGTGCTCAGGCAACAGGTCAGGTCCTGGGAACAGAAAATCAAATAAACCAAGGTCCAAGTCCAGAGGAGCTCACAACCTGGTAAAATACATCAACAGTAAACCACCACACAGGCTGAGCACTCTCTATCTAAAATGCTGGGAAACAGGCCTGAGATTAAGATTTGGGGTGTCTTCAAACTTAAGTTATTAATCTATCTATTGTGTACCATCTATCATCAGCTATCCATCTATCCATCCATCTATCTATCTACCTAACTACCTATCTTCTATCGCCTATCATCAATCAATCAATCAATCACGTGGGTGTTTTGACTGAATGTATGCCTGTGTATACCTAGTGTCCAGAGTCCAAAAGACAGCATCAGATCCTCTAGAACTAGAGTTACAGAAGGCTGTGACCCATGATGTGGTCTCTGGGAATCAAATCGGGGTCCTCTGAAAGAGCAGCCAGTTTCTCAGCCATCTCTCCAGCCCCTCAAGTTGAGAACATTTGCATATATATACAGACATATCTTTTGTTAGGGGTTTGGCCATAAAATGTTACCTACAAGCAGGCTCCTGTGTTAAAGCCTTAGCTCCCAGCTGGTGGCCTTTTTCTGAGTGGTATTAGAAACAGTAGGAGATGGGGCCCACCTGGATAAAGCAGGCCATTGGCCCTATCCCGGGAAGACACACCTCTATCCCTAAGCCCCTCCTGTTTCTCTTTTGACTACCAGGCAGTCCACAACTCCATCTACCTGTTCCCACGGGATGACATTTGCTGTGCCTCAGACCCAAAGCAATCCAGTCAGTCTTGAGCTGACACCTGCATCACTGAACCAAAGTGAACTTTTCTTCCCTTTGGATGACTTCTCTTGATTATGTGTCATAGTATTCAAAAACCTAACAAAATATTGAAAGCTGGGTGGATGCTCTGACCACACAACATTGTGGTTTCTATTCCTCTGCTATTGGTTTGCAGGGAGGAATTTGTGAATTTGGAAAATGTTTACAGAAGCAAGCAAACAAAACAGCAACAAAGTGTGTTTAATGACTCTCATAGCAGTAGAAGAGCAGAGAGCCAGTTAGACATGACAGCAGGAAAGACTGTATCCTTGGGACAGATGGGAATGAGGACTCTTCTGAGACTCAGACACCTGCTGCCAGACGACTCTGAAGTCATCACATGATGCCGCTGGTTCTGCAGATACACAGGCGGAATGCAAGAGTGACCCGTGCACAGGCTCGGCCTAAGCACTCAAAGGACAGCAAAGGAGACAGATTGGGCAGCGTGCGGGAGGGCCAGAAGCCTTGTAGTGAGACTTCAAGAAATACAATCTGATAAACACGGGACATTTGCCAAGGAAAGCTGCCGGGAATGCGAGGAGCCGGCCGTGGAGAAGCGCTATGCCGGCCCGTGGAGAAGCGCTATGCCGGCCGTGGAGAAGCGCTATGGCCTGCACACAGCGGAACCTTTAGGTGCAGGGCTAACCCAAAGCCTTTGCGCCTGCGCGTCACGTGTCAGAATGCTCGCCCTGTGACCTCAGTTGCTTGCTTTGCTGGGATTGGGCCTTGCCTTTCTATACCCTATTCTTTCTTCCCTGCTGTGAAGGAAATGTTCACTCTGCATTGTTTTATGCTGAAAGTATATAACATGTTCTTGATTTCATAGTGGTTTACTGTTGAGACTCAGCCGAAGTCTCAGGGGAACTCTGAAAGTGGCCATTTTGAGAACTTCAGTAACTGTCAAGACCTTGGGAATTCCTGGAGCTAGATTGAATACCTTTGGGATCATCAGATGCTGGTTATGAAAGAGCCTACTCCTCCGCAAGCTACAGGATTTCCCCTCGTCTCAGGCCCAAAGCAAAAGAGCTAGCCGTGGGCCAAAAAGTTCCTTTGGAAATATAAACCAGATACATCTTTCTTCTTTTTAAGTCATCTCCCTTGGGAACAGCAAGAGATATTCCCACACACTGTGGTTGAACTGAAGTCCAAATACAAAGTTCACTTATATGCACATAACTTAATGGTAAATTTATACAACATTGTAAATATTTTTAATATGAAAATAAGTTTCACAGAATAGAGAAACTTAAGTGTATTTCCCACTTAAGGTATCACGCTGCCTTCAAGTTTCAGATGGTGAAACATTTTTATTTTTGATTTCTAGGTTACAGAAGCTCAACTGTATAGCAGAGAACATAGCAGGAGACGACAGACCTTGTTTAACTCTGCACTTCTGACCTGCCCACCCTTGGCTAAGTTGTTACTCTACCCATTTGAAACTCTCACCAACAAAATGATAATAGAAACTACGTCACAGAGTTGTTGGTAGAGGGCATAAGACAATGCCTAAAAACCAGCTAAAACAGCTCCTTATACAGAATAAATGCAGTCATTTTGTTGCTAGGAACCAGGACATAAAGAAATAAAAGACAACTGCATGTTGGGGAATAAACTGATATCCAAACCTAGGTTTGAGGAAGGCAAATTTAAAAACCACTAGAGATGCAAACTCTTAGGTAACCTTCTGCATTCTCTGTGGCCGTCTTATAGTATGTGGATATCGGCCCGGGGTCTGTGTGAGACTCAACCCCAGCAGACCTCATACGCAGGGATGGGATGAGTAACTGGAGCCTCCGCGTCCCTACAGGTGCTACGAGTGAATTCTTACTGCTACACTGGAATGGAGGATATAAAATTACCTTATACAACACTATCTTCATCTTTGGAGGGAAATGCTTTGTAATAATGGAAAAATGACCACAGTAACAGCTGGACCAAACTGGTGTGCCTCTCTTGGGTGAAAATGGCAGACTCACACAAGGAAAGATAAGGATCTGTATGGGAAAGGGTATGTACAAGGGTACACTGGTGATTATTCAGTGTGTCTGCAATCCTTGAGTTAAAGGCCTCCTATAATATATTAGTTGTAACAGTTGGAAACAATGGCACTGGGGGAAATACTGATTGATCATAGTGAAAACTAAGTTACAGAAATGTAAGAAGTGAGAAAGAAATATTGGAAAAATTTCCTCCCGGTGTTCTGCTAACTAGAATGTTTAGAGCCCTCGCTCTGTTACACTTACTGCAGGACGGGACCCGAGAAACCCCACTTCCAGCTCCATGCAAGCTTGAGTCGAAACTCTGACTGCTCCTCACTGTCACAGGCGAGCTGAGGTTGCTACTGACTGCAGCGGTGCTTGGCATTCGGGCCAGATTAGGCATACTTCTTCGTAGCTTATCTAAACAAAGAAAGGATTTTCCCAAGTTAAAAACCGCAAATACATTGCATGCCAATAGAAACATTTGCTTCAAAGTAAATAAATAAAAATGCCATTTTGATCAAGGACACAGAAAAAACAGCATGTCCATTACAAATAGACTAAGGGAGAACCAATCTCTTATATGGGCAATGTATACTCTAGAATATTCTGATACATTGTTTTTTGTTTGTTTGTTTGTCTGAGACAGGGTTTTTCTGTGTAGCCCTGGCTATCCTGGAACTCACTCTGTAGACCAGGCTGGCCTTGAACTGAGAAATCTGCCTGCCTCTGCCTCCCAAGTGCTGAGATTAAAGGCTTGCGCCACCACAGTTATGTGGCTTGTACTGGTTCTTGATGCTTTCCTCAAAGCATTAACCCTCCTTATATGCAAGCTGTTTGCACACTCAAAAGAGACCAAAAGATTGAATGACCTGATTTTTTTGTTTCTCTCCTGCTAGGCCCACTTTCCGCCACCAGGGGGTAGCAGAGAGTTACAAACAGCCTGGCTCAGATTTGAAAGCATCAAGAACCAGTACAAGGTAACTGGTTCTTTGTAATACCGCCCTCTCCTCCATAACCACACAGGTCAGTTCACTCCAACGCAGAAAACGAAGGTTAAGCCTGAACTGGAGCAAGCACTATTTTCTCCTTTTAGGTCTACATCATGTAGACACGCTTGCCCAAACTCAGTCAGTTCTAACATGCCGCAAACCTTCCACCACTGCAGTTCAGAGCTCATTTTTGTTACCCATTCCACAAAACCCACAGGGTTTCCACAGACCCTGCCACACTCTTCCAAAACACAAGCGCACTTCTGGGAAGCCCCAGCTTGGCTCTGCCAGTTCCAATCCTTCTCACCGAAGCCCCAAAGCCCCAAACTCTGAACATGGGTCAGAATAAGCCTCCAGGCTATGGGCTCAACACACCACCAGGCCCACCTCCTGATGCCCATTCCTGCCATTCGCCTGTTCCCACTGACAAGGGACCCCCTTCCCTTAACTAGTCACAACAGTTCCTCCATTGAACACAGGCCTCCATTCGTGGAATGAACAGAGATAGCTGGTGCACATGTTGAATGCCAAGCCCTCTGTTTATGTTGGGATGCCACAGTGTATGAGACCTCCAGTTTCCAATTTTCCTTGAGTTTATGGTTTAAAATTTCTGAATTTCATATCTTTAGTTCCATTATCAATCCCAGAGGAAAAACTAAGACAAGTTCAGTTTCTCCAAGATGAAAGAAATTAAATATTAAAGAATAACATTTTAAGAAAGTCGGGCTGAATTTTCTGAAGACCAAGAACACGATAATGTGTAAATTTGTTTTTATTGTTTTTAGTGTTTTTGTTTGAATCTATTAACAATTGTCTTATTATAAACCCTAATACACTGGAGTGTGTGTATCAGAGCATGCAGTCCAGCAGTCATATTGTTTGGTAAGCTAAGTCAGAAACCAGTGATGTGCTTGACTCTTCATGATGCGAATCAAGCCCCATCCCTCTCTCTTCCCCCCTTATGCACAGCATCGCCCCCACTGCTCCTGTTCTCTAACTACCTCTGTCTAGCAGCTCTTTACTCTCTGGTGTAGTCTAGGGAATAGACAACAACAACAACAACAATAAAAAACTCCAACAAGTATAATAAAGCATATTACACAGTAAGTATAATGAAGTAAAATAAATGTTAGAAACTGCAGTGATAGATCAGCGTTGTTTACACCAACCTGCAAATTCTTGCTAATACATTATGAGTGGATACAGCGCCTCCTTCTATTCAAGTGCTGACTGCCATTCCCATGTTCCCCGTCTGTGCAGTTCTATAGCACCCTGCCACAGATTCTCCTATTTCATGGTTATTTTCTTCATTACAGTTATTTCCCCTTACTCTTGGGATTCCTTCCAAAATCTCAAAGGCCTAAAACCACAGCAAGTACCAAAATGAACATATACTGTTTTTCTTGAATATTCATACCTATGATAAAGAACTAATAAAAGCTTATGAGCTTTTCCCTAAAAGCAAGTTACAGGGGAAGAGGTTGATTTTTGGTTCACACTTTCATATCACTATTCATTATAGAAGGAAGTCAGGACAGGAACTCACACCGGGCAGGAGCTTGGAGGCAGGAGCTGATGCAGAGGCCATGGAGGGGTGGATGCTCCTTACTGGCTTGCTCCCCATGGCTTGCTCAGCCTGCTTTCGTACAGAATCACACAGAGCATGCCTAGGGATACCCACAGTGGGCTGGGCCCTCCCTCACCAATCAGTAATTAAGACAGTGCCCTCCAGGCTGGCCTGCAGCTTAATCCACAGAGACACTTTCTCCACAAGGCTCCTTCTTCACCAGTTACACTACCGTGTGTCAAGTTGACAGAAAACTAGCAAGCATGGTTGATTTCTAATATTTTCCATTTAATATCCTTTGACCTCAGTAAACAGGGTACAAAGCCCAGAAAATAGAACCTCAGACTAAGGGACGACTATGCCCTGAACGAGGCTGCCCTGGACTCCCAGTACTTGACTATGCATATTTTAGATGGCGTGGAGATAGAGGGAAAGAATGACTTTCTATTAAATAGAATACTGAACTTCTATAGTTTGAAAATTTAATTCCAGGGGCTGACAGTGTGTTCAGTGGGAGAACTGTTTGCCTAGCACAAATTAGTCCCTGGGCTGGTCTCCCATACTCTAAAGTAAAACAAATTAAAGTGCACTTATTTTCAAAAGTCTACCATAAATGTTTTTAATATAGCAAAATTTAAAACTGCACCATGAGCACATGTGTTTTCTCCCTAGAGCTGCGAGCTGCTTCAGCATGCCAGTTAGTTCATCGGAACACCTGTGTGTAACATCGGGCATCCGTGTGCTTTCAACGGTATAAAACCTTCAAACCCTCAACAGCATAAAACCTTCAGACCCTCTTGATACTTCAACCCCAAGTGCATATGGAGCTCCTAAGATGGAGAGATGTGTATGAGATCACAATACTTTTTATCACATTTAAGCATAGCACCATAACTTACAAACAAAACTTTCCAGACACCTCAAGAATATCATTTGTTACATTTCCCATTCCAACCATGATCTAGGTAAAGCACACACACCATTGTCTCCATTAATCTCCATTAATCCAGACACACTGGTCTTTAAAGGCATCTTTACAAGTACTTGGGCACCAAGTCAACTTACTAACACCATAATCCTGGAATACACCCTTACTAATAAGCTGTCCATGTATAAATACTTGGACACTTCCAAGTGAGCCGTGGTCTCTGGTTGAATCAGACCATCTGGAAATGTGGTTTACCTCCCTGGCAAACAATCTGGAGTACATTCATAGCAGTACACACTTTAAAGTTCAAGGACTGAAAAGCAATTCCATCTTCCTAAGAATTCAGCAATTTCATCTTAAGGACCAATATACAGCAGAAAGGTGGAAGACAGCAGGAGAAGAGTTCAGATGTTCAGTCAGGGGCAGCAAAACTCAGCCTTCTGTGGAACAAAGACAACTCAGGAACCAAGGAGAAACTAGGTTCACATGCCAGTCAACACAGACCCATGAAAGGGGTCTGCACAGCACACCACCAGACCCAAAAGAATGTAGGAATGGTAGAAATGATCTGCAAAACGTAGTTACAAACGTAACTTTTGTTATTTGCTGTCTGACAAATATATTCCCAATTCAAAGATTCCCCAAACATGTCATGAACTTTCACAAGTAGTCTATTGAAACCAGTGTAGAAGTTAATAATAATAATAATAATAATAATTTAAAATATCTATTTCTAACTTTTAGTCTGTTGCCGTATATTTATTTTGGCTGTGGTTTTGGTTGCTTGAGCAGAGTCTCACTATGTAGGCCTGGATGGTCTAGACTTACCACATAGACCAAACACATCTTAAACTTAGACATCCACCTGCCTCTGCCTCCCCAGTGCTGGGATTAAAAGTGTGTGCCACAATGCCAGTTTGGTTTATTGTCCCAGTAATTACATAAAATTCAGTATATTTTAAAAATATCTTATTCTTAAATTTTTTCATATGCATACACAATGTTTCTTTATCATATCTACACCTCCCTTCCAGGCCCTGATTCACTCCAGGGTCCCCTAAGAAATCCCCCTGGCAACATTAGGTGCCCTCTTAAATTTCTTATCATCATTTTAAAAAATAGATTGAAGAGCTAATAATCTTCCCCCATCTATATTGTTTTAGTAACTCAGAAAAACATTGGGTATTCTCAAAGTTACCATTTTCTTCCATAACTTGGTTCAAATAACACTGAAAGCTCAGATATCTGAGCCATATGTTTAAAAATGTTCAAAAAGTGTAGGTGGAGTGGGAGAGAAATGGCATTCAGCACCTCTCCTCAAGGCAATGCAGTCTTCATTATTTAATTCATTCCTTATAACATATTTAAATTGGGAAAAATGCACCAGATGGTTTGATGTGAAATCTGAAAGTTAGATGTTATCTTTTCTTCATTTTACAGCTAAGAGCACCAATGCTATCTGGACCTGAGGAACGTCAGCTTGAAAGGGCTGAGTGGAGGGTAGGACCGGAACTCAGAACTCAGGGGGTAGGACCGGAACTCAGGGGGGGAGGACCAGAACTCAGGGGGGGAGGACCGGAACTCAGGGGGGCAGGACCGGAACTCAGGGGGGCAGGACCGGAACTCAGGGGGGCAGGACCGGAACTCGGCAGGACAGGACCGGAACTCAGGGCCTGCTGACCTCAGAGCCTGTGCTCGCAGCTGTGAAGCTGTTACTCAGAAGCACAGCCAGGAAATCACTTTTGTGTTCCATGTCCCTTCACGGGAAGGAACACTTAGGAACTTGCACAGCCAGATCCCGCGAGCGGCATCAGAGTGTGGGCTTCAGGGAAACCTAGTCCTTTCCAAATGGCGTCTGACGAAAGTGTTACCACTTTTCCATGGCAGAAACAGTGGCATTGAAGAGCACGATCCACCGACAATGCCAGCCAAGGTGCAGAGCCAGGGCTGGCAGAACAAACGCAACGGCGGCGCTGGAAAACAGCGGCAGGTAACAAGCCCGGGTGTCCATCTCCAGCTGCACACGGCGTCATGACATCCAGTAAGCATGGAGAAGGTTTCCCCATCTGCCCGGCAGTAGGAGCTTTAAGATATTAGCTGCTAAGACTTTGTTTAGCCAGCGCTCTCAAGTTTAAAATATGAGTGTATTAACAGGAATCGTGTAGTGCTTTCCATACTTTCAAATGAACGTCTAGTTTGCAGTAATAACTCAAGTATGGAGGAAGGAAAGGGGAAAACTAAAAGTGTTTGATCACTAATATCAAATTTGTATTCACCCTACTGACACTTTAAAGGGCCATTTACCTACTTACAGACTTTGAGAAATGGTTTGACTTAATAATTAAGGACTCTAATTATATAAGTCCGAAATAACCAAGTAGTCGCTTCCAGTTTTCTAGGTTCTGCATGAGGTTCTATCTGATCATCAACATGCTAAGGCCAGTGTTCTCTCAGTTGTGCCTGGTAGTCAGTCTAATTTCTTGGAATATAAAGAAGAGGACAGTAAATAATGTAAAAGAGAATTATAACCCACCACACTGATATGACAGATCAATTTCTCATTAAAACATGGAGCAGCTGCCTCCTTCATTACTGCTTTGTGGCTACTGATCTGAGAATTAGATCAGTGCTTCCCCAAGCTCCCCTAAATCTGAGGGCGTAAGAGCAGTAGGCTCACAAGTCTTCACTGTGGACGCTCGAAGCCCAAACCCCACAGTAACAGGCTACTGATGCTGTGAACGCAATAGGGGCCTTTAACCGCGTGGAGCTCAGCCATAAAGCCTTCAGCCTCCCAAGACTGCCGCCTCACAGCGGACAAACAGCAGCTAAAGATCTTCATCCTTAGGGGCGGAGAGGTGGCTCTGTTAGTACAATGCATGCAGCACAGGTGTAAGGCCGGAGATCAGATGTCCCTGCGCCCACATTAAGAAAGAAAAACACTCCTGTAATCTCCGCTCTGGGAAAGCAGACAGAGCGTACCCTGAGGCTTGCCAACTAGCCCATATAACCCCATCAGCAAGCTCCTGACTCAGTGGAGTATCTGGTCTCATGAAATACGGTGGAGAATAATTAAGGATGCCAATAGCCATTGACCTCTAACCTCTCTGCCTCTGTGGACACATGTGTGGTGTGTGTGTATCATGCACGTGTGTGCTGTGCACATACAAATACACAAAAGATCATTCTGAGACCGGATCATCATGATGGTTTTCCTGAAGTCAGAAATCTATAAAGCTGAGACACAGCTAGGAGATAGTCAACTTTAGATGTAAGTTTAGACCACACTGATAAGGGCATGAGGATAAATTTAGACCTGAGAAACACCTGCCAAGGAACTATTGGCTGGAAACATAGCTTACCTCCGTTGGTCCTATTTGGCTGCTGGTCTGGAGTTTGGGCTTGAGGTGAGTAATACTGCGGCTGCTGGAAGTTATTTGAAGGGAAATACTGGGAACTGGGGCTCCTCCTGCAGTCCCGAATGCTGGAGAAAGTCTGTGAGTGGGGAATCCCTCTTTGGAAAGGTGAACACCTCGGAAGGCGAGGCTGAGGTGGCGGCAAATGGTCAAATTCTTCCTCGTCCTCCAGGCTGTAGCGATCGTA
Organism: Apodemus sylvaticus; assembly: GCF_947179515.1. NCBI lineage: Eukaryota > Metazoa > Chordata > Mammalia > Rodentia > Muridae > Apodemus > Apodemus sylvaticus. Next base: position 22,125,736 of record NC_067479.1, read on the forward strand.
TTCCTGGTCACTGCATGTCCCCTTTCTCCCTGAACTCAGGGAGACACTGGAACTGTTTCTGGACACAGACGCCGAAGTCGAAGCATAGTCTTGCCTGAGACCTGGTAAAACAGACAGTACTTGATAGTTTATCTTAAAATGGCCATCAAGTTACTCAAACAAGGACACAACATTTTGTTTAAGGTCATTAAATAATCCCCCAACTCAAACAAACAAAAAAAAAACCCCACATACATTTATCTACCAATCACATGCCTAATATTAGGTCCATCAGTGATGAAACACCACATCCCCATGGCTGTGATGACCAAACAGACCCACCTGCTATGGCTCCGGAAATCATTCCCTATAAAAACGTCCAAACTATCCTTTTCAAGCTGGAATACAGTTAGGTGAAGACAGTTTAGGAAGAAATAACCATTATAACTACAAATCCCTGTGACCTAGAAGAATTATAAAAACCAAATCCCTGATGCAGTAAGGTCCCTGCTCCCTCCCAATGTGCAGGGCTAAGAGGAAAGTTTAAAACCTGTGGAGCAAATATGTTCTAACAAGGTCACCTCTCACCTTCTTTTATGTTACTTGCTATAATGTTTTCAGAGCATGGCGGGGTTTCAATGCTTCAGTAGTTCTAGGCCATCCTAGATAGCAACCACCCCAAAGATAGCCACACTGTCTTTGTTTTTCATTATTAGGAAGTTATTATAATGCAGTTTTTCATTACTAACACTGCCCGTAGCCAATTTTTAAAGTAGTCTCTTCATGGCTCCTTAGTATTTAAAAATGACATCTAATCTTTCCCCACATTTTAGACTGAGCCTGAAATTTGCCATTAGTGACACAAAGCAACCACCATGCTCTTCGCCATGCATCTTTCTAAATCCTCTGTAAGTATCACCGTGTGTCTCATTCACGGTGCTCTGTGTGATTGTAAAATGAGGAGACTGGTGCGCTTAACCGTTTCCACTGTGCTGGCCTGAGAAGACAAACCCCAAGCAAGCTCTCCGCAGTCCACAATGCACAGCTTACTGCGCCCTCGATACCTGTTCCTCGGAAATGCCTCACACCAGGATTACCTGGTAACCTGCTCCAGTCCCGGTAGTCTTCCGCAGTCTCTCAGCCTGGGGCCTATTAGTGCATTTTAACTGATTTTTTAGAAGATTGCTATGGGCCCCACGAAGCCCTAGGAAGCAATGTTAGCTCTTCACCCAATTTCCAACAGTTTTGCAATTTTTTATTAGAATAATATTTAGGATATTGACAGTAATATAATCCACTCATTTTATCCAGATTTTTTTTCATTTACCTATGTATGTGCAGGTCATTATTACTTCCTTAACTGTCCTAGCTGCATGCCTTTATGCCATCCACAATGCCAAGTGTCTCTACACCTTAGCGGTACCTGTTCACAGCACATCCGCCACCATCTTCTTTCCAGGACCTTGGGCCCCACCCCCACCCTCCAATCTGCCCCACACTTCGAAAGTTGTATCATTTCCAAATGTTACATAGTTACACTGCACACATCTGGGATTCCCAGGAGCCCACCCGAGATGGCCTATAATAGCTTGTTCCTGCTTACTACTGAGTGATACTCCATGATATGGACATGCCACACCTACTGAAGCATCTGTGACTGAAGGGCATCTAAGCACAGCCTGCCAGAACTGATGGTGTGAATGGGAAATACTGAAATACTGGGAACCCTGCTGAAGGAAACGCAGCACTAGCTACAGGTCTTGAGAGTGCATAGCCTGGCCCTACTTCCAGTTTGCTGTGAAGGATGTGATCTCCCAGCTTCCTTCTCCAGACACCGTGCTTGCTGCTTGCTGCTGGACCTCCACATGCCACAGTGGACGCTCACCCTCTTGAATCATGAGCAGAATAAACTCTTTCTTTCTTAAGCTGCCTGTGCGTATGGTGTTTAACAACCACAACAGAAAAGCAACCATATAAGTTATTGCAAATAAAGATGCTGAGAACCTTTGTATATCATTTTTTACTATAGCTATGAGCGGACTGTTCAGGAATGCCTACACTCTCCACAGATGAATGATGCTGAGAGTTGGCCTAAGGCCTACAGTGTTCTTCAGCACTTAAGGAACGTGTAACTCTTCCAACTACAAAGGAAGCTGATACAAAACAAAGAATCCACTTGTCTGCCCACTCCCTGGGAAAAGTGCATGATTCTCCACCAAGTAATGTCCAAGTGGGGACCTGGGATTCCTCCATTAGAAAGAACGTACTCTCTTCTTGCAGGCGAGCCATGATCTGAACGTCAGTGAGGTCCTGTAATTTATATCCCATGGATATAGAATCGTCCTCCAGCTCTGAGGTACTCAGCTCACTGTCGATAGATGACTGAGGACTAAGTGGAGAGCCCCTGGAGGTATAACCTGAAACACAGGAAATACGTTATTATTTATGGAAATCATAGGTACACATGTGTTATAGCTCATATACAAGGGGCATTTTTTTGTTTACATGTCACAAAAAGACTAGCATGTCACCATTTGACAGTTAATATTTCTTTACATGTTTATAAATTATAAGTATAAAACAACTTATTTACTGTTTTCATTTTTTTCAAATCTGACTTCTAGAATGAAAGCAAAACCATTCTATACTGTCTACTAAAAAATTTGTGCCAAAGTCTAAGGGAGCAGTGTATACACACATACATATGCTAAGAAAAATGTGCATACATAAATGTATATGTATATAAATGCATACATGTATGTATATATAATATATGCATATATATGTATACTTTTAATTGATCAGATGACTGTATCTGGCAATAACTGATTATATATCCCATAATTAAATTTAATTTTTAGTGGGGAGACACAGTAGTGCCATAAATAGAAAAGGCCATGTATAAAAGAATCATTTCTATAGAATCATATACAACTGCATAATTTAAACTGGTGAGCAATCACAGGAGACTTGCTGATACCCGGGGGGAAATAATCAGTGGGCTAATACAAATGAACCAAAGAAGGGAGGAGCCAAATCAAAGAGTGCTTATTGCGATGGCTTCACACCAACACTGAGACAATAAAGGCGATGGTGAGACTCTGATCTCATAAAAGCCCAGCATTCCTTCTGCTGAGGCCTGGATTCAAAAACCTAACAGAAATCACAAACTCTTTAGAAAATGACATAAAGTCGTGTCATCTTGAAATCAGTAAAGAAGTACCTAAACTCATATCCGGTCCACGGCAAGCACTGGTGCGTCCACGTACGTACATGTGTGCTCTCACTGGAGAGGACAATCTACCAAACACAACCTAGCCAAGCAGTGAACAAGCACGTGGATGCTTGCCGTACCCAGAGGAAGCGTGCGGCGTAACCTCCAAGATACGAGGCCACCCTCATGGCTAAGTAGCAAAGCAAGCAGCTGGTCAGGAACTGAAATATTACCTGTTCTTTCAGGTGTTAGTATTGCTTTGTTGGAGGTTTTAGAGGAGCTGGGAGTACTAATGCCATTGCTATAAGGGCTGAGTCTTGCAACAGGGCTATAAGGGAAAGCCAGGGAGGCAGGTGAAGAGAAGAGACTCCGCCATCGGCTCGCTGTCACGGAAGCAAAAACAGCAGCAGTTAGCGCTACACAGGCAGACGCTGGTTCATCAGGGGGAGAAAGGGGATTTGGTGTTTTTTTTTTTTTTTAAAGGAAAATAAAGCAACTTTTCATACGTTAACTGACTTCCATTTATCTAAGGAAAATATGTAAAAACAAGACATTTGTGAGTTAGGCCCCATTCACACATCTACTGGGAAATAGCAAATTTTGCCTCATTCAGATTCAATGCAATATAAAAAGGAAACTTCAAGCTTCTATGTCAGAAGTATTTTCTATTTCTAAATAAAAATTAAGTATTTTGTGATCACATAAAACAATATCAACAGGAAAAAAAACAAAAAAAAAAAACCTTGAAATTTCTAAAAGTTTGAGGACATGTTCTTAATATTAAAAGTTTAGAGCCCTAAATATTATTTGGTCTACTTTTAAAGCAGTTAATTTCAGAACATACTGATGAAAAACTTTTATACAGATAACACTTAAGAGATGGAAGCGGGTGGCAGCGCTCGCCGCTCTAGCAGACGCCATGCTTCCGCAGGGTGGCTCACCGCCACCCAGAACTCAGTTCTTCTGGAAGAGGTTCCGAGCCCCGTGAGCACCAGGCATGCGCAGAACATATACGCACGTGCGGGAAAAACACTCACACAAATTAAACATCCATTCTGAAAAGAACAGACCAAGCCTGAACCGCATCCAGGGTCTTTCCACAGTGCCTGCTAAGGGGCACTCCCACCACTGAGAAGTGCTTGATGTGGCCCCTGGGATGGGAAATGGAGGATGCGGACAGTCAGGCAAACAGTCGTAAAAGCGCCGTGCTGCAGATCCTTGAAAATCCCGCTAAAGTCATTTACTAGAGCAGAACGTTTCCACCTCAGTCCATAGTCGTTAAGAGATGAGTACTACTTCAGTTATGTAAATATGATTTTATTTCCTATATAGGTGAGGGAATCTAGCAAAGCAACTATATTCAGAATCCTCAGGTCGCCTGGGTGACACTGTCATGAGGTCTGGTTCCTAACTGCCACAGGTCCTGTGAGTCCCTTATTCAACGTGTGTGTCTGTGCTTCAGCAGTTCTTACTGGGTCAGAGAAGATGTGGACTCTCAGAACTTGATCCCCCACCCAATATACCACAAAACTGTAGTTAGCACACACTAGGTGGCTGATCCTACCACCTTCAATCTCAATTGCAAGGAATCTGCCATCACAAATTCTGTGTACGAAAAACAAAGTCAATAGTTCTTTGTGACTGCTAACTTGGTGGGCAGACAATGATATTTTATATGAGTCTGATCGTGTGCCAGGCAAGTTACAATGACTTGGTGTTCTCTTCCACAGATGCAGGGGACAACACATCACAAGTAAACAGTATTCATCATTCTGTACAATAACTACAGTGGCCCAGCCTTCCTGCACAATGGCATAGTTATTGCGGCTATGACAGCAAGACCACAACTAGGAACAGAGCATCTATTACAAGAGAGAACATTCTATATTGATCTTCAGAAATGAGCTAGGCATTTAGGGAGAGGGAGGGGAATTATTATAGAGGCAATCTCACAAAACAATGTTGCTCTATTAGTTCCCACGGCTATGATGTGGAGGAGAGGGAAGAGAGCAAGAGGCGGAAGGGACATTTCCTCTTTGTTCCTTTCTGCGGAGCTAAGGATCTGCAGCAGAAACAATTTTCTAAATAAAAAACCACACGGGACAGTTAAAGGGGAAGTCTAATTTGGCTGATTTGTTTACTTTTGGATTTGTTTTATTTGTTCTTTTGAGATAGGGTCTTTCTCAGAGCACGTGCTGGCCTCAGACTTATTTTTGTGATTGAGGCTGGCCTTGAACTCCTGGCCCTACTTCTAAGGCCCAGGTGCTGGAATTACAAAGGTAAGCCATCGCACTCAGCCAGCAGAGTGGACTTTCTTAATACGAAGATGTTAGCTTTGTCTGATACTCAAAGATAGCCCAAGATGGCCCTAAGAGGAGGAAGATGATCTTCCCGAGGCACAAGAACAGCTGATTGGCTCCTCTGCTGTGGTTTTCCTCCTCTTCTATGGAAAGGGTGAGTTGTAGGAAATGCCGGACACGACATGACGTCTGCTTTTTACTGAATTCCAACCCTTCTGGGAGAAAAAAAAGCCCATGTGCTCAGTCATCTGCTCGCTTATTTTTTGTGCATCTTCAAGTTTTCAAATTTGAAATAAATATTAATGAAATTATTTTTATGCCTTCTTGAATATAAGTCCTCCAGTGATTATACTAAGGCAATCATGGGAAGATATGAGACAGTTATTGCTTTCAGAAAGAACTTAGGGGTTCTGCATCCCACTGCCAGAATTATTGTGTGGATGGATGACAGAGAAATTCCCAGAAAAACTGATAGTCCATCAATCAGCTTTGCCTAGACTCACAAAAAATATAGGGAAAATTCCGATTTTACTAAGTATGTCTCTGCACATTATCAAAACCAAACTGAAGAATCAATATGATCTAATACACATGAAAGAAAAGCCCGATCTCATTAAAATCTCAGTGATCATCCTCAGATATCAGTTCTACACTAAACAGAGTTCTAAACCCTAAAAATATGTGGCTAGAGAGGTGGTGCAGGCCCGAGCTTTGTTCCCGGCCCCCACACCTGGTGGCTCACAATCACCACCTCAGCTCCAGAGGGTCTGATGCTCTCTTCCACAGCTTCACACACAGTACACAAGCACAGACACACACATCACATAATCAACAAAGTAAAGAAAACAAACCCCTATTTTCATACTCTGTGCTCATGTGGAGATAACCTCCTTCCTAGATGCTTTATGATCCAAGCTGAAAGTAGTACATTCGATGTTAACATGTTAGACTAATGCCTACTTACTTCAAAACCAGCCTACCATTCCTAATTTGACAGCTACACTATTTTACCCAATACCTTAAACTTAAAATAGCAGTGTTCAGCATAATGTCTTTGAAGACAAAGGTGAATATAATTAGACATTTCAACCAGTAATAGGTTCCGTGAAAAAAGCACGCCTGTAGCACATGTCACCATGCTTGTAAGTAACAACCAACTCACTGAACCTCCTCAGTATTAATCTTGTGACACCCAAGCTAAGGATTTTTATATTACTGTTGGTAAAGATCTGCGACTGGGAAAACCAACCTGTAAAAACCAGCTAAAGGGGAGTCACTGCCTAGTGTAAGTATGAAGAATTCTGGGGTGCACAGTCAAAATGAAAACACCAGCCAGTTGGCAGTAAACCACACAAACATCCAAGGAGTCTTCCTCGGTCTTGAAAAGCAAACGTCTAAAATCTCCAAGCGAGCCCAGGCCTTCGATCCTTATAGGCACGCTGTGTGGGTCACACAGCATCGGTGCTGTTGAATCAGGTGGAGTGGCGAGAGGACAGAGCTTTGATCGTCCTAGGAACATCTACCTCACAGTTCGACTTCACATTTCTAACCTCCACTTTCTCCTTTCTCCTTACTGCACTCACACACTCAAGGCAAAGCTGCAGAATGCAGACAGTATGTCAACTCTCAACCCTCCAGTCTCCCTATTGCCCTCAGAGAAAGCAGGTACCTAGAGTCAGTGTCACCCCAGAAGGGCAGCTTGATCCTGCTTAAACAGGCTTTCTAAAGAAGCCTAGCACTGGCTCTGCGAAGTTTACACAGACCCACTATCTAAATCAGTCATTACCCTGTGACTCTTCCTCATGGCTTCTCCTCTTGACTACTAAAATGTATTCTCCCTCCTTTCCTATAATTTAGCCTTGTGGGGCTGGCCAACTGTCATTTCAATATTTGTATGCAAAGTCCTATGCACCTCTGGCCAGAGAGAGAGAGATAAAGACAGAGATGGACAGGGGGTGGTAGGAGGAAGGAAACTAAAAGAAAGAAAACTACAGAATGACTTAGACTATCACTAGTTACAAAGCACGTCTAGAACCACTCAGTATTTGCCAAGAGATACAGAAAGCATTGGAGGTCAGTCTCCAGTGGCGACCGAATCCTCCTCAGAAGCACACAGGAGAGGCCGTCTCCTGCTCCCTCGCATGCTGAGAAGCATGGCGGCCCGCACGCTTCCACCTGCCTTTGAAGGTTCGTTTCTCCCTTCACTTGAGCAAGCACCCACGATCACACCGTCGAGTGCCAGATGCCACAGACACTGAGATGAATAAAATACGGGGACGCTCGCCCTCCTTCCCACTCCAACTCCTAAATAGCAGCCCGTGCAGAGGAGAAGCAGGCAGGCAGGGAGGTAAGCGGAGCCCAGTGAGAAGACGTGCTCTCAGAAAGGAGTTCATTCAGTGAGGAGAGTCTCCAACACAAGACATGACATTGGAAAGGGCCCTTGGCAGAGGGGGAGCCTTCATGTGGCAAAATGCCCTCCTGGGATGGAGCACAGCAGTGGCGGTGCAGAGGCACGAAGGAGCAGCATCCAGCCTTGAGTGACAAGGGCTCACCTAGGCCATGGCTGAGGGAGGCGTGAGAGGAGCTGGCCCCAGACACACTGGGGGACTGGGGGATCTCATACACTCTCTGTATGTACACGGTCGGACAGGTAGAGAGGCACAATTAGATCTGTATCTTATGAGGACAGCCATGCAGTGAACTAAAGACGCATAGACTGGTGAGCAGGGGAACAACTAAGAAGGCTTCCCAGCAGATTTAGGGAGCTGCGGTCCTCACTAAAGCATGCTCAGAGCACCTGGTCAGATGGGCACAATAAACTATCCTCTGGGCTGAGTGGAGAAAGGGAAGACACAGTCACACCCCCCACTGAAACTAAGAACACGAGACACTCATGCCGGAAACCAAAGCTCAGCTCAGCCACTGAGGCTGTGGGACAGGCCCGTGCGTCTGGCACCTAGTACAGACTTAGCATGGGGGTGGGAGGGACGGCGGACAGACAGACAGACGCAGAAAAGTACAATAAGCAGGTGCTGGATGACGGGGAAGACATAGACAAAAAGACTAAGAATGAATATGGGGGGGCCCAGTGAGCCTGTTTTGTTTTTTTGTTTTGTTTTGTTTTTTTTAAAGAAAGCACTAACTAGTAAATACTTCAGTTTTTCTGGCCCTGAGGTTGGAGTCATAGCTTCTTCTGGGATTACGAGAACAGCCCAGAGAAACTTCCCACACACACAATGAAAGTTGAATTTAGTAGCATATTCACGGGCTATGACTATGATGTATTCTTTTGATTTTCTTTGACCATTTAAAAATGTGAAAGGTGTCCTTGGTTCACAGCCATATCTGCCAAAGCCAACCACACCCAGTTTTGCTAATACCACAGCTAACACACTAACAGCTTTACAATATCCATTTCAAAGCCATGCAAGGGGAGAGACCTCAGATCCTCAGAGAAACGGTGAGGACTGGGTCCACCCAGGAAAGCAGGTAGTTGACTGCAGGTCCTCACACTGCCTCCATTTCTCCAAGTCCAATCCCCCAGCCTCACCCGCTGAGGCTCTGCAGGAGTACACCTGTTGTAGCCTAGCCCGAAGCCGCCCCTTCCTCCTTGCCCCCATTTCCGGTGGACCACACAGCTCTTACCTTCTAACTGGCCCTGCATTTGTAGCTTCTGCCCAGCTGCCACCTCCAGCAGGCACTCCTGGGAACCCAGGCCACCTGTGGAACAGAAGCCTGTAGGCTGAGGACAGATCATCTTCACACCTGCCATTTCTCCAAGACCAATTCCCCAGTCTCATCCCCAGCTCTGCAGCAGACCTTCCACTGGGCCCTCTCCTCATCGCTGACCCCGTTCCTAGGGGAGTAGCTACCAGATCCTGTTGGAACAGCCTGCTTTCCTCAATTCTGTAAAGACCCCACAGCTCCCAGTCCAGCCCTAAGTCTCAGGTCCCAGAAACACATTTTACCTGGAACCCACAGTGCCCAGCCAGACCTATCAGGACCCCAGGAATTTTTACTATAGGAGAGAAACAACCACCACATTCTCCTAAAAACCAGAGAGGAAACAGAAATGAACAAACAAAACCCCCACCCAACAAAGGCAAGACTGGATATCAGCACTTAGAATCTCAATCTTTCCAATCCCAGACGCCTGGATGCCATTGTGAAAACATAATGAACAACCAGGACACCATCTCTGCAGAGCCCAGCAACTCTACCACAGCAGGCTCTGAATAATAAAGACCTTAAAGAATGCTTTATGAATATCATAGATGTGTTTAAAGAGGAAATGAATAAAAGCATTCAAGGCCTGAAAGTGGAAATAGAATCAATAAAGAAATCCCAAGCTGAGGGAAATCTGGAAGTAAAAGAATTAAGAGTTCAAACAGGAACCACAGAAGCAAGTGCCACTGACAGGAAATAAGAGATGGGAGAGAGAATCTCAGACATTTTAACACACAATAGAAGAAATGGATATACTGGTTTTAAAAAAAGTTAAATCTTAAAAACTCCTGGCACAGAACATCCAGAAAATCTGGGACTGTGAAAAGGGGCAGAGGAAGGAGGAGCCCAGCTCCAAGGTCCAGAAAATATTTAACAAAATTATCCAAGATTTAACTAACCCAAAGAAGTAGATTCCTATCACACTGTAAGAAGCATACAGAACACCAAACAGACTGGAGCGGAAAAGAAGGTCCCTTCAGTACACAACCACAACACTAAATGTACAGATCAAAGAAAGAATATTAGAAGTTGCAAGGGAAAAGGGCCAACTAATGTATGAAGGCAGACATATGAGAATTACACCTGACTTCTCAACGGAGACTCTGAAAGCCAATGTGCTGAGGACTCTGAGAGACCAGCCGCAAACGGCAGCCCGGACTGCTATAACCAGAAAACTTTCACTTACGATGGAGAATATAAGACATTTCTTAATAAGACCAAAATTAAGCATTACCTATTTACAGTCTTACAGAAGGTGCTAAAACGTAAAGTCCAACCTAGAGAAGTTAACTACATCCCTGGAAAAGTGGAGGATAACCCCAGGGTAGCAGCATCACAACAAGGAAAGCACATATACACATTCATTCTCTCCCTCTCCCCTCCCCCCGCCCCTAAAATAGATTTCTAACCAAAGTTAATCAGAAAAGATAAGGAAGAACACTACATACTTACTCACCAAAGAAAAAGTCCACCAAGATGGTATTTCGATTCTTAACAATCCAGAGCCCAAACACAGGGCACCCAAGTTTGTAAAAACAAACAAACAAAAACAAAACCCCACTATTACCACTTAAATCATACCTGCCCCTCCTCACACAGTGATTGTGGGAGACATCAATACTCCAGTCTCACCAACAGACAATTTATCCAGACAAAAACTAAACAGAGAAAGGCTGGAGCTAACAAACACAATAAACCAAAAGAACTATCAGGCATTTACAGAATATTTCATGCAAACACAAAAGAATATACCTTCTTCTTTACACTTTATCCAAAAATGGCAATATACTTTGACACAAAGCAAAGTCTCAACAGATACCAGAACACTGAAACAGCCCCCTGCATCCTATCAAACCGCCATGGGTTAGAGCTGATATGAACAAAAAACGATCGAATGCTTACAAACCAGGGAGTCTGAACTGCTCTCCACTGAACAAAAAATCAGTCAAGACAGAAATGAAGAAATTATGAACTTTCTGGAGCTGAAAACTTATTTTCATAAAACAAATTTAATAATTTTATTATTTTTAACAAAATTTAATAATTCTTAAATTAATTTAAATAACTAATTTCTTGAAACAATATGCCCGAACTTATAGGCCACTGTGAAAGCAGTTCTACCAGCCAAGTGCACACATGAAAAGCTGGAGAAGCTCACACCAGCAACTAGCAGCACACCTGAAACCCTAGAACAAAAGAAGCACCCAGGAGCAGACAGCGAGAAATAATCAAACTCAGATGAAAGCAATACTACAAAATCAAAAGAAAGCATACAGAGAATCAATAAAACAAAGAGTTCTTTGAGAAAAATCAAGATAGACAAACTCTTATCCGAACTAAAAGGCAGAGAAAGAATCTCCAAATTAACAAAACCAAAAATGAAAAGGGGGACTTAACAACAGACACTGAGGAAATCAGAGAATCTTAAGGACATACTTTAAAAATCAGTACTCCATAAAATTGGAAAATCTAAAAGAAATGGATAATTCTCTCAATAGATCTCACTTACCAAACTTAAAACAAGATCAGATGAGCAATTTAAAGAGAACTATAACCCCTAGTATAATAGAATCTGTCATTAAAAGTCTCCCATCCAAAACAGTCCAGGCCAGTTGGTTTTAGCACAGAATTCTACTAGACATTCAAAGAAAAGTTAATGCCAATACTCCTCAAACTATTCCACAAAATAGAAACAGAAAGAGCATTTCCTAATTCATTTTATGAGGCCACAGTTTTTCAGATACCCAAATCACACAAAGACCCAACAAAGAGAATTACAGAGTAATTTCCCTTATAAGCAAAGATGCAGAAATAATCAATAAAACACTTGGAAGTCAAATCTACGAACACATCAAGATCTTCACCACTTTCAAATGGGATTCAACCTAGAGATGCAAGGATGGTTCAACATGTGTACTGATAGATGTAACCCACTAAAAAAGACCCTGAAAGACAATGAACATATGATCATCTCTTTAGGTGCAGAAAAGGCCTTATCTTGGAGATATTAGGGATGGATACGAGGGACATGACTCACTCAGCAGTAAATGGGAGGTCGCCATCAAATCCCTCCCGGTGGCAATCCCATGGAAGAGGAGGCAGAAAGAGTGTAAGAGCCAGAGGACATAAAGGACATCGGGAGAACGAGCCCCCGAATCAACTGTGCAAAGCTCCTAGGAACTCACAGAGGCTGAGGCAGCATCCACAGGGCCTGCAGGGTCCCACCAGGTCCTCGTATAATATGTGCTTATAATATGGCTTCCACTTTAGTCTTTACGGGATTCCTGAACACGCGAGTGAGAGGGTCTCTGGTTCTTGTTCCTTCTCTTGGGCTCTTTTCTTTCTGCTGATTTTGTATTGTTCAGCTTCAATATGATAGACTATTTTTTTTTTTGTATTTTATTTTATTTTTCAAAATGAATGAATAGATGGGTGGATAGAATGAATGAATAAATGAATGAATGAATGAATGAATGAATGAATGAATGAATGAATACCTAGTCACTAGGGTAAAAGTTAACAACTGAACTGTTGCTTATACCTACTGGAAGAGGGGAAATCCATTTTCTCCAGGAGAACCGTTCCAGGGTAGGCTTCACGTTCACAGCAGTTGACCAACATTTAAGACTCCATGGTTTTCTGTGGCTTTTATTCGGTTACAGTTTGGTGGGTTTTTATTTCTTTGGGGGTAGTGTTTTGTTCTCTTGGTTGCGGGGAAATTTTGTTGTTGTATTAGAAGTTTGGTTTTTCCTTTACAGAAACTTAAAGTTGGGTCGGGGGAGGGGAAGAGGATCTGGAAAGACTCAGGCACTGGAAGAATATGATCAAAATATATTGAAATTTAAAAATTATTTTAAACAAAAGGTAATAAAAACAGAAAAGAAAATAACCAATGAGGGCTGATGAAAACAAACCAGAACAAAAGCCATGTGTTCTGGTTCAGGGCTCCCCATATAGCCGAGACTCCTCTCAAACTCGGAATGTAGGACAAGCTGGCCTTGAACTCAAAATTCTCCCACTCCAGTCTGTGTGCAGAGATCATAGACATACAGCGCCACACCCAGAGTACGCATCTTTACGACAATCTTCCACAACACTAGTGATAAAAGTCAACGACAGACAGAAAGGACGCCGGAATAGGAGCACACAGCTGGGTCCCAGCTCCTTCCTGCCACAGGCTTCAGCAAATGACACAATTCCCTCAAGCTAGTGGGTTCTTGTTTGGGGAAAACAGCAAGTCCGTGGGACAATGCTAAGACCATACAGTATGGAAGTATACCATGCAAATGATTACCTCACTATAATGCATTTCAGAAATGGAAAATTCCAGAGAGTTGTAACACACACAGTCTACATCCTGGGGAAAACGCCCTAAAAGCTAGGTAAAGCAAAGAATATCTCTAGGAATTGTCCTCTTTCTCTGCCTTTTAGTGACTTAAACTTAGAGTCTTCTTAAAATGATAGGCACACATTTTATTTCATCCCCACAGTTTCATGGATGTGGCTGCTTCCTCAGATGTTCATACCTTGAAAACAAGCACTGAATTATTTGTGAGCCTCTGGCAGTTTCTACAGTGGACATGTATCGGCTCAAAGTCCACCTCAGGGAAACTGAGATGGTTTGAGTAAGAATGGCCACTATAGGCTCCTGTATTTGAATGCTTACTCATCAGGGAATGGCACCACTTGAGAAGGATTGGGGGTGTGGCCTTGCTGGAATGGGTGTGGCCTTGTTGAAGGAAGTGTGTGGCTGTGAATGGGCTTTAAGGTTTCCGAAGCTCCAACCAGTCTCAGTGCCTCTCTCTTCCTGCTGCCTGTGGATCCAGATGTAGAGCTCGCAGCTACTTCTCCTGCACCATGTCTGCCTACACGCGGCCATGCTTCTCACAATGACGATAAAATAAACCAAACTGTAAGCCAGGCCCAATTAAATGCTCTCTTTTATAAGAGTTGTCATGGTCATGGTGTCTCTTTACATGACATGTCTCTTTAATGACTAACACAGAAACCAATGCTCTAAAGGCAATATTTTAAAGAAAGATGGTTTCTTCAAAACCAAAGTGTCTCGAGGTGACTCAAACAACATTGTTCATTATCACAGTCCTGGAAGGGAAAGGAAAGGAAGGCCAGGACTGAATACTTTCAGCTCTTCTGCTTTATCCTCTCTGCAGTGAGAAGTTGGGCCGCACGGAGGAGACCAACCACAAGGAATTCTAGCAGCGAGAGCCCACTCTGAGCACAGTGAAGGCACAAGAGGCTTTACTATTAGCTCCTAATACTTTTAGATATCATAATCTTTTAAAAAGACTTTTTATTACACCACAAATTACTAGAACATTTATCTAACAGCATTTTGATTTAGACCCTTAAACCACTGGGACAGCAAGCCTCTCATCTCTGTCTACAATCCCCTCCAGCACAAAGACCCTTAGTGATCATGTTATTTCTTTACAAGCCTTCATGAATGCTCACAGACATACTCAAATATCTGGACAACAAAAGAGTTTTACAGCAAGGGGAAGGTTGTCTTTTCTTGTTTCACTCTTGTAAACTGACTACACTGAAAGAAACACGGCTTCAATATGTCAGCTCTGTTGAGCTGGTTCCTACCTAAGGAGCCCCCTGGAGAGGAAGCATCTGGTCTGTGGCTTATCTGATCCACTCTTCTCTCTGAGGAAACCTAAGCAGCCTTAGTCTCTTCTTCACAGCACCCCATGACCTGATAAACACACGGAGACCAGGGAGGTCCACGATGCACTTTCCTTAACATACACAAGAGGACCCAAGTGTAACACGCCTGTCACTGTGTAGGGAGGAGACCTAAACAACTAGTAAAGGGATAGAGTTGCCTTAGCCTTATGTAAATGGAGCTGTCAATCATTCTACCCAGGCTTCTCAACAGATCACTAGAAATACCAAGAGTTAATTTAACTTCTTATTCATTTGAAGTATGACACATCTAATTATCTAAAAATCACTATGATATGTCTGCAGGAAGATTTATGAGCCCAACACATTATAACTCTGCATGAATATCTTGATATTCTATAAAAATGTGATTTACATACCACCTTTAAAAAAAGTCTAATAAAAGTTCATTTGCCTATACAACTAATATCTAGAAATGTTCAAAGTTGTTTGCAATACGAAGACTAAGCTTTATACATATTTGGGATGAAAGTAACAATGAGATCATAAAATATTTATTTAACATGAGCTATAAAATTCCATCAAGTTTAATAAACTTAAAGTATATGTTATACTTAATATATAAAATTCCATCAAGTTTAATAAACTTAAGGTATTAGCAAAAGTACATTTCACAGATAACTTAAGATTTTTATAGTTATTCTTAACATGAAATTTAGCAGAGCAAATGTTTCCTTGGTCCTAATAGTTAATGTAGCTAATATTGATGTGCCCAGTTATCACAGTTAAAATGTTAGATCTTTTCAATTTCTCAGCTCCTAGGCATCCTCAAGACCGTGTTTGATCACTGTGTCCTTCTGGATAACTTCACCACCCAGAGCTATCATTTAAAAATAAAGACAGTGGGAGGGGCCATAGAACCCATGAAGGAGGTCTCTGAAAGTAACAAGTCAATCCAAAGCCAACGAGGAAGAGGGATCTAATATCTTGTTGCAGATCTGATGTGGTCACTCGGGTAACAGACAGCTGCTTTCCTGGAGCTCAGCTCACGGTACGCCATGCAGCCAGCCGCATGACAGCAGTACTAGACAAACGGAGACTACACCACTGACCTCTCAAGGAGGAAGGGGCCAGAATCTCACCACTGAAAAACATGGAGTCCTTCCATTTGCAGAGGAAGGCTAGCTCGGATCACGTGTAAAGCATCTCTCACATAAAATGAATGGTCCATGATGCAGTGAGAACGCCATAAAAACCACGGGAAAGGCCCCTAGGAAGAGAGTGCAGGAGTTCTACAGTCCTTCATTCCCAGTGTCTCCCAGGCTGACGTGCTCTTCTTCCACCAGGGACACAACATACACGTGTTCTATTCCAGGGGCCTGTGAACCACGCATTCTCGAGGTGACAGAAAGTGAATACATAAATTTGGAGTTTCCATCAAGGGAAAACATTTGGCAGGAGAGTCTAAACTAACCTACACATGGCTTATTACCATATCTGCATGCAAAATAGTAAGACACACTGGAAGAGTCAGAATATGAGTCATTCTCTTTGCTTCTGTCACCTACAAGCACTTCCCATGCATTCTGAGTAGAGACCACGATAGAATTATCATATAAATATTAAGCTGAAATGATAAGCACAGGACTCAACCACCAGGTGAAGAACACTGCCAGACCAGCAGTCACTCAATCAATGTCTTGTTTGATTTTATTTTACCTTAAAAAAAAAAAGAAAAGGAAAAAAAAAAGCTGTGTCTGCCTTCTGAGTTCTAATGACTTCTAACCCAGTTCCGACAGCACCCTGAAGCTTTCCTGCACAGTTATGCCCCGCCCTTGCTTTGAGCCCCAAGGGCTTCCCAGACATCTTAGGAGCCCTTAATGGGTCTGAAAGCCCCGCATGAATCACCACTTTATTTAGAGGCACTCAGTTCAGGATTTCTCCCTCTGTTTCCTCCCAGCAAACTACCACAACCACTATGCCCAGCCAGTTAAGGTCACACCGCACATATGGCCCCACTGGTAGACCCTTCTCCATGCTGTTCAGACACCTCAGGCAGCCCTCCACCCTGGCCCGGGCCCCTAACGTCAGCTGCTGAAGGTCCCACTGATGCTCACTTCTCTTCTGACAAGTCACACCCGCAGGAAGGTCAACCCTGGCAATCCCCAAGATTCAGGTTTTCTGTTAACATCGTAGTGTTTGTCACGTGATTGACCTGAGTCTGTGAGAAGGGCACAGGACACAGTGCACATGTTGACATCAGAAGAAAACACGCAGGAACGGGGTCTCTCCACCACCTGAGTCTGGGACTGAACTGAACTCATCCTACACCTTTATGCCTGCATCATCTCTATGGCCCCATTTACGCTCGCTTTGAGGAAGAAAAAATAGGGAGAGATGTTATCTCCATCATCTGTTCCGTGAATGAGTTTGGCAAATGCAAAGCAAAGGCCAGGCACAGAATTCCTCTGCCTGTCAGCATTCAGCACCATGTCTACAGCTAGTGAGAAGGACCCTCACCATCTCCAGTCAAGCCCCGCCACCTACTAAAGAGGAGAAACTAGAAATTCTTAAGTGTAACTGTACATCTCGGAAGCCCCAAGAACTGGGTGAGACTATCTAGAACACCTAATTGTATTGTTTTATAATCAAAGCTAATCGGCCATCTGAGAGTGAAAGCAGTAAAATCAATTGAGGGACCTGGAGCTAAAAGGCATTACTGCAGCACAAGCCTAGTTTCAACGCCCATTGCATGCACACACACACACACACACACACACATGCGCACACATGTACACATGCACACACACATATGTACACATGTACACATACATATATACACTCACAAACATGCACACCTCTCACACATATGCACACACATATATACACATAGACACACCACACACATACAGACATGCACACACACACACATATATATATGTATATATATATATATATACACACAGAAACAACATACACACATACAGACATACATGCACATAACGTACCACACGTGCACATACATGTACACACAGAGACTCACCATACACACATACACACAGACACACACACACACACAGAATGTTTTGGAGTAACTATTTTTTTTCTTTATGAGTAATAAACTAAAAAAATCAATAATAAATCACTGTAACAACAACTTTGCACTGTCATGAGTTTCTGATTATTTTAACAAGGTTTACCTTTCTAGCCTTGGTGGAAATGCAAAACAAAATAACCACCATATAAACACACATACAATTGGCTGAATGAAGAGAAAGGGAGGGAGGGGAAGGAGGGAGGAAGGGAAGGAAGGAGAGAGAAATTGGAGGAAGGAAAGAAGGAAGGGAGGAAGGGAGGAAAGGAGGAAGGGAGAAAGGAAGGGAGGAAGGGAAGAAGGGAGGAAGGGAGGAAGGAAGGAAGGAAGGAAGGAAGGAAGGAAGTGAGGGAGGGAGGGAGGGAGGGAGGGAGGGAGGGAGGGAGGGAGGGAGGAAGGAAGGAAGGAAGGAAGGGAGGGAGGGTTGGTTATCTGAGGACATTTGGCAAACATATCCAGGCTTCCAGGTTGCTGGCTATAATGGATTGAAATGGCAAACTGAACAGAGACCCAGCCCTTAGGTATTTGCAGCTCACTAAATCATTGCCCAAACTGGCACACAAGCTCAGAGGCTTTTGAACAGAACAGCAAAGCGAGCACGTGATGGAATCCCATGGCTGTGGCAATGTGTCTTCAATTTCTAGCCCTTGGAAATATGCACACACCAGGAGACCCTTCTCTGCGCGCGCACACACACACACACACACCAGAAGACCCTTCTCTGTACACACACACACACACCAGAAGACCCTTCTCTGTACACACACACACACACACACACACACCAGAAGACCCTTCTCTGTACACACACACACACACACACACACACACACACCAGAAGACCCTTCTCTGCACACACACACACACACACACACACCACTTACCATGATTCTAAATTATTTTTTTCCAACAAGAAAGAACATCTTTCGGGGAAGCTTACCTAAAATGAACTCTCCTTGCAAAGCTTTAAATTGGTGCTCCAAATGTGGCAGAGCACCTCAAGAGTGGAAACATGAGCTGGCAGGGAGAGCATCTTGGGCCATGCAAGGAGACACTGGACAGGCTCCAGGAGACAGACACTTGATAAGCCCCTAATGGCTCCACTCAATCTGTGTGGTTTTTACAAATGAAAAGGCGGCCTTTCCGCTCACTGGGTCACATCAAATGCTCTTGTCTGACTCGACTCAGGAAGAACAGAGGCAAGCACCTCTCAAAGACACCAAACACAAATCAACAGAGGCCAGTGTCTGTTCACACTCCTCAGCATATGACCCTAGTGGCCACAGCAAGACAAGGCTGCAGATGGAATCTGTGGGGGCTGAACTGTGTGTAAAAGACAGTCATACTCCCCTAATGCGACTGTCCCGATTCAGCTGGACATCTGAGCACCTTAAGTCAGATAAGCTTTTATTAACTGGACCCAAATTAAGTGAGCCACTTCAGATTACTTAGATAAGCTTTCTGATCATTATTTGGTCAACATCCCAGCCTCGTGACATGGACTGACTTCTAGTTATCATGAGCCCAATTCAGGTTATCAAGGAGTTGACCCTACCTAGCAAAGTTCTATGTGGTTTTGTGATTTGCATTTCAAAAGGGCAGAAGAATAGAGATGGGCCTGTCAAAATGGGTATGCTAGTCCTTATCTGAAGGGCTCGGACCAGGATTCAAGAAAGATCTCAGAGACAAGGACCCAAGTCTAAATGCGAAATTCATTGGTTCATATATACTTTATACAGAACAGACTAAAGGTCATACACCATATTTTGAAGAATTTTGTATATGAAATAAAAGTTATAACATGAAACTTTCCACTTGTAATATTTTGTCGGCTTTCAAAAGTCTTCCCCAAATTTTGGAACATCTTATAAACAGATTTTCAGCTTAGGGTGCCAAGCTTGTGTCTCCAGTTCTAATTAGAATCAGGAGAAGAAGAACAGAAAGGGTTTGGATCTTCTATTTTTATATATAACTACCCTTCTAAAATATTTTAGATTATGATCCCCAACTCAAACAAGCATCTTCATCCATGGGTAGAATAAACAGATCCCTCCCAAAATAGATAACAGCACCTATCGTCTCTGAGAATAAGTAGCCACACAAAGGAATCCTGTGGGTTAGGTTCAAGTCCTGAAAAACACGAAGACCCACATGGCAGAAATGTCTGTTTACATCAATTCATAGTTTTCAAAGTTAACTCATATTCAGTATTGCTTCCTCTTTCTACTAGCCCAGTCTTTCAAAGTGCTCCTTCCTACCTACCATGTGACGCACTAGAAACTCACACAGAGCTGAGTAAGGCTGGAAGCACTGAGCCTAGTCACTGGTTAAAATTCCATTCAGTAATTAGCATCCAGCGCCCTCGGTACCATGACAACTGCTCTCTTAACGAGAGGAGAAGCTACAGCAGTGTACAACACTGATTCCAGCACCATCCACGGCCTCGCATTTAATGAGCACCGCCATATGACTTGTGGGCTTTCGTCTTGATTAGCAGGATGTCACTGACAATACCAACTGTTGGATGAAAACTTCTGTGTGAGTACATCTAAGAAAACTAAATGCATCAGTCAACTGTAAAACCAAAAGGTCAATAGATAAAGCGTGTCAAACGTTGTATTAAGCATTGGTCATTTAAGAGCACACTGGGGTACAGATCCTTTATCTGCTCAGCAAAGTCATAAAGTTAAGAGTGAACAAAACAGGTTTCCTCTGAATAGAGAAAAAATATTCTCCATCCAGTCTTCAAACCAGTGAATCAAGTACAGAATTCTCCCTAAGGCTGTACAGTAAGATCAGTGCTCAGAAAAATAAAAATCACTCCAGGCTTAATTAACTAACTTTTTACCGACAGATGTGGGATTTACGGATTCTAGGCAAAGAGAGCAATTATTTTACTTTCAACATTACTTCAATGGAATATTTAAGATAGTGACAGTATGATTGCTGTCCCCTTAAAAACATACATCTCACAAAACACTCCTCCCCTCTCTGGTTTTCTTCAAAAGGGCTACATTGTTGGTTTATCCTCACAAGTTCAAGCCCCAGCTTGGAAGCTTTCTGTAAAGCTCACAGCATTTCCCAGGTTTCGTGACCTTGAGCCACAAAGTCAAGGGTGCGCTGTGGGCAGATGCTGAGCCGCCCTTTAAAAGTGGAGAATCTGAACGCCCCTGTAAGAGTCAACCTGAAGGGCATCGTGAAGAAAGGCAGCGGGATGGGCCTGCAGAAGCCAAGCGGGGGACAGGTGTGCAGCCCAGGCCTGCAGTCTCAGCATGGCTGGCTAGCGCAGGAGGCCAGGTCAAGGCCAGCTTAGCTGTGTGGGTATGTAGTGCATTCCAGGCCAACCAGGGCCACACCAAAGAGCATATCAGAAAAAGGAGAAAAAAATGCCAAGTGCAAGAGGAGATGGACCAGGACAAAGCCTTCTAGAGACACCTCCCTGTGGTGGCTCGTTCCCTAGCCGGATAGCTACCTGGTCACCAACACCGATCTGAGGGACCAGGGCTTAGGGCAAAGGAGGACGCACGGAGGAGGAGGAGGAGGAGGAGGAGGAGGAGGAGGAGGAGGAGGAGGGGAGGGCAAGAGAGGCCTGCACTCCGGATGCCCTCAGGCCACAGCCCCTCGCGTTCTGACAGAAAAGCCTGAGTTTTAAGCACTTTTCTTTTCAAAAACCATCAAGGTAAAGAACTGGAAACCAACAATCTGAAACATATACTCTCTGGTGAGCAGCCCCTTGCGTCCTGATAACTCAAAGAGAAAGTAAATACAAGCTTTGCCTGGTGTTTTGTGCTGGACATGATACAACTGCCTTTGCAAAGCACACTAGTCTCTATGGAAGTGCTCAGTGAGACCTGTCCTTGCAGACTGTTGTCTGCCCAAGCGAGAAAAATGACATCCACACAGAAAGACACCCCATTAGAGCTGTTGAAACTTCTAAAACACAATGCGCTCCCGTGATTCTAGTGTTTGCACTGAAGAACATATCAGCTAAAATGTAATTCTCATCTCTACTGTCACTGACAAAAAAAATAAAAAAATAAAAAAAAAGTCCTTTAATTAGAAGTCAGTAAGTTTCCAAGAGGAAAGACTAGGTAGAAAGCTTTAGGTCCACAGGAAGACTAAGAGTAAGGCTATCTGACTCCTGACTCCAGCAAGGGGTTCTCAACCTGGGGGTGGTGACCCCTTGGGGTGGGAGTCAAATGACCTCTTCATAGCGATAGTCAACGACCATTGGAAAACAGATATTGACATTGTAATTCATAATAGTTGCAAAATTAATTATGAAATACCTTCATATGAAACAGTTGGGGGGGGGGGGGTCACCACAACATGAGGAACTGTATTACAGGGCCACAGAACTAGGAAGGCTGAGAACCACCAGACTAGAGAGTCACAGCATCTTAGAGAGCAGATAAAGATTGGGTGACAGATTGGGATTTCTGCTTAATGAGCCCACAACAAGGGAAATGGGTAAGATTCCAGAAGGGTTTGGAGTTCCTGGGTCAAGGTCCATTGCGGGAAGGAAGTCAAATCCTCCAGCTGCCACTCAGATTTTACCAAAGACAAACTTAATATCTGAATAAATTCAAATAGACTCATTACATACCAAGCACAGACAATGATACCTTACAGGACAGAAAGGGAGAGAAGGCTATGGGGCCAGACACATGGGAAGGGTTCTTAAAATGCCCAGGAGAAATATAAAAAGGAAATCAAGGATATGATAAGCAAAAGGAAAACACCGAAATCCTGAACATCAGTTTAGGGAAATTGAATGTTAAGCCATTAGGAATACCCAGAAAGAACAGAGAAAAAAAGGTTTTGCATAAGAAGCTTATAAAGAAATGAGACAGCTAAAGTTCCCAGGTTAGAAGTGACTCTGAATGAGGAATTAAAGAATAAATTCATAATGTCTCAAATACAGGGCAATATTCTAAAATGCCTCTGTTACTTTAAGCAGTAGACATGTAAGTACAATGTAAGAAAGAAGACCAGCATTACAGTGACCCAAAGGTGATAGGCATGCAACAGACACGCCTTCCATGTCCTCTGGAAAACACTAAGCTATGAACTCCGCGTGTCCCCAACCACTAAGGATACACAGCCGGTGACACTCTCGAAGTTCAGCTCCAGGTACTTCCTTACCCATTCTCATGCCAAGCAGCAAGTAAAGAAGGCATTCCAATGAAAGAGGAGAGTCTGAAGAGAGGGCTGGCACCTGAGGAGCCACTGAGGAGAGGCCAGGAGGGCCTCAAAATGGGCCAGAGGAGAGCCCGCCATGACAGCTGGGAAGGCGACAAACATCTGGTGCTAACAAGAAAGGAAGAGAGAGCACAGCCAGGAACAGGACAGGACGCCATGCCCCTTACACTCAAGAGATGACCCAGAGAGTCTGGAGTGAACTAATGACCAGGACTGAGAAAATCACCTTTGTGTAGCACACTAAAAACTAAGTGAGATGCAAAATATGATAAGATAGTGCAATACCTGCATATAAGCACTCCTATCCTAAAATATTCATGCATCCTATAGTTCATAAAAAGCCAAGTTACAAAGCTGTGCCAAGAGAATATATAAGGAACGTGAATCAAAGATTAAGCCTCACTATTCACCATCACAAGCCCCCTCGCACATACGCACGTGTGTGTGTGTGTGTGTGTGTGTGCGCGCGCGCGCGTGCGTACGTGCGTGTGTGTGTGTGTGTGTGTGTGTGTGTGTGTGTGAGAGAGAGAGAGAGAGAGAGAGAGAGAGAGACAGAGAGAGAGAGAGAGACAGAGAGAGACAGAGACAGAGAGATAGAGAGAATAATTTAAAAAGAAGTCATGAACGTGAGGAGTAGGGTAACAGAAAAAGTTTGGGGAAAAGACAATAAAGTAAATACACTATTCATGTATGAAATTCTCAAAAAATTAAGAAACTTTAAAATGGTAATGTAACTCAACAGCCATCTAACAAATGAAAATGTAATACATCTGAGAAATAGGCACCAAAGTATGAGATGATCAGCTGTCTTTTCTGAAATTCTATACAATTAGTAGTTTTTAAGCTGAGAAGATCATGTTATAAAGTATATGCTCTTTGTTAAGTGATCATCCAATAAACAATAAACAACCTCTTTAGCAGAATACAGGGACAGGAACCAAGGGGGTCGGTGCTTGCCCAGCTGCAGGCTACCAAGGACTCTGCTTTCAGCTCCACACCCCACCCCCCTACCCCCACCCCGCCAAGATCTCTAGCTCAAATCAGTAAGTTATAATGGAATTACAGAACTCTGAAACAAAAACATTTAGTCACACAGCAAAAGTCTGCAAATTAATAAATAAATTTAGTCAGTCACTGAGTTTGCTTCTGAAAAATTAGTTTTCTATTTAAAATATTTTCTATAAAATTATCTGATTTCACTGCATGTCCACATGACTTCCCATTTGCCAATAAAAGCAAACTTAGTTGATCAGACATCTGATCAAAAATATTAATAAGATTTATATTACATTTACTAAAAGCTTCTTTTCTGTATCAAAAATCAACCCTATAATTTAACTGTGTGCCAATCACCTGACACTGAGACTGCTACACTGTGGTCACAGTGGTCTAAGTCCAGCCACCTTCTGTCTCTTTGATAGCTATCAGCTAAGAACAGATTTTATATTTGAGGAGAGGAGGGCGTTTCACGACAGAAAAAAAAAAACTCTTGAAATTCAAATCTGCGTCCATGAATGAGGTGGCATTGGAACACAACTTCCTCCACCTTAATCTGACATCTATAGTTGCTTTTGGGTGACGAGTGAGTTGCACAGTCACAACAGAGTGTGGAGCCTGAACATCTTAAGGTATCTATTACTGGACCTTTGCAGAAGAATGTTTATTGATGTCTGAGCCAAAGTATTATAATCCTTGAATCTCATTTGACTTTTGTTTCGAACCATACTCATACATCAAAATGTCCACACAGTAAGACCATAGTCTACCTAAGTAAGAAGGCGAGAGGCAGGGACGTGTTCATTTGTTGAGAGACATGGTGTTTGTTGAACAGGACAGGAGCTGGGTACCACTTCACAGCATGGGTACTAATGGCCAGTGTTCTCCCAGCATAATCCTATGACCCTGCTCAACTTGCTATCAATATATCAATAGTTAACAAACATATCTTAAATTCCACCTTCCCAAAATACATAAGCTAGATTTCTGTTCCTATTAGCTTATGGCCAAGCCAATACAGCAGGCAGTGAAGAATCTATGTACTATTAAGTATAGGATCCCTGATATCAGGGAGACCCCAACTCTGACCCCATCACCCTCTTGCTTAGCAAATCTCTCCATCACTCAACTTTACCCTTCTCACCTCTACAGGTCAACGAAAGACCTGCCTCAGGTCAACATGAAGTACTGACTATTGTAGACTTAAGAGGCAAAGAAACTCTGCCTACGCTTGTCTTCCACTCAAGTGCCTCGTAACCATCCATTATCCTTGGAGAGCCTGAGAAGCAGAGTCTAACCTCAGTGTGCCTGCGCAGTGCTCCTGACTCACCAACGCAGATGCCCTCTGCCCATCCTCACACACACACACACACACACATTCTTTACCCTGGAGAGGGCAGGACCTATGCTTTCAAGTACAAATAGGATTTAAGGTGCAGTGGTACGTGGGTAGAAAGGGTGTTCCTGGAAAGTGAACGGACACTGAGAGGTTAAAGAACAAGGTGAAAGGTCAAACTATTACAGCCTCGAAGTACTGAATGCAGAGGAAAAGGAAGGAGTTATGGACCATCCATTCCTTTAGATGTTTCTCCCACAATTCTCTCTGTCTCTTAACTCTGTCCCTGTGTATCTCTCTATCTATCTACCTAGCTATCTCTATGTCTCTGTCTCTGTCTATCTCTCTATCTCTGTCAAAGTGTCTGTCTCTGTCTGTGTGCGTGTGCGTGCGTGCATGCATGCGTGTGTGTGTGTGTGTGTGTATGTGTGCGTGCATGTGTGTGTGTGTGTGTGTGTGTGTGTTCTACTGGTCTCTATCAGTTAACCAATGGGATATACACGACTAGGATTATATCTCAGGAGTTGGGTTAGGATTAGTTTCTGGTGTACGGAGGTTAGGACTTCCAGTCAAATATCCAACTAATCAGGAAAGAAACACAAAGCAGACTTCAAGGGACTCCCAGTTTGACTTAGAATTGAGCCACAGAACCTCATTACCAATTTAGAAAAATGAAGACAGATTCATTTCACTTACACACTTTTGAAAAAAATCAAGGAATAAAACAAGAAACAAACAAGATATGCTCCATATTATGAGCTAAAACCCTGCTAAAGGTAGTCCCTCTGAGGCCAGTGAGCAGAGCCCTTGTTGAGTGACTGTGCATTCCTCAGGCAGGGGGATTATACTCAACAAGAACCTGTACCTCAGTTTGAGAGCTTATCAGTTGAAGTCTATCCCTAAACCAGAAACAGAAGCCAAGAGGACAGTGCGAGGCTGAGGAGAGAGTGCACACACTCACGGTACCTTGCTCCAGTCGGAAGCGCAGAGAGCGCCTGGCTGCTTCCATCTCAGGAGTTGGGTTATCCAGGATGTGTCTACACCACTGCAAAGGACTCAGGGACTTCTCTGGTGAGGTGAATGTCTTTGAAGAGCCAACGTATAACCTTAAAAAAGAAAGACATCTGCATTACAGGTATGATATAGATTACAGAAAGTGCCTCTCTTCCGGAGGAAAACAGCATGCACTGAAGGTTCCCATAGAAACAGAGCCACATTTGATCGCTTCAAAGAGCCGAGAATCATTTTAACAGGCAAATATCCCCAAATAGAATAGGTTACTTTCCAAAGCCTGCTGAGAACTACTTCAAAAACACATCTAAAGATCCTTCCTCAGCTCTGAGAGAAGCTCGGGCTAACTGAACTGTTATCCTAAGACATCACTCGGCATGTCTAAAAATGAACACCATGGCTCTTGTGGGCAACAGTATCCTTCCAAGTTATCATTATTTGCCCTCTCACTATCAGGCAAGGCTGCCACCTGTCAGAGGGAGACCAGCGGCCTGCAGAGGGGGAGGGTGTGCTCTACCTTAGTAACTCACTTGAATACCTTAGAGGCTGGCAACAATGTCTATGAAGGACCAGCTAGTTAGGATCCTTGGCTTTGAAGCACAATTACTGCTAAGACTACTCAACTCTACTCTTGCAGCCCACAAGTACCGTCATCAGAATTTAACTAAAAAAGCATGACATCATTGCTGCAAACTTTAGTCCCAGCACTGGGGAAGCAGAGGAAAGCAGATCTGTGTGTTTACGTCCAAAGTGATCTGAACAGATCTCCAACTGCCAGGGCTACCTAGTGAGACCTTGTCTCAAAAGATTATACACAATAATGTTTGCGTTCTTTAGACTGATGCTATTCCATCCTTTAAAAGTGTAAAACCTATCTTTCCAGCCATACAAAGCAGGCAGCACAACTGACTTTCTCTCTTGCTGACTCCTGTTACAGATGGGAAATCTAAAATATCTCTTTAATTCATTTCATGGTAGCTGTGATACATCATAGTTTTCTTGGAATGCGGCCCACAGTCCTATATCCACTAAATATTCATTAATCCACTATTTCCTAATCCCTAATGTTATCCCTATCCTACAACACAGGTGGGCAATACAGCCCTCCCATGACACAGGTGGGTAAGATCATCCCTTGCCCACAGTCTCCTGCTGTGTCCAATATCTGCTACTTCTTTCTAGTGCAAGTAAAGTTTAGGTTAGCTCCTTGTTCTTATCTTCAGTGCTTCAAACACAAATCCCTTGAGCACACAGCAGCTCCCACTTTCTGTTTCAATAGGTTCAGGGTAAGTTCAAAGAATCTAAATGCTAACAAGCTCCCAGGCGATGACAGCACCTCTGGTGTCACGAGCACACTTAGGATGCTCTGGGCTAAACCAATCATGACAATTCCACTGTCCCACTTTGCTGAGAGCCTGGTTCAGATCCAAGCCTCACAAACAATCCATGCCAACCTAAGCCAATCCAGGAATACAGAAATACAAATGGCATCTAGGTGATGTTCATAGAAAATAACTTAAATGGAGATGTAGAAAAAAATTAAAAAGTAATAATTTTAAAAAAGAAAAAAGAAAGCATTCATACAAAGAAAAACCCAGGATAGGAAGGTTGATTATGGAATTTTACTAAACATCTAAACAAAAGACCAACTCTTTACAAACTCCGCCACAGAGGAGGAACTGCATCCTAACATATATTTCATGAGGCATTTTGCTGGCTCTATAACCAGACACAAACATTACGGGGAGGGGCGGGGCTGTCCAATGACCTCCATCACTCAGGGACAGATGCAGAGTCTAAATATTTTAGAAACCGAGCTTCACATACATCAGACTCTTCATCATCACCACATGGAGTTTACTCTAAAAGTGAGAGCAAGCCTGGTTTAACATAGTTACAATATTAACTAAAATGGGAGAAAAATCATATGATTATCTCAATAGACAAAGAAAAAAAGCATTTGACAGCCAAAAAAAAAAAAAAATCCTAGTATCTGGAAGCAGAGAAAACTTCCTCAATCCAACTGCAAAGCTATTTGAAGACATTGTAGCATCCTCATGGTAAGAGACTAACACTTCCCACAGAGCGAAGAAGCCAGGACACTGGGCTCACCGTTTTTAGTCAGCCCTAGACAGAGGTTTTCCGGCCAGCATCAGGCTGAACAGACTAGGAACATTTGGACCAAAACGTAGTAAACATGCCTTTATCTAAATGTTACAGATATATAGATTTCACAGAGGGCATAATCCATTTAAAACTAGTAAGTGTAGGAGCAATGTTTTTAGGATGCTGGCCAGCGTTCTTAGTCCTGCTTCTACACATACTGGCAACAAAATACCACAGATACTTTCACATTTGCCTTTTTCATTTGCAAAGCATTTTCAAAATTGCCAAACCCATGCATAAATCTAACAAAAATACCTATGAGATTTATATAAGAGAAACTCTGAAATCATTCTGAGAGAAATTAAAGACATAATTAATGGAGAGATATACCAGGTTTATGGTTCAAAGACTAAATACTGTTAAGGTGTAAGTTGTCCATAAAGTTATTTTTATAATTAAAAAAATCCCAATAAAAATCCTTGCGACATGTGTGGGAAGGAGGAGGGATGAATGTGTTGACGTAGAAACTGATCCTAAAATTCACATGGAAATGGGAAGAACTTTCAATAGCCAAAAAACCTGACAAAGCTGGAGTTCTCACTAACTGGTGAACAGCACTGATGAAGGCAGTTTGGGGCAGCATGCAGGTAAATACTGCAGTGGGGAAAATGCAGACCCCAAACGGGACCAAGCGTAGAACACTGAATATCTGCAGTACAAAAAAGGTCAAGGAAGGGCCGTCTTCTGAACAGATGTAGGCATTAAGGACAGTCATGCACAAAAAATGTGAGCTCTAGACTTCCTACAGTATCCAAAGCTAACATAAAAGAAAAAACCCGAAAATGAAAATGAATTCTTCTTGTTAGAAACCACAGGTGAAAGCCTGCACCCCAAGATAGACAAACACCCCTTCACTATAATCTCTACGTCTGAAATCATGCATGATCCAGAAGAGTAAGAGGTGGCATTGAGCCCTACCAAAAATCAAACCTTCTCCCTTGGGAAACACTGCTAAAAGGCTAAGCGGCCAACCTCGGGTTTGGAGAAGATGTTTGCAAACCCTGCGCTGACAAGGCACTTTACTGTAGACTGTATCTCCCTACCCCAGCTGTTCCTTAAGGCACAGAAGAAATGATTACGGCATGCGGCAAACCTACCATGGGATCCTAGGGAAAGGCACACAGCCCTGGCACTCCAGGCTGGGGACATGAACACTTCACAGCCATTCAGGTACTTGGAGTGCTCTGGAGACATTAGCAGGTGGCTTTACATTTTTAAATAAATCTTGTCAGCTGCTTTTCCATCAGAAAATATGTGTATGTTTTCACACAAAAATAATGTCTAAAATGTTTTAAAATTTCTGTAAATTAGGTGACCTCAACATCATTCAGTGCCTCCGACTTAGATTAACGACACCCCCCCTACCCCCCACCCCTACTCCCATTTTCCCAACTGGGACCTCCTCCATGTTTAAAGAAGGGACTCTACAGACAGTGCGCTGTATGTGCACAGAAACACTTCTAGCAATGAAGGATCAAGTCTTAACACGGACCAGCATATTTGATGAGTAAAGACAAACTTCCTTCAATTTAGATTTGCTTCAAACCACATCAAAGACTAATATGCTGATCCTACTAAATAGCACTTTTAAAGACTTATTTCAATACTTTTTTTGATGTTTTAAATAAAAAGTAAAAGCCTCACAACAATATAATCACATAGTTGGATAACTGTGATAAACTATACTTGGCATATATGTTCTATTATTAACCAGATAAACAGCAATGCCATAATAAATCTGAGAGCCCAGCATGGTGGCACATGCCTGAAATCCCAGCATGCAGAACGCTAAGCAAGAAGACATGGACTTCAAGGCCAGCCTGAGCTACAGTGTGAGACCTTCTCTCAGGAAGACAAAATAATTATAACAATAACAATAACAACAGTGATAATGATAATAATAATAATAGATTTTTAAAACATGCCATATTTTAAACGGATTGTTCCTTTGTATTTCTATCAGGATTACAAACCAATTTCTTCCCATTGTTTATATAAATCTTCATTTAAAAAAATAAAAAACTCAACTGACTTGAAATTAGCACAAGGTTTGACAGGCATTATTAGTGAAACATAAAAGCCACTGCAAGACCATTTTCCAGTACTGTACTCACACTGAACTGCATTCAGGCCACCCCCAGCCCAGAGTGTGGTTTAGAAAGAATAGCTTAAAGTTCCAGAAGTGTTGAGGCGTTCGACTTGTACACCATTAAGATACCAGCACAGTTCCTAAAATCAAAGCTGAAGGCAGATGACAGACGTGCCCATTTTAATTCTCAAAACCAAATCAACTGGCAATTAGAGTTTACAGGTAGTTGCCATGTAGGGCATCAATGAAAAAGGAAGACTGCAGTTCCCAATAGCAAACCAGTAAGATTCTCCACTGCCCAGTTCCCTTCTATACAATCAATAAAAGAAGTGAAAAAAAATCTGATTTTCTTAAATAAATCAAAGCACAAAGACAAAAGGATGCACCTCTTTATCCTGCTACTGTTACCCCAATATGAACCCTGCTCAGCTTCCCAGCATGAACCCACACTCCATTTTATCGAACCACTCCTAGGGTATGTCTACACCCCTAGCTTATGTCTATAGACCAAGCAAGCAATCCCTATCAGGAGATACTCCAAAAACAAGCCTTCCATAAGCAGGCAGCAGGGGCTTAGGCACCTGTCTCCTGCAAGACGTACTCATTCATGACCAGAAACACACAGATTCCCACTGAACAGATGCTTCTGGTCTCCATCCACCATCTTTACGATCTACCCTAAAAGTTTCTAAAACTAGATAATAAGTTTCTCTAACAGTGCTCTTAGGGTTAAAATTACTGTGATTAAACACCAGGACCCACACACAGCAACTTGGGGTGGGGTGGGGTGGACAGGAGAGGATTTATTTAGCTTACACTTCCACATCACAGTTCATCAATAAAGGAAGTCAGGACAGGAACGCAAACAGGACAGGAACTCATACAAGACAAGAACTCAAACAAGGCAGGAATCTGGAGGCAGGTGCTAAATGAGAGACCACGGAGGGGTGCTAGTTACTGGCTTGCTCCCCATAACTTGCTCAGCCTGCTCCCTTATTTAACCTCAAGGCCACCAGCCTAGGGATAGCAACACCCACAGTGGGCTGGGCCCTCCAAAATCAACCATTAAGAACGTTCTACAGGCTTCCCTACAATCTGATCTTAGGGAGGCGTTATTGAGGTTCCTGCGTCTCTGATGACTCTAGCCTGTGTCAAGTTAGCCTAAAACTACTTTTCTTCAATGTGGTTTCATTTTTAAAGTAATGAAAATTCCTAAGTTCATTTCTTTAAAAAAAAAAAAAAAAAGTAGTCCCTCCATTCCTTAGCAAACCTTCGCTTTTGACATACTAGGATAGCGCATCTTTAATAATCAAATCAGTATTTGAAAGGTTATCTATGGAAATAGAGAGAGATGGCACACATATAGAACTACACAACTCAACTGCAAGAGCTGATGTCTGAGAAGAGGCCCATCATCCCCAGGTGGCTTCAGACGCTACCAAAGGGGCTGCACACCAACCCTGTGCAAGGTCCGTTTGTAAGGAAAGAGTAGTAAGAAGCAGGGAAGAGGGCAGAAGACAAGCACCGTCACCACACACACACACACACACACACACACACACACACACACGGGGAGGGGGCCAGGGCTGAGCGACAAGATGACATGAGTTGTGCATTTAAGGCTAACGAGGCGCTTGGGACCTCGTAATCAGCAAAGAGCAAAGCACAAGGCAGATGGCAGGGATCAGTTCCTCCCCGGTCCCCAGTCGGACCAATAGGCACAATGACAAAACAGGTTTCTGCCTTCGCGCGAAGCTTCTGCTCAGGGCTTGGCACCTGCTAGGCCTCTGGGTCCCCTGCCTCCCACGCCCCGCCCCCGCGTGCTGGGCCTCCTAACTCCGGGGACAGGGGGGCGCCGGAGCTCGTCCATACCAGGTGTAGTCGTCCTCCTCGCTCCAGGCGGCCAAGCTCTCCAGGTCCAGCGGCTCCACCTCGTCCAGCAGGGTTGGAGGTGGCAAAGGCGGCGTGGCGGCCTCCCCCGGCGGGGTCCCCGCGGTCCCTGGTTCCGGGCTGCCACCTCCGCCGAAGAAGCCCGCCGCGGGCTTGGAGTAGACGAAGGGCGCGTCGGCGGGCTGCAGGCTGCAGAGCAGGGAGGGCGCGGGGCTGGGCAAGCAGTAGGTGCCCGGGAACGCGGGGCCCAGGGCCCCCGGGCCCGGGGAGGTCGTGCCGGCCGGGGCCCTGTGCGTGGCGAGCGGGCTGCAGGCCCCGGCTGGCGGCGGTGCGGAGGGCGGCGGCGGCTGCAGCAGCAGCAGGTGCGGGGCGGCGGCCGCAGTGGCTGCCCGGCTGCGCAGCTGCTCGTTCTGCTTCTCCAGCTTGCGCACCAGCTCCTGCAGCTTCTTCACCTCCAGCTCGGCGTTCACCACCGGCCCCGGGCCCGCGCCGGAGCCCGCCACCGGCGAGGCGCATTTCACCTGCTCCGCCATCATCGCGGGAGCCCCGAGCGCCGCGGCGAGAAGGCTACGCGGGCCCAGCTCACGCAGCCTACCAGCATCAGCACCAGGGCCCAGCCTCCGGCCGAGGAAGCGGCAGCAAGCAGCTCTGCACCGTGCTCTGCTCTTGCGGCTCCGGGTTTTAGCCACGGCCCCCAGAACGGGGCGGGGCGAGAGGGGCGGAGCCTCTGCGATGGCTGTGTCGAGGGGGCGGGCCCTGCGGCGGGGACCCGCCCTGGGCATCCGCCTGCGCGCACACCACCTAACCCCAGGTGTCTGATTGGACCTGGCCTGAACTTCCCCTGCTCACACTTCCTCCGCTTTGGGCGAGAGAAACCCACTTCTAGGCCCGCAGCCAGAGGCGGGGTCTAAAGAAGTAGCAGGTGTCTGTGGCAGGGTAAAAACGTACCCAGGGCCAATGGCTAGCCCTCTTACAAGAGCACTTTTAGACTCCACCGTATTGCCACAAGCTGATGAAACCTCGTGAAAATAGGTCTGGGGAGCATGGTACTGAGACCCCAAAAACAGATGCTTTGGGTCTGCTTGAAAAGATGCTGCTAAGGGCAGTGTTAGAACAGAAGCAAAATGGTGGGATGGGGGAGGATGAGGAGGGAAGGAGAAATCCCTGTCTCTGGGAGGGAGAATGGCCAACTGCTGGGGAGTCGGGCGATCACTTCAGTCTATCTAAAATAGCCATATATGAACTCTCCCCACCAGTCTTTCACCTTTAAACGAGAGTTGGGTTTTCACGCTCTTTTATATTAGACAAAAGATCTTTGAGCCTCCCCTGCATGCTCCACTGTGTCCTAAAAGCTGGCTTTTTGAGCAAATGAACAACAAGCAACAGTGATTGCAAATACGAGCAAAACTGTGCTCCATCTGTTAAATAATTTACACTATTAAAGTCACACATGTCTGAGCAAAAAGAGGAAGGGTCTAATATTCTCTGCTATTTTGTTGTTTGTTGGGGGTTGGTTTTTTTGGGGGGGGAGTGACTTCTTAGAAACCATGCTTTTTTATTTATTTTTCAACAAAAAAAAAATGCGTTTGAGCAGATGAACGGATCGTTTTGTTTAGTTAATGTTGACTTAGCATTTTGTGTGTTTAACACAAAGGAAAGCCTGGCGTCATGCTGCGAGAACAATCCTCACCTCTGGTTCTCGTCCTCAGATGGTGTCCTGTCTTGTGAAGGGCCTAGTTCAGGCACCGAACACATAGCAACAATGAAAACATACCGCGCATCTCCGTGGCATGGCTAGGACGTTGTCTCTAATTTTTTAAAATTTGATCCTGTGCCTTACTGCTCAGAAACACTTGTGTGTTCTCCCTTGGCAAGCTACAGCTCTAATCTTGGGTGTATGTGCGAGGTGGCTGTCCTGAGTTTAACTTGGCTGGCGAGAGCTTCTGTAAGTTAGTGTATGGTAACTTCCCTGAAGTTACCTTCCTCCCAAAAGACCCCCTCGCCCTCCGACCCTGAACCACCTGTATCTCCCACCACCCTTCCAAGTTTCCTTCTGTCTTTTTTTGGGGGTCTGTTGGTTATTACTAAAACCTGGAGAAGTGGAGTCCTACTACTGAAACTCCTAAGTGAAGAATCTATTGAAAGATTTTCCCGCATGCTCAGTGGCAGATGCGGGCAGCAGTATCCCTGAAACACAAAGAAAGGGAGAGGACAGGCACAGTGAGAACAAAGAGCTGCTGAGTTCCACATCACTGAAAGAAATTAGGAATCAGCACAGACTAGATAAACCAGCAAGAGGTAACGAGTAAAGAGAAGCAGTCATTTTTACTACAGCATTCATATACTCTAAAGAATAGAGAAATAAACAACCTTCCCCTCCTGCATTTACCCTTTCTGGTCTACAGAACACTTCCCAGAGAACAGAGATCAGGCTGTACAACTATTTTTAAGTAACAATTATTGTAAAAATTGGTCACTGTTTACAAAAAAAAAAAAAAAAGCATACCTGAAAACTTAAGCCCAGAAAATATGGGAAGCACTGTTTGAGGTGTCAGCAGGCATGGTATCTCCTTGCTTTTAAAAAGCAAAATAATTTCTGCTCAAAAGAAATGTTAGATTTTTTTTTTCTTCTATTAAAGCTCTTTTCTTCCCTCCGGAGAACTGTGCATGTATACGTGCTAATGGCACTCAAAATGCACACTGATTCTAAGTTGGTATCCCCAGGGTGCCCATCTCCTTAACACATAATTGAAGAGGTTGGTGGTGTCAGAGTTTTAATTAAGCAGTCTTAATTTTTTTATTTTGATGCAAATTTCAAGCTGTGTTCTCCGAAAGAAAGTGCATATGTAGCTTCTCGATTTATTTAGTATTTAAAAATTTAGTATTTTAAATGAAATGAAGGGGTGAATTCAGAATGTACAAAGAAGTATATTGGCATAAAAATGCATTTCACTAAAATCCTTGTGGGAAGCCTCCACACACCACACACTCAGAACTGGATCAAGAAATTCATATTTCCTAATAGTCCTTTTCCCTGACACTTTGAAGTTACACACTGTCACTGAAGTTACTTTTTTAAAATCTAAAATTAAGTAGTCACCTGTTTCTCAAATGGTATACTTAACTATGGATTGTTGCTTCAATCACTTATCTGGCAACAAAGTTACACAAACAGCATGTGCTGGCTAGTTTATGTCGATTTAACACAAGCTAGAGTCATTGGGGGAAATGAGAAACTTAACTGAGAAAATGCCAGCATATGGCTGGGCTGCAGGGAACCCTGCAGAGCATCTTCTTAGCCATTGATATGGGAGGGCCCAGCCCTGGTGGCCCAGGTTTCTATAAGAGAGCAGGCTGAGCCAACCTCTTATAGAAAGCAGAGCAAGCAAAGCCAGCGAGCAGCACCCCTCCATAGCCTCTGCATCAGCTCCAGTTCCTGCCCTGTGTGAGTTCCGGTCCTGACTTCCTTTGATGATGAGCAGTGATGCAGATGTGCTGAAGAAACCCTTCCTCCCCGAGTTGCTTTGGTCACGGTTTTCACCACATCAATAGAAACTCTAATGGAAACATACCATAATATCCTCTTGAGCATATGAATAGGAAGAAGTCTTTTAAGAAATCTAGAGACACCCTGCTTGTTTTTATCCTAGTTTTACAGAAGAGCCAGGCTCCTCATAAAAACAACAGCAGTTCTCAACAGTTTCCACTGGCCCTGTGACTCTCCTCTTTCTTTCTCTTTCTTTTCTCTTACTTTCTTTCTTTCTTTCTTTCTTTCTTTCTTTCTTTCTTTCTTTCTTTTTTTGTTTTGTTTTTAGATTTGTTTTATTTATATGAGTACACTGTAGCTGTCTTTAGACACACCAGTAGAGGGTATCAGATTCCATTATAGATGATTTCGAGCCACCATGTGGTTACTGAGAATTGAATTCAGGACCTTTGGAAGAGCAGTCAGTGCTCTTAACCACTAAAGTCATCTCTCCAGCCCTGATTCTCCTCTTTCTACTGCAGAAATTCACAATTGTGGATCCAATTACCCCCCCCCCCAATGAAAATTCACCTAATATGTAAAACCAAGATCAAGGATCTCCACCTGTATTTTCAATGTGATTCAGAGGCCAGTGCTTCAGAGAGCCCACCTCTTACTGGAAATGCCTGCTCTCTACACAGGAAGAGAGTGTGCCAATGCACTCTCAGTGCCTCAAGGGGTATCAAGCACATGACAGAGAAACATTGAATTTTTTTTTTTACAAAAAGATGAATAAGTGAATTCCCATGTTGTATCTGGAACTAAGATCAGAACCTAATTAGTTATTTGCAGACACTTCATTTATCTTGTAGGAGCAACACGGGAAGATAAGAAGGATTTTTGCAGACCCACGATAATTGATTATTTCACATATGACCCAAATGGAACTAGAACAGCTCTTAATACATTGAATGCGTGGTGTTTCAATATAAGGGGGTAAAACAGAGAGAGATGAGCACATCAGTAATATTCTGTGTTTAGGTTGTACCTCCTAGCCTCACTCAGAACTCCTACTTAGACTCATGTCAAACACCCATGTAATTATACCCTATAAAGTCATACCATGGTGCTTACAGGAAGAGTAATAGTGATAATAATTATCTGTTTGTTTAGCAAGCTATACTTTCAAAAAACCCCTTTAATAAATACTTATTACGTCTATTATGCATAAGTCATGGCACTATATAATTTTTAAAAGGTGAGTAAGGCACTGTCTCCGCTGAGACTTTATCTAGCGAGGACAGCACAGAGATGACTAACTATAGCTCAAGACAAGTGTGGAGATGAAATCCCAAGTAAGCAGCACAGGGGATCCTCAAGCTCAGGGACTATAGCGCTAAGGTCAGGTAGGGCTACAGTGGCAAGAGGCGACCTCATCTGGTTCCTTTCACCCGACTGAAAAGCATTGAGACAAGTGTGACATCCGTTAGCCAGGACATGAATGTACCCATTCAACAAAATAAAGAGGAAGAAGTTCCCAGATCCCAATATGATATTCTTGGTATTGTTTCCTCTGGGTCAGTTTGCTTTAAAAAACAAAACAACAATAACAACAAAAAACTCAGCTATCATGACTTGCCAAGAGAAAGGAATTTTATGTAGTTTTTCTTAAGAGTAGGTATTTATTAATGCCTAATAATTACATATATATGAACTCATCTGATCTCAAACACCTCCTAGAGTCATTATTTATCTATTCCTAAATGAGGAAACTGAGGCACGGTGAGGCAAAACTACACAATGTTTGTTTGGGCAGACAGTGGGAATCAGAGAGAGGCAGCTTTATCTAGCTTGTACAAAGTCTAAGTTCCTAGCGGTGATATCTTGTCTTAGGTCTTAAGAATCCCCAGAAGAGTTTCCCAATTTGGTCTCTGTCTTAGTTTGGGTTACTATTGCTATGGTAAAACACCATGAAAAAATGCAAGTTGAGGAGGAAAGGGTTTATTTGAGTATGCATCCATACTCCATCACTGAAGGAAGTCGTTAGGACAAGATCTCAAACCTAAAGACAGAAGCTGATAGAGAGGCCATTGAGGCATGCTGCTCACTGGCTTGCTCCCCTTGGCTTGCTCAGCCCCCTTTATTTTTTTGCATTAATTAATTTGTTTATTCCCATTACATCCTGATCACAACCCACCCCAACAAATCCCTCCTCCTATTACCCCTTCTACTTCTTCTGAGAGAAGGGGAAAACACTCCCTTTGGGTACCACCCTGCTGCTGGACATCAGGTCACAGCAGGACTAAGTACATCCTCTCCCATTGAGGTCCTACCAAGCAGTGGGAAGAGATCCAATGGCAGGTAACAGAGTCAGTCACAGCCCCTACTCCAGTTGTTAGGAGACCCATATGAAGACCAAGCTGCACATCTGCTGGAAATGTGGAGAGGTGCTAGGTGCAGCCCATGCATGCTATTTAGTTGATGGTTCAGTCTCTGTAAACCCCCCTGGATCCAGATTAGTTGACTCTTTAGTTCTGCTTGTAGTGTCTTTGACACTTTCAGTTTGTTCAATTCTATTTCCCACTCTTCCACAAGACTCCCTGAGCTCCAGCTTATGTTTGGCTCTAGGTCTCTGCATCTGTTTCAACCACCTGTTGGGTGGAGCCTCTCAGGAGACAAATGCTAGGCTCCTGTCTGCAAACCTAGCAGAGTATTATTAACAATGTCAGGTGATGACTATCTCCGATGGTCTCAAGATGGACCAGTCATTGGTTGGCTATTCCCTCAATCTCTCCTCTATCTTTATCCCTGTCCATCATGTAGGCAGGGCAGATTTTGGGTCGAAGGCTCTGTGTGTGTGTGTGTGTGTGGAGCGGAGGGGGGGGGGGCGCGGGAGGGGTTGGAGTTCCCCTTCCTCTACTGCAAATCCCTCCTGGCTGCAGGAGGTGGCCACTTCAGTCTCTATATCCCCAACTGCTAGGGGTCTCAGTTAGGGCCACCCCCATAGACTTCCAGGAGCTCCCTGGTCCCGGGTCTCCTGAATCCCAGAGATTGAGCAATTCCAGTTCCCTCCCCCAACCCTCTCCCTCCCCGCTTCCGGACACCTCTCACCATCTCTCTTGTTTTGCTCAGCTCCTCCCATACCCAGTTGCCTCCTTCCATCCCCCTCTGAAGTCTAATTTGTTTCCTTTTCTGGGTGAGATCCAGGCATCCTCTCCTGGTCCCTCCTGGTTACTTCATTTCTTTGGCCTGGTGGATTGTAGCATGGTTATTCTGTACAGCCCCCT
This sequence comes from Apodemus sylvaticus, assembly GCF_947179515.1. Classification (NCBI taxonomy): domain Eukaryota; kingdom Metazoa; phylum Chordata; class Mammalia; order Rodentia; family Muridae; genus Apodemus; species Apodemus sylvaticus. The sequence continues at coordinate 22,165,141 of NC_067479.1, forward strand.
TTCTTATAGAACCCAGGGCCACCAGCTCAGGGACAGCCCTACCCACAATGAGCTGGACCCTCCCACCTCCATCACTAAGTAAAAAAATGCTCTACAGTTTTGCCTACAGTCAAGTCTAATGGAGACAGTTTTCCAGTAGAGGTTCCCTCCTGTCAGATGACTCTGGCCTTTGTCACGTTGACATAAAATTAGCCAGCAGAGTTTCCATCAACTGTAAAGGAAAGGCTGGGATGCCTTGAACAAAGGAACAAAGAAACATTCCTGGAACTTTGAAGGTCACCAAGAACAGATTAGAAAACAGTCAGCTTCCAAGATCAACAAAGTTGCCAGTGGAGACGCAGCACTGAGGCAGGACAATGGCTCTTCACTGGCCACTAAATGCTCCTTTCTGAGCAGATGACAGCAGAGCATAAATGATCCCAGCACTGATTCTCCAGTCGAGACATTAGGATTCATCACCTGCCAATACCCATCTTAAACATGCTCCAAAGAGACAATGTTACAGCTTTTGATGAACCCAAAACAGGTGTTACACTGTTGTCACTTGGTTTGGGAACATGTTTTTAAATTTAAAGCTACAAAAGCATATAAGAGTTTTTTTGTTTCCAAATCAGAAACATTAGAATAGCGACATACTTAATGCATCTTTTAAATCTATGCATACCCAAATACCACATGCATTTTCCCATATGCACAATAGATTGGAATAGATGGGGGAGGGATGGAGGGAGGCAGGGATCCAGGGAGATAGAAATGAAAACAGAAAAGGGACTGTGAGCGGGGAGAAGGATATGTAAAAGGAGAATAAAGGGAAGGGAAAGGAGCCCATGTAGTGTGGAAGCCACTACTTGGTCGGGAGAGGGAACACAGTAAAATGAGACAAGGTGTGTATAAAAACCGCCACACTAAAACGTACCACTCTCTACTAACTTAAAAACCTAATTTAAAATAACTAACGCAACATTGTTCATAATACTCAGGATACCCAACCAACCACAGTGACTGTCAGCAGGAGGATGGTTAAAGAAAATATGGTCCCTCTACACAATGGAATATTGTTCATCTGTAAGAAAATAATGTCTCACATTTTGAAGGGAAAATGATAGAAGTGTCCACTACAGTGTTCAGCAAAGTAAGATAGAAGCAGGACAAGTGTCACGTGACTCTTCTGTCACCTGTAAGCACTAAATGGCATGGGAGTAAAGGAGGGGCTGTGAGGAGCCAGCAGGAGAGAGAGAAGAGAGTGTGGAGTGGAGGCAGAGAGCAGGGGCAAGGCAGAGAGGAACAGAGGCACATCTGTGCCCAGCTGAAGATGGGTGCCACAGAGAAATTCACTAATTTGGTAGGGTTTGGGGGTTGTTTTGGTTTAGGTTTGGGAGGATGTTTTGTGTGGGGTTTGGGAGTGTTTTTGTTGTTTGTTTTTTGGTGGTGTGTGTGTGTGTGTCTGTGTGTGTGCCTGTGTAATGCCATCTATACATTTATAAAACTGCCACAAGGGGGCGTTCTAAATTTTAAAAATGTTACTTTTAAAACGATCTAATTTTCATGTCTTCCTCAAGTGTTCCTCTCATCCTAAAAGACAATGCAGTGGGATTTTCATTCATCCAGAGGATTCTCTTTGTATCCTAAGGAAAAATGATTTGGTAGAGTATTTAATAAGCAGAGTGTCTGCTGGGCACCAAGGCTCGCTCAGATAGTGGGAGAGGAGAATGATTAAAGAGTATTTGGCATCATCAAGGAAATGGTTTTCTTTGATAATTTACCGAGTTTCTATGAGAGTTCTCTGTACAACTTATCACAGTAACAAGTGTTACAAAGTCAAGCCAAGCTCATTTAAAGTTCGTGTGATGTGGGGCGGGAAGCACTCCTGCGATTGTGGTTCCTGTCTTTCTTCACTGGGAGATCAGGACAGCTGCCAGGGCATCACTCTGGGAGCCTAAAAAAATTCAGTGGAGAACAGCAGAGAGACAAGGCAGCCCCTAGGCCTGTCAAATCACTGGACACCACGAGTCAGCTTCCAAACATTGCACCGTGTTTGTTCAAAGGAGTGTACAAACTCTGGGCACATAATTATTTTTCAGAAAACAGTAATGATAAGATTATAAAGAGATGGCCTTCTTTGAAGCTATAATCTAGGAGCTGCTTTGGTCTCCACGGGGAAGCTGATGAGAGTCTTTTTATAGACATTTTGTGTCATTATGCCTACAGATACGTGATAGTTTGAATAGGAATGGCCCTTATAGGCTCAGAGGTTTGTGTGCTTGGTCCCTGGTTGGTGGTGCTGTTTGGATAGGTTTAGAAGGCGTGGCCTTGCTGGAGGAAGCAGCAGGTCACTGTGAGTGAGTTCTGAGATTCCAACGCCCCTTTGTATGTTGCTTGTGATTCAGGATGTGAGCCTTGATCTTTCGCCCCAACCATCAAGTCTGGTGTTTTTTGTCATCCTTCCCCACTATGATGGACTCTTCTCCCTCCGAAACTCTTTCCAAATAAATCTTCCCTTCTATATGCTTCTGTGGTCATAGTGTTTTATCACAGCCGTGGAAAAAGAACTAACACACAGAGCCCATCACTACCAATGACGCTTCGTTCCACAGTCAACTGAATTTCTATAGTGGCCCATAAGATCGTGTCGTCAGGTGACGTTGCCGTTTTCATTTGTGTAAGTGAACCTGTAATGCTCTCTTAATGATGAAATCATCTCAAACACATCCCTATTATGAAGCAACGTGTGTTCTTGGTTTTTATCTTCAGAAATACCTTGTTATCAGACAGAATAATATTTATCGATTACTATTGAATGCTTTATGAAAAATATGGTAGCCTTATCAAACCAGAATCCAAGCTCGAAGATGATTGGCTCTGGGAAATAGTGACTAGCCAATCAGGTAACGGGAGAGTTTCACAGCTTTACTACCAGCATTAAGCTTCTGGCTTTAGAGTCAGGATGTAATTTGATGATATTTAGAAGCAATTTTTACTAGCACATGAAAAAATATCTGAAAGTTCCCAGATGCTACTAGAAAACAATACCGAGGCAGAAAAAAAAAAAAATACGTGTCTTAATTGGGATTTCCATGGCTACCACAGAATATCATGATGAGAAAGCGATTGGGGAGGAAAGGGTTTATTTAACTTACACTTCCAGAGTGTAGTCCATCACTGAAGGAAGCCAGGACAGAAACTCAAGCAGGGAAGGAACCTGGAGGCAGGAACTGATGCAGAGGCCACGGAGGGGTGATGCTTACTTGCTTGTTTCCCATGACTTGCTCAGCTTGCTTTCTTATAGAACCCAGGACCACCAGCCCAGGGTTGGCTCCATTCACAATGGTCTGTGTCCTCCCCCATGAATCACTAATTAAGAAAATGCCCTATAGACAGATCTTATGGAGACTTTTTCTTGATCAAGGCTTTCTCCTTTCCAAGGACTCTAGCTAGTGACAAATTGACAGAACACTAGCAGGTATAATACTTTTAATTTTTTTTATTAGTAGAGCTGGAGATATAGATCAGCAGTTACAAGTACTAGTTGTTCTTCAAGAGGGTCTGGTGGCTCACAATCATCTGTAACTCTAGTCCCAGGAATCTAATGCCCACTTCTGACATTTCTGATCACTGTATGCATGATTTATATAGACATACATATATTTATACAGGCATAACGAAATGATCCCTTTATGCCAAGAGTGGTGGCATATTCTTTTAATCCCAGAACTTTGTAGGCACACCTAATCAGGGGGATCTCTGGGAATTCAGGGCCATCCTGAATTCAGATACAGAGTCTGAGGTAAGCCAGAGATTTGCAGAGAAACCCTTTCTTTTTTTCTTTTTCTTTTTTAAAGATTTATTCATTCTTATATGTAAGTACACTGTAGCTGTCTTCAGACACACCAGAAGAGGGCGTCAGGTCTCATTACAGATGGTTGTGAGCCACCATGTGGTTGCTGGGATTTGAACTCGGGACCTCCAGAAGAGCAGTCAGTGCTCTTAACCACTGAGCCATCTCTCCAGCCGGAGAGACCCTTTCTTAAAAGAAAGAAAAGTAAGCAAGCAAACAAGAAAAACTTAGCTCTTTGAATGACTTTTCCCCAGCAAGTAGTATATGTAGTATGAAAAAAATTAAAAAGGTTGGAAACTACTCAGCAGAAACATAGGCATTGATTATACAGCCTAAGTGGGTAATGAGATGGTGGTGATTAGGTTTTGCATCTTATTTTGTTTTGATCTTAAGACTTATTTATGTTTATCTTACATCTATCTGTGCATGCAGCACCTGCCTCTTGCCCATGAAACCAGAAGAGAACATCAGATGGAACTGGGATTCCAGATAGTTGTGATCCACCATGTGGTGCTGGGAATCGAACCCAGGTCTTCTGTAAGAGCAGCCAGCATTCTTGAATCCTGAGCCATCTTTCTAGCCCGTGTTAAGTTTGTTGATGCTATAGCACAAGAGGAGCAACAGGAGAGAAGTCAGAGGTTGACAGAGATCCAGGACGCAGCAGGCTGTTCTCCTTGACCAGGGATGCTGGCCAAGGGAGCTTAGCTTCACTAAGACGGAAAATGCCAGATAAGGAGAGAGGACTTGGCCAACTGTGTGCTTGCTCCAAAACTCATTCTATATGAAGCCCATGGCTTGTTTATGATTAAAACAAGTCATACCATCACAACTGCACACAATGCCAAAGGAACAGGGACTATGTACTGCCATACTGTGTGATCAGAAGGTTGGAAATACTTGGCGTAGAATCTTGCCGATGACAAATGTCTTATATGTAAATGTCTCATATGTAAATTTCACTTGTTACTGAGTAAACTTACATCTAAAATTTACATTAAATAATTTGGCTGCTTCTCATACATTTTGGAATTTTCTGTTTTTATAATTGCTGGCTTTAAATGCATTATAACTGTGTCTTGACTCATGTGCAATTTCAGAACATAATTCTTTTATATATGTATATTTTTATTAGTCAATATTATTAATTATTTAATTTTTATTGGGATAAGTAACCATAGTCTATGTAAATAGGATTCAGTGGAATTTGATTGGATTTCTTATATGGTCTAGCACATATCAGTAACACATGTCTACATAGATATTATATAAATACCATATCAAGTTCATTATACTGTACACATAACAGTTTATAATCAATTAAGCTTTTAGTATGTATATATATACATATGCAACTTACATATTTATTTGAAATTAAATGCTACATATGCTACTTAAACTATCTTAGCAATTACTAAAACCTAAATCTTTTATTACAATAGTATATATGTGTTGTTTTATGTAGTTTACACTTCAATATTTAAGATTTAAATGTTGTTTGTGGAGTATACAGGCATTTGTATAGCTCATACAGGTATATCTTGATATTATTCCATTTTCTTATCTCTTAACTGATCTTTACAAAGTTTTTCTTCCTATCTATTGGGTTAATTTTGAGTAAATTCATTAGTATTGACCCTTCTCCCTTTCATACTACTTTAATTATAGCTAAATTTTATCTAGTCTACTGAATTACAAAATCTTTCTATCATAATTTCCTATTTCTTTGGAATGATGCTAATACTACATATAATGTATAAAAACATTTATACCATTTATGTATGTGTGTGTTTGATATTTCTAGACTATTCTTAAGTATTCTAAAATAACATTTACATTTTATCTAATATTTATTTTCTAAAACAATAACTTTATTAGTACAGAATACTGTACCAATGAACATGTCTGTTTGGGTTTGAACCCCACTTCTGGTACCACAATCTATATTACTCAGGAGGATTCTCTAGAGGAACAGAACTGATAGATGATAGTTCTTACTCCACTATGATATCAGAAATATTTAAGATTTACTGACTCATTGGGTGATGTTGATCATGGTGACTATGTCCTGATGTCTTTCTTCTCTGGCACTCCGTCTCCTGGGCTGTAACTGTCGACAGATAGCACATGTCACTGCTCTTCCCCATTCTTCCTGCTTCTCTTCCTGGGGAAGAAGCATGAGAGAGAGAGAGACAGAGACAGAGACAGAGACTAAGTAACTTTCAAACTGGTATTCTTATTGCCTCTGTTGCTTCTGTTTCAAAACAAGTCACCCTGGGACATCCAGCCCAGAATCTCTGCACATGTTCCTGACCCATAAAGATCATCCTGGTGATTTTATTTTTTTGTTCTACAGTTTTGTGCTTTCACATAGGGTCTGTGAGTGCTTTGCAGCATACACTTTGAACGTCATGCTGATAAGTCCGTGTTCTTTTATCATTTACTTTAAAAGGATAGCTTACCATAATCCCCCACTACAGTCAACACCTGTGATTGAAAACAAGCTCTAGGGCGCCACCCAGTGGATGCTGCTTCACCTTCATGCCCGCTCCTACCCAGAGGAGAGAAAGCCGTCAAGGCTTTATGATTCCCCCTTAAACAAAACCAAAAGAAATAAAGGACATGCCATATTTTTATCCTAAAAGCAAATTCCACCTATGCTGATGTGATGATATATCCATGTGATATATTAAAGTGGGCAGGGGTTATGGCTTCTTTCTTTGCTTCCTAAAAGTCCTAGATTTGTGACTCTTGTCTCTACATTGTGGGTATCAGCTAGGAACAGAAGGTTTTGGTTTTCTTTCTTTCTTTTTTAATGAAGGGTTGGTGTTTTAAAAAAATGTTTAATATAAGTTGTAGTGGATTTTAAAACTTAGGATAAATGATATTTTTAAAATAAGCAGCTCAGAATCATACTTGTGATGTTTTCTCTCTTTTTGGCACCGAAAGGAACAGAGACGACGAGAGAGGTTTACATTTGGACTTGTTTTAAATTTTTAAAAGCTGTTCTTTTAAATTTGCCATCTGTTACTTCAGTACTTCAAAGTGGCTATGGTAACTGTTGGGGGAGACCAGGCAGAGCTATGGCCTAATCGGGTAAGGCTTGACCCCAGCTGTGCCTCTTGTGGAGGGACACCAACTCATTGTCAGTCTTGCCCCATTAAGAGAATGTTTCTCTGCAAATATGGCATCAAGTAACAGCTAGTGTACAGCAGACATAAGAACTGGCTGTAGACGTCCTTGTCAGTCATTCGAATTAAAAGGTGCTAATTTGGAAAAGAACACCCCCTCCCCAATCCTCCTCCTGAGCTGGACTTCTAAAACACAGCATTCTAACAGATTTATGCAGAGCTTAAATAACACAAAGGGAAGATGTCTAAACCGTGCAATTTGTCTTTGCTTAAGAAAAGGATCACAACCCTAAGATATGTTCGCATAGACTATAGTCTCACTACTTGGGAGGTGGAGGCTGGAGGGTTAGGACTTCAAGGCTGAGCCTTAGCTACATAGTGAGTTTGAAGCTAGCCTGGGTTACATGAGATTCTGTGTGGAAAGCAAGTAAGACAGAACAAAAACCAACAAATCAGAACCAAGAAAAGACAGACACTCAGACAGACAGACACTCAGACAGACAGACACTCAGACAGACAGACAGACAGACAGACAGGCCATAGCTATACTTCAGCCTTCATCACTTCTCTATAGCTACCTGTGAGTCAAAGAAAACACACTGTGGATGTTGGTGTTGGTTTGGTTAAAGTTGTGAACTCTACGCAGGGCAGAGTAAAGCACATGGAAACTGCACGGGCATCGTTGAGAGCTGCCTGACCAGCACAGGAGACAGATAACCCCCGAGATGCGTGGCTTTAACTTGGGTTCCTCAACGACATGAATTACGGTATCAGGATAAACCTGTTCCACCTTTTTACAAAAGAAAGCCTGTCTTTACTACTATCACTGAAACAGGCTAGGGATGTAAACCAACTAGATAGCAGTGGGTAACTCTATAGGTGTGTTGAGGTCTTTAAATACCATTTACACCAAAAGAGGTCTAAGCGATGCACTAGATAACCCTGGAAATACTTACCAAAAAAATAGTTGCGTTGTGAAGGAAAAAAAAAAGCCACTAGGTAGAGCTCAAACCACCCAAAGACAAAAAATATTTCCATATGAACCAAAATATTAACAGCCCACAGCTAAAGTACATTAAAATTGTTTACACCTATTAGGTAAAAATGACCCTTTGACATGTAGATTCTCTAGGGGATGGCATATTAGATTTGAATTATGATTCAAAAACTAATAAAGTATAAAACATTCACTCTACCTACTCAAATTTAATATGTCCATATTGATGATATAAAGGATCTTTTCATTGGAATCTACTAGTAAGTAAATGAAAGGCGGGGAATACCACATTTTAAAATTTCTAGGCACCAGGCAACCAGGAAACTCCACAGCCTTCTGTGCATAGCCCACCAGGAGTGAGAGATCTCCCAGCAGTGCTTTCACTTCTGAGTGCAGAGGTGAGATCTCCACCTTCTCTCTGGAGGGGACCAGCTAGGAGCACACATGGCCTAAGTTCAGTAGAGCAGCTGGGACAGAAGTGTTCCTGCCACCATTTGCACCAGGGAGCCTGGAGACTCCACAGCATTCTGTGCTTAACCCACCAGGAGAGAGAGATCTCCCAGCAGTGAGCTCAGAGGAGTAAGGACACGGGCTTATAGACCCACAGGAGGAACAAACTCCAGCCAGAGACAACAATACCAACTAGCACCAGAGATAACCAGATGGCAAAAGGCAACCATAAGAATCCTACCAATAGAAATCAAGACCACATGGCAACATCAGAACCCAGTTCTCCCACCACAGCAAGTCCCGGATACCCCAACACACTGGAAAAGCAAGAGTTGGATTTAAAATTGTATCTCATGATGCTGATAGAGGGCTTCAAGAAAGACTTAAATAACTCCCTTAAAAAAAATACAGGAGAACATTGATCAACAGGAAAAAGCACTTAAAGAGGAAACACAAAAATCCCGTAAAGAAATACAAGAGATCATAGGTCAATAGACAGAAGCCCTTAAAGAAGAAACACAAAAATCCCGTAAAGAATTACAGGAAAACACAAACAATCAAGTAAAGGAACTGAACAAAACCATCCAGGATCTAAAAGTAGAAGTAGAAACAATAAAGGAATCACAAAGTGAGACATCTCTGGAGATAGAAAACCTTGGAAAGAATTCAGGAGTCATGGATGCAAGCATCAACAACAGAATACAAGAGATAGAAGAAAGAATCTCAGGTGCTGAAGATACCATAGAAAACATTGACTCAACAGTCAAAAAAAAATGCAAAATGCATAAAGCTAGTAACCCAAAACATCCAGGAACTACAGGACACAATGAGAAGACCAAACGTAAGAATTATAGGTATAGAAGGGAGCGAGGACTTACATCTTAAAGGCCCAGTAAATATCTTTAACAAAATTGTAGAAGAAAACTTCCCTAACCTAGAGAAAGAGATGTCCATGAACATACAAGAAGCCTTCAGAACTCCAAACAGACCGGACCAGAACAGAAAGTCCTCCTGGCACATATTAATCAAAACACCAAATTCACTAAACAAAGAAAGAATATTAAAAAGCAGTAAGGGAAAAGGGCAAGTAACTTATAAAGGCAGACCTATCAGAATCATACCAAACTTCTCACCAGAGATGATATAAGCTAGAAGATCCTGGGCAGACCTCATACAGACCCTAAGAGAACACAAATGCCAGCCCACGCTACTATACCCAGCAAACCAAGATATTCAATGATAAAAACAAATTTACACAATATCTGCCCACAAATCCAGCCCTACAAAGGATAATTGATGGAAAATGCCAACACAAAGAGGGAAACTACATCCTAGAAAAAAGCAAGAAAGTAATCTTCTTGCAACAAATCCAAAAGAAGATACAAACACACAAACATAAAAATAACATCAAAAATAACAGGAAGCGACAATCACTATTCCTTAATATCTCTTAACAATAATGGACTCAACTCCCGAATAAAAAGACATTGACTAATAAAATATTTCTCATGTAAATCTTCAATTTTTTTCAGAAAATGTTTATAATTCCCCTTTTAATTAATTTAGTAATACTTTTTTTATATCTACCATTTTATCTGCATTATTTTTCATGATAATCTTCAATTTTAATGTCTTTCTATATATTTGCTCTATTTTATCAGAAATGTTCTCAATGTAAATCTTTGATTTTATCACAAATGTTTTTAATTCCACCTTCAATTAATTTAGAAAGAGTTTTATATCTACTATTTATATGTAAAATTTTCCATGAAATAGTAAATTTTAACGTGTTTGTCTATATATTTCTTGAATTTTACCAGAAATGTTTTCCATGTAAATCTTCAATTTTATCTGAAAATGTTTATAATTCCATGTTCAATCAATTTAGAATTAGCTTTATGCCTATTATTTTATCTGTATAATCTGTAAAGATTTCCATGATAATCTTTAATTTTAACATGTTTTTCTATATATTTCTTCAATTTTTATCAGAAATATTTTCCATGTAAATCTTTAAGTTTATCAGAAAATGTTTATAATTTCACTTTCAATCAACTTAGGAATACTTTTATGCCTACCATTATTGTATCAATACAAAATTTTCCATGATAATATTCTATTCTAACATGCTTTTCTACATTTTTCTACAATTTCATCAGAAATATTTTCCACGTAAATCTTCAGTTCTATCATGAAATGTTTCTATTCCATATTTCAATTAATTTAGCAATGTCTACCACTTTATTCTTTAATTTTCCATGAAAATTGTCAATTTTAACATGTTTATCTGAAATATTTTCCATGTAAATCTTTAATTTTATCATAAAGTGTTTTTACTTCCCTTTTCAATAAAAATATAACAAAATAAAATAAATTTCTAATGAGTTCTTAACCTTATAAAATGAGAGGTATGACATTTTGTGTCTCTGATGGAAGAACTTAATGTCACTTACTAAGAAGATTGTGCGTTTGGGAAGAGAGCTGGCAGTAAATGCTTTCTTTGACTGAGTTCAATCCCTAGAACCCACAATGAGGAGGGAGAGAGAGAAGAGGGGGAAGAAGAGGGAGAGGGGAAAGGGGAGGGAGAGGGAGACAAACACTGTTCTCTGACCACACATATGCACTTTGTATGAGAACTTAACAAGTAGGCCAAGCTGGCTGGACAGCCATCTCCAGGGATCCAGCTGTCTGTTTCCCATCCCTGGAATTAGACGTGCATTTCACCATGCATGTTCCACTAAATCCCAAAAGCTCAAAGGGGGACACCAAACTATGTGCAAAAGCTCCTTGGACAAATTCTAAATCCAAACCTTACTGCTACGTATCCAAAAAGACAAGACCATATTAATAAAACGCAGTATCTAGAGATTATACTATAATTCAAACAGAAGTAGAAAGAGGTTTATAGAATATTTTGGGAACTGTGAACACTATACGGATATTTAAGGAAACTGGGAAATTATAGCTAATGATAGATTTAGATGCCTTCTATTAAAACCTAAACATAGCAATTTTAATATTGTAAAGGTATCATTAACTATCACTCCATTAGTCTTCTGATATTGAAATAAAGTAGAAAAGCATAAGACTGAAGTAAGGATTGAATAAAAAGGAGGTGGGGTGGATCCCCAGGTGGGACAGTCTCTGGATGGCCTTTCCTTCAGTCTCTGATCCACACTTTGTCTCTGTATCTCATCCCATGGGTATTTTGTTCCCCTTCTAAGAAGGACCAGACTATCCACACTTTGGTCTTCCTTCTTGTTGAGCTTCATGTGGTCTGTGAATTGTATCTTGGGTATTCAGAGCTTTTGGGCTAATATCTACTTGAGTGAGTACAGACCATGCATGTTCTTTTGTGATTGGGTTACTTCACTCAGGAGGACACTTTTTCTTTCCATCCATTTGCCTAAGAATTTCATGAATTCACTCTTTTTAATAACTGAGTAGTAGTCCATTGTGTAAATGTACCACATTTTCTGTATCCATTCTTCTGTTGAAGGACATCTGGGTTCTTCTGGTTATTATAAATATGGCTGCTATGAACATAGTGGAGCCTGATAGAGCTGTCTCCTGAGAGGCCCTGCCAATGCCTGACAAATACAGAGGAGGATGCTCTCAGCCAACCATTGGACTGAGCACAGGGTCCTCAATAGAGGAGTTAGAGAAAGGACCCAAGGAGCTGAAGGGGTTTGCAATCCCAGAGGAAGAACAACAATTTGAACCAACCAGAACTCCCAGACTAAGTCACCGACCAAAGAGTACACACGAAGAGACCCATGTCTCCAGCCACATAAGTAGCAGAGGCTGGCCTTGTCCGACATCAAAGAGAGGAGAGGCCCTTGGTCCTGTGAAGGCTCGATGTCCCAGTGTAAGGAATGCCAGGTCAGGGAAATGGGAGTGGATGGGTTGGGAAGCAAGGGTAAGGGGATGAGATAAGGGGTTTTTGGAGGGGAAATGAGGAAAGATGATAACATTTGAAATGTAAATAAAGAAAATATCTAATAATAAATAAAAAAGGAAATGGTTCCTTTGATTCCTTTTCGCTGAAGAATAAGCTCTAAAGTGTTTCCAGAGTTGGTTACAATTTCCCCAGGAGTGTGTGTCTGAACAGTTTAACTACTTGAAGAGCTGCCAGTATGTGAATGGAGAGGAATCCTAGTCTCTATGTCATTTCTCCTTACTAAATATCGACATTTCACAATGAATTCCATCTCCACACATATGAGTGTTGACCGAAGTCATTGACAGTGTTGCTTTGTTTAATTTTTGAGATAGAGTCCAGGTAAGCGGCCTGGAATTTGTGATTTCCCTGTCTCTCCTTTATGAGTTTCATTACTTTTAGCCTACACCTCCATGGGCACCCTCATCTCTTGGAAGAGTTAAATATAAATGCATGTGTCTACATTTTTATTTGTCCAAGTGTGGTAGAATCTTTAGGCAATTACCTTTTTCACCAAATGGATTGATCATTTGGTGCTGAGTTTTAAGTCACAGGACACAAAGAAGTGGTAGTGGAGCAGGAGGAGGAGCAACAGGAGGAGGAGCATCAGGAGGAGGAGCATCAGGAGGAGGAACAGCAGGAGGAGCAGCAGGAGGAGGAGTGGAAGGTGGAGGAGGAGCAGCAGAAGGAGGAGCAGCAGGAGGAGGAGCAGCAGGAGGAGGAGCAGCAGGAGGAGCAGCAGGAGGAGGAGTAGAAGGTGGAGGAGGAGCAGGAGGAGCAGCAGAGGGAGAAGGGAGCCGGGAAGAAGAGTTGTTGGAGGAGGAGGAGTTGGAGTAAAAGGTGGAGGAATTAGAGAAGTTGTTGGGGAAAGAAACAGGAAGAAGACATATTTGAGATTGGATGTTTTCATGTTTGTGTATTTGCCATGTGAAAGTATGGAATTAACCCATTTGAGCCTGTGATGATTCTTGAGTGATATTCCCTCCATTCAATGGCTGCAGACTTCCCAGATTAATGGTATCTCTGAACAGGTAAGATATTAGATCCTAAAACACTTCTATAAAGGCCTGGAACACAGCTATTGTCCAGGGAGAGAAGTTTTTACTGTACCAAAATATTACATGGAAGTAGCTTTTGACTTTCCCTGTTATTTCTGTTAGAGAAAACATGTACCCCCAATTTCCACCTCTCCCTCCTAAAGGATAAGGGCAATGCTGAAGTCCACCGTCATGGGTACACTGAGTACTGTGGCTACAAGGGGAAGAGAAGGGAGCAACATTAGGACCGCTGGGACATTAAGATGGGTTTGTGCTGGGAACAAAAAGAAGAAGAGAGGAAAGAAACAGCAACTAGAAGTAGATTGCAGTACATATTTGAGCCCCCTTGACAAACCTCTGAGAGGCACTCACTCGACAAAGATGGAATCCAGCTTAATTATGTGTCAAAGGCTGAGCTTCCCATCTTAGCGAGGCGCAGCTATGGGAATGAGAGCACATCTGGATTTACACAGCTTCCCGGTTGGCATCAGGACTGTGTAGAAAAGGATTAACCTCTCCCAGAGAGAGGCTTGAGCGGTTTTTACATAGGCTCCAGGGTGGTGACTTTGAATTATCCACCTTCTGAATACGTCTAGGTTTCCCTGGAACCACAAGTCACACTAGACACGATACAATAGCCAAGTGATTTAGGGGGGAATTTCGGACAACTCCAAATCTCTCTACATTCAGATGGGCTGGAAACTAACGTCAGGCATGCCGGAGGTCAGCATGCTGCCATGACTAAACGAAAATCCTAGATACCGAAGCTAAGGGGAGCTATTCTCAATGTCCTTACTCAGTATGCATGTTTGGGAATCACTGCGGGGGGGAGGGGGTGGGGGGGGCGGGAATTGGCCCAGAGTGTAGCAGCCCTGAGCAGAATGGCTGAAATCAACATGGGCATCTCTGCGCACTGTCCCGTACTCCTATCCCCTTGGCTTCTGTCCACTGCATCCTCTCGCCGTAATTATGAATATCATTGTCTCCCTAGGGGTTCTGAATTTCTTTAATTAGTCATCAGAAGTAACAGTGGTTCGGTGCTATCCTTACCTGCGTGTCCTCCTATAAGACAGCAATGCCCTGGGTCAGTAAAGAGCACGGAGATAAACCACTCTGGAGACGGTTTCAGGCAACGGCGTCTGCTCTATTGTACTCTATTGTGCTCTATTGTATGTGAGCGACCACTGATCACAGGCTATGATTGGTTAGCACATTACCTCAGATTCAACAGTGAGCACTAAATGAGGGAGACGCATACGGAAGGAGACACATAGCAGACTCTTCCGCAGGCCAGCCACAGGCTACACGCGCTACTTTAGAGTGCGGTGTTCTGACTTCAGAGGCCTGCTGTGCCTTGGTTCTTACTTACAAGTGCGGTATGCCAGGCAGGCTACATTTTCTCCTACAGGTTGGGGGAATTTCTCTGAGTCGTAGTTCCGTCAGAAGTAAATGGCGGAGTTAAGCACTCCAAACCAGTGTGAATCTATTAAAAGTGAAGATGGCGTTAAAAGACCCACAGACTTCACAGAAATATGCATTGTGGACTGTCTTTTACAGGCAATTAAAGGGTGAAAAATCACAAGCGCAAAGAAAATCTGTACTTAGAACAGTTGGGTGCAATGGCTAAGGTCTGTAAGACAGCTATTTGAAGGCCGGAGGCAAGAGAATCACAAGATCAAAGCCAGCCTGGGCACCGCAAAATTGCAGACCAATAAATAATACTTCCACAGGAAATATTAGGATAAGAGTAAGAAGCTCAAGTCATTTTTTACTAGAGCAAATCTAACAATGTAGGTCTGACATTAATCATAAACAGTGGTTTGGTGGTCTGGAATGTATATTACCCATATTAACTTCAGTTCCAGGACTTGACGCTATAAAGCATTTCATGGTAAGCAGGCTTGAAATGGCTCAAAATTTAACTAACTCAACACTGAAGCCTGCAGGGTACAAAAATAAACTCAGAAAGAAGAAATCTACACAAATGCAAGATACACTAGCACTTATTTTTGCAAATATATGATAAAAATAGCATCTAGATGAATGAGAACCACACGTTAAGTGGGGGTCAACAGTGAGTATATATCTAAAAGTTAATAAAACACTGCAGTATCCAGATTTTAAAAATTGCATGAAAGGTTTAATCTCTCACACTATTCTGTTCTGGTGAGGTAATTTTAGGTTGTTATAGTCATTTATAAGCACCATATATAGCAAAGGAGATGATAGCATGTTGAGTGCCAATCTTAGTTTTACCAATGAAAAAAATGAGTCCTGTCATGTATTTGTCATGGTCGGAGATTCCCCATCTCTCTTCCTCTTTTAACCTGGCAAAAGTGGGCAGCGTCAGGTCAAAATCATTAATACCCACATGCATTTTACACACATTCTTTATGACTGAAAAAAATATGTTCTAAGTGATTTGGGGAACTCTAACCACAGTATCTTGTCTATAAGGAGCATGTCCAGTTAGACTGTGAGCTAGCAGTTGCTGGTGAGTTATCACAGAACAGGCCCATGGCACTGTCTTATGGGGATCCGTGGCTGACAGAATCATCGCCCCACTTTCTTTTAATAGTGAAAGACTCAACACATTTGTGGCGTTTTGAGCGAAAATGTCCTCATAGACTAGTCTATTTGAATGTCTGTTGGTGGAACTGTTTAGGAATGTGTGGCCTCATTTGAAGAAGGGTGTCGCTGGGGTGGATTTGATGTTTCAAAACCACATACCAGTACCAGTCTCCCTCTCTCCCTCCATCTCTCTCTCCCTCCATCTCTTTCTCTGTCTCTCTGTCTCTTGTCTCTCTCTCTCTCTCTCTCTCTCTCTCTCTCTCTCTCTCTCTCTCTGTGTGTGTGTGTGTGTGTGTGAGAGAGAGAGAGAGAGAGAGAGAGAGAGAGAGAGAGAGACTCTGTCTGGCCCTCTCTCTCTTTGTCTCCTCCCCTCTCTTTCTCTGCCTCCCATTATCTCCATGTGTCTATATCTGTCTCTGTCTCTCCTCCGAGTGTGTGTGTGTGTGTGTGTGTGTGTGTGTGTGTGTCTACTTACAACTTACAGACTGGATGTGAGCTCTTGGATACTGCTCCAGTGCCAGGCCCACCCATCTGTGTTCCCCTCGGTGATATTCATAGACTAACCCTCTGAAACAGCTAGCAAGCGCCCAGTTAAATGTTGTCTCTTGAATGCTGCCATGGACGCGGTATCTCCTTACAGCAGCAAGCAGTACAGTCACTGGAGAATGCACTAGAAACCCTTCTCGCAGCCTCCTGTGTAGGTGGGCGTGGTCAGCAGTGAGTGACAGCTTGTGGTGGATGAGGAGATAACTTTTCCCTCCTCTCTCTCAGGCACTTCACCAGCATGAAGCTGCTGGTCGCAGAACATGAGAACCTGACAGAGCAACACAACGTTCTGAACAGCTTTGTGCACAAAATCAACTTTTATTTTACTGTGAGAATCAATAAGAAAAAAAAAAAACCCTCCCTGTTTGATGTAGTGAACTTAGTGATCTTTGTTGTAGACACTTAGTAAAGCCACAATTTATATAAAAACTGATGCCTGAAGTCAGATAATTTCAAACAAAATCATAAAAGATAGTCTTGGCTAACTGGTTATACAGTAGAGAATGAGGAAATACAAATTATCGGCTGGAAATCTAAAGAACCAGTAAACAAACATTTAAAGAGGTAAGGTCTGTTTTTGTCTATTGGAATACAGTAAACATTGAGCCTGAAGCATCCTCCAAAGCCATAAAATAGAGACATAACAAATACATGGGGTGTGCACAGAGATGAGACACAGAGTATACAACAGAGTCAATCCATGGGACCCAGAGGGCATAGGAAGAAAACAAAGCCCTTCAAGTTGTCTTCCAACCTCCACGTGTGTACCATGGCGTATGTACTTACGGATGAATAGAATGTGATAAAATATAAAAATAAAATAAAATAAAAATGAGGTTTGAAGGGAAAGAGAGAGACATAAAAAGTACTTGACAAGAGATGAAACCTATCCAAAGCTACCTTAGCCAGAGCATTAAAGTGAGTACAATATCACTCACTTACTCTCAGTATGACATTCTCATAATGGGACTAAGTAGTCTTCCCCTCACTACCCACAATCGCAAGATAAAAGCTTTGGGGAAAAGAAATCTCTGAGTATCACAGTCATGAAAAACAGCACAGCCTAAGAAACCATCCCAAACAAGAACTGAAGGAGGCACAGTGAGGAAATGTGATGGCGTCTAGGCCTGGGCTGCTGTGGCAGAAAGAAGATATGAGGAGATCCAAAACCACCCAGACACGAGTTCATGACAGGCTCCTTAGTTACGGCCAGTGCACCGTGCTGACGGGCTGATGACTGCTTGCATGTTTTAGCCTTGTGTGTTAGCAGGCGTGGTGACCTCTCCCAAGGCTTGACTTGCACCTCCCTAATGACAAAACCTGCCAAGGGCCCTTCACAGGCCCTTCGCCATTTAGGTATCTTCTGTGAAATGCCCGAGTGGATCCTTTGTCCATGCCTAATGGAGACGGTTTTCATTTTATTGTTGTCTTTTAAGAATTACTTGAGCCTTTTTATTTCTTCAGGTGTTATGGGACTGTTTAGTTGATCTATTTGGTCCTGATTTAGTTTTGGTGTCGGATATCTGTCTAGGAAACTGTCCATTTCCTCCAGATTCTCCAGTTGTGTTGAGTATAGGCTTTTGTAGTAGGATCTGATGATTTTTTGAATTTCCTCAGTTTCTGGTGTTATATCTCCCTTTTCATTTCTAAGTTTGTTCATCTGGATACTGTCTCTGTGCCCTTTGGTTAGTCTGGCTAAGTGTTTATCTATCTTGTTGATTTTCTCAAAGAACCAGCTCCTGGTTTTGTTGATTCTTTGTATGGTTCTCTTTGTTTCTATTTTATTGATTTTGGCCCTGAGTTTGATGATTTCCTGCCTTCTACTCCTCCTGGGTGAAATAGCTTCTTTTTGTTCCAGGGGTTTCAGGTGTGTCATTAAGCTGCTAGTGTATGCTCTCTCCATTTTCTTTTTGGAGGCACTCAGGACTATGAGTTTTCCTCTTAGCACTGCTTTCATTGTGTCCCATAGATTTGGGTATGTAGCGTCTTCTTTTTCATTAAGTTCTAAAAAGTCTTTAATTTCTTTCTTTATTTCTTCCTTGACCAAGGTATCATTGAGTAGAATATTGTTCAGTTTCCACGTGTATGTGGGTTTTCTGTTGTTTTTGTTGCTATTGAAGATCACTTTTACTCCATATTGATCTGATAGGAGGCATGAGATTAGTTCAATCTTCTTATATTTGTTGAGGTCTGTCTTGTGACCAATTATATGGTCGATTTTGGAGAAGGTACCATGAGGTCCTGAGAAAAAGGTATATTCTTTTGCTTTAGTATAGAATGTTCTATATATATCTGTTAAATCTAATTCGTCCAAAGCTTCAATTAGTTTCATTGTGTCCCTGTTCAGTTTCTGTTTTCCTGATCGGTCCATTGAGGAAAGTGCAGTGTTGAAGTCACCCACAATTACTGTGATAGGTGTAATGTGTGCTTTGAGCTTTAATAAAGTTTCTTTTATGAATGAGGGTGTCCTTGCATTTGGAGCATAGATGTTCAGGATTGATGTTCTTGTTGTATTTTTCCTTTGACCAGCAAAAAGTGTCCCTCAGAGTCTCTTTTGATGACTTTGGGTTGAAAGTCAATTTTATCTGATATTAGAATGGCTACTCCAGCTTGTTTCCTGAGACCATTTGCTTGTAAAATTGTCTTCCAGCCTTTCACTCTAAGGTAGTGTTTGTCTTTGACCCTGAGGTGTGTTTCCTGTATGCAGCAAAATGTAGGGTCCTGTTTACGTATCCAGTCAGTTAGTCTATGTCTTTTTATTGGGGTATTGAGCCCATTGATGTTAAGAGATATTAAGGAATAGTGATTGTTACTTCCTGTCATTTTTGATGTTATTTTTTAAGTTTGAGCGGAGGACCCTGTTATACCTCTCCTGGGAATATACCCAAAGGATTCCCCGGCATGCAATAAAGACACATGCTCCATTATGTTCATAGCAGCCTTATTTATAATAGCCAGAAGCTGGAAAGAACCCAGATGCCCCTCAAAGAAGGAATGGATACAGAAAATGTGGTATATTTACACAATGGAATACTACTCAGCAATTAGAAACAATGAATTCTCAAAATTTTTAGGCAAATGGTTTGATCTGGAAAATATCATCCTAAGTGAGGTAACCCAGTCACAAAGAATACACATGTAATGCAATCTCTGATAAGTGGATATTAATTAACCCAGAAGCCCTGAATACCCAAGGCACAAACCGCATAACAAATGACTCCCATGAAGAAGTATGGAGAGGGTCCTGATCCTGGAAAGGATTGACCTAGCATTGGAAGGGAATATAAGGACAGAGAAAAAGGAGGGAGGTGATTGGAGAATGGATGGGACATATGGGAAGGGGGGATCCGGGAAAGGGGAAATCATTTTGAATGTAAACAAAGAATATAGAAAATAAAAATATTTAAAAAAAAGAATTACTTGAGCATATTGGGGACAAGTTCCTTAACAGAACGTGTTTTTAAAAATATTTTCTCACTATCTATGCCTTATCTTTTCATTCTTTTAACCGTTTCTCAACACACAGTAGAAGTTATTTTTTTTAATTGTTTCCAGGTCATTAATTTTTGTTCTGTAAATAATGGTTCTTAGTATTCTATCTAAAACATCACCAAGCTTAAGAGAATTTGGGTTTTCTTTTTGTTGTTTTGTTTTTCAGTTTTTGAGACAGGGCTTCTCTGTGTAACAGAGCCCTGGCTGTCCTGGACCTACTTTATAGACCAGGCTGGCCTCGAACTCAGAGATCTGCCTGCCTCTGCCTACCGAGCGCTGGGATTGAAGGTGGTACCACCATGCCTGGATCTTCCACTAGTTTTAGTTTGCCATTTTCACATCTAGGTCAATGAGTCAGTGTTCAAATGGTTGCAAAATGTGTGAGCAAAATGTGTGCCACACTTGTCTCAACATGGTAGAAATCTGTTCATAAATACAATTAACATGTCAATGGCACAAGCTGAAAAGGTATAAATGTAATATCAAGGCTTATTATTATTTGTAGCTGCAGGCACCACCTACACCTTATCTTATCAAATAGAAGGGGTGTCTTATGAACTAATCAGTGTTTAGCTTTGGAAGCAGAAAGGGCTCAGAGGGCAAAGGAAGAGCAAAATGAATCATGCTGTTTCAAAATTGCATTGTTTTGTATCTACTAAGGCAGAAAGGACCGCCTTAGCATGAAGATGGCCCCACTTGTCTATTACCTCTCCTGGTTTTACTGTAAATCAATTGAATACTTTAGTTTCAGCTTTGTAGCATGGAAATTCAGCAAGCATAGTTCCATCTGAGTTTGCTGAGTTGATACCATTGGCCAACTATAAATTGTATAGCCTGAATTTAGGGCATATTTCAAGAAGTCATTAGCAGGGAACCATGATCTGTCTCTTCCCTACTTCCTCAACGTCATGTCTCCATGCTCACCAGGTTCCTGGCAATCCTTCCATTGTGGAATTACACCGAAGGTAGCTCTGGGTGTGTTGTTAGTTCAGGTACTTTATATTGGCGAATCCTTCAGTGAGGGCAAGAAAGACCCTGACAGTAGAGACTTTTCCCATTTTTCTTGGGGAAAAAAATAATGAAGCATGGTGGTCAAAAGAGGCATAGCAAATTCTAGATGTGTCTTTGACAAGATTTGATTTCACATTACAACAAGAAAGGAACAAGTGCAGTTGATAAAATTCCAGGGGCGTCTATCTCTCTTTAATTAGAAATAATGCTCCTTTTCTGTTTAATGTCTTAGACGTTCTGTGCCTCACATGAGTTGAGGCAGCAACTCACCGTTCTTTGTTTCCATTCTAGGTGGAATACAAGTCCTGCTAGCCAATCACCCCTGCTGTGGGCTCCAGTGTCCAGATCACACTTGCCAATCACCGGTCAGTCCCTCCCACTTGCTTTGTGGTCTCCTCTGCCTAGCGAGAACCTTCATCCTTAGTTTAGTGCGCTTAGCAGAAAACAGAAAGCTGAGCTGAGTCATATCTGTATCTTGTTTTATACAGGGACTCACGGAAACTTGAGACTCTTTTGACTTCCCTGTCTCAGCATTTGAATTTCTGTCTCATGGTGTTGAAAATGAGCAAAATTAGACTTATTTAGAACATGATCTGCTTATTGCCAAATCCAAGATATTGTGTCACCCAAGCGTTTTCCCATGTGGGTTACTGCCAATAAGGTCTTATTTGAAGTTGCCCCTCCCCCTCTTGACATATTAGGTCAGAGACCAGCCCATTCATGCAGGAAGCATGTTTCATTTCCGATCTGGGTTTATTATGTGTTCTCTCTCTCTCTCTCTCTCTCTCTCTCTCTCTCTCTCTCTCTCTCTCTGTGTGTGTGTGTGTGTGTGTATGTGTGTGTGTGTGTGTCTCAAATTGTGTCCCCACTTCCTTTTCCTCTGTAGAACGAAAGTTCCCTTCAGTGAGTTGAGGGACGGAGGTGGCTGTTTTGTTCAGCACGGAGGTCATTGCGTAGCTATTTCCTCCGAACAGAACTGAGACAGCCTGGGAAGCTCAGAAAGTTACAAGAGTCACCAGAGGCCTCTCCGAGGTTCTACAAACAATAAACAGCTGCAGGGGCAGAGGCTCTCCAGTCAGCCCAGCACCCACAAATCCTGCAGGGAACCCCAGGAGATGGACCCACATGGGGTGGTCTTCTCAGTGACACACCCGCCATTGCTCATACTCCTAAAAGTATCTGAATTTCCCATAGGTTCACCAAGCTTGAGTTGTGTGGGGCTAGCTGGGTTGTAACCTTCCAGGCAGGGACCAAAGGATTCTAAAGAGAGACATTTGTGTCCCTGCATTTGCCTTTTGGACTGTTGAAACGATGGTCCCAAGGAAATTTTGAATTGCTAAAAATGCTAAAGCCTGATATCAACCAGAAGCACAATTTGCCTTTTGGGAAGAGCTTACACTGTCTGAGCTCCTAATTAGGGCAGACTGGGGGAACACAGACTGGGAGAGGAGGTTACTAGATATCTCTGCATGTTTCTCTTTGTAGCAGAGCCACATTGTTGAAGAAACATCATATTGCCCTTCCTTCTCTCTTCTATTAGCCAGGTGAGGACAAGTAGGTGACCATAACTTGTCAAGGTTGTTCCAGCCCCAGATTTGACCCTAGGAGTTAGTGCCAGGGAGCATAAATGCTTGTTCACGTCTCCTAGAGAAAAGTCAGACAACACAGACTGTCAAGGAAAAGGTCAGGGTTGCTTAGTAACTGAATAAATGGACAATGATAGATTATAAACCATGGATTCTTCTTAAAAGAGCCTATTCCTTACTTTGTGCACTTTACTACTCCAGAGTCATTTTTCAGAAGCCACACTTACCAGATGACAGTCAAAGAACCTTGCCTGCTCTAATGTTTCCTCTTTGAGAAAGGGCCTCACCATGTCGCCCAGGCTGGCTTTGAACTTAACAGCCTTCTGCCATGCCACACAAGTGCTGGCATTGCATCCCTGTGACACAACCCTAGCTGCTGCCCAACTTCTGCATTGTGAATACTTCTGTACTGTCTGGGTTTGTGTGTCAACTTGACACAGGCTGGAGTTATCACAGAGAAAGGAGCCTCCCTTGAGGAAATGCCTCCATGAGATCCATCTGTGGGGCATTCTCTCAATTAGTGATCAAGGGGGGAGGGTCCCTTGTGGGTGGTATCATCCCTGGGCTGGTAGTCTTGGGTTCTATAAGAGAGCAGGTTGAGCAAGCCAGGAGAAGCAAGCCAGTAAGTAACATCCCTCCATGGACTCTGTATCAGCTCCTGCTTCCTTACTTGCTTGAGTTCCAGTCCTGACTTCCTTTGGTGATGAACAGCAGTGTGGTAGTGTAAGCTGAATAAACCCTTTCCTCCCCAACTTGCTTCTTGGTCATAAAGTTTGAACAGGAATAGAAACCCTGACTAAGACAACTTTAAATAAAATTCTAAGTACAAATTAAACATTCAGTCAGAAGGTTTTCCGTGTGATGTTCAGACTGGCGAGCCTGGTGTGTCACAAAATAGATCATATGTATATATGGAGAACAGGAGAAACAAACTCATAATCTCTGAGATGCTTGAGCTCCTAGTACACTGGGGAGCCAGTATTCTAAATCTGCATGTCAAACAAGAGGGAATCAAGACAGGGAGAGAGTAGGCTACCCAATTTAAGGATATTTATTGGTACCTCTAAGGAAACTGACTGACTCTTACGAAGTAGGCTAAAACCCTAGAGATGTACAAATATTGACATTGTACCAAAATAATTCCATCGGCAACTACAAGTCAGTCTCATTGGTGGCCTGTCCTGATGTAAGTTATTCACTTGTTTTGATGGAGCTCTGAATCCAGCCGAACTGGATGTTGTTCCAAATGCTCACAACTTTGCAGCATGTCCAGCAACTTTCCAGTGAGTGAATCAGTGAGTCTCTAGCAGTGGGAGATGGGTCACTTTGTCACCCAGATCCAATGAGCAACTGCAATCAAACAGCTAAGGGCAAATCCCTCTTGAATCAATTCTTCTTTCTTGACCTGCCTGCCTTTAAATGTGCATGCTCTGTTAACAAATTATGTTTGAAAAGTAATGATCTTTTTTTTTATTTGCTTCGCTGTTGAAGGTTTGAGGGTATGGCTTTGTCAGTTAGGTGCTTAATAACAGAACGTAGTGTAATACAATGTCACACTATGCAATTTGCCCATATACATATATATATATATATATATATATATATATAATTTATATGTGTAATTTAAATATATCTAAATCTTTATATACCTATATGTGTGTATGCAGTGATTAGGATAATGTAATTAGAATAACCGAAAGCTTCAAAGCAGACAAGTTTTATCTACTCTTAACTCCTTTCCGCTCTACTTTCTCTTCCCCCTACCCCCTTTTCTCTGCTTGCACGGTAACTGCGTGGCAGAGGAGCGGTGCCTGGGCAAGCGTAGCCCGCTTCAGCTCTGGAACAGCAGCTCTGCATCACGCCGTCAGATCTACTCGCTGGGTGGATGGTGGTAGTGTTCACCACACAGGAACGAGAATCCAAGTCTGGTGCCCAGTACTTCATATGAAACCAAGGCATGGTGGTTTATGCCTGTGAGGCCTGTGCTGGGGACGCAGAGACAAGACCACCCCTGAAGGTGGCTGGATAGCTAAGAACTAGTGAACTCCCGGCTCGATGAAAGATCATGACTCAAAGAGAAGGAAGGTCACTTGAGCAAGACATCCAAAGTCAACCTCTCTGACTCCACACATGTGTACACATGTATGTAGCTGCACACGCATCATGCATGCACACACAAAGAAAGCTGTCATGATAGAACTATTATATCTCTTATGAGGAGTGTTTAAAATTTTACATCAGAATTCCGGACCTGGTGTTGGTGATTTGGTACTCTTGTTCAAGAGAAGTGTACCAGTCATATCATGATTAATTGATGATACAAATAGCGAAATCTTCCAAATTGTTAAGGAAAAAAAAAAGAGTGTGTCATTTAGACAGTGAGGAAATCCTCAGATATAATGGAGTAGTCTCAGTGAATCAGAAACCTTTGTCTCTCTGATAATGTGTGTACTTTGTTTCTCCAACAGCTTTTGGCTTGGTTTAATACATTATTGTGCACGAAAGTGTCCATAAAACTGCTATGGAAAAGTGAGAAATGTGTTCTCTTCAGATTTTTATATTTTTAAATGATATTCAGATGATTTTTAATTACTACCAAGGCATTGAAATGTTAATGTATTTTATAAGACAGACGAGGGCGATTTAAGCTTTGCTTTCTGCAGTCAATTTCAACTCTAAGAAAATGATTTCTTTTGATCCACTCTGATAGCATGTAATAAAAGAACAATAAAACATATGGCTCAATTACCGCTGCTTCTCATCAAGAGTGAATTAATGAATATCAAATTATTATTAATTGTTTTTTCTGGCTCCCTCTCCACAGGACAATTATACACTGCTGAATTTTGATAAGCACTCTGTATTTAACACTTTGTGGACCAGTGTCTAAGAGAAACAGATGCATAAAATTATTGCACAGGAGAATCATTATTTAGATTTGTCACTTTGCTAATCATGCAGTCATATTTAATTTTCCTAGTTTGTTTGCTCACGACCGCTCACAGGTTCCCAGGAACTCTGTCCTGCCCAGCCCTGTCATTCTTCCTTCGAGAAATAGTTGCTATGTGCCTGTAACATAATTTATTATGTTCAATTTTTTGATGTTAGCAATAATAATGATTTCTTATATGAGTATTTAATTTCTAACTTAACAAAAGAATTCTTTCAAAATAAAAGTTATATTTTAAGCAGTTAAAAAATAAATTAATTCTCATAGCACAGAATTTAACTTGTGTCCAGTATAGTTAACAAAAAAAAATGTTAATGACAGGCAAACATTACAGAAATGGGAAGTTCATTTTATTGTTGTGAGCCTTCTGTAAACATGAACTGTTTATAACATGAACATACATCACATGTTTGCAATACACAGCTGTTACTTCTCAGATTATTTGATCACTCAGATATTGAAATACATGCAAAGACAGACAAATTACACGTTACCTGATCTTACCTATCACCCATAGAGCTATTGATTTCAGTTTTAATAAGAGTCTTCAAAAGCTATGCCTGTGATAAACTGAAGGATGACACTTAGGTGAAATTATTTATATTTCCCAGCTAATGAATATACCATTGTATTTCTAATCAGGAAACCCAAATCTCTTTTAGATTCAGAGGATAGGAAAAGCAAAGGAAAACTTTGAAGTCACTTTGTCTAATAGCTGTGGTGTCACAGATAGTGTCATGGAAAGTCTGGAAACCTTAAGTGATTTTCTAAGGTCCAAACAACTTGTAACATTGATATCTTGAACCAAAAATTTATAATAAAATTGCTATGTGCATTTTCTTTTGTAGAGAAAAGAAGGATGTCTTGCTTCCAGCAACCTATTTGTCAGGGTGTCAATAATGCTCTAGTGCAAATTATTAGGGGGATGGAGGTGAGGATGAAAAACTGGGTTATAGTGGAAACCGAGATGGACAGCCAAGTACGGAACAGGATGGCCGCTCAGGGTTGAGAATGCTCACGGCCACTGACTTTGGTAAGTAGAACTACGTAGATTTTTTTTTTAATCACTAAACCTTGCCAGATACCAGGTGATTCTTTTCAGGTATGCACCCTTCTTCAAGGTAGTTGGATTCTTTGTGCAACAACAAAACTGTTATTTTGATACAAGAGATGATATGCAGTGCAGATCTTTTCTAGATTACATATTCTTAAAATGTTGCTTTAAATTTCCTCAAAGAAGGTGTTCATCTTCATTTCTACGTGTTGGAATTACTGAATCCACTTAGCTGAAAAATTCAAAACCAAAGTTAGTCACATAAATCAATATGAAAATAAACCCACAATTGAAATTAGGAAACCCACACTCATTCCCCTGGGGGATAGTACTAGATTAGCTATGTCATCATTCCTTCTAGTCCTGAATTCTTCACTCTGGCTTGGTCAAGAATGAAGTGTCACACACTGGGTGTGCATAGTTGAGAAGGAAGTTGGAGTCACAGCTTGTGAATATGATTTTAAAAAGTATTACTACTGGCCGGGCAGTGGTGGCGCACGCCTGTAATCCCAGCACTCTGGGAGACAGAGGCAGGCGGATTTCTGAGTTCAAGGCCAGCCTGGTCTACAGATTGAGTTCCAGGACAGCCAGGGCTATACAGAGAAACCCTGTCTCGAAATAAACAAATCCAAAAAAAAAAAAAAAAGTATTACTACGGAGTGTACAAAGGCAGAGGGGAAGACATGCAGACTTGTGAGTCTTTGCGAAGCACACCCCACGCGTCATGTCAGGGACCCTCAGGAGTGAAAGTTTGGAACACTCAGGATTGGGTAGAATATTGGATTGGTTAGAACTGCAAAATCAACAGGAAAAGTAGATGCGAGAAACAATCTGGGCAGAGCAGAGGGGAAGGCAACCTACATATATAATCAAGTCATTCTTGTCATGATTCTGAAGCCTGACGGAATGTGGGATTCTGGGTATTTTTCCAGATGTAGCCTCCCAGTAGCTCATTAAGCTCATGGGTTTATCATTAACTCATGATAACTGTGCTTTTGATCCTATAGAGGAATCCCAAATAATCTCATTCACTATACCAACATTGTCAGGAATAAAGGAGGAATAAATCCTCTAAACACAAACTACTGGACTGTCCCTTCAACAACAACTTGTTTTTCTTGTTCTACTTACTGTTGAATCTAAAAATAAATTAGATGTACTCTCTTGTAACAATCAATTAAGTTTTATAGGATCTTATTTTCCAGACATATTCTGCATGTGTTTTAAATCAGCACTTAAATTTCTCACGCTTAGTTAAAAATGCAAACCCATAACATCTTGATTTCTCCTTACTGATGCTAATTAAGAGTTTAAGTTATAGTAACATTTGGTCTTGTAATGTTTTTTAAAAAATGCTATATTTAACATAAAAATGAACTAATTCAGGTAAAAGTACCATTAAAAGCCATGGATTGTAATTATGACTATATTTAATTGTATTTTCAAGTGAAAATACAAAAAGGCATCCATAGATATGATTCAACTTAAATAATCACTTAATCAGAAAAATATTTCTGATCCACAAGCTGGAAAATTATGTAACATAAATGGTTCTTTTGTTTACACTGCTTTCTGACTGATACAATAATAGTATAAATATTGACGAATTTATACCATTAAACAAAATATTGCCACAGTTTAACTATCTGCTGCTTACTTTTTTTAGATTGTCATGCATTTTTTGTGAATTTTTTATTAATTATTTTTATACACTCCATATTTAATTCCCCACCCTGCCAACCCCTGTACACCCTCCGACTGTTCCACATCCAGTACTCCTCCCCACATCCCTGTCTCCACATGGATGAACCCACCTCTCACCCCACATGACTCCAAAACTCCTGGGGCCTCCAGTCTCTTGAGGGTTAGGTGCATCATCTCTGAATGAACACAGACCCAGCAGTCCTCTACTGTATGTGTGCTAGGGGCCTCATATCAGCTTGTATGTGCTGCCTGTCTGGTGGTCCAGTGTTTGAGAGATCCTGGGGGTCCAGATTAATTGAAACTGCTGGTCTTACTTTTTTATTAGCTATAATTAATAAATTTTTGAATTCTATTGAAATACTTCTTATTTAGCAACACTACGTCCTTGCCAGTGTTAGTAAGAATGATTGCTGCTCAGAGCACAACACTTACCCATCACCTTAGAGTAGCAGGGTTCACAGTGTATTGTCTGTCTATAAATCCAAATACTGTCTCCTGCCTGTAGATTTTCCAAAGGCCGTTTGCATATTTCACACTAAGGGAAACAACACAAGTTTCTATTACAGACTGAGAGTGTATCCTCAAGGGAGTAGGGACAGAAAACCGTTCGGTTCCAAGACCACCCTCCTGAGAACGTCCCACAGCTTCCTGCTACGTGCAGGCCCAGTCCAGGAAGTCTTCACCAGTGAAGCTCTCTGTGCACCTCACCATGGAGCAAACAGAATGTCTCACAGACCGGCTCTGCCAAGGGCAGGATAACCATCCAGTGTCTCAAACAATAGAACAGATGTGTACTTATCCTTTGCTTCCACGAGAGTTGTGTGGCTCAGGCACAACCTGCTGAACCAAGCAGGGTGCTGCTCACACAGGGATGGGGTATGAGGGGGGTTGTGAGTTGTACCTGGTACAGAAGCAGGAAAAGGTTGCCCTCCATTTTTCTTAGACATGGCTGCTGATTGACCAGATTTTAAAAAAATATTCTGGTTGGTTTTCAAGATGAATCACTAAAGCAAGTTATCTTTGATTCTTTTATTAAACATTTAAACTAGTTTAAATTGTTCTCTGTTACACTGGCTGTAGAATAATTTGTCTTTTTTCTCTGAGCATGAGGAATATTTTTGTCTGTCATGGTCTCTAATACATCATACAGAAATGAGTCACATACAGTACAATCAGTGCAAGTTATTCCTATTTACCAAAAGCAATAACCAGAAGAATTTCTATTTTAGAAAATTTTATGCATACCAATTTAAAAATTTAAAGGCATATACTTCTATTTAATGGAGTATATTTTGCAACTAGAAGCACTTTCATCTTATAATTAAACAATTGCTTCATTTCCAGATTATGCTTTTTATAATCCTATATTGTGCTGTGGTTTCATTTGCCTATTTATTTATTTATTTATTTATTGGATGCACATGTGTCATGAGACTCAAGAGATAGTAAACAACTTGTGGAAATTCACTTTTCCCTTCCAGAATGTGGCTTCTGAGGATCATGCTTAGGTCGTCAGGTTGGCCACAGGTGACATACATGCTGCACCAACCCGCCCGCCCGGATATGTGATTTTATATTAAAATAATGCACCATGGTTTTGATTGCTAGGTAATTGGTTGACAAGACACCAATGGGCACATTGTATATCTATTTGGATAAAATAAATAATTTGTTTTGAGCATAGCATCCCACCACGAGACAGGACTCCAACAAGAACTTTCCACATTGGGTGCCTATAAGATAAATCTAAGGATCCTCTAAACCAACCAATGTCCAAAAATAATCTCTGGAATCTTACATTTTCTGTCCGAGTATCCTAAGGCTTTTTCTCTTGATCAGTCTTTATGGTTATAACTTGCAACCATATCCTAGCCAATGATCTATTTTCTAGTTGAGGATAAGAAACCAAGGCTGCTGTCATTTGATTGTCCAAATCCGCCGGCCACCATACTGAGATCTTCAGACACCCAGTGCAGAGCTCACGCAATCGCACTGACACAACACACAACCCAAGGTGAGAAGGCGCTGAGCCAGACGAAACCTGGAAGTGTTTACGGCGGGACATCTCTGCGGCTTGTTCAGTCACGAGGGGCCATGGGCTCCACCGCGTACTGTTTCTGTCACTGCGAAGTCCTGACCTCACGACAAGAGAGCTGCTAGCTTTATGCTCAACAGCCTACTGTCCATGTGTGATTTCATTAATACTCAATGCAATGCATTGTTTATTAAAATGTTACAGAAACTTAAGAGTGACAAATGTTTACCTTTTCCACAGACCTAAGTCTCCTAAGAGATGTGTGAGGATCAAATTCCCAGCCTAAAGCCGAGAGAGTAATTATAGACCTTTGTGGGGGCGGCCACAGAACACCGGGAACACTTGAACAGCGTGTTATTAATGTGGATTACAGAGTTTAAAGCTCTGGCTTCATTCTAAGCATTTCAATAGATGCCTTTTTCTTGTTGTGCCACGTTCCTTACACTCGGTAACATGAACTGAGCACCTGCTTACCTTAAAGCAAGTGGAATGGCAGCAGATCTGTAACTCATCTAAAATCATCTTGGTCTCTACCCCCAGGGGCTTGCGGCAATAAGTGCACATATCTCTTTCAATGACAGACCTGTAGTGACAATAGAATTAAAAACCATTTAAAATTTGTCATCATGTAGGGACAGGTGAGTTTCCTCTAAAGTCACAGGAGAACGTGTTGATCCTGACAGAGCTTTGGGAATTAATCAGCGTAACACCACAAAAGACACTTTTTACTTACCCTCATAATGGGAGCAATTCTGTAACAACAACGGCAAGGAAACAACACACAGGAAAAGCCTCTCGTGAGTAATCAAGAGCAAGGGCAGAAAAAGACGCTCGGTTTCCCAGTTAAACTAGATCAGAAGCATTCCTGGAAGCTAGAAGAGTATTTGAACGAATTTATGTATATCTCTCTATATGCTACATAGGGAAATGGGGCAGCAGGTTAATGCAAACTTTCATTTCTGAAAACATTCAATGGGCCCCAAAGGGAGCTCCATTTTGGGGGGTGGTGGTGTATAAACTCACAAATGATGAATCTGTAGAGTCAGAGTCCTACTAACCGAGGCCGTGCTACCTTGGCAGGAAACAGAATACGGAGATGTGGAGCATTAGGGGGGCGCGGGTCATGACAAAGTTCATTTATCCTCTAAAGGAAGGAAGGACCCTTTAAGGAGGGAAAAGGTGTTTTTTTTCTTACTCATTTTAGAAACTTAATCTTCAACAACAAATGAACTATAGATATGATCAACAGAGTCAAAAATCTTACATCATGCCAGAACCGTAGGTAAAGACCCCTTTCGAATCGTCTTAAACAGCCACTTCCGGTAGATTTTTCTGGTTTTGTGGCATTATTAGCATGCAGGGTCAGAGTGTCCAAAGTAGCACACATGAAGAGGTAATGAAATGGAAACAGGTAGTACTTATACAGTGCATGCATACATTAGCTATGTTTGTCTGCATCCCTGTATTCTCTTAAGCTACTGAGCGAACTGTTTGGATGACTCTGACTGTACATGTAAACAAAACACATATAGAACAATACTCATATAGCCCAGGATGAGTCCATGTGCTTTACTATGAAACCTCAGTTCATCCTGAGAGGCCAGGATTCTAATTTGGGTGTCACTTTATAGAAAAGAAAACGGGGATACACAACAGCAAGTGAGCTGCCGCATGCACGCATGCACGCATGCACGCACGCACGCACGCATGCACGCATGCACGCACGCACGCACGCACGCACGTACACGCTCACGCATGCACGCACGCACGCACGTACACGCTCACGCATGCATGCACGCATGCACGCACGCACGCACGCACGCACGCACGCGCCCAGCGAGTAGATCTGACGGCGTGATGCAGAGCTGCTGTTCCAGAGCTGAAGCAGTCTCCGCTTGCCCAGGCACCGCTCCTCTGCCACACAGTTACCGTGCAAGCAGAGAAAAGGGAGTAGGGGGAAGAGAAAGTAGAGCGGAAAGGAGTTAAGAGTAGATAAAGCTTGTCTGCTTTGAAGCTTTCGGTTATTCTAATTACATTATCCTAATCACTGCATACACACATATAGGTATATAAAGATTTAGATATATTTAAATTACAGATATAAATTATATATTTATATATATACAGGCAAATTACATAGCGGTTGTTTATATATATATATTTATAAATATTTGCAACTTTTAATTTATTCTATAGCTACTTACACATACATGACTGGTATACACTACAAATTTTCCATATGTTTGTGTATGTGTGCGCGGGTGCAGATGCACATGCATATGTGTATGTGCATATGTATACAACAAAACCCCTCATTTAAGAGCAAAAGCACAGAGAATAGCTTTTCTATATCGTTATTTTACTCCACAAGCACTGATAAAGGGCCAGAAATACAAAGAAGGAAGAAATGGCCTCTTCCCATGAGATGCTCTTTGCACTGGAGAAGCCATAGGCATGGAATGCTATCAGAGAAAGGACGGCTCTAACTCTATTTCTCTTAGCAAGTGGGATGTGAGTTCATAATTTCAAGTATCGCTTGCTGTGTGCCTGTTAGATGTATTAGGAGCTGAAGCTACAGCTAAAAATGAGGTACGTCCTGACTCCAGACAGTCATGTTTGCAGCCCTGCTAGCAAAACCGTAACAGTGGAAGAACATGTCCTTGTGAAACAGCCGTTTCTAGAAGTTGGGCTGAAATCCCAATGATTCTCACTTACTTCTCTGGAGATCTGCAAGCCCTCCCTCGTGAGGATTACCTGAGAGCCCCATGAATCTGAAACAATGAGGAGAGTCGCTAGAAGAATAGGCCCGGATGGGACCAGTTCCTACATTAACTGTATACTCACCCTAATTCTTCTAGGAACTGAGTTGAGTGCAGTAAATCCATGCACCTACCTTTGGAAACCCACAAGAGGAAAGGGATCATGGCAGTCTAGTGAAGCAACAAAACATAGGTATTTATAATGGTGCAGGCTAGGGACTCCAGGGAATCACCAGCAGAAAAAGGGCTGGTCAGGGAAGCAGTTCAGAAGGCATGAACAGGTCTTCTATCACACATAAAAGCCAGACAGCAGCTAGGAAGCAGGCTTCTGAATGTAGAACTGTACAGTGGTCTCACTGTGTCTATTCCTAACGGTTTCCTGGCTGGCTACCAATCAAAACCATCACTGAAAAATGGAAAATGAAAATATGCATATATGTTTAAGCACATTAAAATGTGTGTTCATTTGTGTGTATATATGCGTATATACATGTCTTTATGTCCAAATTGGAACTACAAGCATACTCACCTATCTGAAGTTGAATAAACAGTTTGTATATATTTTCCTGAGATATTTTCCTGATATCCATCCTTTGGCGATTTACTAAAAATAGACATATAGGAACCTGTGAGAATCAGAACTTTTTTTTTCTAGTATTGATGTAATTGCCTCCACACAGGTAAGAAAACACACATTCCCTGACACAGTATAATTATATTATTTGTAATATTGCAAACACAGATGGTATCCTTACAACTTTAATTTTTTAATCTGTAGAAATGATGACACAAAAGCCCCAGCAAGTCAACATGTCACCAAGAGGAAGAGAACAGGTTGAGACCGAGTCTGAGTAAAAGCAATAAAGACATCGCCATTTTTCGCATGGTGATCTGTACTGTATGCCCTTATTTGCTAAAATAAAGCCTGTTAGTCTAGAGGCAAGACCTGCAATCCCACCTGCTTTTAGAGGATGAGTCAGGAAAATCACAGGTTCAAGATCTGCCTAGTCTACCGTGTGCTCAAAGCCAACCTGGACAGACCAGCAAGGTCCTGTCTCAAAATTAAAATAGGAGGGCTGGAGAGACAGTTCAGTGTAGACAGTAAAGAGTTTGCTTGGTATGTATAAAGCCCTAAGTTCAATTCCCAGCACTACAGTAATTATCCAATGAAGGAATTTAAGTAAAATAGTCTAACATAAAGAAAATACCAGCATATCCGCAGGCATGCACACACACACACACACACACACACACACACACACACACACACACACGAGTGCCTCATCAAGGCTGGCAGGTGAATAAATGACAAACAATAACTTGATCCTGAACCTAACTCCGGAGACTTCACACTGTCACTGTGCCGTCCGTATAGATTTTAAGAACGCTGGAGATATTTGGGGGCCACCACTGTCCCGTTAGGTTAACTATCAATTGCAAAACTATCATTTCAGAGTATTCTACCCTACAGACTATTGGTCGGACATGATACAATATTATCTTTTATAGTTACAGCTTGCAAACATACGTTTGCATCAAAAACATGTTGAGTGTGTTAAAACACAGATGGCCTGGGCCCCAATGGCAGAGTTTCTGATTCTTTAGGTCTAAGGTGGGGGCCAAGTAAGTTTCACTTGTGACAGGTCTGAAGTGATACTGCTGAAGCCACACGTGAGAACTGCTGCCTGTATACACATATACAAATATTCTCATAACGTAAATACAGTAGTTTATAAAAGTAAACCGTAGTCAACATAGTTTAATTATTCAAATACACTTTACTTTCTGTGCTTGCATAAATAAAGTCAGTGATTTTAAAGCAACTATTTAATAAGTAAATAATCTGGAAATAGTGTTTAGTAGATTATGCTTATTTCTAGAAATTTACTGTTTCTTAAAAGTTGATAGCATGGCTGGTGGCCTTTGTTTAAATGAGACACTTCTTTAGAAAGGAAAATGTATTGAATACGTGGCTGGTAGCCATAGGGTTATCTACATACGCAAACAGATTACTATGGAAATAGAGAATAAACGCTCTTCCTTTTATCCTGCTTGCCAACACCTCATTTCTTGTTTTTACTGTCTATCATTCCCATGCTATTTATCTGGGCCAGTTTCTTTCAGATTCAACAACTTCTTATTGCTTTAATTTTTCTCTTAAAAATGTTCTTTTAGTTTAATTAAAATGGTAGTGATTGCTATCATGGAGCCCCTATAGAGTGATATTGAAATTAGGAGCTGCATGTGTAAGTTAGCCAAGGAGGCATCGGTTGCCTGCGGGAACTGCCATGCACACAAATCTCTCTGCACTGTTGTCCTGGGCGTTGCTAATGTGAACTCATGCGTGCCATGCATGCCCGTGTCACCTATGTCTACATTTGTGTGCGTTGCCTATTACCCTATAATTAGGCCAGTTCTGATTTTTAGACTCCTTGACAAGTAAATGTGTGGTGCATCCACATGACTTTTGAGGACACTTTCATCAATATTCATCATCCTAAGCAGACAGTTTCATGGGACATGCTCTATAATTTAGGCCACAGTATGTCAACCTGAAAATATACTTTCTGCTTCAGATTGAAAGTAAGTAGTAGATAAAGCCTCTGAAGTAAGATAACTCAAATTAAAAAAAAAAATTATACCAAATAGTCATACACTTTATGTGTGGACATTTGATTAATAATCCTATTACTTACTCATTAGTTATCTGAAATACTTTTGAGTCCATACGATAAGCATGAGTCATTCATCATCTAATTATTGAGAACAATATAAAATATTATGTGTG
Source organism: Apodemus sylvaticus (assembly GCF_947179515.1). Lineage (NCBI taxonomy): Eukaryota > Metazoa > Chordata > Mammalia > Rodentia > Muridae > Apodemus > Apodemus sylvaticus. Next base: position 22,201,024 of record NC_067479.1, read on the forward strand.
TAGAATTTACAATAGTCTTACAATAGTCTATCTTCTCTATGATAAAAAGCAAACCCTGAAATGGTAGCACCTCTTGTGTGGCCCAGACAATTTCACAGCTAGAAAATGAAGTGAGCTTTCTTAAGAAATTTCCTATTACCTGTTCTCCACATACGTCCTTGTATAAACAACAGTATCCTTGGGACCTGCATTCCTGGTCCCAGAATTGGAGCTGAAATAAAATCATTTAGCTTCATGTTGAAACTTTATTTGTAAGGATTATAAAAAAACCTATTTTCCAATTCAGTAGATATATTGCAGTATATATACAATATATATTTTAAAAAAGCAATATATATGTATATGTACATATATATACATAGGAATATATATATATATATATTCCTTCTAAACCAACTGTCAAATGAAAATGTTCAAGTGTCATTAACCAACTCTTGCAGAATTTGCCACTTCTCCCATTTAACTATAAACATCCACTGTCTTGTCCTATTTTGGAATTATTGTGAAGACTAATGACTCAGTAAATTCATCTTAGAGCATGAAGCTCATTTGAACTATCCATGTGCTGTATTTCCGTGTCTGTTTCCCTAGTGCCCCATTCATTTCTAAGCCTTATATTCCCCCCGTAAACGTTGTTAAAAGTGGACTTTGACTATTTAAACCTCAGATTTAATGCTACATTCCGACATATCTAGTTTTAAAATGTGAATACTATCAAGTCAGAGAAATAGTTCAATAGGTAAGACACTTCTTCTAGTAGCGGACCCAGGTTCAATTCCCAGCACCCACATTGGGTGATTCTCAATCACCTGTAATCTCTGTTCCAGAAGATCTGATAATTTGTAGACTCTGTAGACACCATGTAATACACCTACACAGACTCAGGTACATACATATACATACAAAATAAAATAAATAAATGTCTAAAAGAAGTTATCACCATCGGCGTCACAATCATGAAATTGTAGACTTTAAAGCAACAGCTACATTTTACATCTTCTATGTATGCCCTAGCTGTGGAGTGGCTGACTCAACACTCTGATGTAAGCATAGTTACATACAGAAAGGCCCAGGCTTCAAAGACACGCTTAGCTTACTTATAAATAAATAAACACAGGGACAGTGTGGTCAATGGTTTTGTAATTGCCTATAGTACCTGAGGCTGTTTCTGGCTTCATAAGAATAGACCGAGGTTCTTGTGGACTCCTTGAGTAGACTATTAGTGAATCCATTGGCTTGGCCATCTAGCCTGCAAAAGCAAACGTGTGTTTGGCATTCAAAATCAATGTCGCTTTCTAGTGTTTTTTGCTCTATTAAAATGTTACCTGGTGACAGTATTTCTTTACCTCTACCTGGTTTCTGCACAGATATGAACAGAATGCACAGTCTGCTTTACTGGCTCCTCTGGCTCTACAGAAATCACTGTCTTACTTTCAAGAATAATCCACAGACACAGGCCACTGTATCCAATGCCATGACAGAATGTGTTTTCATCAAGGAGAAAGTCCATTGAAAATTGGTACCTCGATCGTTTTCACAGCAGTGGTGCTGTTTAGAAAACTTCCCTTGTACCACATAGCTAAGGATCCGTCACCTTAATGAACGACCCAGGGGTTGCTTTGAGACCCTTCAGTTCCCATTTTGCTTTAATGAAATGTAATACTTTGAAGACTGCAGAAGTCTGACCTAGATTTCTGCTGATCTAAAAATGTCATCATGTTTAACAGAGCATAAACACATTCAATTTCTTCCATGAAATGGAGGAAATTCTCAATTTAAAAAAAATAGTGAAAATTGTAGCATTTTTTCCCCTCTTCTGTGTTTCAAGAGCAAAGACATGGAAACCTACAGCAGAGTTCAGATGCCCATGAAGCCTTATTTTCAGACACACTGTCTGTGGGTAGGTTTGTGCACTTGTGTGCTTGTTCCTACAGAAACCAGAGATGGCAGGCCCTCTGGAGCTGGACTACTAGACAGTGTTGAGCTATCCAGTGTGGGTCTGAGACTGGAACAATACATGGTATGAACGACTAAGCCATTTCTCCCCCCTTGTTCCATATAACTTTTAAAGAGGAAAATGTATTAATAGCTCATCTCTGATACACACACACACAAAATAAAACTAATAAAATAAATAAAAATATTAGAGGAAGGCACCTGGAATTATCTTAGATCTTAAACTATTAAAAAATTTAGCCTTGGATACATATACACTAAAATTTACAATTATGAAGCTATGAATGTTTGCATGACCTTTCTCTCCATTTTGTTCAAAACTTTACAAAGGTGTATGATGTATTCATTTTAAATGTATTAGGCTGTAGCACCATACATTTAAAGCTATTACATGTGATTCTAAATGTACACATTTCTATGTCAATAAAAGTTCATAAGGAATTGCATTTGTAATGAACATACTGTGTATTTGTCTAGAATACTTTGCATTTATTTATCTTTAAGTGTCTTGCTTTAAGGGAGATGTTTGATGAGTTAATTTTCAAGTTGTAGTGCAGAGTGAGAGGGTGGGATCAATACTATCATAGGTTTCCTTGCGTGATTGTTAGGCTATGTCATCCCAAGAATAAAAAACTTAGTTTAGAACTGCTGAAGAATATTCAAATTTAGTGCTTTCTTAGAATTCATAAGACTCTGGTTTCAAACTCTGGCCCCAGTAAGTAAATATTAATTCTATCCAAATGGCATGATACACACTGTAGCGTTCAACTTTAAGAAAGGCATGGCTTCAGAGAGGAAGGCCATGAGTGATATTCGAGTGCACTCTCGTTGTCTTTAGCTGTGCAAACTTAAAACATCACCAGTTTGTAAACCACACACACAGGAGGAGTCAATAACCTGTAAACAGTACCGTTATCAAATGAATCACGTTCCCTAAAATTCGTACAACGAAGCTCCAATCTCCAACCAATCCTTCCTACAAAACCTCGTTTCATGGAGAGAAAATGGAACAGTTCTTAAATCAACTCAAATGGGAAGTCCCTTAACTGCATGTAGCCACACGGATTGTTTTCACGACACTGACCACTTCCAAATCATGTGTGAGTGCGGTTGGTCCAGTGTTAGCCCTATGCAGCTCCCAAGCGTGGATGTGTTTCTGGGAACTGCAGGTCCTACTAAACATTCCCTCTCTCATTCAGAGATCCTGACAGGGTCACGACCAAAAGACACAGATGATCCGGACAGCCAGAGCAACATAAGCTCTGTCGGGTTCAGGGGCGTTCTTCAGACAGCTTGGGGGACAGTGAGCTAGCTCCTCTTTCCCTAGTCATTGCATTCTCTGCAGAAAATACCAAAGGCCGGGCAGCGGTGGCGCACGCCTGTAATCCCAGCACTCGGGAGGCAGAGGCAGGCAGATTTCTGAGTTCGATGTCAGCCTGGTCTATAGAGTGAGTTCCAGGACAGCCAGGACTACACAGAGAAACCCTGTCTCGGAAAAAAAAAACAAAACAACCCCCGTCCCCCCCCAAAAAAACAAAACCTCAACAATGTTACTTCTTACACAATCACAGAGGCTTAAGGGGGGGGGGCAGAGGCACCATGGGAAGGTTAAAAAGTGGAAATGAGTATTTTTGGAGCCCTTCGTACATAGCTGGGAACATTGTCACACATGAAGTTATCAATTCCTCCTTAATTTAAGCTGTGTGTAACAATGAGGTAAAGTTTATAACCCAATATTCTTCTTAATGCCTTATATTCTGTTATACAAAGACATTTCAAAATGAGAGTTTGCTTTGTGGCAACGAGAAATTTGTGTGTGCTTTTGAACAGGTTTTATCCAAGGAAGCGAGTCCGGGTACTTCCTTCACTCAAGTACCAGGCAACAGTGAGTAAAAATAATCCCTCACAACCCCAGGAAAGGGCTTTGAATTTCATGACACCTTTTATACCAAGTAACAGGACCAAGCAACGGTAATGAGAAATTCTAACACAATTAGAACACTGCTAATTTTTTCTGTGTTAGTTATTAAGCATATGGTGTTGTAACTTTGCTTATTCGGACAGTGTATATATTTAAATGTCATAAAGCAATTCAACCCCCCAGAAAATCTTCTAAGCAGTTACTCAGGTATAGATGGAATTCCTAGGAAATAAAGCGAATTACAAAAATCTTACCTCCCATTTTTCTCTTCAGACACATGAGAATTTACTTCAGTTAAACTTTCTAGGTCCTGATCTCTGATGAAAATAAAACAAATAAAAACAAAATTACAGAATATGTGTGTAGGTTATTTACAATACAATTGCAGAAAATAAGAAAATATTACAATGAATAAAAAAAACAGTATATCATCTTAGACATATAAGTGTTTAGGAGACTATAACTTGGACATTGAGGTACTTAATCTATACTTTTATTATAAATATGAATGTATGTCTGGAATGGTAGATAGCATCTGGCTTAGCAATCCTGGGTTTGATTCTCATATCATTTAAATGAGTGCAGATTTTTTAAGTGAGAGAGAAATCACTCTTTAGAAAGCTTGGGAAATCCGGTCTTAAAAGTGTTCAGCTGCACATCTGCTACACATGTGCAGAGCCCTCAGTCTAGCCCCTGTATGCTCTTTGGTTGGTGGTTCAGTCTCCATTGGTTCCCTCAACGACTGGAGTGGAGGGCTATCCCTAAAGCTGTTGCCTGACTGTGGGTATCCATTCCCCTAACTGGACTGCCTTGTCTGGCCTCAGTGGGAGAGAACATACCTAGCCCTGCAAGGACTTGAGGTGTCAAGGTTGGAGAATACCGGGGGAGGGGGGCACCTTCTCAGAGGAGAAAGGGAGAAAGGATGGGTGGACAGACTTGTGGGGTAGGGGGCTACCAGGAAGGGGATTAGTGATCCAGATGTAAAGCGAATATTTTTGTTTTAAAAAATCGTTCAGCTCACACTGAATGAGCACTAGGTGTGCCCTGAAGCATTAACCACACTTTCCTGTGATCTATCTCACTCTGATCTCAGGAGCTCTTGCACCAGCATCTGAAGCTTGGAAAGAATGAATCTCCCAAAGCCAGTGAACCAAGAGTTGAAAGCAAACTCCCTGCCTACCTAAAACCAGAGCTTCCATGTCTTATCCAGAGACTTAACTCACACTATTGAATTACAGAAATATAAACACTCAGCCCATCAACTAAGAAATTCACAAGGCAGAGGATAAGTGTAGCGATAAGTAGCTTGTCTGGTGACATCACACCTTCTGTGGGTTACAGGGCCCTCTGGAATTTTGTGATGAATTGGTCATTTGCATACATTAACATGATATTAAATGATCTTGTTTGCTGTTTTCATGAATTTGAAAAAAAACTTTTGTCATGAAGCCTATCGAGGAGCGCTTCAGAATCAGAACAAGTGAAGCCCATTTCCTCACTTACTTCCATCAAAACGTAATTCCTTAGATTTCATTATGTATATATACCACATTTTCTGTATCCATTCCTCTGTTGAGGGACATATGGCTATTATAAATAAGGCAGCTATGAACATAGTGGAGCATGTGTCCTTATTACATGTAGGAGCATCTGGCCCAGGAGTGGTATACCTGGGTCCACAGGTAGTACTATGTCTAATTTTCTGAGGAATCGCCAAACTGATTTCCAGAGTGGATTTACCAGCTTGCAATCCCACCAACAATGGAGAAGTGTTCCTCTTTCCCCACATTCTCACCAGCATCTGCTGTCCCGGTGAGTTTTTCATTTTAGCCATAGTGACTGGTGTAAGGTGGAATCTCAGTGTTGTTTTGATTTGCATTTCCCTGATAACTAAGGATGCTGAACATTTCTTTAGGTGCTTTAGAGCCATTTGAGTTTCCTCAGTTGAGAATTCCCTGTTTAGCTCTGTACCTCATTTTTAATAGGGTTATTTGACTCTCTGGAGACTAACTTCTTGAGTTCTCTGTATATGTTGGATATTAGCCCTCTATTGGATGTAGGGTTAGTAAATGAGACTCCTAATATCCTACACAAGGTTTTGGTGAGGAAAACAGGTCATGTGCCATGATTAAGCCGTGAACAAAGCCAGTAAAAATGAGAAACAGTTAATAGAATGCGGTGATGTAAGAGCGAGGTATTGATTCCATAGTCTCGAGGGACTTCCTCTTTGTTTCAGGCCTAAAACTTCATGTCTTTGGAATAACTCCAGTTCCTAAAATTCTCCCTTCTCCTGCTTCAAAATGTTGAATTCAAATACTATTACTCTTCAAAGAATGAACATGAATTCTCATGCGCAAAACTAAGGTTATTAGGATGCAAAATACAATAAAGTATCCTTCTGTTTAGGTGGAGAGGAATTTAATACTTCCCATACAATATTCAAGCCACTCATAATAGATAAACTAGTAAATTAGGCAGTACACTATGGTCACTTCACACACTTAAAAAACTACTGGTGCCCTCTTAAAAATCTAGAAATTTGTTTAAATATTTTTAATGTGAGTTGATATATTCTAATGAAACTACATAAACTATAGAGTATTTCAGGAATAATAATTGATGTTTCAATCTGAATGGAAACATAATACTCATAACTGATTCCTCCACATGATTAGATAAAGCCGTGTGAGGCAAATTACAGATGTGCACATTCATAATGCAAACAGAAATCTTTGAACTTGCCTAAACCCTGATGGTTTCCACTTCTTATTACAAAAACTGTTTTTGTAGTATCAGAGGCAACCATATTATCCTAACAGCCTTCACTAGCAAGTGATTCTTTCCTGGTTTAAAATATGGAATATCATGGTATTAATTAAAACTGGCAGTGGTAAATGGTGTAAGCTCACGGGATATGGGAAGGTTGGGAATTCAGAATTCTGTACCAGGCAGTTACATGGTCTCCACTGGGATAACACTGAAGTAACCAAATGTTACATTGAAGGGAGCTGTGGTTTTTAATTATAGTGTAAGAGGGGGGACCAATATGAACTTGAGCAAGTGTGTGTTTCATAAATATGGGAAGATAAAGTCTAGGAGAAAAGTCTGGAAGAGATTTTCCTTTCTTAGCTTAAGAGGGAACCAACCCTGCCAAGATGAGTTCTCACCTCCAGGACTATGAGAGAATATGCTTTGTGTGTTTAAACAATATAGCATATGGGTTTTGTTGGGTATCCCTAAAAGGTCTGTACTGAGTTTCTCAGCCTAGGGCTAGACATCTTTATGTCCTTAAGAATGTTCCTGTTGTGCTAGAGATGCTGACTGTGTCTCTGCCTACACGCTTCACACCTGCTCTTTGGGCTATAGTTTTGGAGAGAAGGAAAAGCGATTGCTCCACCAGAGGAAGCAGAGGAAGCCAGATTCTTGCAGATTCAACAACTACAGTAGGTGACTCAAAAGCTGAGCTTATCTCAAGGAAATTATATTATTAGAGGTTTCATATAATTTCAAATAATTCTTATTTTATTAGATATCAGCACATGCTAACTTTGGTCGGGTAAGCTACAGGGTTTTTTTTTCTTGTATTTGAATAACCTATACCGATATGTAAAGGAAGCGATATGATGAACAGCACATGATTTGCATTTCCTTGGGGTGTGCACATGGATGGGTAGCATCAGCTCGACCGGCAGATACAGTAAAAGTTTCCTAATGATGTGAAAACAAATGCTCTTTAATTAAGATCACATGGGTTGCATGGTGTCTTTTACACTGTGGCAGAAGATGAAAAACTGTGAGTCAAAGCGTGAGCGATAGATTTTTTTATAGAGGTGCAAGCCAAATGTTACAAGGCTGAGCAAATGCTCGACCTGAAGTCTTACCATGTTTTTTATTTTCATTTTGGTGCTAGGGAGCAAGTCCGGCCCTCGCACGTTCTAGACCTGACTTCTGCTCGGCTATGTCATAGGTCTCAGAAGGCCTTTAAACTGCTGTTTTCTAACCTTTTAAATGCTCCACTATGTTCATAGCAGCCTTATTTATAATAGCCAGAAGCTGGAAAAAACCAAAAATGTGGTATATATACACAATGGAGTACTATTCAGAAATTAGAAACAATGAATTCATGAAATTCTTAGACAAATGGATGGAACTGGAGAAGATCATCCTAAGTGAGGTAACCCAGTCTCAAAAGATCACTCATGGTATGCACTCACTGATAAGTGGATATTAGCCTAGAAACTTGGAATACCCAAGACACAATTCACATATCAAATGATGTCCAAGAAGAAGGAAGGAGTGGCCCACGGTCCTGGAAAAGCTCAGTGCAGCAGTGTAGGGGAATACCAGAACAGGGAAGTGGGAAGGGGTGGATGGGGGAACAGGGAGAGGGAAGAGGGCTTATGGGACTTTCGGGGAGGGGGGATCCAGGAAAGGGAAAATCACTTGAAATGTAAATAAAGAATATATTGAATAAAAAATGACAGAGTGTGCATTATCTAAGGTATAAAGCCACACACATATTTTTCAGCATAAGAATGCCCATGCTGTAATAGTGCAATGGGTTCTCCATTATGTGGAGGAACATGGGTCTCCCTTACATGGCCAGTCGAGGGGAAATGTGTGGATGCACACCAGTCAGCTTTCCCTAGGATGCATTCTGATGTAAGAAAGTTACTAGCTCAGTTCTTACCACTCTCCGTCTCTAGTGTGCATGTAGGAGGCTTTTATTAATAGGGTACAATATGTTTCTCTCTACACTGCTAACTTAATCTGCTTTTGTAAAGTGTCCAACACATTTACAAAATTAAATAGTTTCCACACAAAAAAATTAACTGCTTTTTTTTCTTTTCTGTCAGAAATTGATCTGAGGCATCTGATTTCCAGCTCGAAATGAATCTTCTTGAAAAGAACAGTGCATCTAGTGAAATAACTCATATAGTTCCTTAACTTACTGACACAGACAAGTGGGATGGCATTTACATACTTTTTCAGTGAATATTTTATGTCCTTAAAAATTGTATCTTCAGCCGGGCGTAGTGGCGCACTCCTATAATCCCAGCACTTGGGAGGCAGAGGCAGGCGGATTTCTGAGTTCGAGGCCAGCCTGGTCTACAGAGTGAGTTTCAGGACAGCCAGGACTACACAGAGAAACCCTGTCTCGAAAAACCAAAAAAAAAAAAAAAAAAAAAAAAATTGTATCTTCAAAAATAGTAGATTGTGTATGATTTAAATATTTTAACTATAACTCATAACTAATAATTTTACTGTTCCTGAGTCACTGATTTCTTGGGGTTATCATAAGCAGGAAACAGTTATTGACCCAAGTAAACAACATAACAAGTAAAAATTGTAACAATGTAGATTTCTTCTATTTAGTTTCAGTGATAGGAGCTGAGAATGTTGTAGATGCAATAGATTTTACCTTTACCTATCATAAAGCACTGGCTTTCGGGGACTTAACCTTTCATTCAAATTAAATTTGTGACACACTTAATATGTATCAGGCCTAGTGCCATTATGTTACTATGCTATATAAAGAAAGAAACAAGGTAGTTTGATGCACACCTCTAAAGACCTTGTAGATAGAAAGAGTTTGAGTGAGAAATACTACAATTGGTACTACAACGAGGGGATAAGGGAACAGGCCAGAGAGGATGGGTGGGAAAGGGGTTCGCTTGTGAGAGGAGAGTCAAGACTGGGGATGGAGAAAAATCACGAAGAAACTGGATTGCGGTGGTCTTTGGAGACAAAGTTAAGGAGCTCAGCTGTGACTCAATGGTAAAAGGAAGACACTGGAAGATTATACTTAGAATGACATAACCAGATTCCTGTTTTAGGAAGATCTCTGTTCACCGCAGTGGATGGATGGGATTGCAGAAGTCACGACTGGCAGCAGTAGTGGTTAGAAGGTCAGGAAGTACCCGTCACTGCAGCAGTACTGTGGGAAATGAAGGACCACTTCCGAGTTTATTATGAGAAGCATCCACAGTGATGACTGCCACACTGATTGGTTACAGGAAGTGAAGCAACGGAGTGGCACACGCCATGTTTGTCTTGAGCAGAAATATGAGAGACATGCAGCAGGGAGATATAAAGAGACTATTATATTATAGTACTAAAACCTTGGAAGGTATATGTCAACACACAGAGACGATATTGACAAATGGAACTCTGACTACAAATAAAAATTATTTTTTTGCTTTATGTGAATGATGCCCCTTTTTACTAGGAAGTCTTTAATATCAAGTATTTTTACTAGGAAATATTTAATAATACCTAGAAATATGAGGTATTCTTCAATACCTATTTAAAAGCAGAAGTTTAGAACATTAATAATTAATCTAATGTCAGCTTATCAGCTACAGAAAATGACATCTCTCTTTAGGATTGGTTTACATTACTACTAAAAGCTGTGCTATTTCTCATCGAGTAAATGGAAATTCTGTGCATATCTGCATTTGTTCTGGTGGCTGTGTTCTTGGGATCTCTGGGATGCCTATATATATATATATATATATATATATATTTCTGATGGATGAGTGAAGTCTATTCAGTCTCTAACTGTGAATTAAATATGCAGCTGCTGGAAGTGTCAACAAAGTCACACACAAGAATTGATTCTCTGTGGTTCAGTTTCTTTCCAATAAGTGTCTGTGACTCACCCACTGATGTAAAGGGCTTGCGACAGTTCACCCCACTAGGGTGTGTTTTAACTTTTCCTTTCTTTACCTATGCTGAAATCAAGAGGGCAACGTGGACACATGACAGACACAGGTGACCGAATCAATCTATTAACTCACTCCATTAAAACGGCTGTCTTTTCTGTTTGTCTGCTGTGTGATAATTCTTGGCTGTTTATTTTCAAATCCAGTAAATTACTAAAGAAGAGTCAGGCAGGTTATCTTAGCCAATCAGGATGCCATCATAGATTCTATGATACCTTGATTTTTTTTAAAAAAAATATTCCTTTTAATAGTAATCATATTTGCTTAAGAAAAATATCTTCTTTCTGTGGATTTCTGGAAAAGGCGTTGCTAAAATAAAAACTACCTTTTTAAAAAATTTCCCTCTTGCAGTAAAACTAGAGGCAAGATTCTTGTAAGAGTTACCATTGCTGATACAACACATTTAATGGAGATAGGGATAAAGCAGGGATTGGAAGGCACGCTCCTCTGTCAGTTATTGCATATCATGGCTGTTAGACCCTTTACTAATGTGACTGGTGATCTCCAAGGAAGAAAACTCCATCCAAATAATTGGACTTAAGGCCGACTCAATACGAGGGAAATTATTTCTGGAACTAGAAACCTAGACATCTCCCTGGGTGCTAATGGAATCACAGACTTTAGAAAATAATCTACTACCTCACTTTGCTAGTCTGGCATAATTCCTTCCTACATTCTAAAGCTTATCCTTATACCCACAGATAAATGTAGACCCCACTCACCAAGGTAGCTTCTCCTTATAGCAAATGGCAACCATCACAGAAAACCACAACTAGACATAATGCAGAAATCAAAAAAAGTATTGGCCTCCTAGTCCTGGTGGATAGATCTCTATCACAACTCCTGCATCTCTGGCTTATGAAAGGTCATGGAAGAGGCTATAGAAGGATTGTTAGAGCCAGGAAGTCTGCTGTGAACCAGTCTCTCCTAGAAATGGTTACGCAAACAAGAATAGAACATTGGCAATGTCAACAGATGTGCTAGCTCGAGAAGGAGAAATTTCATGGGTCGCACCATTAGACCAAAACAATCTCTGATAGGAAAGATAGAATTTATTTCCCCTGGGGATGAGCTACCTTATTGATTATCCAAAGTGGTCAGCCTGGAAATATATACACACAAACAACGAAAGGAGACTCTTACAGGTTGTATTTATATATGTGTACACACAAGTGCATATGTGTAGGTAACAATAATAAAGACAAAGAAACTGTCGATTTCAGTGTTGCCGAGCATGAAAGGGGTAGTGCAGGAGGGGATAGAAAGAAGAAAGGAAAGAGGGAAGGGAATTTTACTTCAATAAAAAAAAATAGCACATCAGGGGATAAGCTCAAGGTTATAAAGTGCTGTAATACCTGTGAGACAGACAAACTGAGGACCTGGGATTTTTAAAGAACCTCATCTCCCTTTCCATGTGGCTTTAACTTCCTCAAAATATCTTTTCTTATTAATTTTATTCATTAGTTCATTTCAGTCTTGATATTCATTTTCTTCTAAGGAATAAACCTTAGATTTTATTATTTGGCTCAGTACAAATAATCCCAGAACTCACTTTGAAACCAAGCCATTAGTTCAGGAAGAGTACAGTCTCCTTGTTGACAAGAGAGAGACACACAAGTTATAAATGGGTTCTTTGAAAACTAAAGAAAACCAGAAGCCTTCCTCAAAAAACAAAGAAAGAAAATTCATCAAAACCAGTCACGCAGGGTCACCTACCGGTTTGCGTTCCGGAGAGCAGAAGGCTTTGCTTTGATGAGACTGTCCAAGTCTCGGCTGTTTAAAATAGTAAAGGGGTGGGTTAGTGATGGTAATCGGCTCATACTCGATCAATACGGCAACAGTAAATATGTGTTTCCTACAAGGAAAACAGCTGAAATGCGAAAACAGCTGCTTTAATTTTATTACCTTTGGTCGCCCCTGATCGCTGTAGGATTCCCTCCCATGGTGCTGTCTAGATCATGGTTTCTGTTGGTAGAATAATAGAAAGAAGAAAAAGGTTAATTATAGAGCTATTTTAGAAAGGGTGGATCTTTAACTTTACTTGAGATAATTAAACAGAATAATCTTCCTGACCAAAACTCATAAAAAAATATTCTCTTACCTTTGGTTGTTTGTAAGAACATCAGGATTTACTTTGATGAACTTATCGAGATCTTGGTGTCTTTGAGGGGAAAAGACAGAAACATTGAGGGTTAGAGGCAATCATAAATGGCCCTTAGAGGAGGAAATGACTATAGTCTGTGATATGCTGTTGTGATCAAGAACAGCAATGGTGTTTCCCATCTAACTCCCCCTCCCCGCAGGGAGAATTATGCTCAGAGCTTGCTGCATCTGCGACCTTCACTTCCAGAGCAAATCTACCAGGGCATGCACCTTCAGCTCTCTACAGAGAGTCATCTAAGAAGTGACATTTTTCATATTTCAGCATTTCAACATTATGAAGACACAAACTGACTCTCAAGCCCTTGATATTTTAAAGATCATATCAACATTTAAAATAGGAGCTCCAAAGCCCAATGACCTAAACATAAGCCCTCGAAACTGTGAGTTTCTAATGACTGAAGAACTGAGGGGAACTCAGTTGTTTGGTGTTAGATGCACACTTTATAAAGCACCATCCTGAGGGTCCAGGGGGTGACCTTTGTCTCAACTACAAAACAGCCTTCGCCCCACGGGACTTACATCCTCAAGCTCCTCGTCTTGAGGCCTAGGGAGTGAGCATTTTAAGTGTCCCTCTAACTATTCTTAATCATCATTATTAGTGCACACTGTCATATAAATCAGTGAAAGTCCTTGTGACTCCTCCATACCTGCTTTTACCATGTTCTGATCGCATTGCCCTTTCTTCTACCTGCTCTTAATTTTCTCTCTCTCTCTTTCTCTCTCTCTCTCTCTCTCTCTCTCTCTCTCCATCCTTCTCTCTCTTCTTTCTGCAGCCCTCTTCCCTTCCCCTAATAGACCCCTTCTGATGACAGTGCTTTTTTGTTTTGTTTTGCAGGTTTTGTTTCCACACATAAGACAAAGTGCATAACTTGTCCTTCTTTATTTGTAATGTTTGTAATGTTTTACTTAACATGACACTTTCCAGTCCAGCCATTTTCCTGGAAGTGATATAATTTGATCTTCTTCATGGCTGAATAAACACACACACACACACATATACATACTACATACATACGGTCTATTTTCTTTATCCCATTCATTTGTTGATGGGTAGCTAGGTTGATTCTGTATCTTAGCTGCTGGGAACAATGTCATAATAAACATGAGTATGCATGTTAGGAGCTAAGCGAGGGAAGAAGCCTTAGAGACAAGTAGACAGTGTCTACACTAATAAACCTTCTGTCATGGTTTGTATATACTTGGTCCAGGGTGTGGCACTACTCAGAGGTGTGGCCTTGTTGGAGTAGGTGTGTTACTGTAGGTGTGGCTTTAAGACCCTCACCCTAGCTGCCTGGAAGTCAGCATTCTGCTAGCAGCCTTCAGATGAAGATGTAGAACTCTCAGCTCCTCCTGCACCAGATCTGCCTGGACGCTGCCATGTTCCTGCCTTGATGATAATAGATCGAACCTCTGAACCTGTAAGCTAGTCCCAATTACATGTTGTCCTTATAGGAGTTGCCTTGGTCATAGTGTCTGTTCATAGCAGGAAAACCCTAAGATGCCTTCTAAGCTCTTTTTGTTTGTTTGCTTTTGTTTCTGTGGTGGTTTTTTTTTTTTTTTTTTTTTTTTTTTTAGCTAAAACATTTGGGGGAATAAGGCAAGTGTGCCCAGAAGAGTCTCCATCCACCATCTGTCTCTCTTAAGCTCTAAGATGGCTCGCCAATGCTGAGGCTGTACTGAGCGTGCGTGCTTGCCAACGTGCCTGCCATTAGCACGCTCCTCCAAGTTCCTCTGCACACGCTTTCTGAACAACGTGGTCCTTCATTTAAGGGAACTATCGCTTTGGAAATACTCCCATGTTTTCCTTACATCACTGCACTGTATTACTGAATTAAGTGTCTTTTTTGTAGGCTAACATTTTCCCCCATATATGTGTACAAAAGTGGACTAGCTGGGTCACATGGTAGCTCTGATTTAGTTTTTTGAAGAAAGACAGCAATGATGTCTATAATGTCTGGACTAATTTCCTTTCCCACAAATAATGTATAATGGTTGCTCTTGCCCCTAACGTTCACAAGCACTTAGTTTTTTTTTTTTTTTTGCTTACTTGTTTGTTTATGATTTTTGGTTTGGTGACTCTTTATATTTATTTTGCTTTTCATAATAGCCATTTTGACTACAGTAGAATCTAAAAATAGTGTTACTGTGCATTTTACTTATAATTATCTGCATTTTGTTATTGGGTATTCATACTTCTTTTAAGAAGTACTTATTCAAGTCATTTGCCTACTTTAATTGGATTATCTGCTCATAACATTTTATAAATATATACTCAGAAAATCACATGTCACATCTCATGACAAAACACTAGAATGACGCTACCTTTTTCCAGTACAAACTGGGGCAGCAGCTTGTGTGGTTCCCCTTCCCTCAACACTGACAAATGTAAAGGCATATTTTACTAATCAAGAAGATTTCCACAGAGCTAACCAGAGGAAGCCCCTTAGCAATGAGTCCCCAACAAAACCTAAGCAAAGGAAACATTCCCCTCCCCCACCTCTCCTTGAATTTGTGGCTTCCACCATGTGAAGGATCTTCTCAGAGCTGTCAGATCTCCCTGCAAGATGGGAAATCTCAATCTGAATAGCTAATGTGTTGAGTTACCCTCAAGAATAATACTTTCAATTTAAAAAAATCTATAAATATAATTAATAGAAAGAATGGTTGGTAAATAAGCACAACTAAAACCATAATTTCTCAGAATAAATTAATTGAAAACATTTAGTTACAAAATAGTTGCTATGAAGATTAAGTGAGAAAATAAAGGCTGGAAAGTCTGTTAAAAATCTACAAATTTTTACACAAGGACAAATACACAAGCATTTAAAATCAAGTGAATTTAATATATTAAGAGGAGAAAGGAATAAGAAGGAATAAAATCTTGTAGACAGAGGTGTTTAAAAGCCACAGTTTGTTTATATTTAAGATCAGTCAAAATGGATTTCGGTGTGACTGCATACACACTCCAAAGACAGGAAAGGCAAAAATAAATGTCAAAGCTTCTTTTTCTGCAAATTCTACCAAGCACAAAACAAGATTGTCTAAAAGCCTAAAACGGTGATATTCTATTTGAACCAGTATTATATAAAGCCCAGTAAAACACATAAACAGACACACACACACACACACACACACACAGAGAGAGAGAGAGAGAGAGAGAGAGAGAAATTGCAAGAAACAATGCTCTGACAACATGAGAACTTGAATATTTTCACTTTTGTGCCGTTTGCTATTTGATAAATTAGTTATTAACCCTTTGATAAGGAACATACCCAATGTTTGAGTAACAAAAGCTCACCAGACAAAACGACATGCTATGTGCTGCCCCTGCTTTTAAATTGGCCACACTGTGTGAAACCACTACCAGCGCTAGGATCTAAGAAACGGTGCTGGATTCTCTCAGCGATTGACAGAGGCAACTTAGCTAATCAAATCAGGAACTGGAAACACTGTTTCCAGGCCCCAGCTCCTACAAACAAAGGAATTCAATGTTTAGGTTTTATCCTGGAAAAATGTAATATCTTTCCTACTCAAGCCCCTGATTTGGTTTTGTGCCTCCCATGGATAGGGGAGAACATGTACCAGGACTTTAAGTGTTATCCCCATGGAGGCTGAGACTCTGGAGTGTTTTGTAGTCATCCTGTATACTTGTGATAATGTCATTCACATATGATCCTATAAGTGACCTTATCACACCACTAAGGGACACTTCCCATTGTCCCACAACGGAAATCACGATCCTATCCTTGTACCCTCCTGGATTTCCCGAGGCATTTAGTAAACTCTCATTTGTCTGAAGATCAAAGTCTGTGTGCTTAGGGGTAAAGCAGAGACTTGAACTAGCAACCACAGGACCTTATTTATGGAAGACAGAATGTTCTGAGCTCAACCCTCAGTATTGCTACGTGTCAACGACAAGCTTGGATCGGACACTGCCTACGGTTCTGACCTCGCTAACATCGGCCCCAGGAATACAAATGTTACTGCATGTAATGTTATTACAACAGCATTTTCACTTCATTTTCTTTTTAAATGCAGCTCACTGACATATTCTATATTCAGTCACCAGTATATGGGGGCTCCTAGATGTAATCTATTAAACTGACAACCTATTATTGTCTTAGAGTAACATCTCTGTGCCCCTGGTACATAATTAGCTTTAATCTATGCTAATTGCCTGCTCTTAATAAGATTGAATATGACGACTAAATTCTCTTTTTGGTGTCCATGGCCTGTAATTATACCTAACATGCCAGCAAATGAGACCTAGTGATAGCTCTGAACCTAGTAGGTGCTCGGTAATTATTTACTGCATCAGAAATCATGAAAATACTATCTGTCTCTCCTTAGTTTTCTCTGTGACCCTAGCTAAATCTTTTAACCTTTCTGAGTCCCTTCTCTCTCTTCTACAAAGAACTGTGCTCTTCAAAATTGTTCCCATCAACTGGGCTAAGATTTTCCAACTTTCCTCCATTCCATCTCTAAGGTTTTATGATTTTAGAGGTGTCAACAAACCTAAAAATGGAAGTTTTGAAAATATTCTTAAGATTTTATACAAAAAGTACAAATAGAGATGTGAACTGTATACAGTCAGAGACAAAAAGTGAATTTAACTAGCTTAGAGACACTACTTAAAGAATCATTAAATTCAATCCACATCCCTTCTGTAAGCATAAGCTTTCTAAAGACCAGTACGCCACATAAAGTCTCTACTGTCCCCCATGAAATACTTTCCCACAAAAAAGCATGTGCCCCATTTATGATTGATCAAATGAGCCATCTGGGTGTATTGTCAGAGTTATCATTAATAAATCTTGTCATGAGAAAACAATAGCGTTAATGCTTTATAAACCAAGCAGTATTAGTCTCTGCCCAGTTGTCTCCTACATCCCTTCTTGGTTGTTCCCACCTATTGCTTTACTTAAGACTATGAGAAGGCCCCGTTTACACGGTTTTCAGCTCTCGGTGTCTTGCCATGTCTAAATACTGGAATTAACATGTATGTTTCCTGGTACATATAAAAATAATGATAGTATTTATAAACTTCATTCAATTTTCTCATAAAATGATTATGGTACTCCTATTTATATTATGTTTAGTTAAGAAGAAAAACAAAAAAATATATTCTTGCTTACCCAGCAGTGGCTTTGGCAGCTTTGGGGCTTTTGTTAATAAGTTCATCAAGACTGTGCTGGTTGCTAAAACAAAGCAAAAGAAAGGGTCAAAGTCAATAAGAAAACAGTATGTGTGTGTGCATATGTGTGTGAGATATGTGTATGAATGTGTCTGAGATATGTGTGTGTGAGTGTGTGTGTACGTGTATTAGTGAGATATGTGTGTGACAGTGAGTGTATGTAGTGTGTATATGTGTGAGTGTATGTGTGTCAGTGTGTGAGTGGGATATGTGTGAGTGTGAGTGCATGTATGTGTGAGTCTATGTGTGTCAATGTGTGAGATATGTGTGAGTGTGTATGTGTATGTGTGAGTGTATGTGTATCAGTGTGAGATATGTGTGAGTGTGAATATATGTGAGTGTATGTGTGTCAATGTGTGGGATATGTGTGTGAGTGTATGTGTGTGAGTATATGTGTGTGAGTGTGTATGTGTGAGATATGTGAGAGAGAGAGAAGAGAGAGAGAGAGAGATGTTATGAAGTTTCTACCTCAGATTATCAGTTACTTTGTCTTTTGTTTGTTTTCAGATAGGGTCTCCCTACTTCCCTTGTAGGGACAATGGCTGGTCTTGAACTCTATCCTCTGCTTTCGCCTTCTGCTCTGAGAGTACAGGGGTAGGACCGTCTTTTATAAGGAAGAGCTTCACAAGGATTTAGACACGCCCTGGGGCTGCATCCCCAAGAAAAGTTGGAGGCAAACCAAATTTGAACACCCAACCCCCCCCCCGCCCCCCAGGAAAAGCAGCATGCCAGTTCACGCCTTTCCCTTGCCATCCGGGCGGACGGGCGGAGCTCGGGACAGCTGCAGGTGAGCTCTGAGCGCTTTCCCTGTGCGCCCTGCCTCCTCGTGTTCCTCAGAGCCCCTTTCATGTGCATGCTCTGTACCAACATGGTTCTCCTCGGAGCTTTATGAGTGACAGCTCGGGCTTTCTCAACCACGCTTTGGTTAACTAGTGCTCCAACATATAAATGGTTTTAATTTTTCAAAACCAGAAGTAAATTCAATGCCATGCAAAGAGTATTCCAAATTAAGTATAAAACTGTTAGGCTGGCAGTCTTCTCACAAGTCGTTCAAATATTAACCCTTGTGATTGTGACTCAGCAGCAAACTGATATTCTTCCATTCGTTTGTATACACTTATAATTTATTAACTAGGAATTTGCAGTATTAAGTAAGCTACATGGTGTCACAAGAAATGTCTCAAGTAGTAATTACACCAAATTACCTTTGGGGTTATCATCTTAAACAATATTATAGTGAAATAAATGGAAACAATAATAAGAAAAACTCTGTCTAGCAGTTTACAGATCAACAAATCATCTTCTAATTTTTATCCCCTCCTTTGAAACATCTTTAGCTAAATAATCCTACTCCTTTTGCATAAATTGGAGGATGTATCAATCAATAACTTCTGGAAACTCACCTTTTGTTTGCTGAGGAGGTCACCTTGATAAGACTGTCCCTGTCTTGGTTCCTGAAAGTAATACATTGTAATATCTAACAAGGTCAACGAAGAACAGCCACATCACACTTTCCACTCTGAATATCAAGTCAAACTGATATTTAGTAATTTAAAACAACTGCATGACTGGAATCCTCTTCTTAAAAAAAGAATTTATTGTATAACATTTGCAAATAGAACACACACACATACACAACACACATACACAAGCCAGACACAAAGTCAATACACCACAATGAGTTTCTCTATAGTATTACAGTACTTAGAACAATCATTCTGAACAGAAGCTGTGGAGCTCTGTAGTGGATTGTATACTTCCACTGTAAAATGTTTACTTGGTCTCTAAATTTCATGTCTGACATTATGGTTTTATCCTTAGTTGGGTTGTGAAATATCAAGACAGCTTAGCACTAAAGAGTCAGATACAGGATGGCAACATCTTCAGTTCAGCCTCACTACGATTAAATCATTTATGGAAGGCAAGGGCAACTGGCTGTATTTGAGAAGTTGAGTCACTCGTTATGGATTGAATCCCGTCTCCCTTCCAAATACTATCTAGACTAGGGATCGGTCGTCTAAGCCCCGCCCGCTGGACTAAGCCCCATCCCCTGCGTTAAATTCCTCCTGCATAGTAACTTTCTAATGCATAGCTACTGGAACACAGACACTCTCATTTATTCACAAGGTATTTTCTTTTTCTTTTTAATTGGATATTTTATTTATTTACATTTCAAATCAAAGAAGGCCTCAGAAGATGGAAAGATCCCCCGTGCTCATGGATTGGCAGGATTAATATAGTAAAAATGGTCATCATGCCGAAAGCAATCTACAGATTCAATGCACTCCCCATCAAAATTCCAAGACAATTCTTCATAGAGTTAGAAAGAGCAATTTGCACATTCATTTGGAATAACAACAACAAAAAAATTCCACAAGGTATTTTCTATTTGCTTTCACAGTAGTGGCAGGGTTATGTGGTTAAATGTAGATTATTTTGGCTTCTCATACCTGATTTACTTGTTCTTTAGACCTTTGAGAAAAGCTACTGGCTTCTGGTCTAGTCTATATAATCTTTGTTGTTAGCTGCACACTATAAAATAGCATCCCTCTTCAGAGACACTGGAAATGGTCACAAAGAAGGCAAATATCTGTGTACCATTCATATCTAACTCAATTCAAGTTGACATAGCAATGTATATTTATGGTCTGGTTATGTTTCTTTGTTTACTTGGCATGGTGTGTCACAGGTAAAGTTCTTTCTATATGAAAGCTAAATAAATTTAAAATTTTTTTCAATGAACCAAATGTGATTTAAAAAAAAATGATCTCCTGGGATAGGACATAGCTCAGTGGACAATACTTGATACACAATGATAAAGATTGTAATTTGAATTCCTAACACTCATGTAAGGCAGATCTGGAGTGGACAGAAGATTCCCGCACAGCAAGCTGGTGTGCTAGGTAAGCTGAACTCTAGCTAGACTAGCCTAACCAGGAGACTTTGGTTTCAAGGGAAGAGACATTGCTTCAATAATTTCAGGTGAGAACAGCCAGGGAAGACACACTATCAACCTTTGACCTCTCCATACAGACAATGCATGTAGGAGCTCCAAACATAGATCCATATACACAAGGACAGATATACACATATGCACCCCACACACACACACACACACACACACACACGACTTCCCAGCTTCTGAATTGGTTGGTTTTAGATGAAGAGAAGAAGAACCGGCCTTCTACATCAGCTACCTGGCTTTAGAACATCTTTTTAGGATGCAGCCTTTTCCCATGGGAATTTCCATTCGTGTGGAATACAAATGCTACACTGGAATGAGTCTACCACTGTATTTTGAGGAATTCCTGTCTCCACCACAGACCACTGGCAGGTGTGTGGTTTCAGTTGCAGCCTAAGAGCTGGGGACACAGCTGCTTCTCACTTTGCATGCCTCCTAGTGGGTATTTCTAGGGCAGTCTAAAGCATTTCTCTGACTTTTAAGAGTGAGTCCGGAAGAAAGGAGAGATAAATTTATGTAAGCCTTACCCTTGGTTAGCTCTGCTCCTTGCAGGAACCCCTTTGATGAAATTGTCAAGACTTTGACCCCTTAAGAAGATGGAAGAAATAACTTTATCAATTACACCAAATGGATGGAATTATTTGTTAAAACTGATATATATTTTATTATAAAATATTTACTAAAACCTTGACGCCCGCCACTTCGCCGAAATGTAGTGACGGAGTTGGTTCTGGGATTGGTGTGCAGTGAGCAGGCATGCCCAGTTCTTCAGTGGGATGAAAAGCCCCAACATGCTGCCTAATCTGCCTAATCTGAGAGACTCAGACGCATGTCTGTGGGCTCAAGTTTGCTCCTCACCTGCCCCATCCTTCCACTCAGAGAAACAAACCAATAACAATGCTTTCTATGTTTATTAAGAAACAACTGGACCTCAATGGCCAAAGGTACCTTGACTGCACTGGAAAATAACAGACAAAGCTCTCCACTCTCTCAGATAGTGGCAGTCATAGTTACCACTTCACTCTCGGGATTGGCCAACTTAACTGATGAGTGCGCTGCACTTACAAATGCTGATTAGCATGAAGTCAAACAGAAAAGCATGGTAAATCTTACTCTTGAAGTCTTTTCCTTTTCTTCCTTCCTTCCTTCCTTCCTTCCTTCCTTCCTTCCTTCCTTTTTTTTTTTTTAAAGATTTGTTTATTGTTATATGTAAGTACACTGTAGCTGTCCTCAGACACACCAGAAGAGGACGCCAGATCTCATTACAGAAGGTTGTGAGCCACCATGTGGTTGCTTGGATTTGAACTCAGGACCTCTGGAAGAGCAGTCAGTGCTCTTAACTGCTGAGCCATCTCTCCAGTCTGTCTTTTCCTTTCTATTGTATTCACCTTGATAAAATTACTAAGATCTGTGGAACTTTAAACAGACAGACCAACCAAAAACCCTCTTGGTAAAAATGGAATGAAATCATCTGACCATTTTTCTTTGAATCCTATAAATCTGCCTGTCCTCAGGATAAATTTTACTATTCAGTTTTGATAGAAATCAATACTGGTCTAAATCTTCATCTTATAGAAGTTAAACTTTAACCTTTATACAAATCATTGGTATACTAGCTTGGTTCTCAATTTCTTCTCAAAACAAACCCTGACACTGGGGCACAGTTGAGATTTTTTTTTTCATTAGCTTATTTTGGAACAAGGCAATGATTTACCCAAAAAACCTATCCTGACTAAAGAAGTATTCATCATTATTCTGTAGCTACAACTAAATGATGTTTTAATAATAATTTCCACTTTCAGCACTTTGTTTTAAAGAGATCATATAACTATTATTCCACTTGATCCTTCTTGTTTTCTGCTGTCAAGGATTGACAAGCACACGATTCTTGGGCCGGTACTGGCCAGCTGCCGTTCAGTGCCCATGTGACTTCATCAGAATCCCACCCAGTAAGCAATGAGCTTCAGGTGTGCCGGCCCAAGGCTCCCAGCCCTTCCTTTCGTAAGTGCTACTTGATGCAGGAAAGAAGAGAGGTAAAGACATAATTCTCTCACCCTTTGCTACTTCTGTTTCCTTCCGGGGTGGCTTTGATGAGATTGTCAAGGCTCTGGCCCCTTTAAAACGGTGAAGAAATGAAATGGTTAGTGGTAGTGTTTCAATAGAATGAAACCATTAATTAACGCTCATAAACAGAATAAACACACATTGAAATCACACCAAAGAGTTAAAGGTGACTGTGTAGGAATGGAGGGATTATATATATCAGAACTCACTGAGTGAGACTTATACAGCTCTTAGAAAATTTCCCTCTAGAATAGAGCTCTCTCTATTCTAGTGCATTTAATAGTATCCTGTTAACCACTGCCAAGTATACAAAACAGTTTTTAATTAGTTCATATACTTGCCTCATAGAACATTCCAGAAAACATTCTTGTCAGTGACCTCCAACATGTGTGAAACAAACTTTCTTAAATCCTTATTTTGTTGACATTTATTGGTAAATTTTCTATTACAAAACTACATTAAGATCAACATACCAATTTGTTTACAATGCACTATATACAACCTGGTGTCTATCTACCTTTGTTATTTATACCTCACTAGAATGGGACATATTGTACCTGATTGTTTTAGGAACAAACAGTAAGAAAACGAAAGCCTATGGGTTTCTGAAACCAAATGGAAGCCATATTGGCTGGCACGTGAGCTCCGAGGTTCCTGGGAACGCTTGCAGGCTTGGCTGTTGGCCTCGACTATATGTCTGCTTCTGATCTTAATGGACCATGCTCCTCCTCCTATTGCATATGCATGTGCTTTTCACATAAGCCTCACCAGCAAACCCTCCTCTGATCTCCAGAGAATGCCTCATGGGGAGAAGAACCTCCTCAGGAGAAAGCTTTAACCCTGTATCCTCACTCAATGACCCCGCAAAGATGCCTCTGAGGTCTCATTTACACAACATCAAAGGTTCAGTATTCAGAAACAACCAGATGTTGACCCAAGTTGTCTGCTTGATCCAGATGTTCCGGGACATCAGTTGCAAAGACAATATGTGCACGTTCGTTGTGGCAATGATGGAACAATTGTCCCCACAGGAACAACCGCTCTACTCCAGATTAGCCCTCGATTTTCACCTAAATGAAGCTCATGGAACTTGAGTCACATGGTCTTAGGGGAAAAATCCCCAGGTTACAGTTGCGAGATTTTAGTGTTTAAATAAGCAACAGATCAACAAGATGAACTTTGTGAGTGTTGGTTGAGGAGTTTGCTTAGGAAGCCTCTGTAAACATTGAACAGAGCCCATAATGTGCTAGGTTATTTAAATTCTTAATGCATAAGGACCATAAAGAAAAGGGAACTTGGGCTGAAGAGATGGCTCAGCAGTTAAGAGCACTGACTGCTCTTCCAGAGGTCCTGAGTTCAATTCCCAGCAACCACATGGTGACTCACATCCATCTGTAATGGAATCCAATGCACTTTTCTGGTGTGTGTCTGAAGACAACAACAGTGTACTCATATAAATAGAAAAATAAAAGAAAAAAGTGAACTAAATAATATGGTGGTCTAATTATCATAATGATGTACTATTTGAAATTTAAGTGATTGAGTCATGGTCTCATAGTGTATACAGCATCAGTATTTGTACATTCTTGCAGCCCACACATAGCAGAGACCAGTGCAGTAGGCAAGACAAGCACAGAAGCAGCCTACTTGGGGCTTCCAAACTGGGGAAAGGCGGAGCACCGACAAACATCTAAGTGAATGTTATCATTGTCAGTGAACTAATAATACATGTTGAGCTTTAGAAAGAGTATTTTGTGATTGCAGTCCTGAGGACAAGTGAGGGTGTGTGATTAGCCACATTCAGTAGTCAGAAGAAATGACCTATTTGAAAGGAAGACAATATGGTTACAGCGTTCTGGAAACTGGGAGCATTGTATGTAAATGCCTTAAGACAAGAATGGACCCGGACTGTGAAAGGTTTGTTTGATAGGACTTTATTGAGAAAGTTTTAAAGGCTGTCTCTGAGTATTAAAGTTCTATTCCTCCTGAAACGGAAAAACAATGAAAGCTTTTTAACGAAGAAGGAAGCTTGCTGTGTGTGTGTGTATACATCAGAGGTTGATGTTTACAGTATTTTACTGTTTTCCTGTTGTTTTTGAGACAAGGACATTTTACTGAGTGAGAGCTCACAAATTTGGTAAGACTAGCAGGGCAGATAACCCCAGCTAGCTCCTGTCTCTACCTTCTTAGGACTGGAATTCTGGGACTGTGCTGCGTGCAATGCCTGACTCTTTCAAGGTGCTGAGACTTGAACTCATGCTTGTTACTGACTGAGCCCTTAACTTTATATTTAAAATATCTACAGAGTCTCATTATATAAAACATAAATTAAAAGTACTATCCTTAAAGGCTCAAAGAAAACACATGAAATATGAACACATATATCACCCGTGTTTACATATGTACATATGTCCATGTATATATACACTCATGTATATAGACACACATGAAAACCCAACCATCATTCATATATGCAATAATTCACTTGTAAAATACATACATGCACACATTCATGTACATGTCCACCTGTATACATACACAGGCATATATATCCATGTGTACATACATATACACACACACATGCTTATATAGGGATGCACTCATGCAAACAAGTATTCAAAATATTCACACAGATGCATATACCCAGTCCTGTACACACATACCCATTTCAATATATAAAGAATAATAGGTCACAATTTGAAGTTCTCTAATAAATATTAAATAGAAACATAATTTTGGATGTCAAGATGAACTAAAATATATGTAGACTTCCTAGCCAAGTATGAGCAATACTTAATCTGAATGTTTTTCTAATGCTGACTTTGGAATCATTGGTTGTGTCTAGTATGTGCTGAGCACAAGCGTACAATGATTCCTCTTTAGTAGACGAGTGTGCTAGTTAGTTTTATGTCAACTTGACACATACTAGAGTCCTTTTGGAAGAGGAAATCTTAACTGAGAACATGCCCCCAGCAGATTTGCCTGAGATAAGGCTTTTGTTGCATTTTCTTGACTGGCGATTGACATGAATACACCTGCCCCAAAGCAAATGGCGCCACCCCTGGGTAGGTGCTCCTGGAGGTAGAAGAGAGCAGACAGCAAGCCACAAGGAGCAAACCAGTAAGCAGCCCTCCATCATGGCCCCGGCACCAGTTCCTACCTCACCGTTCCTGCCCTCTTGCTCCTGCCCAGACTTCCCTTAGAGATGGGCCGCAATATAAAGTTGTAAGATGTAATAAACCCTTTCCTCCCCAAGTTGCTTTTGGTCCTGGTCTTTATCACAGCAGTAGAAAAGTAGCTAAGACACTGAGTAAGCAGGTTCAGTGGCACAGTTCGCCAAAGCTGAGTTTGAATCAGGGCTTCCAGATTCCCTGTTCACACGAATAGCTCAGTCATATGAACCATGTATGGAGCCAAAGAGACCAGTGTGCAAGACTTGCTTGTTTTGCCTTATTCACTGTGTGGTTGTGCCTCTGACTGTGCCACGTGGCCAAAAGCAGAGCAGCTTGGCAATGTGTGCAACAGCTTTTAGCCAGCCGAGCCTTCGCTCTGCCAGCCTAGCCTTTGGGGGCATGGCTGACGCATCTCAGAACCAATAAATAGTATCGTACACGGAGTTAACTGAGTGGAAAAGAGTTCATGCAATTGTTTGATACACCATCTTCAGCTACATGACAAGTGCAGTTTTAGAATACAATTCACGAGCCGGGCGTGGTGGCGCACGCCTGTAATCCCAGCACTTGGGAGGCAGAGGCAGGCGGATTTCTGAGTTCGAGGCCAGCCTGGTCTACAGAGTGAGCTCCAGGACAGCCAGGACTACACAGAGAAACCCTGTCTCAAAAAAAAAAAAAAAAAAAAAAAAAAAAAAAAAAAAGAATACAATTCACATGCACACTGTCTAGAATACACACACATACATACAACATACATATAAAACCATGCATATGCATATATACACATAATCTTATGCATACCTCTACTAATATACTCCCACACACTTTTATAGGTATAACACTCACACATACACGTATAAACTACTACAAAGAGAAAAATATAGCTGAAAATCTTAGTTAAAATTATCTTGCAATTTCTTTAAATTACCAAATAGCAAACGTCACCAAAGAACAAAATGCTAAGGACGCGTAATACGATGTGTTTAAGAGAATAAACGAGCGGTTTGGGTTTGAATGTCAATTCACTGTCCCAAACGTAAGCACTAGCTCTCAGATGTGCCCAGCACAGGGACTTCAGACGTCTCACCTTTTCATATGTTTACTTGTGTCAGGGTTCACTTTAATCAGTCCATCGAGGTCTTGTTTTCTTCAGAAAAGAAAACGAATTCTAATCAATGTCATGAAAATAAAACACCAATCAAATGACTAATAGCTCAGAAATTACGAAGTGATAAATGTAAAATTTCTCTACACCTCTGTGAGCATTTAAAGTTCTAAATGTAAACGACAGCTCCCATCTCTCAAGTGGAAGCCGTTTACGGTTGTTAACTTGCCAACAGTTCACACACGTATGTACTGACTGGTCTGTCCTCAGAATGTAAGCACACGGGACACACTTCTTACTAAACAAAACCAGCCCTGACATCAGGTCCATCCAGCTAGATCACTTCTGAGGGCCTCAGTGAAGTCAGGTGAGTTAGATGAAGTTTTCCACTAGGAACGGACTGACGACAAATCGCTACTGAACAAATTGATATGGTCTCTTTTTTTGTTTGTTTGTTTGTTTTAACAAGAAGAAAATATTGATAACAACATAATAATTCACAATATCGTAAATACTAAAAAAAGAATACCCTCGTGTAAACCTATTGATCATGCCCATGTCCTAACCTTTTAAATATCTTTTGCCTTAAATATTTATTTTCCTACAAGATTACTTGTAGGAAACACAGTGACTCACTTCTTACTGGATCTACGTGCTGTCCAATTACAACCCTGAGGAGCTACACTCAAAGCAGGCAGTTGGGGGGTGTGGGTGGGGGGTGGAGGTGGGGGTAGAGATGTGGGTGGGGGTGGAGGTGGGGGTGGAGGTGGGGGTAGAGAAGTGGGTGGGGGGTGGAGGTAGGGGTGGAGGTGGGGGTGGAGGTGGGGTGGAGGTGGGGGTAGGGGTGGGGGTGGAGGTGGGGTTGGAGGTGGGGGTAGGGGTTGGGGTGGAGGTGGGCTTGTAGAAGCAGAGCTTGGCCAGAATGCCTGCGTCACAGCCCTGGACAGGTGAAGCAGGAGCAGATCCTTATTCCCATCCAGGCACTGGCCCAGTCTCTCCCTGGACTGCCAGCTGAAACCACCATCCTTTGAGAAGGCACTTAGGGAGTCCTAGTCACAGCTGGCTTTGCTGTCTGTCATTCTAGAAATGTACTTCGGAAACTATGTCAAGGCTGCATTCTTTAGATAAATTCTCTCTCCCTCCTTAAAAAGAAACCAATGCCCCGAATCAAACAGAAGAGCATCTTGGTATTAAACACCGAGACAATTATTTTAAAATAATTTAATTTATGGAAGGTAATCATGAATGGCCACACCTCCCATCTTTATTGGCTAATCCCATAGTTTAAAATATGATAGTGAAGGTAAAAAGTCAAATCATTTGCCTTCTGCTTATTATGCAGAAATCAGAATTAGTGACATTAGTGAGACATACCCTGTGGTAGTTTCAAGTCCTTTGGGGTTGATCTTCATGACACTATCAAGATCTTTACCTCTTATGAAAAGAATGTTTGGATTAGTTTCATGACATTTCCATAGAAGATATCATCCATTCTATATTTTTAATGATTAACTCACTAAACTTTTACTGTTATTATTTCATTGGAGAAAATTAATCTGATATAAAATGTATTTTACTATAAAATTGACTAAGTGATATAGTTAACTAAATCTCCAAAACTTTGCTGTGCTGCATATAAAGTGATAAGATACAATCACAATACATTCTTCAAACTGAATAACAGGGCTGCAGAGGTAAGACATGCAAAATCTAAGACAGATTCAAAGCCGAGACTCCCACCACACCACTGAAGTCGCTAGTTAGTCAACAGAGGAAGCCGGAGACCCAGAGACATCTAAGCAGTCCTCACCTGCTGCTGCGTCTCTCTGCCATGGCATTTGTTCTGATAACTGCTCTGGGATCTTGGCTTCTTTGGGAGGAAAAGTCATCAAAACTTATGTCATCACCAAAGACATGGTGTCTTTCACATGGGAATGCTCACACACATCTGAACTCATACAGACTATGGCCTGAGTGCTCAGGGCCAAGCCAGGTGGGGTCCCGGCACTGAGGGGAAGTGGACATCTACATCCCATCTCTAAACAAGAAGCCACCTGTGATCTGCAGCTACTTGAAAAGGGAAAATTTGTTTTTTCCAATGGAGTGTTACTGGGTATATAAACCACACTTAAGGGCAGACTCCATGCCCAGCAGCAAATGGCCAACACAAATGAAGTCAGTGTTTTTGTAGATTTTTTTTGTTTTTGTTTATGTCTTATATTGGATATCTTTTTATCTTATTGGCCTTTTGCTTATATGTCATAGTTTTTGATTTTGTGTTTTTATAGGATGTGTGTATGTGTGTTTTCTTATACTTTTTCATCTTTTTTTCTTTTTTTTTCCCATTTGTTTTGAAATAAAGAAAGAAAGAGAGAAAGAAAAGAAAGGTGTTGAGAAGGTGGGGGGTCTGTGAAGAAATGGGAGAGGAAACATATCAGAACATATTGTATGAATTTTCAATTTAAATAACTAACGTCAGTTAAGTTATTTGCAATATTTGCATTATCCTCTGAAAACCATTGTGCTGGTTTGTTTTATGTCAACTTGACAATGAATTAAGGTCACCTTCAAGGAGGGAGCCTCATTTGAGAAAACGCCTCCAGCCTGTTGGGCATTTTCCTAATTAGTGATTCCTGGGGAAGATCCCAGGCCATTTTGAGAGGTGCCATCCCTGGGCTGGTGGTCCTGGGTTCTATAAGAAGGCAGGCTGAGCAGGCCAGTGAGCAGCGCCCCTCATGGCCTCTGCATGGCTCCTGCCTCAAGGTTCTTTCCTTGTTTGAGTTCCTGTCCTGACTTCCTTGGATAGTGAATGTTGCTGAGGAAGTGTACGCCGAATAAACCATTTCTTTCCTCCCCAAGTTGCTTTAGCTATGAGTAAGCCTACCTGTGTAAATGAGAATGTGCCTGAACGTGGTGTTGGATATTTCTAGAAACAACTGACCAGAAAGACCTTTACTCTACTTATACTTGGATTATCATTGTTTGTTTATGTGCTGTGTCTGTGTTTGCGTGTATGTCATGTGTACATATGGGTATATGTGCACAAATGTGTGCATGTGAACCCCAGAAGTCAACATTAAATTTCTTCCTCCATTGTTCTCCAGCTTACTTTTGGGGACAGGGTTTCTCACTGAACCTGGGGGTCACAGATTCAGTTACAGTGGCTGGTCAGCAAGCTCGAGGCACACACACACACACACACACACACACACACACACACCCCTCCCCTCCTGCCTCCCTCTCCCTAAGTGCCAGGGCTTCAGGTGTTCCACACTGACCAGGTTTTCGCCTGTGTGCAGAGGATTTAAACTTCTATCCATGTGTTTGCACAGCAGGGGTGTTAGTGACAGAGACATCTATCTCGCTATGCCATCTTCTAGCTTTCTAACTCCATTCATTTCCACAGTGCTACTTGATTTAAACAAGTTTACATCCTGTCTCTCATTTTGCATTTTTTACCTTAATTCCCATTAAAAGTTGACATGTGTATTAGTTATCTAATAAAATGCACAATGAAAGGTTTGGTGGCAGATCTGTATGACCATCCATTAGAGATGGTGCAGACTGTATTCCCTTTGGCCCACCATCTCTGACCCAACTAAAGAGTTCATCTGTGGCAGAAAATAAAGCTCTGAGTTGTGATGAGGTGAGAGAGGCAAGGAGAAGAACCAAATGGATGGAGATGTCTACTTACCCTCTGTCGGTGTCAGCCCTGTGGTTGACTTTCTTAAGGCTCCCGAAGGCTTGATTTCTTTACAGCGTTAGGATTGAGGGGGGGAAAAGCATTTGAGAGAAACTTAGTGGCCTGATCAGAATCTCTTAGGAGAGCTACAGATTTCTCACAGCAGGAATGAGGTGCAATCAGGGTCACAGCACTGGACACTCTTCGAAATACCTAGTTCAAGTGGCGACACCTTGATATCAAGTGGTGATATCAACCACTACTCAGTTACAACTCAATCAATTTAAAAGCAAATTTTCCCACCAGGCCTCAGCCTTTTCTCTTTGGGAGGATTACATGAAAGATAAGTTTAATATGACCATGAAGATTTTTGCCTTATTTAAGCATAAAAACTCATTCATTCTAGGTAGAAATCAATTATTGATCAAGGCTTTAAATGGAAATACTTTGAGGACATGGAGAAGTTGTTTCCCATAAAAGTTTCTAAAGTCTCCTTTAAAGGTCTAAGGCCACCTTGAAGCGTGAAGACAACCATGCTCTGGCGGCAAACTGATCGCCTAGAATGGTTCTTTCATGTACCAGAAACTAGAGGTTGGTGGTTGGCCATACTCGTGATCCAAGCACCTGAAAGGATGAGGCAGGAGGATTGTGTGTTTGAGACTAACCAGGGCTCATTGACAAGCCCCTCTCTTAGAACAATGAATTGAAAACCAATCCCCTAACACTATACAACCAACCAAGTGCTGCACACTGGCGTTTTCATCTCTGATTGGTTTCACTGTGATAAAAATTATTGGCATATTAAGCTTGTTTGCTCTATCAGATGGGAGGACAGAATAAGACTAGAAGTGAGGACACTCTCCCTCCTATACCTGCAAGGTCACTTCCTCCGGTATCATTCAGGTGTCATTGTGTGACACTGGAGTCACTGTTCTTCCTCCTTCACAGTCCACACCATGACAGGTAAGGCTCACCCCAATCTTCATCTTTTCTAACATCCGTTTGGAGCTCTCTAAGCTCCTTGTCGGGAATCTCACTTTCTCCTCTAAAACACAAATCTACATGGCAGAACAGCTGACTGTTCTTCATTTGGAGGAAGTCACCTACAGCGAACCAGCACGTTTGCGTGCCTCTCACTGAGAACGCTTCCCGCCATACAGACTCTGTTGTGTATTCTGGATCAGAAAGCTGGGAATGTACCCGACAGGGTTGACTTGGAAAACTAGGGGACTATTCCATGCACACACTGGCACAGACAAGTGGTTCTTAAAAATAAATGTGACATTAGAAATGATTGATATCTTAGAAAATAGAGTTTAATAAATCTAGCCAAATCCAAAGGAAGTGGCCAGACCGGGAATAAATGATAGAAGTCTCATAAATCCCTAACCTCTGTCATTTTTTCACTGCCTAGAAGTTTTATTTGATGAGACTGTTGGGAATTTGATTTCTTTCAATATTAATAAAAGATATCAGTTAGGAAGAGCCAATTTTCTGCTTTGTCATTATCAGCCTAAAATTGTAAGTTCGTCTATCAAAAGCTACTAATTTAGTTGTTAATCATCAGTTAACCTACTACAAAAATTTTCAGTGTCTTTCAACATTAAG
Source organism: Apodemus sylvaticus (assembly GCF_947179515.1). Taxonomy (NCBI): domain Eukaryota; kingdom Metazoa; phylum Chordata; class Mammalia; order Rodentia; family Muridae; genus Apodemus; species Apodemus sylvaticus. Next base: position 22,233,577 of record NC_067479.1, read on the forward strand.
GTGCCTATGCAAAGACCAACATAGGAAACAGGACTAAGATTCCACCTAAGAACGGCCTCTGTCATCTAAGGATGACAGTGGTCAGCAGGGCCATTCCCAGGACCAAAGTGCCTTGGCCAATACACTTAGTCCATAAGCTTCCTGTGTCATCACGTTGGGGCCTTCATTTCTCTCTATGAAAGTGTGCATGGGGGTCACCTAGGTCACACCCTTCTCCTTATGGGATGAGGAAATGAGTTCCTGGGGGTTAAGCCCGTTGACTAGGTCACAGATGTCATGACGGTGGCAGAGCCAATATTGAGGCACCAGTCTTCTCCGAGTCTTACCCAGAGCTTGTGTTGCTAGACCTCCCGACCCTGGCAGAGAAAGGGACTTCCTGATGACAGAAGAGTGCAGTCAAATGACTCTAAATGGCCTGACTCCACGGAATCTTACCCTTTGCCATCCCTGTCCATCTGGGTGTTCATATAGATCAGACTTTCAAGGCTCTGGGCTCTGGAAACAAAAAAGGATTGCAATAAAAAAAAAACAAACTGTGAGATTGTGTGGTATCTTGAAAGGTCAGCTATAATAAACATTTTCTATGAATTGCTCATTTTCTCCCATTGAATAGAAGAGCAGAGATCATTCCGGGCAATTATGTCTGAAGCAAATGGGCAATGCCAAGAAAGCTCGCCCATCTGCTATGGTGCTGGCCTGCCAGAGGCTGCGGCTCCCTGCCCACCACCGTCACCATCTGAAGGAGCAGGGCCAGAGGTCTGGGATGCAGGTTGTCCAGAACAACAGGCCCACGTACCTTTTGTCCAACTGCTGTGCCTTCAGGTTTGCTCGGAAGAGGCCATCGAGACCTTGATTTCTTTAAATATATAGATTTAAAAAAATCTCATCAGTAATAATGGCAGATGCTTAACTATAAAAAGCTTACACCAGTTTACATGTAAAATAGAATCTGCCAGGGAAAGATGAGCTAGAGTTCTGGAAACGTCTCTAGTCCACACGGGTGTTTTCCTGAACTCCAATTTAAAGCACAGTGAACCTGAGAGGAAGTGTAGCCAAAGGGACCTCCGGGCCGCGCAGGCCGGGGTGAGGCTGCCGACACGCCATCTGGGTGCAGGGTGTGGTCCTTCTTTATTGCATTTTGTATTCTTTTTAAGCAATTTTGATTTCACATGTCTTTATGTGTTGGCGAGTTCTGTCTGCCAGCACTTCTGTGTATCATGTGTGTCCCTTGTTGCAAATGCTCTTAACCACTGAGCCATTTAAACAGTCGCTATCTTCTTTCTTTATATTATTGAAAGTAAAATACAATCAATCACACATCATTTTCCTTTTACTCTCTGCAGTCCTTCCCATGGACACTTCCCCCGACTCCTCTCTCAGATTCACGGTCTTTTTCTCAGATTCATTTTTACTTTCATTGTCGATATACACATCATATACATCATATACATATACACATACACATACACTTAGACATACACATACACATACACTTAGACATACACATACACATACACTTAGATATACACATACACATATACATACACATACACTTAGACATACACATACATACACTTAGACATACACATACACTTAGACATACACATACACATACACTTAGATATACACATACACTTACACATACACTTAGACATACACATACACTTAGACATACACATACACATATACATACACATACACACATATGCATCATATACACATATACATATATACACATATATACATACATATACATATATAATGGTTATATATGGATATATATAATGTTATTTATAGAGCTATGATGCAAGATCATGGTGTTTCAGGGTCTCCTGAAAATGCCCACAACACTGCCTTCACATCCCTGGACAGATCCTCGGTTGATACTGAGATGCTATTGATCAGACATTTTCTGTTACCCCTCTGGTTGCTTCTCTGCTTATGCCTTCTGAGGTCGGCCACATCCTTTCACTCGCACCTGCCTCTGTGACTCCTGATCTACAACCTCCTGTCTGTGAAGATGAGGAACCTGCAGAGCAGCAAATCTGGGTGACTTGCTGTCCTCAAAACAGCGCATGAGAACCATATTTCACAGCCTTGGGGCAAGGAAACCAGTGGACATGCTGTGTTTTGTTCCTTCCCTTTCTATCTCTGTCATCCATTTATAGCTCCTAGAATGTTTTGTTTTGCAATTTCAAGTGATTCAAAACTAAGAGATAATAATAAGATATGAGTGGGGTTTGAAGTGGCTAAACTCAAAATATCCAGAAATTCAGTAAAAGTGTGTGTGTGTGTGTGTGTGTGTGTGTGTGTGTGTGTGTGTGTGTGTGTGTAAATAGACAGACAGATAGATAGACAAATAGATACCAGAAACTGTGATTTCTTTATAAACATGCAGCTACCTTAAATTTCATGGAACATGAAAATCAAAGATACTTAGATATTAGCACTTTCAGACTTTCATATCTGTTCAATTATTTTTGCAAGCTTTTTATCCAAGACTGGTGAGATATTAATGGCTAGTCAGATAAGTCCACCCTCCTACTCTAAAACTAGAACATTGTTTTTAATTCTGAAAAGATGATACAAGAAGTCACAATGTCCAATTTAGTAATAAAATGAGCAGCAGATCTTTTTAAACCTCACCTGTTCAAGCTTTTGTTCATTCTGATGAGATTGTCCAGTTCTTCACTTTGGGAAGAGAAAACAGAATCGAACATTAGATTCACCTTTAAAATAACTGTGAGTGCTCAGAAACAGAACACATGCCCCCACGTTAATTATCTGCGAGAGTCTATTAGTCCTTCAAAGTGCTCCTGACACCAGGCTGAGAAGCCTTTCCTGGCCCATAAGCTGAAGTCTCCCCAGTGTTTGGGTCTCTTGCAGCACATGGGGTTTTCTGTCTGCTTTGTGGGACTCCACTTATACTGTTTATTATAACGATAGCCATCGTCTGCTTGCTGAGTGTTAAGGTTCCTTCCCATACACACTACTTAAAATCCAGAACTGTACTCTACAATGCATCCTGCCCATCTTTAACACATTACCTTTAGATAGCTGTTTAATACTCGTTTTTAACTGAATCAACGAGTACAGGTCCACTGGCTAATCATAGATTCTGTTCGCACACAGCACAGCTGCACAGAAAGTAACTATTGCTCCAAGTTGACTGCAAGATCATAGTAGGTCAAGTAAACTTGCGAGCCTGCTTCCATATTGGAGAACTGCGAAGCCCCTTTCTGGCAGCCTTGTCAGGAATGGCCTGTTTAAGTTAAGCGTATGGGTTGGCGAGTTTCTCTTAAACCGTGGGTTCAGCTTTCCTCCCCAAGCGGGGAGCCTGGGGTAGGGTGCTCCCTGAGAGCCTCCTCTATTGCTTCCTCCCGTGAGGTCCTCACAGGATTCCTTCTCCCAGATTCTCTTTCCCCCTTCCTTTCCTCTCTGTCTTCCTCACTTGCTGGTTCCGTCCACACATCTTGGTTCTCTCTTCTTGATGCTCTAAGTCCTATGTGTCTCCAGCTTTTCTAACGATCTTCTTGAGTCATCTCTGGTGTTGACCAGGAGACCAGTATTTACAACCACAAGCTTCTAAGGCTACAACATCTACCCTGCCATCTGAAGAACTCCACAACTCATGGGCAACCTGAGTGAATTTTCTGCTGCTCTTGTTAATACAATTGCTCCATAGGTAAAACAATATGAATAATCGTGTCATCTTTTAAAAGAACCAATAACTTAATATACAATTCTGAGCACAATGCCTAAGAAGTCATAAATCCTCACCTAATTTTTGCCATTATAATAAATAGCATCTTGCCAATAGTTTTCATGGAACACATGCTTGCTGTATTTACCTTTTCAATTGAATGTATTAACAGCAAGGCACTGTCTCAGTTTCAGAGAAATATAGAGGATGAGACTATTCTATTCTGTGTGGCGAGATTCTAGGTGAACCACTATTGCCAGAAGAACTGTTTAGGACAGCCCTGTCAGAAACCCTCAACATGTTCAGTTCATCTCCGATACATAGATGACTCATTTAAAGAAACATTATATGTTTAATGATAGAACTGAAAGTTGAAAATAAACACTGAAATGTTTTCAGAACAGTATCTGGCCCTGACTGAAAAGGAAAAAGAATAAATGTTCTACCCTGATGGGGAAAAAAAATTCTGCCTAGCACTCAAACATGGTGCGCTGTTACTGTTTCTTGCTTTAAAATGCTGCCTGATAAGCAGAGACTGACTAAAAAATTGTTTCCACCCCAGGGGAAAGAGTGACTGGAAAAATCTTGTACATTCTAGTCCTAGACCATTGTGACTGGCATGAGCCACGATGATGAGCTTTTTCAGGTTTCAAGTTCCCGGTTGTTTATCACAAGAAAATTAGCATAAACCTCGAGAAAGATGCTCTGTGTTGAATTAAACACCAGGGAAACAGCGCTCTGACTAAAGAACCTGAGCTTTCAAAATGTCTGTAAATTGATAAAAAGCTTTAGATATTAAGTTTCACCATTGTCTTTGCAACAAATTAAATGCCCTTAATCAGATAGCAATGGCTTTCTATTCCACCAAGAGCAGCTGGGAGCACGGAGCTCCTTCTATTCCCTTTGGAAAGCCCAGAAAACATTTCTCTGGTCCATGTGAAAGCAGAAACTCTTTCTCTCTCTCTGATGCATGTTTGACTCTGCAAGCTGTGTGCCTGTCGCTGGGGACCAGGGGCAGGAAAGCCAGGCAGCTTCTGCTCTCCCTGCGTGGAGTGACTCACACCACAATACCATGGCCCCTCAACATCACTCACGTGGCTTACTTTCAAGTATCCCAAATTTCCAGTCAAAAACTTGTCCCACTGTTATTAAAAACAAAATATTGACCTGGGCATGGCTGAGCAAACCTGTGAACCTAGAGACTCAGAAAGATAAGGCTAAAAAGGATCACAAGTCCATTGTCCTGCTTATGCTACAGAGTGAGTTCAAGTCATGACTGGGATGCTTTTTCTGGTTTGAAAAGAAACGGGAAAATGAAGCTGAGGAAATCTCCAAGACCAATCACTTTCTCGTCTTGTATAAGGCCTAGGTTTATGCCGCAGTCTAAAGCGCATACTTCAAAGTAAATTCATAATATCAGAAATACAGGATCATAAATGGGAGAAAAATCAAACTTAAACTTGAAACACAAAGATCCTCCCTAGTCTCCTTCCAATACAAAGTCCCTATTAACTGCACAGAAAACTGAGCTGGCTTCCTGTCTGGTCAAGTCATTGTCTTTGTTGAGGAGGGTCTCACTCTGTTGTCCCGGTGGTCTTCCTGAGCCACCCAAGGGTTGGCATTGAAGGTGTGGGCAGCTTGTCCAGCCTTTTCTATTTTTTGTTTGTTTTGGCTTGCAGTGAGATGCACCCTAGTAAATTCTTTTCATTGCTTAATTATGTTAAACAAGGAAAAACTTCTCAGGTTTGGGATTAAAACGATGAAATATTTGTATCCAGGATTTTGACATATTACTCCTTTGGGACAAAGCTTTATATTAGCATGAAAATGATCTCTGGTGACTAAAACAAAATGTCTTCCCTGCAGATGACGATGAAATGCATGAGGATGAGATTAAAGAGAAGGTGGCACATTTATCCAGATAACAAAAGCAAGTGTGGTTAGGCCCTGGGCAGTAGAAATAGCTGGACTCTAGTCACTGAGGCAGGGAGAGAGAGATTCCACTGGGTCACACAGAGAAGACTTCACAGGGCAGGGATTGGTGGCCTGGATCTTTAAAGACTATCCTAGAATTAGAATAGATGGATGTGGTGGCGCCAAGACTGGTGAAGATCGCTGTGTGAAAGGAATGACAGAAACAAGCGTGCCTAGAAACCATAGCAAGGACGAGGTCTGTGCTGGTGTTGAATATGGGATGAATATGCGGGTGAACTCAGAAATGATTCCGGAACCTAATTGTTGTCTTGATCTAGGTTAGAAAACAGTCATACGTAACCACAGCAAGTATTTACAGGTGGGAGCCACGCAGGGATCTACAGAAAACTATGTGGCATTCAGTGGCATAAATGGGGCAGAAGAATGAGAGGTCAGAAGAATTTAAGTACAGGCATGCTGGTCTCTCATCCTGGTCTCAGTGAGGCCGTGAACCGGCATAAGCCGTGCATGTGCGAGAGACAATGTAGACTTTTAGGTTATACACACCTGTACGACACAGCGGGGAAAGGATGGAAGAACAAGAATGATTTTAGAAGGTTGAGCCTGCAGGAAGGACAGAAGTGAAAAACAGCACATCTGTGAAGAAAGGTGAACATGGTCCCAGGATATTTGAAATGGAGGTACAGAGGGCAAAAGTCAGTACATATCCAAGCCAGCAACAAAAACCACAGAACTGGAGGTATGGTTGGGATCTAAGGTCACTAGGATGAGGTGACTCAGAGGAGGATGAAGATGGGCTTCCCTCCATGTCAGCACCAGCCCCTCTGTGTGGGAACTTATAGAGAGACACTAAGAGGTTTTTCTTCTTAGTCATATGCAACAAACAGCACTGGGTATTGGCTCACATTTCCAGAAACTGCAGAGGCACTGAATAGCTTTTAGACCACGAAGAAGGGGGTGGGGACCTAGGCTGGGAGCTCTCAAACCTCACCCCTTGTCTGTTTTCTGAAGTGCAGTCGCCACCCTGATGATGTCATCGAGATCCTGAGTCCTTTAGTGAAGAGAAAGAGAAGCAGGTCAGTGGGGTGACGCGCGACTGGCGGGGCAAACTTGTTGGAATTTCCTTCCTTGGTGAAGGACTTCAGGGGAGTCCATATTCAGGAATGACATGTTTAATAGGCTCACAAGTTGATCCCATTGTTTCTATGCATGGCACACACAGACACTGGCATCCTTCATCACCACCAAGGTCTCCATGTATGGCACACACAGACACTAGCATCCTTCATCACCACCAAGGTCTCCATGCATGGCACACGCAGACACTAGCATCCTTCATAACCACCAAGGTCTCCATGCATGGCACACACAGACACTAGCATCCTTCATAACCACCGAGGTCTCCATGCATGGCACACACACAGACACTAGCATCCTTCATTGCTACTGAGCACCAGCAGTGGCCTAGACCACTGAACTGTCACAGAAGGTGCAGTGACATCACATGCCACATACAGTACAATGTGGGAGGTGTCAAGTTTTATAAAATCTTGTAAGGACAGAAAAGTCAGACTCCCTTCACATGTAAAGTATGTGTGTCATCTGTGCCAAAACTTGGGACTCTTCTGAGAATCAAAGAGAAAACACACACACACACACACACACACACACACACACACACACACAATTGATTCTTGGGAATAGCTTAGTCATCTTTTTCACTGACAACTGACTTATTATATTGATGGAATTATAAAACTATAAAATACCAATGTTGTAATTTGTCAGTTTTTTTTAAAGCAAAACCATTTCTGGGCTGGAGAGCTGTCACTGCTATTAAAGGCTAGACAGTCATAACAAAAAAACAGTTTCTTACATATTTTTTTGAGATCATGATGTAATAACATCATTTCCCTCCCCACAAACTATCCCATTGTACCCACACACACACACTTTTTCAGAGTCATGTACTCTTTTTCATTAATTGTACATTAAGTGCAAACTACTCAGTCTTTATAATGTGCCTTGCATGTAAGCTTTTAAGGCTGTCTGTTTAGGTAACCAGTTAGAATGCTCTTCCCTACGGAAGACCCTTTATCCTGTTCTCAGCAGTCCTAGAACTTACTGTGTTTACCAGACTAGCCTCAAATGTGACATAATCTTGTTCCTGCCCCTAAGTGCTGGGACTACAGGCATGTGCCACCATGCATGGCTTCAAAAAGTCTTTCTGACAGTTTTTATTTTTCCTAAATAATAAAGAAGAAACACAAGTAGACATATCCATAATGAATGCTAAACTAGGTAGGCTGTGGGAACAGGGGCGAATCAGCTAAACTAGGTAGGCTGTGGAAACAGGTGCGAACCTGTTGGAGAGACCATGGTGGCGAGAGCAGACACTTGGGAACCCCTTCCTTCCCCCATGAGTCAGCAGGATGTGTGGTCAGGTCAGCGGGTGAGCGCCTTCCACAGCAGGAACCAATGGGTAGCCTTTGTATTACAAGTTCAACAAAGCAAAAGCACTACAGCTACAGCAGCAGTGTCCTATATCTTGAGGCAACCACAGGGAACAGAAGTAAGCAGGCTTCCTCCCTGCAAGGGTTTCACCTCATCCTGTCCTTGTGTTCAGACAATTATGCATTTGCAGTGATAAATCTTGTGACATATTTAAAGGACAAGAACCTACAAAAACGTGTGTTACCTAGGCAGACATGGTGCCTCACTTTAATACCTGGAGGCAGAGACAGGCGGATCTCTACAAACTTGATGCTGCCCTTGTGTACATAGCAAGTTCTAGGCCAGCTAGGGCTACTTAGTGAAACCTTGTCTCAAAAACAAATGAACAATTCACTCATTATAGCTAAAGTTGGCAAGAAAACGAATGTTATCTAATTTATTATTTTAAAGCACTCCACCAAAGCATGTTTTAGCATTGGCACAATTTTATGTGTGTAACAGAGGTTTGTACCTTATATTTCTTTCAGCATGTCTGTCGGTTTCTCCACATGCCCCTGCTGTAGCTGCAGGTATCTGCCTAGTTTTTAAAAATAATGCCTGTTAGGTAAAAATCTCCTCCATGTTAAGTTTATATGTATGAGATGACATTTGTGTTCAGAAATATATATTATATTATTTGACAAAAATTTCACCTTAGCTCTTTGTATTGGCTAACATTCAACCATTTCCCTTTTTGAAGGTCTAAAGAGTACAAGGTACAAATTTTACATATCAACTTCTTTTCATATGTTTTAAACCACAAGGTGCATTTAGCCATATCTGATCTAGACATGGTTCATTTTATTTCCCTTCATCAAAGCAGTTTGTCCTTACTGCTATCAGATAACGATGGAACATTTTAAATATCAAGAATAATTATTTTGTTGTTAGGCACCAATATAATATTTTTTCTTAGAGACTTATTTCATGGGAATACTTCCAAGAAATGTATTTGCTCAGGTAAGACCAGAAATTAGTCTACATTTCAAATACTTCTACCATACCAAGAGGGCTGTGTTAGACTGGCAACTGCGAACTGTACGGTGCTAGGTTGTTAGAGTTTATGAGGCTGCTCTCTTTCCTCAGACTGTGGTTGACCTACTTGTACATTCCTGCTTATTCTCACGAGCTATATTCAACCATTTTTTGTTCTCCTGAGGACATGTGTTAATTACATAGAAAACACTTCCCTTTCATATCTGTTCATTAAAATCACCACGCTGTGATTAAAGCAATCAGGATTTTTAAAACAGGCAAGTTGCCCCAATTTTATTTTTTGGATCATTAGTAGAAGAAAGAAATGAGAATAATAAACGTGGATTTGACCAATTCCTCGGGAATTTAGCTTTTTTTTCTGAACATAAACATGTGCAGCCCTCTAGTGTCTACACTTTTAGCTCAGAGTTTAGGTGGTCCAAGGGCAGCCTATTTCAGTTTCTTTTTAAAAATCTATTCTAATTATGACTTAATTGCTTAATACTATAAGACTGAGAGGACCAATCAGGTGAGGCAGGAAGCTTGAGAGGTTGCTCTTAGGAGATAATTATAATCATTGCAGAAATGAAAAGTTACGAGACTAATCCATATCATTAATTAGTTCAGTGAAAAACTATTCTCCCGACTCATTAAAGCAATATCCTAAGGACAAAATTTCAGAGACCCAGGGGGATCTTAAGGGAGTTTTAGCCCCCAAGGGTGAACACACAGTGCCACACACCTCCATTCTTTGGTCAGGCTTTCTAGCAGGCCGTCCTCTTTCTAAAAAATGCTTTTATGATGGTGACTTATGGTTAACAGTTCTGTATTTACATAATAATAGTCCTGTGCCAAAAATCCCCCTCGAGGGGCAACAATACAAAAGAAGCGAAAGTAGTCATTCAAGCGGATCCCACATCTCAGTCTCCACGGAAACCCTGGGATCTAATCCGTCAATACTAATGAAAAAAAAATGGGACGTCCATCTTGAAAAATGGTTCACAGAACACTTACCCAGACTGCCAAGCTTCTGACTTGGCCTCAAAGTATTCATTATAAAGTTCCAGAAGTTCGAAGTAGAAAAGAGACTTGGAGATAAGTTATTTGGAATAGTCTTAAAATTTTTTGATAGTTTTGAAATGAATTAAAAAAATACTTTAGTTAAAAAAAAATCAAATAACAGCCTAAGTGTATTTCTAGCATAATTGAGGGCTTGAGTGGTGATGCAGAGTAAGTGTATCCTTTATTAAAATATGTAGCTCTTAACGGGAAACTTAATTACAAGGAAATAGAAAGGGAATATAATCTTATATGTACTTTAGAAGACATGAAAAAAATATACAATATATATGCATTTATATCAAGTGCTAATATATAAGAAGCCTTCATATAAACACTTCCAGTTCTACTTGTCCATGACTATTTCAAAAGTATAGTTCCATAAGACAGGTAATAGCCGTCACTATTCTAAAGCAAAAGTAATTGCACGTATGTATTGATAGAGTTATAAGTTCCGTGAGTCTCGCATCAGTGAGCGCCCACAGAAAGACCAGCCATGCTCTCCACAAAGCTGGTCACGGTTTTTTACTCTCATTTCCCTTCAACATCCTGGCAGGACATTCGGAAGGACAAGTTCTTACCTATTAGTCGGCCTCAGTTGTTTAGGAGACTCAATGGGAGAACAGGGCTTCGGAGGGAGTGGAGGGTGAAGAGCTGGGTCCCTTTGAAACAGAAAACAGCTCATTAAGCTGTGGAACCCGTATGCATTGTAATAACTACTAACCAACCGCGGTTATCATGGGAATATCTGTTAACTCATGAGCGCATGTGTGGGGAGCCTGGAAGGCAGAAGCCACAGCGTGCAGGCTCTGAAGAAGTCCTGTTTTGAACATGGATGCTTTAAAGGCCCACTCACCCAGGCTTTGGGGACCCTGCCCCATCTGTAACTACAGTTGGAACCACAACATGCCCTTTAGTAGGCTTGGCACTCTGCTCGTAAGGTTAGGCAGTTGCTGCGTTTTGAGTCATCACATGAGCACCGTGAATGGGGCCCTGGAATTACGTATAAGCTTGTTTAGAGATGAATCCAACTCACAGGCTGCCGTAGAAACAGCAAGAAGGTGTCTCACCTTTTAGATCTCAAGGAAAAGTTGGTTTGGAGACTTTTAATTAACTCTTGACTTAAATATTATCAGCAAGAGACACCTCGATGCTGACAAGGTATAAAATATGATGTTAGCCAACTTTCAATGAGGCACCAAAGTCAACTGTGAAAGGCCACATGATTGAGTGACAAGAGAACCGGAACTGGGCAAGTCTGTTTAACTATAAATAAAGGCCGTTCTTCCTGAAGTCATGTGACTGTCAGGATTTCCCCACTCCCCACCTCTGCCACCTTAGTGTTTCTCTTCTCAGTTGTCCTGACACAGAGCAATCCAGAGGCTATCCACAATCTGATGCCCTATTCTCCTGGCCTCCTGAGTAGACAGGCACACAGGACGAGGCTCCCTGCAGACAGCTCAGCTCTAAGGCAACCCTATCTGCTTCTTCATCTGTAGTATGCTCTCTAACAGGATTGGTGGGGATTTTCAGGACTGAATGAGATCCCAGTTTTGGTCAACAAACATCACCGGGCAGCTTTCTGTGTGATGAA